>NW_026294535.1:16681109-17281109 GCF_007827085.1 Peromyscus californicus insignis
TAATCAAAAATAATAAAACAAAGTAAAGAAGGATCAGTAGCTTGAATTCCAGGAACAGTCAAGCCTTTGGGGATGGACCATTCCAAAATGAGAACACTTATGTATTGTCATAGTTTCAGAGAGGATGGCCCCCTAGGTTCATATATTTGAAGCTTCAGCTCAGTAATCCAAATTATAATGAATCATAATAAGAAGGGAAAATGTATAGGCTTTCATGAAAATAGTATGCAAAAAGATAGACCACTGTATGATTTTTTTAATTAATTATAAATGTCTAAAAAAACAGAAGAGACTAATAATTTCAGGAAGTAATTAAAAATCCACCTCTTGAAGTGGGTTTCATAGCATACTCGATACAGTAGAAGAGTGGATCAGTAGACAGGAAAAGAAGTAACTACAAAGCACTAACAGTGAAGCAAGACCAATAGACTGACCACCAAAACAGCCGACAGACTAAGACAATTGTTTCAAAATCAAAGCAAAACAGTAGCCTAAAGCCTGTAGATATTGTCCTATTATCCTAAGGTCACATTGAAAATGGAGGGACAGGTCATATTATCATGAAGGAAGTGGAGGTAAGAACACTGTGAGTTCAAAGGCAGCCTCTGCTAGAATGCCACAAATGGAGAATCTGGAGAGAGAGACACACACGGAGAGATAGAGACAAAGACAGAGCAGGGAGGAAGAAAATTGCAAAAAAAAAAAAAATAACTCATGAAAACCTACTGAACTGCATGCAGTAAGAACAATAGGCAGCCAAAGTCAGTTTGTACACAGATTTCACGCTTATATGAAAGCCACAGAAATGGGGGCTCCACTACCAGGTGCTCTCTTGTCTAGCTAAAGCATGACCATGGGAGAAGAGTGCCTTAGTTTCCAAACCCAGCTACTAGTCAGGGGTCATGCCTTCTTAATGGAAGTGTCAGGCTATAAGGAAACCAACTATATAGGGAAGAACATTAAGAATTTATGCTCAAGGTCATGTATAGGAAGGAGCTACTCAACAATGACCATCAAGGGACCATCCATGCTACTAAAACATGTAGAAAAAGTCCTGAGCTCTTTAAATTTGGGCAAAACCCACTAGGACAAGCATGAAAATTCAGTGGTAAAGGACAAATAATAATTATGACTAAAATGACAAAAGAATTTCTTTGACCCATAGTTGGCATATATGTATAAACAGGGATGGTACATTTAAAAAAGGGGAAAAATCTCAGCAATGCTATGGTAGGATGCCATCAATAGAAAAGCCATCTCCATCTTTCATGGACAAGATCCTGCCAACACTAAAGGATGGTGATGCTGATACCAAGCACATTGTGGATTCTACTGTTGTCTTCGATACCATGGAAAAGGTCCTGGGCCACTTGACGGGTCTACCCTCAACTGTCATCATCTCTGCCCTTTCTACTCATGTCTCTGTGTTTGTAATGGCCATGAATCATGGAAAGAGAACTATCCTGGCTCTCAAACCTCAGACCCCAGACACAGACCATTTTGTTTTATTTTTATTGTGCATTACTATTACACTTATTTACTTTCTCTCTCTCTCTCTCTCTCTCTCTCTCTCTCTCTCTCTCTCTCTCTCTCTCTCTCTCTCTCTCTTCCTTAGTGTGTGTCTGTGTGTCTGTGTGTGTGACCACATATGGCACTTATGTGGAAGTAAGAGGACAAACTGCAGGGGTTGATCCCTTCCTTCCACCATCATGTAGGTCCTCAGGATTAAATGCATGCCTTCAGGCTGGATAACAAGTGTCTCTACTTGCTAAGTCATCATGCAGGCTCCACCTTGCTTTTTCTGAGACACAATGTCTCACTGGTCCATAACTTGCCAAATGGGTTGGGTTGATTGGCTAGCCAAAGAACAATCTGACTCTGCTTCCCCAGCATAGATAGTGTGCTGTGTGTGTGTCATAGTGTAGTCATGTCAAATGTAGTCTGTCATGGTCAGCTTTTTAAATGTTGGTTCTGGGGAATCAAGCCCAGGTCTTTATGCTTGCAAGGCAAACACTTTATTAACTGGCCATCTTCCCACCCATTAAATTGTAATCCTTAAAATGGTGGTGTGATTTTTTCCCTTAATCCAACTAGGATGGAAGCATCTTGAATTTTGAATCACGCTGGTCCTGTCCCTGTATATGTTCACTATTTTTGTTCAGCCAGCAATTATATATAGGTAACATGCCCATTCTCAGGAAGACTGGTGTGAGGAAACCAAACAAAACAACAGCAATTCTAGTGACTATGTGTCATAGATTTGCCTGTAATGTGATGAAAGATCCTGAGTGTCAAGAAGACCTAACAGAAGTAGGACATGGACAGAGACACTGGAAAAGCTGAGAACAGAAGAAAGCACCGCTGTTCTTTATGCAAGCTCTGCTTAGGGTGATGTGAGTGTCTTGCAAGTCGGTCCCCATAAAGAAGATGAAAGTACACAGCTCTGAAAGCTTGATCACAGCAATGCAGTAAAATCCCTAACTGCGTGTGATTCGAAGTTCAGCAAAAAACAAACAAGTCAAAACCTTTTTTAAGCAGTACTTACACTTGCTGGTCTATCTCCATGGTAGATCACCATAAACACATACAGATAATGACTGTTCGAGGGCTGGGCTTCATGCTAACATAATCATCATCACCACCATCATCACTGACATCAGCATTGTTGTTGCTACTATTTTTTTAGAAAGATTCTCACACATCTCAGGCTAGTCTTGAACTATTGATCCCTCTGTTTCCAACTCTGAAGTGCTGGAATTATAGATTTGTGTCCCCACATCTAACTTATATGATATTAGGGATTGAACCTAAGGCTTTATGAATGCTAAGTGGGCACTCTACCAACTAAGTTATATATTATCCCTGAACTTCATTTTAAATAAACAAATGAGTATTCCAGTTTTTATTAATAAAATACATTGTCAGCAATGCTTTCTATAGCACCAAATGTTTAATACCCCTGGCCAAGGTCATCCATGACAACCTCATTATTGTGGAGGGACTCATTATGACAGTCCATGTCATCATTAGCAATCAGAAGACCATGAGTTGGCCCTCTGACAAACTCTAGCATGGCTTTTGGTCTACCCAGGATATCAACCTTAGATTCATCATTGCTTCCAAGCTGTGAGTAAGGTCATTCCGAGCTGAAATTATGTTTATTATAGAAATCCTTTCCTAGCATACCTTTTGTGAAAGTAGTTGACGAAACACTCCCTCTGGATAAATTTCAGAAAGCAAATTGTAGGACAAGCAAGATTTTTAGAATGATAAGGAACATTATATTATGATAAGGGAGTCAATTATCTAAATCTATATAATACTACAAATCATGTTCAAGATAATAATAAAGATGAAAGGTAACAGATTCCACTTTCAAAACTTAATACAAAGCTATAGTAATCAAAAAATGTGACACCAGCATGAAAAAAGATAAATTGACCAAGAGACTAGAATCAAGGACTAGATGTAAACTCACACATTTATAGTCAAATGATATTTCTAGAAGATCCAGAATAATTCAATGAGGGAAAAGGAAGAGGGGTTTATGTCAAATAGTGTGGGGACAAGTGGACATTCCCACGCAAACAATGCAGTCAGAACTCTACTTGTCAAAGTATAAATCAAAATTGGTCAGAGACCTAAGTGAAAGGCGTCCAGGGAAAAGAGCATAATTCTTAAGAGGAAATATAAAAGTACAATTTCATAATTTTAAATTGAATTTATTTCTTAAATGACAGCAAAAGCAAAATCTATAAAAGAAAAATTTAACTTTATCAAACTTTTAAAAAATTTATTCTTCTCTCACACAATACTTCCTGACTGCAGTTTCCACTCCCTCCACTCTTCTCAGTCAACCCCCACCTTGCAACTTCATTAAATTTTTGTGCTTCATAAGACACTATCAAGAAATCATAAACTTCAAAAAATGATAGAAGGTATACATATATCACATCTAAGAGAGACTCGTAATCAAAATGTAGAAAATGCTAACAAGTCAGTACAAGACAGAAAAATAACCCAGTTCTAAGATGGGGAAAGTATCTTAGTAATCATTTGTAATTCATGCTGTAAGATCCATTTGTTGAATGATCTACATAGGAAATGGACAGAAAAAGTAACTCAAAGACTTAGAGGTTGGGGTGTAGCTGCTTACACGTGGGAGTGGGAGAGAGGGGAGCATCACTAAAGATGGGTCTGAAGATTTGTTTTCCTGTAATTTAAATGTTCTAAGTTTAGACTGTGGCGATTATTGGTTATGTCTATAAATACACTAAAATAACATTGAACTATAAACTTTAAGGTGGCAAATGTAATAGTATGTTAATGATGTCTTAATAGAGATTCTTCAAAAGTTAGCACACAAATTATCTTGCAAAGAACACCAAAATATAAATAAACCTGATATGATTGCATAACTCATGACAGGAATTCCAGGTCTCAGGTGTAGAGAAAAGAGGGTCAAGACTTCAAGGTCATTATTGCTTACATAAGATGTTGGAGGTTGTCCTGGGATATATAAGACCCTGTTTCAAATACATATATATGGAATATTTATATATGAAATATATATTTATAAAATATTCCATAAGAATAATATGATCATCATACTAAATCTTCTTCTTTATGTACTCATGTTTTATTCATTCATAACCTAACACTGATTGAGAGAAAAATTCTCCTTTAAATGCTTTGCTTTTCAATTTGAAGTTTAAACATTGAAAATGTTTCCTGTGTTATTTATGATTTGAAGATACAAGAAATAAATTTTGACTCTGTAATGTAAGTTTTTATGCTTCCTGGATGTTTAAAATGGAAAACCATTCTCTTCCAAGTACAAAATATTGAATCAATATGCTAAATAAATGCATTGCATTACCTGTTGCTTTTTTAAATCTTTATGTAACCCACAAAGACCAAGAACAGTGCTGACCTTATGTATGACCTGATAGAATTCTGCTTAAATTCTGATGACCACATTTTTGACTTTATATTACCAAATGTTTTCCTTTATCATGTTTTAGTGGCATGTCTTAGACATATGTTCCATAAAATAAATAACTTTGCCTGCTTGCCCAACATTTACTAATTTGTTTGCGCCATCCTTCTTTATACTTTTCCCTGGATTGCTTTCACTTGACCTGAAATATCACTTTCATGTTTTCTATTAGTGATCATATTTTATATTGATAGTAATGTTGAACCCTTTATTAATCAGAACATGCATGTATTTTTTTCTTCTTCTTGAGTCTGAATAAATTAAAAATTAAATTGATATTTATTTTGTTGCAGAACTTTGAATTCTAGAAATTCCATTGTTCCCACTGGGAACTCTGTTACCAACTCAATTTTTGTTCTTGTAGTTAATCTGACTTTCCTCTCTAATTACTGTTAAAAGCTTTTCTGGTTGTCATTGTTTGAAAATTTTATACATGTGCATAATGCATTTTGATCAAATTCACTTCCAAAATTCCTCTCTAATTACTCCCATATCTCCCAAATTCATGTTTAATTAAAAAACAAAACAAAACAAACAAACAACAACAACAAAACAAAAAACACTAAGGCCACTTACTGTTGCCAATGTGTTCATAGGCAGAACCATCCAGAGGGCAGAAAGATTGTAGAGCCATAAGTAGTAATGTCTGCAGTGATACAGCATTTGTTGGACATGATGGGACCATTGTACACATCAACTTACAGAGAGTGACTGAGTGACAAGACCCACAGAAAATAAACTATCCAAGTCCTTGAATAGATAGAAGAGGAGTTCATGAAGTCCCCCATTGCTGAGCAGTTATGAGCAACTATTGGCAGCATTGAAGGGAGAGTCGGTTTTCTTTGGGTGTGCATCCCCCAAAAGGCTATCCATGCTTCGTTGAAAATTTTTCTTTATTTGCTATGATCTGTTTTCATTTTAGTGGACCTAATTGTGTGTTTCATTTTTTATATTGCTCACTATACATGATATTCCATGAATATTCATCAATTTGATTCAATGTAGCTACTATAACTATTTACCTAGATGATTATGCATGGGGAAAGGGAAATATGGAGACAATTCCAAGCCATAAAGGGAGACTAGTAGTACATGCCATGATTGTAGAGCAAGGTTATTCTATTTATAGTATGAAATTCTACACCTTGAGGAAATAACATTTAGTACACTACTGTGCCCTAGAGTAGGAATCCCTTGACCTCAGGATTCTAAATAACCATGTACTTATAAGCGAGTTTCTGAGCAGTCTACCAAGTCATTAAATTGAGAAAGCCCAATAACAATTATTATAAAGTCGAAAAGGTTCAATCAGAATAAAACGTGAGCAGCAAGTACCAGAGACCACGGGTTAAGTTTTAGAATCACATAATTAATGACGGTATGTGGTCCTTTTATGTAGCTGTTTCCTTTGTATTGGAATAATCCTTCCTGGAGGAAGGATTAACACTTAGAACTCTAAGTAGCTCAGGGACCTCATGAAACCTACAAGACTGGGGTGCCCAGAAAGGTACAGGAATCACAGAGCCTCCCTGAGTTTATACATACAGTAAGTAGTTCCTGGTAAAGAGGCGACTTTTAATAACCCTTTTGGTTATCACATTGATAGTTGTAATATCACAGTACCTCTATTCAATTAACCCGTATTTAGCTTAATAATGGCTTCAAAATACGAAAGTAGAGATGCTGGCGATTTAGATATGACAAAGAGAAATTGAATGCCTGTCTTACAAGAATCCTTTGTAGTATACAACTCAAGATTATGGTAAATGCAATATGTAACAAATATTTTTCTTACAGTCTGTCCTAAAACAAGCTAATTTTAGCCAAGGGTTTGTGGTGCTGTTGCTATGTGGTTTTCATAACGACTAGTTTATCATAAGTCCAAAGTGGATGTCTACTAAAACTGGAGATTCCTCTATTGTCCTCCAAATTACCAGTATGCATCTGATTTCCTCAGTCAATTACCTCATCTTCTATGTCTTGACGTGTTCTTAGCTTTATTTTCTTCTTTAATCATTTTTAGCACTGTTGCCCTCATTTTGTTTTCCTTTAAGATTTTTGTCAACAAGGACAACAGTTTACCTTTGGTCCAAGTGATATGGCTCATAACCAAATATGGAGTCCCAGGAACACAATGATACTGGGTGCAAAAAAAAATTAATGATCTCATTTGTTTTTGCATACATTGCTACACAAAATTGAAATTATACTTTATTCAAGGTAAACTTTCCCCTGGTTTTCTAACTTACTGTTATTAAAACAACTTTCAATTTTATAAAATTATTTGGAAGCATCTGTCTTTAAAACTATAGAACATACCAGCCATGCAAACTTTGCTTTAAAATTTGATTCTACTAATGCTGTATAATTATAGCCTCAATTTTTTTTTTTTTTTTTTTTTTTTTTTTTTTGGTTTTTCGAGACAGGGTTTCTCTGTGTAGCTTTGCGCCTTTCCTGGAACTCACTTGGTAGCCCAGACTGGCCTCGAACTCACAGAGATCCGCCTGGCTCTGCCTCCCGAGTGCTGGGATTAAAGGCGTGCGCCACCACCGCCCGGCTATAGCCTCAATTTTTAACCATAAAAATAACCATGCAAGTCAGAAATTCCCTACTATCATGGAATTTACATTCATGTTAAGAGGTAATGAACTAAGTTTCCAAAAATTTCATATTTAATACAGAACCCTGTAAGAAACAGACTAAAGTGAATATCAGTCCTCAGAGCTCTCATAAGAGGTGTGAGGATTGATTTTTATGAGTCCATATGATTTGACCACAGCATGCCCAGATATTTAGTCAAATGTTTTCCAAGGTATTTCTAGGGGGGATTCTTTGAAAAATGGTAACAAATCCAAGTAGATTGTATTCCCTAGTATAAATGGGCCTCATGTACTTCACTGAAGACAAAATAGAACAAGGCCATGAACTGTTCCAGAGAAGAGTGAGATTTCCTCCTGGTCTGGTGTCTTTGAGCTGAAATATTAGTCTCTCCATCCTCAGGTCTCAATCCCAAGCATCATCTTTTCATAAGCCTTAAGTTTACTAACATTTGAGAAAGGACTACTCCATCTCTTCTTTTCAGTCTCCAGGTTACTGACTATAGATCTGGAAACTGCCCAGACCCAGACTGAGTCATTAAGAAAGCCAGTGCTTTAGTTTACTGTCTATCTGCTTGATTTCCTAGGGAACCCTCACTAGCACAAGATGACAGAGTTTTTCCTGTGGGAGTTTCACCCTAGCTATATGATCTCTGGCATAAAGGAGAAAATAAAACAGCAAAGAGACAGACCTGCATTTGTAGTATCTGAGGAAACAGCAGGAGGATTAGGAGCAAATAGAATCAGATTGAATCTACAAGGGCAAGAGCTAGGGCATCTCACTACTGGGACACGGGTCATTTACATAATGGAACTTGTTGTCTCCCAGCTCCCCTCCATTCCTGACATAAACACCACAGGAGCTTGACTTTGAAGAGTGGGCCCAGAGCCACATCTGTTGGCCTCTGATTCACCTCCATCCTCCTCGACTCTCAAACCCTAATTGAACTGAATTTGGTTGGTACTGGTGGGAAGCAGGGTTGAGGTGGTTTTGAAACAAATGTTAAAGCCTAAAGACTGAATGTAATCTACACAGTACTTACTAAATTTCAGTAAGGTGATGTAGCTGGAGAGTTTTCTCTCCGGGGTCCCACCAAACCCTGGTAGTCCGACAGCCCACTTTTAAAATAAACACACAGATGCTTATATTATTTAAACTGTTTGGCCTAATGGCTCAGGCTTCTAGCTATCGAGTTCTTACATCTTAAATTAATCCATTTTTATAAATCTATACCTTGCCACGTGGCTCATGGCTTACCGGCATCTTCACATGCTTCTTGTCATGGCGGCGGCTGGCAGTGTCTCTCTCCCTCAGCCTTCCGCTTCCCAGAATTCTCTTCTCTGCTTGTCCCGCCTATACTTCCTGCCTGGCCACTGGCCAATCAGTGTTTTATTTATACAGAATGATATCCACAGCAAGGTGACATTCTTAGAAGCTCACGAAGTCTGACCAAAGTCTATGTAAGGAGAAAGTGAAAGGGGGTGTGGCATTGCATAGTTTTAAAAAAAATCTATCATTAGAAAAAGAATTATTTCAGGATAACAAATGTCTTCTAGTCAGTGTTCTGTAGTGTAACATAACTGATTGAATGTACATACATATATTTGAATATATATATATATATATATATATATATATATATATATGTACCCAAAGGGGATTTATTAGAATGGTTTACATGAGATGGTCCAACAATGTCTGTCTACCAACAGAAAATCCAAGAATCCCATAGTTATTCTGTCCAGGAGGCTGGATTTCCCAGCTAGTCTTCAGGATACGCTGGAATCGCAAAGAATTAGGCTCTAATGCCAGTGAAGGAATAGACCTGCCAATGAGAGCAAGGGCAAGCAGGCAAAAACAAATGTTTCCCTCTTCCATGTTTGTTATAGAAGATGCTGCCCAAAAGTGTGGCCCAGATTAAGGGTGAATATTCTCACCTCATAAGATCTGGATTAAAGTTGAGTCTTCCCAATTCAAATGATCTAATTTAAAAAAAAAATTCCCAGGCACTTGTGTTTTAGTTAGTTCCAGATATAGTCAACCAGACTACCATCAATTGCCATCACTGTAGCAGGAATCTTAACAGTTCTTATTTATAAAAAAACAAACCTGGGGCCAGTTATTGGGGTGAATACTGGAAGATCAGAGAGATAGAACAAGCCACAGCTAACCTCACCTGGCCAACTTCTCAGCTGATCTTGTTTCCTCAGACTGGAAGCCTCTGTGTCCTCATATCCGAATGGCTCTCAGCTGAACTGTGCTGCTCAAAACCTAAAAGTTTAACCAGCCAAATGCTTCTAGTTTCTGGTCTTCACGCCTTATATATCTTTCCTTTCTACCATCACTCCCTGGGATTAAAGGCTTGCTTTCTGGGATTAAAGGCATGAGTCACCATGCTTGGCTGTATCCTTGAACATATGGATTTCTGCCTCTGGAGTGCTAGGATTAAAGGCATGTGCTACCACTGTCTATCCTTTATGTTTAATATTGTGGCTGTTCTGTCTCTGACCCCAGATAAATTTATTAGCATGCACAATATTTCGGGGAACAATGCCACACATCACAATATCCAAAAGGCTTAATTAAACTCCTCAATGAAACAAATTTTACCAGCTGACTTAAACTAAAAGCACAGGGGATTATAACTTTAAATTTCTCCCTTTCCTTCCAATTGTTTCCTCCAGATAGATGTCCAGAAATATGATTAAAGTTCTAAGGTATTTTTGATTAGAAAAGAAAACAGGAATACATTTAAACAAGATTGTGTTAAAGGAGGGAGGACCTTACGGTAAAATTACAGGAGGGTCATAGAAACCTAAGGATAAGGAAGCAGAAGGGCTTTGGGCATGGATAGTATTTACAAACTAGAACATCATTTCTCCTTTGTAAAGCCGTGCCTCTAGTCCTATTTCTTAGCACAGTAGTTGTCCACTTAGTCTGGGATTTCATATCAGAATCCTTACATAATCTTTGAATAGGGTTAATAATCTTATTTGAGAAAATCTGTCTTAATTGATTTTTTTTTCTAAACACTTAACCAATTGTTCCAGCTTTCTACTGGATAATTCTTTCTTGTTTCAGTGATTAATGTTTCTCTTTATCGTGTCCTAAATTATATCAAAGAACTCATTTCTAATCAGGCTCATTGTGCACACTTCTATACTGATTTGATAAATATAGCTTGGGAACATGTTTGAGAATCTGGGGAGCTGAAAGCGACATCATTTCTTTCCTCTGTGCTTAGCCACTTACACTTTCTCCCCGTATAGATGGATCGCAAAATCATCTCATGAAGATTAAGTTAGAGCTAGGCACTGTTTTCTGTGCTTCTGTCATATGGTACATCTACACTTTTGATTTTATTTTGCTTATGGATAAAATAACTTTATGGTTGGCTGATTCATGTTTTGTTTCTCATGGTTCACAGATTCTCTTTTTAGGTGATAGTAGTGTTAATTGATGTGTTTTTCTAGTGTATTTTTGCTACTACAGGTCTGTGTTAATTCCTTTCGTATATTGCTACATGGAGAATGACATACCTCTTATTCCTGCTAGCAATGTTATGCGTGTGGATTGTTTCCCCACTGGAGTTGATTTTTGTATTTTATGTAAGGTCAATTTCTAGTCTTCATTAGACGGTCACTTTTTCCTCTGTGTCCATAGGCACACCGATCAATGCTGCTGCTCTTGCCTGTGTTAATGATAGGGTGCATTTTTAGCTCATAAGGCACAGTGTTTTCTTCCACATGGGCTCTAAGAATCACAGTGTGCACTGAAGCAAAACAAATAATCCATAAGTACCTTATTTATACTGTATTGATCAACAATACCCATGTTCACAGAAAAACAAACAAAATATTATAGCCCTTTCCAAACAGTGCGCGAAAACTGCAAACTAAAATTTGAGGTGCCAGCACTAGTAATAAAATGCACAAATAGCCTATGGCCCTTGTAAGAAATTCTGTTGTCTCTAACTGACCAGCCATTGCATTGTTCATAGGTCAAAATTAGATGCCTTCTGTCTCACATCCAAGTAAACCTAGAAGCCTTGACCTTTGGAGAAGATCCAGCCAATGCCTTCTTACTTGGGTATGTCTGAATTAGGGCACGTACATGTTCTGGGGCTGCTACAATATTTTTAAGATAAATACTGTTTTGATATATTAATTGTTAATTTAGCAGATGGTCCTAGTCGGAAATTTCTTCTGTTGGAAGAGTTACTACATCAGAAAGTCCCCTAGAAAGAAGACAGGCTTTGCATTACGTTTTCTGTATGCCTTCCCTGGCATAAGACATAGTGTTCTACTAGCTTCACCCTGGTGGAGGAACCAGCAGCCTGAGCCCTCAGTGGCTGGCATTGGTCACTAAATCCCTCACAGGCTTGTTTGTCAAGTGCCACCTCCTTTATTCCTACCTCTTAACAAGTGCCACCTACCTGTTCCTGGTGGAGCTGGGATGAAATAATGTTATCTGTAGATATTCACAGTGGTCCAAGTGGGAGGCTTGACATCACAGTAACTCAGATAAAGGTATTTTTAAGTAGAGCTAGCAGGCAGAGGAGTGTACAAATTGCAACCTTAACTGGAGTTGGTACATTGGAAAAAAACAAAAGAAACAGGTTGACTCATTTGGTTCCTATTGTACTGGAGCTATCAGGTTATTTTTGTATCTGTCCTAGCTATTCCTTCCAGAGTACCAAATAGAAATAGATGGGTCCAAGCCCTACTGAATACATTTAGCTCATAATACAGTTTGCATTTTAATCAAATTTATAGTTGCCTAAAATAGATTCTCCAACTGCACAGAAGTCATATAAGTAGCAGACAGAACGATAAAGGGTGATGATTTTATTCCATCCATTCAAAAGCACATAAACTGCTAAAGATACACTTTTGAATTCTTATCTGTCCTACTGAGACTTATTGCGAGACTTTGATTTCTTCTCATTTACACTGAAATAGTGCACTTTGGCCTGATACTGTTTTAAATCCCTATTATCTTTAAATGTGTTTTCTTATAATGCTCACAGATATCCAGTGAAGCTAAGAACTCTCTCTCTCTCTCTCTCTCTCTCTCTCTCTCTCTCTCTCTCTCTCTCTCTCTCTCCTCTTTTTCTCTCCCTCCCTCTCTTTCTCATTCTCTCTCCCTCTCTCTCAGTCTTTCTCTCCTTCCCTCCCTTCCTCATTCCTTCCCTCTCCCCCTTTTCCCCCTCTCCAATCCTCTTCCTCTCCTTCCTCTTTGGCTCCTGCTTCTCTTCTTTTTCATAGTTCAGCTTTATTCCTCTGTAGTAATTACCCTCAACAGGGAAGACTTTGCTGCCCAGGAGACATTTGGCAATGTTTATTGGCCTTTCCAGTTGTAGCAACTGTGCCAAACTCGGGGTGGGGGAAATCTATGAGCTAATGGGCAAAGGCCAAGGCAACGCTGAGCATCCATCCACATTGCAGAACACTTGGTACAATGTCAGGTTGGAGGCTGAGGATCCCTGGTCCAGGAGAAACAAACAAGATTGTCAGGCTTAACATTTATACCATTTGCAGACAAGAATGACCTGGTATATTTTCAAAGAATGGCTTGAGTTTAGATAGGTAATCAGCACCATGCAGGACATCTACAGCTAGAGCTTTGTAGGAAAGCTACAAATTGGCCAGTGAATCTCTAAAATCCTTACTGGTTAAAATTGTCCATGCCATGTACCCCAAGGCCGGGTATTAGCTCTCGTATCTCCCCTTTATACTGCTGCTGTTTCTGTGTGAAGGGATTTTTCTGTAGTAGAAAACTTCATTAATGCCCTTTTCTGTCCATGTTTTCATGGCAGAGGTAACACAATCAAGTTGCTCTTTGGAGTATTTCTCATGATGGGCTTGGACCACACAAACCTAAGTCGTGAAAGCAGACACAGGAAGGGCACAATCTCCTTCCCTCATCACCCCCCCATTCAGATGAGCCTTTCCTATAACAAAATGAAAAGAACATCTTCACCATCAAAGCGTTGCATCTGCTAACAACAATCTGAAAATGAGTCTTGTTAAGATGTCTGGTTCACCACCATCAGATCATACTCTTTCATCTCCAATCCTTCCTCTCCATTAACATCACTCTACAACACGCCAAAGCTAAAAGTACACAAGTCTACTTTTCATCACTTCTTTGTAGATGTTATTTTGTTACATAAAACCTGCATTAAATAAATGAGCATGTATTTCCTCGTTTAATCTGTACTGTGTTACAGGAGCCAACTTCATGATCCTAGCAATTAGTGAGATAAAGACATTTTTTGTGTGTTTTACATTAAGAAGGCCAATTTTTATGTATACTTTGATTCTATTGAGATAAAATGAGGAGATTCCAATGATAATTATCTAGTTGAATCCATGTCTGTTGTTGCCCATTTATACTTGAGACTCAGCCTGAACTTTACCTTGTTTCCTACTTATTCATTTTTGCCTTTCATTCTGGCTTTTTCAAGGGTCCCAGTAGACCTTGTCAGTTTTTGAACTTTTTTTTTTTTTTTTGGTTTTTCGAGACAGGGTTTCTCTGCGTAGCTTTGCGCCTTTCCTGGATCTCGCGCTGTAGACCAGTCTGGCCTCGAACTCACAGAGATCCGCCTGCCTCTGCCTCCCGAGTGCTGGGATTAAAGGCGTGCACCACCACCGCCCGGCTCAGTTTTTGAACTTTTAAGTGGAGTAAATGATACTATAAACTGGAGGAAATAGCCCAGATATGGGCAGTTCAGAAGAGTAGTCCGTGCAAGGTACAACAATTGAATCCACGTGTGTGGAGTTGGAGCCAGTGGCTACACAAATAAGGGAGGGATTAAAAGGATCTCTCCTGTTGTTTCCGTATTCACATCTGGAATGAAGTCGTAGGTAAACAAATGCTTCACTAAAACCAAACTTAACGTCTCAGGCTTCCAGATTTAGAATTACTGTTATAGTATAACATTTTAAAAAGTCCTCTAAAACAGCTTGAACATGAAATTGACTTCTTTCAGAGACCGCTGCTAGATTTCAAATGTTCATTCTCTCTTATTATTAACACATCCACAGAAAGAAAAATGTATCAATATTCAAAGTAGTGTGTGTCTCAACTGGGAATGGCTTTGCTCCTCAGGGTACATTGGCTAATATCTAGAGGTATTTTCAGTCACCACAATGGAAGATTATTGACATCTAATGTTTAAAAGCCAGATATTCTCCTAAATGCTCTACAATACATAGGGTACCTAGGGTACACACACACACACACACACACACACACACACACACACACACACACACACACACAATGGGGGGGGCGGTAGAGAGAGACTAAATGTCAAATGTATCAAGATGAATCCTTTGAAGGATGAACTCAAAA
Organism: Peromyscus californicus insignis; assembly: GCF_007827085.1. Classification (NCBI taxonomy): domain Eukaryota; kingdom Metazoa; phylum Chordata; class Mammalia; order Rodentia; family Cricetidae; genus Peromyscus; species Peromyscus californicus. Next base: position 16,696,066 of record NW_026294535.1, read on the forward strand.
TGATTTTGTTGCCCCTGAGTAAGAACATAAGTAGAAAACATATTTCTAACATTTTGGATTTACAACTCATGATGGTGAAACTGTTTCCCCATCTTCTTAAGCAAATAAAATACTTCATTGAAGTACTATTTTGACTTTTTTTTCCAAATTAATAGGTATTGGAGCTAAAGATACACTAAACGGTTGAGAGCATCCACTTCTCTTGCTGAAGACCCAAATTCATTTCCCTAAATATTGGGTGGTTCACAACTACCTGTAACTGGAGTTCCAATGAACCTAACACCTCTGGTCCCCTTGGGCATCTGCATGCACCTGCAGATACCCACAAACAGAAACATATACACAAGCATGATTAAAATACTTAAAGTAGAAATAAAAGGTAAGAATTAGTTATCATTACAGAGTGTGTGGGCTTAGAAGCAAGCTCTTCTCTTAGTCACTTAGAGCCTGAGTGACTCCAGAAGCCTTGTGCATATCAGGCTTATAATTACTCTCTACAACTTTCTTGATAACACCTTCTTAACCAATTGTACTGACAGGGCCCTTGCCAGTTCTTCAACTGACATACCATTTTATAAATACAGCAAAAAAAAGATCTGAACCTGTTCATTCAATGGCTGCTCAAAAAACATAAATCATAAAACAAAGTATTGATGTAATTACTTAGCCCCTCATACGTAGTGAAGAATACTAACTCTCAGGCTGGAGAGATGGTTCAGTGAGTAAGGATGATTACTCTCAAGCTTGGCAACTTAATTTAAATCCCCAGAGTGCACATGGTAGGAGAAAAGAACCCACTCTTGCCTCCATCTTCATGCCATATGCCTTATCACACATGTGTTCACACTTACACACACACACACACACACACACACACACACACACACACACACAAGATAGTAAATAAGGGGCAAAAATGGGAAAAATAATAAAAACGCAATGTTTGCCAAAAGTAAAGAAAATAATATTTAATAAGAAAGAAGTAGACTGTGAATAAGAAGAATGTATCTTTAGTGCAATATAGATTTTTGACTAAGCTATCTAGCTCTCGACAAGAACCACGGACAACACTTTTCATACTGCCCTTGTCTTACCTGTTGTGACACCCACTCACAGAAACTGTGGCACTGACAGCATCTGAATCTGAATGAGATCGCGTATCTTATTTGACCTCAGTACATATTAGTTATGAGGGTTTTCCTTGATGTTTTAGATGGGAAAACACTAATGAGCCTCCCCCCCCCCCCCTTTATTTTCTTTTGTAAATAGTGCATGCTAAGAAAGACGATACGGATATCATACTGCCAATAAACATTTCAGAATCATACTTCATAATCCAGGAAACTAAGACATAGCTTATTTATTTTCTCAGAGACCCACAGAGAGTGAGCGAAAGAGCCAGTATTGTTGTGGTAATAGAGAATAAACATTATTAAAACCATCACCCAGGGCTGCTTGGCGCTGTAGGGTATGACTCAGTTCCACCTTTTTTTGTACATGGAGAAGCCGGATAATCACAATCATCGGATTCATGTTGTCCTGAGTTCCTTCTTTCTCACTTAACAATGTGTCATAAGAATTATTCCATGTGAGCAGTCAGCATTTCCCATGAGTTGTCTGACTCGTCCTCCATTGACACTCAATCCATAAAATGCAAGAACGGTGCCACAAAAAACCAATGCAAAAGGAAACGATAACGAACTTGGTTTTCTAAGAAAATAGATTTGGTAAATGCCAGGTAAGCGCCGCTTTTAAAAAATAATTTATTTAATGCAAGACCAATTAGATTGCTTAACCAGCTCATGTACATGATGTTTTTCCAATGAAAATAACAGATAGCGGCCTTCCCGAAAAATAATTGATAGAAAAAGACTTTTTCCCCTGTAACTGCAGGACAACCATCTATCATAAGCAGGTAAAACATTAAAAGGTTACAATGGATTTCATACTGTTTTGTTTTGTTTTGTGTGTGTGTGTGTTTTTTCAGAGAGCATAATGTAAGTTCTTTTAAGCATATATTTTAAAAAATTAACCATGGCCGTCTCATTTATATACATCCATATATGTATAATAAAACAGAGGGAGTTACCGGGCCCTCCATCATGTTTTCAACAACCCTGCACCACTTCACATCCCTAACTTTATATACAGGTTTCCAATTCCTTCATATCCTGAGAGTTGCTGCCTTCTGAATTTTCATAACAGCTCAGATAGCAGGCAGCCAGTGAAATCTCACTCTGGTCCTGGCTTGCACTTCCCTGATGAGTAACAAAGGTTGAGCAATTAATCGCATACCTGCTGAGGATTTGTGTGTTTTATTCTGGGAAATGCCTATTCAAGTCTTTTTTTTTTTCACTTAACTTGATTAATTTTAGTCACCTATGAAGATTTTTTCCATATATATATACTTTAGATACTTTTCTCTTATCAAATGTATTATTTACAAATATTTTCTGCTTGTATTCCATAGATTGCCTTTTTATCTTCTGGGGGTTTCCTTTGCTGTGCAGAAACTTCTTAGTTTGATGTAGTAGTCCGACTTAGTTTTGCCTTTTATTGCTAGTCCTTGGAGATAATACCTAAGTCATGCTTGCAAATCAATGTCAAGGTTAACTTGTATATTTTAATCTTGAAGATTCAAGTGTTAGCTCTTACATTTAAGTACTTACTCAACTGAGAGTCAATTTGGGGGTCTAGTATAAAAGATACAGACCCAATTTCTTTCTTTACCACATGAGTGTCCAGTTTGCCTTAGCACCTTTTGCTTCAAGTGTATTGTTGGTGTATTTGTTAAAATTTGGTGTAGGGATCCAAGGAAACCCTCATTGAATGTGTAAGAAGCAGTTGAAGTCCTGAGTAAATGTATGCTGGTGTCATGTTCTTGGCCATGATAAGGACCTTTGGACCATAGGAAATTATCAAAGCCTTTCCCCAGAGTGGGGCTCGGAGGGTAATAAAGCTTTCTTCTCTTCTGAATGATAGTGTTGACAGTGTGTGTAAGTATGAGAGTTTGCAAAGAATTGATCATTGTAGGAAAAACCTACCAACTATGCTTTCCTACTTTCCAAATGTTTATAGCTTGAGACTGCTCACCTACAGAGAACTCCTACTGAGACTATCTAACCCCACCCCCTGTGCTGGACAAGATAAACATGCTGAGGTTCCTGGTTATAGCATAGCTGGAACCACTCCATCAGAGTGTTCACAACCCACCTGATCCCTACTTTTTTGTGTATGTGCTTGTATCTTAGTCCTTTCTTCATTCTCTTGCTGACCCAACAAGGGTCAAGACCAAGCCACACAGGTAATCTGAGTTCAGTTGACTCTGTATACTTGTCCTTGTATTTGGGATTCCTACTATGTTTTTCAGTCTGTATGTATGTGGTTTATGGTGTTACATACTCTTTCAACTACTATTGCTTTATAGTATATTTTTAAATCCACAAAATGTGATGCCCCTGGCTTAGTTCTTCCTCAAGATCCCTTTGACCATTTCAGGTCTTTTATAACACCCTGTAAATTTTAGGATTGTGTTTTCTACTTTTGTAAAAAAAATAAAATAAAATACTATTGATTTTTTTCATATAATATAGATTTTTTGTATATGCACCCCGAAATAATAGGAGTCAGATTTTCACAGTCTCTCCTTCAATGTTCATTATATTATTCACAAAAAAAGGGATGGAAAAATCTAAATACCCATCAATAGCTGAGTGGATAAAGACACAGTGGTTTGTACATACAATTGGGATTATTGAGCCATGAAGCAAGGAATCTGTCAGGGCATAATAAAAATGAACCTGAAGCACAATATTCAAACTAAACAATAACATAAGACTAACACCATACAATTACACTTACTTGCGCCGTCTACAGGAATCAGACTCACCAAAGCAAAAAGTACAGAGTTGAGTGTCAAGGACTAAAGGGAGAGACATGAGTTGCTTGGTTTCAATTACTCAAGAACAGAATATTCTAAGTTCAGCTCTGCAGTATAGTACCCATCATCGACCAGCCATAGAGCACACTTAAAATTCGGCCAGCATAGATCACATACTTACTGTTCTAACCCACATGCAATAGAGAAAGAAAGGATAAGAGACAAGGAACAAAAGAAACTCAAGGCTCTTGGAGATTATGAAACTTTATTTCTTTATTTTATGTGTGCATGTGTGGGTAGTCATGTATGCATGTAAAAGCTAGAGGTCAATGTCAAATGTCTTCACTAATTGTGAACATTATTTTTTTTAAATAGGATCGCTCACAAACTTGGAGCTTGCCAACAAGCTAGACTGGCTGGCCACAGCCTTATGTTGCTACCCCCCAAGCATGCCACATCCATTATTATGTGGGTGCTGGGGATCTAAACACAGGTACTCATGCTTTGGAACCAAATATCTTCCCAACCAAGCTCTCTCCTCCACCCCAAGATGATGGTTGTTTCTACTACCTTGATAACAATGTAGTTTCATGGGAGCATCCATATCGCCAACTATTCAAATTGTATACATTAAGTATATGCAGTATTTTAGTATATCCATTTTTCCTTAATAAAGTTTGGGAAAATGAGAAACAGAGATGGAATAAAAAGAGAAGGTGGCAATTGAATTATACACAATATTTTTAAAGGCTGTGATAGCGTGAAGAACTATTATGAATGTTTCACTAACATTGTTAGGTATTATTTTAAGGCACAATATTCCAATGCATAAAGTTTATCAACATGTAATTGATGTAAATATATTTTTTAAAGGGTCTTGGCATATCCAAATTATTTTTCAGCCTGTATTTTTTAGGTATTGTTTCCCTGTAATTATTTTTAATGCTGATTTAGACCTTATACAAAGAATATTTATAACTGAAAGTTACAGTGAATAACAATTAACTGAACAGAAACACAGGTGCAATACTGTATTGTGGGTCTCAATCATCCCATGGAATCTATTATATAACCTAACATGCAATCTTCCAACATGGAACCAGTATGATTTTAATGTCAACGCGAACATGCTATTGGTAAAACGCATAATGATAAATGACAGCATCATCTTATGTCCACACCATTGTGGACTTTCTTGAATGAGGACTAGAGGGTTAGCCATGACAGCATCTAAATAGGAAGCTTGCTTTCTGCATACTGAAGCAACAGTCCTTGATAGCACTCACCTACAAAGATGTAGCCTGACTCATACAGCGCCTGTTGGGTGGGCCATGAAGAAAAAAAAAAAAACAACTTTATAGTAATACAGAGTAGCATAATGAAGCATGTTGACCACAAGACAAATCACACTTCCGCTTAGCTAATCACACCAGGCACAGTTTCAACAACAACAAAACAAAGCAGCTAAGGAAGTCTTGGTAGTTACCTAAAAACCATCTTGTGTATCAGGTCTCTTTAACTATGTTTTAAAGATTTATTTATTTTGCCGGGCAATGGTGGCACACGCCTTTAATCCCAGTACTTGGGAGGCAGAGCCAGGTGGATCTCTGTGAGTTCGAGGCCAGCCTGGGCTACAGAGTGATTTCCAGAAAAGGTGCAAAGCTACACAGAGAAACCCTGTCTTGAAAAACCAAAAAAAAAAAAAAAAAAATTGTTATTTTATGTGCAGGTGTGTTTTGCTTGCATGGATGTACGTTCACCACATGCATGTTTGGTGCCCACAGAGGTCAGAACAGGGCATCAGATCACTCCAGAACTGGAGTCATGGGTGATGTGAACCATGTGGGTACTAGGAACTGAACCCAGGTCCTCTGTAAGAGCAATAGGTGTTTTTTTGCTACTGAACCATCTTTTTTAATTCTCAAATATCGGATCGGTGTTTAATACATTAGAATAAATGTACTGCATGCCGGCAACAGAAAAAGAACAAAGTAGGGAAAATGTGTTCACCGTGCTGTAGATAAAACTATATAATCTCATTGGGATATGTCAACAGCTTCAAGGACATAAGTTCAGCTTCTGTGTTTTGAGAGTCCCTGAGATGCAGCAGTGATCATTAAAAGAATGCATATGAGAAGCTGAACCACAAATAAAGTTGTGCTTTGTAACGCCAGTACATTTGGAAAGACAGGGTATGTAAAGAAAGATAAAAGGTACATGGTACCGTTTAAAGAGAGCTTCAGACTTGGCTGTTCCTTTCATAATTCAATTGTAAGTTTTAATATCTTTGGTTGAGACACCAAACAATATATTGTGGACAATATAATCTCAAATTTTGGATCTATGTTAATAAGCTATGTGTATTATGGTTCCCAGACAAATACCAATAAGGTAATGCTCCTTCCCAAAAACTGTTAAAGCACTGGCAACCAAGGAGTGCAGCAACTGAGAGTGAATGAGTAGTTGAGAAAGTCAGAGTTAGGAAAAGAAGATTATACCATGGTCTAGGTGTGGTGTGATGGTTTTTTCAACTTAATCACACTGAACGTCATGTACTTGGCATCATAATAATTTTCTAACTGGAGAAGTTCTTTCATACTAAAATATGAGTTGTGTTAGAAACTGATTCACACTTTTTAGTAATCAGGACACTCTGCTACAAGCCATTATGGATTTTTCATGACTAACAGGAAGGAAATCATAAAAACTCAAGGATTTGTAGAACTAATGAATGAGGAATAGCAATTCTTTATTTTTCTTTCAAAAGGACACTTGACATCATATAAATAAGCATGGCTTTTTTAACTTTATTAGTTTCTTCCCATTTTAATATTGGAGGTCTTGATCATGTGAGAAGAAATAAATTTGAGAGAAATAAATCAGTTCAGCCCAATTTCATTGATTGAAATGGACCCATAACAAATATTGAAATGCATTTTTATGGATTATCTCTTTTTGTATAAAAGAACTATGGAGAACTGTAAGCAGTCCGTGTTATGAAATGTTACCAAAATAGAAAAAGAACGATAGGAGAGAAAGTAAACATCCTAATGGAGAAAAAAGGGGAGAGAGGAAGAAAGAAACAGTGAGTATTGATGAGAGGAAGTCAGAAGGAGGCCATTGGCAGGGAGAAAAGGGGATGGACAGGATGGACAGAGACATCAGGAGTGTGTGGGGGAATAACAACCAAATGTGAATGAGAATGCCATAATGTAACCCAGTACTTTGTATGCTAACTTAAAAACTAACAAAAAGGAGAGTCATCCTCCCAATAAATCATCATTTCCAGAATGCAGCTCCCAAAACAAATAGAGATATTAGTCTTTGGGTAACATCTGAGGTTTGCTTTCCAGCTGTCTCTGACCTAGTTAAAGAATAAGAAAACGCTTCTCCATCAAGCTCCTTGCAGCCTTTCTTTCTTTATCTTTTCCCGTCTTACTTTTATAGAACCAACACAAGCTTCATTTCAAGGATTCACAATGCCCTTAGGAAGTAAACTGCTGACTGTCGAGAACAGAAATGATGAAGAGTTTAGAAAAGTATGACCCAAGGGGATTGATCTTCCGCGAGCATACACAAATACCCTTCATTGCTACCCATATTAGTATCGTATTTTTCTGATTGACGTCCTATTACTGACCTCTTTCCCATGGACGTGGTAATCCTGGGCTTAACCTTATAGTTCCAGGAGCTGAGACTGAGTAGGAGATGGGGAATTGGGAAAGTAGCTTTGGAAAGTGTTGATATCCAGGTCCTAGATGAGGATGTAGGAAACTAGGTGAGTGAGAACTTCAGGTCTCAGCTGAGGATAGAGATCAGACATGGAAAAAATACTCCAGAGTGAAGAACAAGCAGGGTACCCGAGGTAGATTTGGGAGGAGAAACTCAGACAGGTTTCCAAAGAGTGGGAGCATAGTCTGGGAGGATTTTGTACTTGCCACGCAGTTGAGCCCCTGGGTTGGGTGGGAATCATGAAACTGAGTTATTTTGGCAGCCGTAAGAACTCAATTGTCTCCTTAGATATAAATGTCTTGGAAAATGAAGTAGAAATAAAACAACAATTTGGCAGAAAACAGCATTATCAAAAGAAATCCAATTTGCAAGCAGAAAAGCAATTTGCATCTTTGGACACTGAGAATAAATTAAGTCTCCAAATTAGTCTAAGTTTAATAAATCAGAATGTTATCTGGCCTGGAAAAAAACATTCCTTATGTTTTTTATAGGCTTTCTAGATGGATTTATCATCTTCTAACATTCTGAAGCTTTATGCTTCTGCTGGTGAATACAATGTGTCTGCTGTTGTAGGAGGTTGTTCGGATATAGTGATCTTATAAATCAGGATTGCCTAGACCATATCTTACTAACAAAAGAAGCCTGAGATATGAGTTATTTCAAAGAACAAAAGTGTGTTTCTCATACTACATGTCGTGTTAGAGTCAACACGATGGCACAATCAGGTAAAGAGAATTAGTGGGTTCCTCCTCCTTGAGCAGGGCTGAAAGTCACCATAAGAGACCAGTCAGCTTGGAGGAACACAGAAGCTTTACATTGTCACCAAGTGAACTTTGCACAGAGATCTCATGCATACTCAGTACCTAGAGACAAATGTCCCCTCCTACTGCCCTGGGGGTCGGGAAGCCCTATCCCACAACAAAGATCCAAAGAACTAAATATGTCTCAATAATAGTCATGTTTATCCTTGTGATGTATTAAAAATCACAATATTAGGCATAGTTATCGTCTATCAGGAAGAGACAAACAGAAAGGAAAAAGAAGACAAATGAACCAGCCAAATGAACATAAAACTGAAGAACACCCAACGGCTAGAAGAACCATTTGAAGTGAAAATGTTTTTACTTGCTCCATAATGTAAAGTTACAACTTCAGATTTCTCTCAAGCACAAATCAAATAAATAATAATTTATGCCTGGGCCTGTCAGAGGAAGGACTTTTGTAAACAAGCTATGATAGAGTTCTGCTCTCTGGAGAGGAGGTGACCAGAGATAACAGAGACAAGGAGCTGCAGGGGCATGACAGCACTGAGATTGCCTAGATAACTACAGGCAGTTATCCAGTATTGTGACTTCAGAACAGAAAAAAAAAAAAAAAAAAAAAAAGACCTGAGCCTCTGTGACTAATTAATGAACAAAGAAAACTGAATAAATGAGCAAAGAGAATGAAAATTCCAAAGGACCAAAGGGGATCATTTTCAAGTCCACAAAATGATTTCTGGGGGTTTGGAAAGTGGATCTTTGATGGTCATTCTCTTTCAAGCCTCTAGAATGAAGAAAGAACCCAAAGCACTCTTCTAGTACAGTGAGAAAAAGCCCAGAGACAAGAGGGGGAAGGGTTAGAAGCCTGTTCTGAAAAGCACACGCTATCCTATCTGATCAAGAGAAGCTGGCTGTTCTAGACTCTGGAGATCTTGGTGTTAGCAGAATTTGGATGGATTGGTCAGTTCTCGCTCACATTCAGACTGAGATGCATGGGTGAGAATAGGATTCTTAGATGAGCTTAAGACATGAAGAAGCTCTGCATTCACCTTAAAGGAGAAAACCTGTTATAATGGCTTTTATAAACATTTCTAGATATTAATAACCAGTATTTAGTACTTTAGAAAAGGTCTTCTATTTCCTCGTATACATTCAGTTGAATCTTTGACTTCCCCAAATGGAGATTTGTTGTTGTCGTCGTCGTCATCGTCGTTGGAGAAAATACAGCTGTGGAAGTGTAAAAACTAGACTGAGTTACAAGTAATGATAATCAGGAATGATAGTGCTCATCCAGGTGTTTCATTGCCATAGAAGCAAAGACATGATGAAGGAATTATACTGCCGTGGAAGTAGAGCCCAAGAGGGCTTCACCTGCCTTTAAACGATTTATTTAACATAGTCTTGAAAAGCCATTGTTTCTGGGATTTCTGCGTCTTCATTTAACATTATCCATAGTTTATCCAAGCTATCTCGAGACTGTAAAGGGGAGAGAGCGGGCCAGGGAGCAGGTTTCCTCCCTCCATGACGTCTAGGTCCCACTAGGGACATTCTAAGTGTATTTTCTGTATCTGTATCCAGTGACTCCTAAAATATTACCCATCCTAAGAAGTAACCTCTGTCATACCATTTGTTCTGTCACTCCAGGTTCATCCTGAGTGGTTGACAGTATTTGTCAAAATGTGACACTTCAGCCAGCTGTCTTTTTTCACAGCCCATGCGTGCACAGTTGCTACTAGGGTAATTAAGACGGAAACAGCAGGGGTATTGAGGATGAGTCATGACGGGTTACTAAGAGGAATGCACCGTTCAACTCTTGAAAATATCCAAGTCAGGATGTTGCCTATTTTAGAAAGAGGATGATCATTTCAGTGAGTGAAACTTAATTCACGAGAGCTCAAGAAAAAGAAACATAAACTAGACCTTGAATGACAGGAAGGCTGGGTAGCATTCAGAATTTCAGAACACTGATTTTCACTCAAAAGCCACAAAGCTGAACCAAAGTTCTCAGGGAATAACAAGATAAGATGCTAGAAAATAACAATACAGTAAAAATTTAAAGTGACATCAGGGTTGAGGAGAGCAGAATCAATTAAATGCTTGCCATACAAACGTAAGGATCTGAGTTGAGTCTCCAGTACTCATGTAAAAAGCCTGGTGTGCTGACCCACATGATCCTAGCCCGGGGGAGGCTGAGCAGGACATCCCTGGGGGACGCTAGACAACTAGCTCAGACAATCCTGAGTGACCTGTCACCATCTGAGGAACAACACGAAGTTGAGTTCTGGCCTCCACATGCAGATGTATGTGGACCCGCACAAACATGCATGGTGAGGTTAGCGTATTTTGTTTTGTCCTGATTTACTTTTGATTTTCTGTTTTCCTTTTGAGACAGCTTTCGTGTATTCCAAACTGGCCCTGAACTCACTATGTAGCTGAGAATGACCTTGAACTTCTGAATCTCCTACCTCCATCTCCTGAATATTAGTACTAAGGGCTTGTGCCACCGTGTCTCTTTTGAGATGCTGGAGATGGAATTGAGGGCTTTAGGTATGTGAGGCAAATGGTCTACCTACTGAGCTACCTCCCCGCACCACAGGATTTTTTTTTTTCTGGATTCCTAACGAATGTCTGACAAAGTAACTTCACTATCGGATTGGATTCCTAGAAAAAGAAACCGTATGGTGGAAGAAGCAGGTACCATGACTTACGATCACAGGGAAATCGTGCTTTAAATGGCTTTTGGTATTTACGGCACGAGAATGTTTTGTTTTTCCAACTTCCAGAAATATGGTCCTGTGATCGCAACAGATGTGCTATTTAGCTCTGTCTCTTTGACCTTTCACAAATCCTGTTATTCCAATCAGGTGGTGAACAGCTGTTGAAAGACGCTGCCCCTGAGAGTCTGGGGAGAAGATAAGGCTTGGACGCTGCAGCTTTTGACTTTATTCAGGGCATCATGGTTAAAGTCAGAGATTATAAACTCAGGATTTAGGATTGTACAGTAAGCACCATGCATTAATGTTGAAAAACCCAAATGTTTCTCTTTCCTAGAAGGACGAGAGGGTTGGCACAGGGTGCTCCGGGCTGTGAACACATTTGAATCTTCAGCTGCTCCCAGGCAAACAGTCTTTACAGGCAGGGACTGACACACAGATCTTCTGGCAATAATGAGACTTGTCCACAGGTCCTGTCTTTTTACGGTGTTGTCTTGGTGCTGTAAGACCTTGATACAAGGAGAAAAATTCACACAGTGGAGAGAACGCTAAGCCTGGTTTTCAGAAAAGACTGGCTCACTCCTCTCCTGAGGTTGCCTCGCTCCTGGGTGCTGCCACCCTGGAAAACACTCCAGGGCATGACTGAAAAGGAGCAGCAAGCTTGCCTTCTTCCTGGATGTTGTCACCCTGGAAGCACTCCAGTGAGTGACTGACTGAAAGATGGGGACAGGCCATCCCCTCACTGGCTGCACTTCAGTACCCTCCTCAGAGGCCAATATGTCCTCTGTACATAGGACGATGTACGTGAAGCTTGCTTGGTGGTCTCTGACAGATCAGAAAATGATACTGGAGTTTACTTCGATTTCTTTTCCTTGTTATATAATCCAATTTAAGTGCCTTTTAAAATGCATATAATACACAAGGACACAAGGCTGCACATAAAATAATGAATGAATATTCACACATGGAAAGTACATGATTTTTTTTTATCAATTGAGTCATATGCAATAAAATAAAACAGAGACCATAAAAAATGAAAATTCCAAAGACCTCATTCTGTTCAATCTCTTCTCCCTAGCCAGATGTTCCCAAAAAGGCAAGGAAGACATGTCTAGCTTCGGGAATCCTCAAAAAAAAAAAAAAGCCTTTAAAATAAACTTCGTTTAAAACAATGATCAGATCGAGGCTACCTTAGGGCAGAAGTAATGGAACTTGAGAGTGGGAGCAAACAGGAAGAGAAAGTCGTTATCCTTAGATGATATGTTTCCTCAACCGTAGTTTTTAGACAAAGGACCTTGACTGCCCCAACTTCATCATCCTCACCTGCCTGTCCACCACCACCACCACCACCCTACCCTGCACCCTCCCACCCCCCACACACCCCCATACCCCCACTTCACAGGGGGCCATGGTGAGCTTTCGATTATAATCCACTAAAGCCAAGGAACAAGACCCAGAACAATGGTACCACATGGGGGAAGATACATGGAATGAGTTGTAGAAACCAAGGATGGTTAGGAAAATGAAAGCACACTACTCAGAAGATGAGGACAGCTGGCTGGCTGCAGGGCATTGTCATCCGCTGTTTTGTTGAAAGATGCCGAACAACTGAAAACCCAGAGGCCATATCAGCAGACATGCTGCATTGGCCCCGGAGTCTTCTAACTTTCTTCCTTCCTTTTAATTGTCAACACTTACCTAAAGAGGACATATTTCTTGGCTTGGAGGTGAGCAAATGTCTCAGGAGGTGGCACGCTGAGTTTCAAAGGACACAGTTACACAAAGTTAGCCAAAGAACACAAGAAGCAGCTAGCATGATTGGCTGGGCCTGAAACGGGCTCCACTTGTTAAGGTCCTAGGATTTCCTGGTCTTAGGGATGTTTCTGTCTCCTGGCTGGGATGTGAAAACAGACACATTTAGCAGAAGTACTGTGCTGTGGGAAAGAATGTTGCCTTAATTATCTCTTTGCCTGCCATTCCCTCTGATTAGGAACTAGGGAAAGCTGTGAAGCCTCTCAACTTTTCCTTCTGACAGTATGCTTTGAGAGCCAGACACCATGACTATAGCTTGAGAGGAGATAAACCGAACATAGCGTTTTTAGAGCAGACCACAGGGAGCATTCTCTTTAGGTTTTTATGATAGGGAATGTATTATTATTTGGTCTGGCAGCCCCTATAGGTTGTAAGGTGAAAAAAATTCATCGTCTGATGTTTCCACAAAATAGTTGGTAATCTCACATTTACCTTGGGTCTTTAAAAAGTAATTTGAATCTGTGTTTCTGATTTCTGAATCCTGTGGCTTTCATGAACATTATGCTCTAACTCCAGTATCCTAGAGTCCCGTGCTGTGCAGAACACCAGCTCTGTGGAAACAAAGACCTGGTTGGCAGCAGCTGCCCATTTTTTTGGTGTAAATACTTTGGTGTAAAAACAACCAGATTGTAATTCCTGAGTACTTAATAGTCAACTCAAGAACTGGTGTAAGCTCAAACTGCTCTAAGCTCAAACTGTTCTTAATATCTTAGCATTTTGAAAAACACTAAGCTGGGTTGGAGAGGTGGATCAGTGGTTAAGAGCACTAGCTGCTCTTCCAGAGGGCCTGGGTTCAATTCCCAGTGACCACATGGTGGCTCACAACCATCTGTAATGAGTTCTTGGGCCCTCTTCTGGTGTGCAGGCACACATGCAGACTGAACACTGTACACATAATAAATAAATAAATAAATAAATAAATAAATAAATAAATAAATAAACTTTAAAAAAAAAGAAGAAGAAATGCACTAAGCCATGGCACAACCTTCTACATTCTCTTTACCATAGTTTGGAGCTGTGAATATAAGAGAACATTAACACTTACAGAAAAAGAGGCCACGGATTCAGAAGGAGCAAGGAGGAACAAGGAGGGGGAGGGGTAGCACATGTGTGGGGTTGGGGAAGGGAAGGGGATAATGATGTAATCACATTTTATTTCCATTAAATTAAAATTGAAAATAATGGAGCACTGGGGTTCACCCACATGATCTTAGGAAACAGCTTTACCTCGTGTAAATCATTGGTGTGCCATTTACAATAAGGAAATGTTAATATTCTCTACCTCTGGGCACTGTAAGAAGATTCCAATGAAACAATACAGCAAGAACATTTAGCAGAGTGTTTGAAATATTATGTATAAGAATTTAGTATTCTTTATCTTGTCATCTGCTATTGCTCCTTGACAAGAACTAGAGAAAGCTATGAAGCTCATCAGTTTTACCTTCTGATGGCCTTTTTTAAGAGTTGGAACTCTATCCGATTCTTCCCATCTGTAAGTCACATTCCAGAGTTCACAAAGTAATCATTTCTTTCAGGTGGTAAAAGAATTATTGAATTTTATAAGATATATCCTAAATATGCCACAAAAGCAAATAGAAAGGCCAAGCACAGTGGCACATGTCTGTGATCCCAAAATTTTGGACACTGAGGATCTTGAGTTTAAGGTCAAAACAGTGACATAATAAAGCCCCGCCCCCCCAAAAAAGGACAAAAAGTCTTTACCCGGCCTGTATCCTGTGTACTCTTCTGTCCTTCTTTCCTCCAGCAGCTCCAGAATTTCAAGTGTTGCATTGAGACTCCCTGATGTATTTGGAGTTGATTTTTGTGCAGGGTGAAAATGAGATCTAGTTTCCTCCTTCTCCATACAGATATCCAGTTGTCTCAGTACCATTTGTTTAATATGCTTCACTTTGTCCGGTATATTTGGGCGAAGGAGGGGAGACATCTTCGTAAAAAAAAAAGAAAAATGACTAGTTATGATGACTTATCTGTGAGTTTATTCCTTTAACAGATATTTGGTTTTGTGCCATCACACTGCTGTTTTTATTACTACTTCTCTGTAACATAACTAGAAATCAAGCATGGAGTATTTTATATGGGTAGACAACACTATTGCCATAAGTCATAAGTTTTTTTTTTTTTTTTTTCAATTCAAATCCCTGTGTCGGGTATGGGATGTCCCCTATTAGTTGTTGGCTAAAAGGCCTCACAGTCTCCCAAAACAACACAGGCTGTTGCCAGTGTCCTTGGATGGCCAGTGGAACTGGAGAGTAAGACTACTGATGAAGACAGAACACAATTTGAACAGAGGACACAGAGAAGCCCAGGTGCAAATGATCACTCCGCTGCCGAGCTTTCATAGTGCCACCGGTGATATGTAGGCTACTGACGAAGAGAAGTCACCGGTGATCACACCCAGCTGAAGACTCTGCAAACTAAGGCACCAACCAGCCTGGCGAGATGTGCCCAGGGGCACAATGGTAGCATGACTGTTACAGGGGTAATCAATTGCTTTCCTATTGAATGTGAGGCCTACTGCACAAGAGGGACTGTAGACCTCTTACTGTAGACCTGATCAAAAGCATATTTATTGTGAGAGGAAGACACAGCCCTACCAGAAAATCTAATATTGATACTTTGCTGACAGTACAGACAGTGAAACAACCTTCTAAATATTTATCCCTATATTCACAGGGTGATGCAGCTCGGTCTAAAATGCCTTTTTTGGCAGTGGGTCGTGGTCAAAACGGGGACCATCAATGGTCAAAGTGCTAACAATAAGCTACCCAAGAGTATGAGGCCTTAACTAGGCATTGGTGTCGCTCACTCTGAGTCCAAAAGAAGATGGCCAAAGCCAGGGAGGACAGCCTGGGAGGACTATGGGAGCCAGAGGATGTGGAAGAGTGAGGTGAAGCCCTGTCTTCTAGGCGTGACATGACTGGTGCAATCATAAAACCACAGCAGCTGTTAGATCCTCCACAAGGGAAGGGAAAAGGAAGGGGAGGGGAAGGAAGGACAGGGGAGGGAAGGGAAAGGGAAAAGAGAAGAGAGGGCAGGGAAGGGCAGGGAAGAGGAGGGAAGGGAAGGGAGGGAAGTAAGGGGAGGGAAGGGGAAGGGAGAGGAGGGAGGGGAAGGAGAGAAAGGAGGGGAGGACAGGGGAGGGGAGGGAAGGGAAGGAGAATGTGAGCAAGTGAGGGAAATAAATTGGGAGGAAGAATGTGGTCTGCAGAAGTAGAAGTGAAGGAATAAAAGCAAGTACCAAGGGGTGAAAATCACACTACATCGAATGCAACATGAAGTTGTCAAAAGTTAACAAATTTAAAAATATGAGCATATTTCTATGTGTTTCAATTAAATTTTAATTGCATTTAAGTTCTATTAAAATAAAAAAACATAAATTCAATTCCCAGTTGAGGGAATTCTCTCTTTGTCCTAGCTTTATGTGTTTTTTTAAAATAATTTTTGAATAGATGTTGAGTTTATATATTTATATATATAGATAGATAAATATGTGTGTGTATATATGTATGTGCATGTATTTGTAACAACAACTACAGAAAAAGATGCCATAAGCTTGAGAGATATCAAGGGGAGATTTTACATGAGAGTTTAGGGGGAATAACGTAATTATTAATTTCAAAAAATAAGAAAATATTTTAAAGACAAATACTGGCATAAATATTAACTTATGTTTTGTCATATAGTTTCTTGATAAAAGAAAACACTTTAAGACTTGAAGAGCAAGTTTCTTGGCATTGAATTTTGTCTTAATTTTTGTAACTTACTTTAGAAATACCCACTTGAGTAGGTAATAAAGTCTTAGCACCTCCTGTCAGCTTTTATTCACTGGATCCTATAGATACCTTGTCTTAATATTTTATTATAGAGACACTAGACTACTGAAGTTCAGTGGGAGCTATATTCTACTTTCATGACCTTATTGAAGTCCCCAGCTCTCTGAGCTTTACCACATTAGAGTGAATTCAGTCTATAACTTCTCTTAAACCCAATTCTTCTACCTTCTAAAATATTTAAAAGCTCCCAATTCGCCTTCAAAGCCAAAAGAAAAATGCATTTGTCTTTATTCTTGTGAGATTAGCATAAATAAATTTACGTAGGACCCTAAGGCAAATCAAATTAGAGTATTCAGACAAGTGTATAAATAATTCTGGAAATGTAAAAGGGGGAGAGCAAAATGTAGTTCTACAGGAATCTGAATCCATTCAATTTACAGTCCTTCTAAAAAAATCACATTACAGTGTGTTCTTCTCTACTCACACTTAAGAAATTAAAGCTGCATTTCTTTTAAAAGGCAAAGGATTTCATTTTAGAGATAAAAAAAGCTTAAAGAAATATTTTAGATAATAGCAAATCAAATATATACATGTGCATGTATGTATACACACAAAAAAATATATATATACATATATGTATGCAAAACTGGGATACATCCATGAGTGTGCCAGTCAAATAAAGGAAAACTCAGCCATCAGGTTAGTTAAGTTTTGTCCTAACACTCCTCTCAATGTACCATGTTTTAATCAATACCTTTGACAGTCTAATACTTTAGAAAAGGGCTACTGCTCTTAACATGTGTATCTAATGTACCCCTGCTAGTTCAGCTCAAAGACTGATGTTGCCCTGTCCTAGGCCATCTCGACGCATTGCCAATACGTTTACTGCAGCTCTTTGTTACTTCCTGAAAATCAGCACACAGATGACAAACCCTGAGCAGCACACCCAGTGTCAAGAGCCATGTGAACCATTAAAACACTTGTGCATAGCTCTTCAGTAATGCAGAAACGGAGCCCAGAAACAGATTGCAGCTTATTGCCACACATCGTATGTAAGCTGGTGAGTAATCGCTGTGACCAGGATCAAAAGACTTTTATCCTTATACATATTTTAGGCAGCAATGAATAATAAACCTGCAGCATTGCCCTTTATCTCTGATTCCTAACTCAGAGGTAAACGATACATCTTTTTTGGAGCATTTCACAGATCTGCTGATAGCAAATCTGCATTGTTCAACACGTACAATTTAAATATCAATTGCTTTTGTCTTGATTGCGCTTTGCACATGTGATCTGCCTAGAATAGAGAGCTCAAAGCCTTAGAAGAGGGTGTTTTAACAATTAAGAATTTAAAATTTTATACATGAAAAGTGCCCATAAAGCAGGGTTAAATTATTTGATAAATCTCTCAATCATATTCTTTGAATGCATAATTTCCCACATGCATTATTACAGGACTTATCTTGCAAAGTCCTAAAATAAATGGACATTGTATTATAGATTCTGTCAGACTTCAAACATCACCCAAGATTGCATCTTCATAGTTTTGATTGATGTAGCAATTCAGAGTTACTTTAAAAAAAATAAGGGCTACTATCATTTAATCCTAGGTACGCTGCAATTAGGATGTCACTAACAACTTTGCAGAAACCCAAGTGCAGTATCTGTGACATATTCCCACCCAGATTCCAGAAACTAGAGAGCAACCTTTAAAAAAAAATCATAGTATTTTCTTGATGTTCTCATTCGGTAACCAAAACCACCTAGTGATTCATGTTGTTGAAAAACACTCTGCTAAAATATGGCTCATTGCATTTTTATCCAGCAAAGTCCACAGAGGCCAAGAAAGGCTGTCCTTAAACATCCAGGCAGTTTTCCACAAGAGGGTGAGAAAACTCCACCCATGCCATAGACCTGCTCATCTAGGCCCTGGGATGTCACTGGATAGTTGAAAGATTTCACACTGAGGCCATGGCATCCACAAGCCTTTGAAGAGTGTCCAGCTGTACCTGCTGCCCCCGGAAAGCCCACATGACTGAGGTCTTCCGGTGGTTTGGCACTCTCTCCTCGGGCTTACTGGAGAGGTAGCTGTGCTGTGACTCAGTTGCGAGCCACGGCTGGGCCTTCTTCAGTCCTAGGGGAAGAATTGAGCAGGGAGAACTGAATGTTTGCTAACATAACTGCCATCTGCCACCAGTAAGTCTTATGGTGACAGAGTGCATGCTAATGCCAGATAGACTGAGAACACTCACCATCTGCTCATTGCCCTGAAATAAAATGAACTAGGTCATCTGGATTTGGAAGCCTCACTGGAATTACTGACATCTACTCCCAAACTTAGGGCTGGAAAATTTCCCCCAACTTTACACCGTTCAGGTCACTCAGAATCATTTCCTTGTAATAGAGAAAATATAAATCGATAATAATGTGTGTATTAACAATAAAGATTTTTCTAACACTTATTATATTCATAACCAGTGACATTACACATGATTATCCATCTACATCCTTGTATATGAAAAAAATAATTAAATTGAGCTGGTGATAAGACCCAATAGATAATGAAGCTTGCCCTTTGGCAATGCAAACCTGACCATCTGGATTTGACCTGGGACCCACACGAAGCCGGAAGGAGGCACAAGGACACGGACCTCCAACACCCACACATGTGCCATGGCAAGTACCTCACACAACTATAGCAATCTATATCTGTATCTATATCTATATTCATAACCATATTCGTATCTATATCTATATAGACACATATGTTTAAGTAAAAATTTAAAAATAAATGATAATTTTCAGTTCTTTATATTAGCCATGACTTGAATTATTGATCTCCTAAAGAGCACATGCCATAGCTGACTCTACTTCCAAGAGCTTGTTTAAATTACATTAATTTGAAAAGAAAAATAACTACTTTTAGGCATTGGTGGGTATCAATAACAGACCTTTAGATTACCTATCATGTACAGGCTTGGAATACAATTACTGGGGCTATCCTGAACTCCCATGAGAATTACCATTCATAAGCAGGTTTATCAATAAATCTCTATTCATAGCAATGTCTGGGAGTAGAAATTTCTTCAGCTTCTATTTCTCCAGTTTCTAATAATTTGAGCAGAATGTATTTCCAATTACTAAGAACATAATGAGCCAGTACTGTATGCTCCACAGTAAATATACCATTTTGAAAGAAGACAGAGGTTTATTGTTTCTCATTCTATTGTAATTATTTACATGACACATAAAGATTATGCATATACATAAAGGCAAAGCAAAATCCCAAATCACATGAAGTGCCTCAGAGTGAACATTCTGACTACAGTTTCAAGTCGACTTCTAGTTTCCTCTCACACTGTATCTCATACTCTCCCTGTTGCTGTGATCACATCTGTGTAATGCTTGTTTCAAAATCCCTTTATTATATTTATCTTTACTCTCTAGCTGTCCTTGAAAGCTTTGTGATAACATATATCATATACGGTTGTATTCATTGCTTTATTTTCAGTGCCTAAGCATATCAGAAAACCAGGTATGTTACTAAACATTTAGTGAATTATTTTTTAAAAAAAATATGCCATACTCATAGTCTAGTGGAATACAACTCAAAATAAAGCATAACTGAATTATTTCTTTCATTAACTTATTTATTTACTCAATGGGTGTCTGTTGAATATGTGTTATGTCAATATTGTCTTTAGATGAGTGTGGTTAAAGTATATATAATTACTGACTGTGTCTCACACTGTAGGAGATCAGTATTCAGTTATTAAGGTGGTAAAATGTATCATCAGGACTGGGGAGATATCTCAGTGGGTAATGCACTTGCTGCACAAGTATAAGGACACAGTTTGGATCCACAGAATCCACTTAAAACCTGAGCAGGTGTGGGGACCACGCAGCACTTAGGAGGCTTAGAAAATGCAGCCCTGAAGCAAGGTTGCTAACCAGAATCACCAGAGTTGGAAATCTCTGGATTTGACATGAGGCTCTGCCTCGATAAAAATTAAAGAACAAATTGTATTGTAAAATAAAATTAAATTAAATGAAAATAAATTACAGAACAACTGAGGAAAACGCACAGCACCAGCTTTTAGGCCACCCCATGCATTCTCACACATATATGCCCACACACACAGAAACAGGCGTTTGTGCATGCATGCACAATATCTACATACATATGCAAATAATACCACAATGTGCAAACATATAATTGTAAAATTCTAAAGAACAAAAGTGGCAATGTAAATTTGATCTACCCTAAAGGGCAAGGGAGCAGGAAAGTCTAAGGAAATTGGGATTTTAGATAACAGAGAGAGCTCAAGGAAGGAAATAAAATCTGCTTTCTGGAATTTTCATGAAAAGGCAGAGCCTTCAATGACCACGAGTTCTGCTTGTCTTTCCAAGGACGTTTGAAGTTAGTATGAAAACTATATTTAATACTGTGTGTCTCAAGGTATTTTGTTTTTAAATTCATGAATGTTAGATTTTCACATTTTAAACGTACCCGTCTTTTAGATTCATTGATTTTCAATGAACATATACTCCACGGAGTTTTGTTTTGGAAACCATTCAGTAGATCACAAACTACATGCTACTTGAGAAGCACCATGCATGAGTCAAAAATTCATCAGACAAAAATTAATTTCACACATTTAAGAAGATACCAGAAGAGGAGAAAATCACACAAAGCAGACTAGGAAAAGAATAAGAACAGTTGATCAAATCATGTTCTACATTTAAATTTTTCTTAAGAAAGAATATTTCTCTTTTCAAAAAAAGTTGTCATATAGGTATGACGGATGACAGAAGTGTGCCCCAAGAATGGTATAATTCTATACTTCAACTGCATTAAATATTTGTGAGAGGGGGTTAAATTAAGAACTACTTTCATCAAAGAGCTACTAATTTGTAAAATCCCTGTCATAATTTAAGAATGTAGTATTTCATAAATTATAGAGGAAAATAGGTATGATTTTTTTTGGAAGCCAGGCCCACACCCCATCAAAACCAATAAAATTGGGTAATGATCGTGAACTGAGTTTCAAAGCTGAGATTCCAAGTGCTTGGGCTATGGCAGTTATTATTTCCTGAATAAGACTTTATGCTGGATCCAGAATTCATTCTCTCTGACCTTCAGCCAAGAGAGGAAGTTGTGTGGGTGACCGAGTTTAGCGCTTGCTCCGGGGATTTCTCTCTAGCTGAAGCTAAAAGGATACTGTAATTGGTCACCTGGCCTGAACTTAGCACATTCTGTATTTAGAAGGCTTGCCCAAGATAATAATATAGTCTACCCCATGCCCCTGCAGTTGTATGAGAGAACAGTCACTGTGTTCTTGTAAGGAGGGGGCAGGTAGGGAAGATGAGCAAGATGGAGGGTGAGAGAGAGGCCTACATCTGTGTCCGTCACCTTGGGAGTCAAACACAGCTGAGTTGAAGCTCTGCTTTAAGCGCGCTGACATTTCTAATCTCCGCCAATTCTTTTCTCTTGCTTCAATTTAGAGAAGATTCCCTTTCATTTACGTATTTATCTTTACGTTTGACAAATTTTTACTTGTAGACAATATATTGTGATCATTGCCCTCTTTCAGCTTCTCCCCCTTCTGCTGATGCCTTCTTTTCAAGTAGTCCATTTCCTTTTTCGTGTTTGTGGATGTGTGTGTGTGTGTGTGTGTGTGTGTGTGTGTGTGTGTGTGTGTGTACTCAAGTTACCACAGCTGTTATTATTAAGAGTGTAACAGACTTCTATTTCCTTAGTGACAGAATGTTGTATGTATAGTAAACACTTAAATGCCTGGCAGACAGGAAGCAAAAAAAAGTTAGATTTCATTACCATTGTTATTATTATTATTATTATTACTACTTGTTTAGTGCTTGTTTACTTGTTTATGGAAGAGAGAAGAGATAAAATACTAAGTTTTGAAGGAGGCTTAGAAGATGCAGTTTCTTTTCTAAAGTACCCACCTGCGTAGAGCTTGCCTTGGCTCATTTGGCTTCTCCAGTTAAGGACGAAAGAACTGTTCCCATTGAAAATATTGAGCGTCCTGATATCCCAGTGACACCCTAGAGTGACTCCCATGGAAGGGTTGTTTCTTGACTAATAGTTGACAGGGAGGCACAGAACTTTGCCCTTTTTAATTATTTTTTGGTTTTGGTTTTGATTTTGTTTATTCTTTTTTTCCCCTTCTATTTATGTTTTAATTTATTTTGATAAGGTCCATTGTTGGAGGCAAAATTAAACTGGGCTCTTTAACTGAGTCAAGCCTTGCCGTCCAGCTTGTTGTAACACCTTTGCAAAGTGCTCTTGAAAGGATCCACCTAGAAATCACAGGAGAGATAAGTGTCCCTGAGATAACTCAAAAGAAATTAGAACAAAAAATAAAGGGAAAAAAATGAGAAAGCCAAAACAAGTCCTCCATGACCTGGCTTGAAGGCTGACTACAGTATTGTGGAGGAAGTGGGTGTCATCTAGATGAACAATTTCCGTCAAAATAAAATTTTGGCTATTGAACACTGAGTCATATACTTCTGAGAAATGGGGGAGTTTTATTATTTCCTGTGAAAGTGTCAAAATACATAAAGATATTTGCTTCTTTTCAATATCAGTGCACTGTGCTTCCGGGGAACTTTCTGAAAAGATATTTGAAAGCTAAAAACCATACTTACTTTTAAGAGGAAAAAAAAAATGTATTTTCTCTGGCAAGTGAGTAAAAGTAATGTTCTTCCAACGCACCCAAGAAGGAAGGCAAGTAAGTTTTACTTTAACAGAAAGAAAGAAATCTTAAATGTGGAAAAAAAAACAGGGCAAAAGTGTTGAATACTCTTTCCATTTAGACTTTTCCAGACAGGGTAGGACAAGAAAAAAAAAAAGTCTTGAGCTATTAACATCAAACTTCCTGGTTTCCTTTTAAGTTTTTGAAAAAAATCGATTTCATAGTAGAAGGTTTCTTTCCTGCTATCCAAAATGGCGGTCAGTCTCTACAGGGATTATTTATGAGACTTAGTGTCCCAAAGATGTTGATGCCTTCTCCAACCTCCCTTCTACTGTACCATTCATCCTACTTAGCCACTCTTCTGTACTATGGTTAGTAAGAAAAACCACTGGGCTTGCTACACTTCAGTCATGTCCACATTGAGTCATGTAGTCTCATTAGGCACACATCCTACAATCTAGGAGCTACATACTGTATGTCCGTAGATGATTATTGTAGCTATGGAAATACAAAGAAGACAATGGACTGGCTATTATTCATTTTGGGGGAAATACTAGCAGGATTGGCAGACAGAATTTAGAGAGTAACTAAGAGAAAGGATACTAGTCATCTCCAGTCGCTGTTTCAAAATACCTGAAGAGGGTGAGCGGTTTCATTGTTTCCAAGACTTCAGTTCATGGTGTGTTGATCCCACTGCTTTGTGCTTGTAGAAGTACAAAACATCATGGTAAGAACATGTCATAGAGAATGTCTGATTACCTCTAGGCCAGTGCTTCTCAACCTTCCTGATGCTGCAGCCCTATAATACAATTCCTCATGATGTTGTGGTGGCCCCCAACCATAAAATTATTTTCGTTGATACTACATAACTATAATTTGCTATTGTTATGAATCATATTGTAAATATCTGTATTTCCCAATAGTCTTAGGCAACCCCTACGAAAACATCATTCCATCAGAAGGGGTCATGACCCACAGGTTGAGAACCACTGCTCTAGGCACTAAAAAGAGAGGAAGGGTTGAGCTCTCAATATCCCCCAAAAGGTATGCCCAGACGACAAACGCTTTTAATGCTTCGTTAATGCTGTTAAGATTAAGCAGGTTTGTTATGTACAAATGAATAACAGAAGAGACACTTGAGTGTTCTTTCACTAAGTAAATGGGTTCAAACAGAAAAGCTTACTTTTCGACAGGCTTAAAGAAATGTCTATGGGAAAGATGAGAGTGGAAGAGCTGCTTTCATGATCCATTACTCTTTATGAGAAAAGAGAATAGTTACCTAGTTTAGAAGGCATTATACTATTTTGACACACTCAAGACTCCAAAGGCCATTCCAAGTGTGAAGGCTGCCGTGAACAAGAGTTCAGACCAGAGGAACAGTTCCAACTACT
Source organism: Peromyscus californicus insignis (assembly GCF_007827085.1). Lineage (NCBI taxonomy): Eukaryota > Metazoa > Chordata > Mammalia > Rodentia > Cricetidae > Peromyscus > Peromyscus californicus. The sequence continues at coordinate 16,720,866 of NW_026294535.1, forward strand.
CGGAATGAAAAACAAATAACAGCAGCAGTATTTGACAGTTAATGAAAAAAAAAATGCAGTGGTGTCGAAGGTGCTGTTTCTTCTCTCTTCTTCCCTTACTTCTTTTATTTTCCTGGCAGTACACTTTAAGTTCCCCCAGTCCATACAGCTTTAGAGGCCACTGGAATCCAGGACTTTGGATTGACTGCTTTCCATTGCCTGCTAATCTGGGGACAACATACTCCTATTTGGGCATCACCGTCAGCATCCTAGCTCTCTTTTACGGAAGTTGCGCCACCTGGAACCAGGAACCAGCAGCGACTCTAGACTTACGAAACTCTTGTTTTGACAGCTGCATGATCTGATTGTATCATCTAAGACTTGTAAACTATCCAGTGCCGTCCGTGTTTCCCTCTCCACTGCATCACGGAGTTGACGAGAGGGGACTGACTGAGGGTATCCTGAGCTCCATCTGTCTTCATGTGCCTGTCACCGGGCTCTGCAAGATCAGGCTCTGGCAACCCTGTCATCGAGAAAGCAACCCACCTCTTCTCCCTAGCCTTTCGTCGCTTATTTCCTTTCAAGCCATAAAGCCCTTTGCCCTTTTCTGTTCTCCTACAGATTTGCTCCAGCTACTCAGAATTCAAATGGCCTCTCCCTGGACGCTTGGCACCCCGACATCTAACTGATATTGTTCCATGTCTTCTAACTGTCTTAATATATCAAACAATGACCTAATGTGTCATTTCAATTTGTCAGTTTTCTGTCATCTGATGACTTCTACATTATAAACTTCTTAATTATAAGACAAGGGTCTGATGAACTTTTCTAGAAACAGGGATCCATCACCTCACTAAAATGAAATTTTAGAACAACTATTAAGAAATAGTCCTTCTTCTTTATCCTTTCTGTCACTCACTATACTACAGGCCCCTCATACTATTTACAGTCTTCCTTTTTCTTCAGTACTTAATTTTTTCATCAATTAATTTTGAGTCCTATAATTCTTCATTTGTTTCTGAAGAGAGCATTTTTTTACACAGTTCTTTAAAGCTCATCAGCATTTCCTTATTTGTATAAAAAGAGTGCAACAGTACAAGAATAAATGAGACTCATAGAGAAGTAATGAAAGAAGACAACCAATAACACTGACTTATTTCAGGAAGGGCAGAAGAAGACGAGGGGGAAGAGGAAGAAGCAATCGCCCTTCCCAACAGACACATTCTTTCAACTCACCACCGAGAGCTGTGGCCATCAGGCTAAAGCCTACTAATCTGGGAGTCCGTTTAATTTTGCTTTATGTTTTTGCAGAGCACACTGCCATTCCCGGCTCTTGGATCTCCGCCAGCAAGTACACTGGCCTTGATTATGGGGACACGGTGGCTTTGGACAGCACTCCAGGCATGCTTGTTTGTATCTCAGGCCCGGCCTATTGGACTGCTGGCTGAACTGTGGCAGGCAAACAGGATTGTTTCCACCGGTTCTGTTTTCAGCAAAGAATTCTTTTTAATTCCCCTGTCCTGCATGTTGCCAAGATTCTTAAAATACTGTTCATGAAGATTGCTTGTTGTTGTTGTTGTTACCCGCCTCAGAGCCCAGATGTAGGAACCGAGCCAGTGCAGCTGGTGTGACTCGGCCCCATCCTCACAGATAATTCGGTGTTTGAACAGTCTCTCCCTGTTTGAGATTGTTATTATTTTGGAAAACTGTAAAGTAAATGCTTGTAGATGTGCAAGATGAGGGTGTAATAGCACTATAGGTTAAAGTTCAATTTCTTGCTCCCAAGGGGCATCATCAAGTTGGATAAATGGAAACCTATTACTGTTCCTCCCCCAAACCTGTACCCTTAACAGCAAAGATATACCTGCATGGGTAGCAGGCACATGTTTGTCTTGCTTTGTGCCATTTTCAGGAGACTTTCTGCCATGAAATATATGTATTATAACCAGCAGCAAAAATTAAAAATCATGAGAGTTTGGGAAGAAAAAAAAATACTCATTCAGAAATTCCCACACAATACCCAGTTGTACTCAGGGCAATGACAGCATTTTACATTAGACTTTCCTTCTGCTAAATGCTGGCATCACGTTTACTACTTACAAAGTAATTGCGTTTTATAGCTGACTCCACATTAGACTGATACCGAGTGAACATAATATTAATCTCTGTGACCTACTTTCCAATCTGTATTCTTCTGTGCAATATGGTGATGATAATAACAGCAACTACTGTTGAATGGCTTAGTGAATTGTGCTGTGTGTGTTACATGGATTAACTCATTTAATTCTCTCAACAAATGTATGAGGAAGCCACAATTACTATGCCTCCTTTACCAATAAGGAATCTGCAACCTAAAGAGTTTAAATGATTTATCCAGTGACTCAAAGCTAGTAAATGGCAGAGCTGGGATTTGAGCCTCTAATCTCAGAGCCTGGATCCTAATCACCACACTGACTTGCAGTTTTGAAGGGAGGCATGGAGGGGGAGGCTGCTGCTGTATAACAAGGAAGTGCACATGCTGGTGGTTATGCACCCAGAAATGTGTTTTGCTTTTGGAAGTTGCCCACCAAGCAAGCCACAGTGCAAAGATCAATACCTGACTAAGTGCTGAGAATTTCTTTTCTCCTCAAGGAACAATGCCAACTTGCTTTGCAGTTTCTAAGCAAATATGTCTATCAAATCTGATAAATGAATAAAAGAACATGATATTAGTGGCAGGTAATTATTTGATACATATCCCTTCCTTGACTTTCATATGCTTTATCAAAAATCGTGAGTGCTTTAAGCTCAAGGACCAAGCAATGTGGAAAACTCTAGTCTCAGGATAAATTGCAGAACCCTTCTCAACTGGGGACATTTTGTCACTGTTCAGATATACACCTCTTCATGCTACCAACTATTGCACCAGTGCAAGACATTAACCAACCTTTGCAATAAATCACCAACACTGCCTTACAATTGCTGCGTTCCCCCCCCCCCACAAACATGGCACCTTCTTTCCTCAGCTTTAACAGCAGCATCAAATGTAAAACAAATTCAAATATCTTTTATGACTTGTAATGGAAATGCCTACAACAGGCTGTGTTTTTCAGTGCTTGCCCTACAGTGCGTGGTTCTATTTGGTAGCTTTTGGAGGCTTTGGTGAGTACAGCCTAGCTAACGGAAGTAGGCTTGGTCTATGATTCCAGCTGCTCATCTGCTTGCTGCTGGCTTGTGATGCAAGGAGCCACCACCACAGACTGGATGCTGTCATGCTTTCTGCCCCATGGTAAAGCATATCCTCCTCAAGACATCTATCCCCTTTTAACTGTTCTACCAGCTATGTAAGCCACCAGGGCACACACACACACACACACACACACACACACACACACACTACAGTTTTCTATCTCATTCATTTTTAAAGTGACTTACTAATTTGCCTTCATGATCTCTGAATTCTAGTAACGTAATATATATCCATACAAGTAAAGTTCTTTGCAAAACTTCAAGTGTTATCAGGCTTTTAGAAATCAACCATTCCTTTTCATGTTACCTGAAAGGCTTGAACCCAGCCCAACTTATCAAACCACTCGGAAGGGTGAGAAGAAAGTCCTATGAAGATAACGAACAATGCAAAGCAGCTTTTATAGGGAGAAACAATTAAATCCCCGGGTCCTAAAAGTCTTATATTAGTAAGTTTCTCCATTCAGTGAAATGACCAAAGCTCCGTCCAGAGACAAGCTGCCTTTAACCTATGACTGTGACCTCTGAAAATAAATATAATGGGGGAAAAAAACAAAGAAAGGAAACAGGAAAAATCAGAAATTTCAGAAAGAAAAAACCCACAAAGCTCACTTCCAAATATGTAATCTTTTCCAATATAGACTGTTTTGCACACTACGTTGTTATTGCAAAAGTCATTAAAGTTATGGCTTGTCCTGGAACTCCAAGTCACACAATAAACACACTGGAACTGGAAATAATGATATAACATTATGAAATCATCATCATATGACAGTGAAACATTAGCGAACACATCATGAAATAATCACAGTTTGCAACCAAAGCTTTCTCCGTATGCAAAGGAGTTGGGAACACTTGGCTCTGAGAGCAGCCCTAGTTTTTTCAAGGAGAGCTTGCAAAAACAACTGGATTCATCAGTGGGGAGGGGGTCAGAACAGTCATCTAAATGCATGTAGAGTGTCTTCAGAAGACGGTTGGAGCCCCCCCACGTGTTGGCTTGCCATCGATAACTTTGTACTGATCAGATATGAGATATAAAAGGAAAAGCTTCCTTCGTGCTTGTAGAAAGTAAGTATGTTGCAGCAGGCAAAGCATTCGAATATGGTGTGTCCGCATATGGATGCTTCAGAGACTGACTCTGATGGCCTCTCTTTGCTGGGAGGGCTGTTGAACTTTACGATTACGTGCCACACACACACTACAGTTTTCTATCTCATTCATTTTTAAAGTGACTTACTAATTTGCCTTCATGATCTCTGAATTCTAGTAACATAATATATCCATACAAGTAAAGTTCTTTGCAAAACTTCAAATGTTATCAGGCTTTTAGAAATCAACCATTCCTTTTCAGACCTCCTCTCCTTTCCAGTCAACTTGAATCTGCATGAGAGCCAGAGCAGAGAGCTATTGTGAAAACTTAAGGACAAAAATATAAATGTACTTTTCTGAGGGACCACACCTGGTGTATAATAAGCAGAGGACGCTGGTAAGCCTTTTTAAAGTGTCAAAAAGAAAGCACTGTTTGAAGCATTTATCTTCAAATCTATGTGCTTTCATACATGAATATTGATGTCTGATGGAACTCTCAATAAACTAAAATCAATGCTTTATTCAGTCATCATAAGAGAAGCTTCCTTTAGCAGTAGATGGCAACAGATAGAGACCCACAGCCAGATATTGTGGAGAGAGAATCTAAATCAGAAATCTCCATCAAATACCTCCCCTCAGAGCTCAGGGAGCCCCACAGAAGAGGAGGCAGAAAGAGTGTAAAAACCAGAGGGGATGGAGGACACCAGGAGAACAAGGCCCTCTGAATCAACTAAGCAAGGAGCAGATGAGCTCCCAGAGACTGAAGCAGCATGCACAGGGCCTGACGGGTCTGCACCAGGTCCTATGCATATATAATACAGCTTTCAGCTTAGTATTTTTATAGGATTCCCGAGTGTCTGAACGAGTGAGTCTCTGTCTCTTGTGCCTGCCCTTGGGGCTCTTTTCCTTCTGTTGGGTTGCCTGATCTAGTCTCACTGTGATTTTTTTTTTTTGCTTTGTCGTATTATTTTTTTTAGTTTGCCAGGTTTTATTACTATCTCTTGAGGCCTGTTCTTTTCTAAGCAGAGACAGAAAGGGAGTGGATCTGGAGGGAGAAACTGGGAACAATACAGGGAGGGGAAAGTATAACTGGGATGTATTGTGTGAGAAAAGAATCTATTTTCGAAAAAAGGGGAAAAATCAAAAAAAAAAGAAAGGAAGGAAGGAAGAAGGGAAGGAAGGGAGGGAGGGAGGAAAAAGGAAGGAAGAAAGGAAGGAATGGAGGAAGGACAGAAGGAAGGAAGGAAGGAAGGAAGGAAAGAAGGAAGGAAGGAAGGAAGGAAGGAAGGGAAGGGACCATTTAATATGCTTAAAATACATTATATACTTGTTTGGAAATGTCCTTATGAAATCCAGTACCATGTACATTAAATATACACCAATACATTTTTTTTATGAAGTCTCATTTTTTTGACACTGGCTTTTTCAACCTGAAATGACTTATTTGACCATTATCTAGCAGCTCCAACAGATAGTCATTTGACAAACATCTATTCAGTTGCTAGGTGGCAGTCACCAGGTAAGGCACAAAAAAAGTAAAAAGGAGAATCGCTTGTCCTCAAGATGGTTCTGCCCGTGAGAGAGGCTCACATGTGGAACTATACCAAACACAATGTCAAACTAAGACCTGCAAGTCTGCAATGACCTGAAGAAAATATATGGGACACACTTCAATGTATCAATATGTTAAAAAAAAAAAAAAACTTTGACATATGACCCTGAAAGCCCAGGAAACAAACAAAAGACAAATAGGGTTGTATCAATGAAAAAGCTCCTTTACAGACAAAGGAACGGTAAACAGCGTGAGATCTCAGAAAGGAGACATTTGCCAGCTATTCATTCGACGAAGAACTGAGGGGCAGGTGGCACAGAGAATTCCAGGAACTTAATAACAAAAATCGAGAGATGCAATTAAAAAGTGGGTACATAATCTGAATAAAAACCTTTCCAAAGAAGAAATATGAATTACCAACAAATACAGTGGAGCTGGATCAACATCATGAACTGTCACAGAAGTGCAAACTGAAGTCAGGATGATACATCATCTCACTCCAATTATAGTAACTGTCACTAAACTAATAATAGCAAAGGCTGTTAAGAATGTGGAAAAAATGCATTGTTGGTGAGAATTTAAATTAGTACAAACAGCCATTGTGGAAAACAGTCTAGTAGCTCCTTACAAAATTCAAGATTAGGACAGGCACGATGATACCACACCTATAAATCCTAGCACTTGGTAGAAAGCATATTCATACCAAGACTATGTTCCAAAATAAATAACTGAATAAGATATGACAGTTTTACCTATCCTGTTTCCGGGAACTCAGCATTCTAATGAGCTGCCTGCATGTTCACATTTACGGTAGCAGTATTCTTGAAAGCTACAGTATAAAATCGATCTTGGTACTTATTGACACATGAATGAATAAACACAATTAAATAAAATGCACTATTCACACAGCCAAGAATTCAACCATAAAATAAAATCCTGTTATTTGAAGCAATGTGGTTGAAACTAGAGGACCTCATGTTTAGCAAAATAAGTCAGCACAGAAATTGAGAACAGTATTTCTGCCTCCATATGAAAAGGACTAAAGAAAGCTGATCAAACTGTAGAGCAGTCTTTACAAAAGGTTGAGGTGAGGTGGGGGGGAGAATAAATTGTATTCGATCTGTGCATACCATGTGAATATATAGAATATACCACTGGATTCCATTAAGGTGTGCCATAAGTAGAGATGAATCAAAAATGGAACAAATATAATTTGATGTTAGAGATATTGTTCACCAAAACTTTAGAAATATTAGTAAAATAAGCCACAATTGCTTATCATATGATTGTTAAAGTTAATTATTCAAGGGTGATCTTCTTTTATCCTCTGAGTCTCTACAAAATTAACTTTAATAATATTTATCTTAAGGGAATCATTAATTCTCTGTCAACTGCTCTTTTTTAGAATCTGCCATTTGTTTTTTATTTTAATGTTTTATGTTTAAAGATTTACTGTTTAAAAAGTAATGTTTTCATCAATTCTTTGAGAATTTTGTACAATGTATTTTGATCATATTCACCCTTCTCCCTGACTCTGCCCAGATCTTCTTCCCACTTCCTTCTCTCCAAACTCCATGACTCTCTCCCTCTCATTCTGAGTCCAGTTTGTGTTGGTCAACTGCTCCCAGGCATGAAGCCTGCAATTCTTGAGAACTTCACACATGGGTACTGTATTTAAAACATTTCTACCTTCCCTCTCAAATTAATCACAAACACACACACACACACACACACACACACACACACACACACACACACACACACACACTCACACCCCACACTGTGGAGGAGGACATACCCACATCCATTAAATGCGGCTCACATTCACATTTGCATATGTTTAGACAACTCCTGGGACTGGATTACCTATGGGGTCCCTTGACCCTGGGGAAAATCCATTCTTTCTCCCTCAGCAGCCATGAACTAAATATAGTTTTTCTGCTAGGGGCAGGGCCTTGTGAGGCTTCCCCCATCCACTTTGGCACATGGCCTGGCATAATCATTGTTCAGGTTTTGCTCAGGATGCTACATTGTTTCATCAAAAGCTTTTGTAAATAACCTTTTTGTGTTCATGTGTATCCTTGGCTCTTAAATACTAGTATTGCTGCCACAGACACAAAACGTTAGAACAGTTTAAAATATTATTTCTATTGTTTATATATTCCTTATCTGGAGGTACAAACAATGAGGAATACAGAAACATTAACATGATTTATGGGAAATATAGAAGCATGGGAAAGGCATATCCATGAATGTCACAAACTAATAAATATACACTTCATCTCCTCAGCTATATGCTGGGAATCAAAGAGATTTACAGCACCTAGAAATAGTACACTCATGAATAAAATTTATATTTGGAAAATGAATACATAGTACAATTCTCTTCTGTAATTCAAATCATATTATAATTTCTCTATTGAGATAAGTCACTGGAAATTAAGGATGCAATATGTTTTAGCCACAGTCTTATGTTCATTGCTATAAATCATTATTCCAGTCAAAATATTCCAAGTATCTCATGATCTTCTATCCCCTATCTTTTCAGTATATTGAGAGTTACCTTATTTCAGTTTAATTTTTTATTTTTTCTTAGTTTCCTTTATCTCTCTTTCTGTTTCTCTCTGTCTGTCTGTCTCTGTCTCTCTGTCTCTCCACACACACACACACACACACACACACACACACACATATATATATACATACATATATATAAAATATATATTTTTTTTTCTTTTGATCTCCGTGAAATTAATATTCACTTTAGAAAAAGAAAATGGGGACATAAATAATTCCTGCATGTTTTTCATGTTTTAGAATATGTAAAAAATCACTTTTGGTTAATATTAATATTTATTTGCTGACCTTATCCAACAGTGCTTCTTCTAAAGTCTGGTGTTTTCTTCCTACAAAGGGATTTTGTGGGTGTTTTTTTTTTTCTTATTGTCACTCTATCTCTGGGAAAGTTTACACCACGCTGAGGTATAAACTGAGAGAAGGAGAAAAGATATCATCTTTCTCTGTGGTATGTACCCCATGGGACAGTATCCAGCCTCCTTGATGAGACCATGTGACTATCGTCTTGCAGCCAGGGCTGAAGGGATAAAGCCTGCTTTTACTTGAATCTGACCTTAAGGTTGTGGCAGACATGCCTTCCAATCTGTCCTTTGTAACCAACATGAGTTCTCTGTTGATCTCTCTTTGCTCCTTTTTTACATACCTGATTTTCCGGGTCAAGATGGAAAATGTTAGGATGCTGAGCCCACTGTGAAACGACACTCCTCCACTGAATTCTAGGCAGATTAAGTAGCCCGTGGTAGATGTATTAATTTATTATCTATTTCTATGATTTAAATTTAAATTTCCTAATAACATCAACAAGGAAATTCCTTAAGGGAATTTTTATACTGCCGGAAAGTTTCAGACAGAGTCATCACAGCAAGCAAAACATAGGAACAACTGGCTGGGAGTCACACTGCCAGGGGTAGGAAGCTGGATGATCACATTGTATCCACGCTCAGGAAGCAGAGAGAGAACATCAAGTGAGACCAGGCTACAGAACCTCAAAGCCCATCTCCAGTGACGTATCTTCCAGTATAACTTCACCTCCTAGGAGATACCGTACTCTTCCCAAACAATGCTACCAGACCAGTTGGAGACCAAGAATTCAAAACACATGAGCCTATGGGGGCCATTCATACTCAAACCACCACATTGGATAGTAAGCATGTTTCCTACATGATTCCCATCCCCTCTTCACAGCAGCACTGTGAGTAAGTAATATGAAATAATTATTCCCATTTTGGAGTAATTAGCTAATTTATTACACTTTCCAAGGTTGTGGTGACAGGGCTCAACTGTAAACCTAGATAGAATTCAGAAGCATAAATCTGAATGAACATGCTATATGCACCTGCAAAATATCTCATGAAAATGAAATTATAGTCAAAATTCAAGGAGCGGGGGGATTACACACTTGTCCATCCAGAATGCATCTTCCAAAATAGCAGAAGGCATTTGTGAAGACATTTCATCCCAAGGACACAAAGATTTCAAGAAGAAAATCTGAGAACTAATTTGATTACAATAGTTGATCATTTGTCCTACCTCTATGTCAAAAGTCAGAAATCTGGTTGCTTTTTTCCCCCTAGATTTTAAAACAAAGAAGTTCAAAATATCATCTGTTTTATAAGCCCTAAATTACAGTGAAGGTACAAAGTAGAAATAAGAAAAGCTGCCACAATTATCAGCCCAGTGACTAACACTGCTGCCTCAGTGAGTCCCTTTGCCTACTTAGTTTTTATATGAAGTATTCTAATCATGAGGCCATCTAATCTTATGCTAAGTCAGCCTAAAACCTTCAGTGTTCTGTCCTCTGCCAAAAGACCAAAACATTACCGAGGCTGCTTCAACCTAAGCAAAGAGCATTTCAGACACAAAATAATCAACCTGACCACTTCGCTTCTCAAATTAAGATGAAGTCATTGTCTTTGTCTTACTCTCCACCTGCTTATTTTATATCAGAAACTCTGGAAGGTACTTTATCCAGTGAATCTGTTAGAAAAACACAAAACAAAAGCACGGACTCCTTCACTTTTCTTGTTCAGTTCCCAATAACGCTATGATCGTCTTATTAAAAGTAAAGATAAATGAATGGAAAACAGCTCTTTGTCAACTATGGATCCTCAATGAACCCAAAACGCTCGTTCTCTAAATTGTTCGTGATGAGGAGGGGCTTTTCCTGAAGGTTTGTTGACTCAGACTTATGTTGAACACCTTAGCCACAAAGCGAAACTTTGCAGATAAGAGACTCTCTGTGTGTGATTTCATTGAGGAAATAATTTGTCATCGGGATGGTGAAAATAGCCACAAGGAAGCTGGCACAGAGTTAGATAACACCATGAAAATAACTTCATAGTAATATGTGCCTTTGTGAAGAGTTAAATGTATTTCTGTGTTTTTTTTCCACTCAGTGTCCTTAATAAACTCTGTAAAAATCTGTAGTTGGTTTTTTCAAAATGTGTAAAATGCATTATTTTGGAACTTCATATAAATGATTATCCTGGAGTTTTTATTATAATGTAAGATATAAAACTTTTTACGTGCTGTTTTACTGTGAAAAGTAACTGAAATTTTTTTCTGCAGGCAGGTGCAGTGGCAAAGGCTTGTAATTCCAGCATTCAGGAGGCTGAGGCAGGAGACTCTCAGGTTCAAGACCAGGCTACATAGCAAGACCTTTTCTCCGAAGCAACAACAAAAAAGTTATTCTTCTCTTGAGGACATTTTTGACTGTTGTAAATAATTTTTAATAAAGTATAAACAAAATTGGGAAAACATGGGATATAAAATATGCATTTTACTCATAATGTCCAATAGTAGCTATTATTTATTTATAAGCTTTGTAAAATACAGCTGTCCAAAAAAAAGGTAAAAATCAATCAATATCTCAGAGCAAGCAATTTTTCATTGTTAGTTTCCTATTTGGCATTAATTTTGCTTCTCTTTAGATCATGAGGGTCTTAAATGTGTTTTCCTGGGGAACAGCTACTGATATTCTGAGGCAGACACCTACAGGTAGGAGTTCACAAGAGAGGACTGAAGAACCATGCCTGGGAGGACACCAGGCAAGCAGCAGTGCTGTATCTCTTATGCCAAGAAAATCTTTTATGCTCTTTTATGCTAAGACCTGCACAGATCCATCTTTGATCCATCTCACTGGGAGTTCTAGAATAAGGAAAACACCTCAATGATGTTTCACAAGGAGAGATTTGTTGCTATATCACTTGATTCTGCAAGGAGCAGTCATTGAAGGCAAATTGTCCTCAAAGACAGGCATGACCTTAGATAAGACTGTTTCTATGGTTGAGACAACTTGCCAGAGGTGGAGGTGGGTGGAGGGGGGGGGGGGGCGCTTGGCTGTGAGGTGCTGTCAGTGTTTAGAAAGTGAAATTAATGAAAGGATAGCTACATTGCCACTGAAAGATGACCAGGCAGGTCTCCATCATCCACAGCAGTGAAAGATAACCAGGCAGGTCTCCATCATCCACAGCATCCATTCCACTGAAAAGCAGTTACAGGATAAAAGAGGAAGGACACATTTCTTTGATTTATCAATACCTCTCTTATAAACTAGCCTTGACTGTGATGATTAAGGTCCTATATCACTTGCTCTCAATTTGGATTACATACTAAGTTGATATTTTCCTATGGTATCACCTAGAATAATGCCCAACGTCATCAGTAGAGGAATTTATAGATTTGCTATGTGTTAATATCTAAAGCCTTATCAATTCACCTCATCAATGATGTATTTCAAAGACCTGTATTACCTTTACAGGGAACTTATCATATGTGGAGAATGGTTCTGGGAATGGGAGCTAGAGAAGTCAAGACCACTCTCATTCCTAGAGTTCACTGACTGGTAGAACACAGCACAAGTCAATGGCAGGACAATAAATAGCTTTGTTATAAGTGTCTCATTGTCACAGGGAGCCAGGAACAGCCAAACTAAATATGTTTTAATCTTTAGGTGTGTAATTGTGAAGGAGGTATGGTGAGGCCAGATGCAATCTAGTAATGCTAATTGGAAAGAGTTGTGATAGTTATATCCACACTTCCCTAAAAACAGCTGAGTTACCATTAAAAGACAGAAAGACCTCTTAGAGGAGGGCCAGTGTCAACCAGAAGGCAAGGGAAGAGACAGGGAAACTGGAGATGAGGACTGGTATTGACCAAAAGGTAAAGGAAGAGAGGGAAAAGAAGACAAGCATCTTCACTGTGTTTTCTGCAGGACATAAAGAGGAGGCAGATTGAATGGGTCTAGAACTGGATAATTTTAATACTTTTAGTGGGCTCTACAGAGCTGGAGCAGTCCTACGCATTATGGTTTCCAGAGGAATAGAAACAGTAAGTCATATAGCCAGAGATAAATATTTAAGAGATTTAATATGAGAATTGATGATGAAACTATGGAGACCAAGAATCCTTACAAGCTACTATCTGCTACCCATAGAATCATGGATGTATCATTCAGGTCCAGTCAAAATGCCTTAAGAACATGGTAAGCTGATGGTGTAGAGCTGATGGCAGAAACCTGGAATTCAGGCAGGGGAGTGGCCTACAGGTGTAAGTCTCATGGTCTAAAAGCCTGAATATATGGAGTTCTAATGTCCAAGGGCAGGAGAAGAGAACTTCCTATCCCAGGGTTAGAAAAGAAAAGACTTTTTCTCTGCCTTTGAAAACAGCTTTAGAGAACAGCAAATTGGAGGAAGCCACCCACTATGGTAAGCTCCGATGTTCTTAGTTGGCCAATTCAAACACTAACCTCTTCTGGAAATGTTCTCATAGAAACACTCAAAAATTATGTTCACCAGCTCTCCCTTAAACTTAGTCAAATGAAACCTGAAATCAACTATTAATGACTAGGTTAACTGCTGCCTGGGCAATTAAGGGAGTTGATTTGGAGGGTTTTTTTTAATAAGAAGGGAGGTTGAGAGCATGGTCTGGATTAGCTGTTCCAGCAGAAGAATTGACTGTTCTCTACCCAGAGCCTCAAAACTGGGTCAAGACAACATTTTAAAAATTATATTATTCAAAAATTATGTTCCTGGGAGTAGGAAACTGTAGAAGGGACCATGTTTCAGGAAATACCACTGAAGCTGACTGGTGAAGGAATGATTATGTACAGTGCCTGCTATGTGGAACAAATTTATAATATCTTATACCAAGAGATAAAATTATGGTGGGATTTAAAGTTGATATTTAACCTTTGATTATGAAGAATACAGATGTGAGAAGTGTGTAATCTTTTTTTTAAGTGAAGTATATTTCTGTTTGAGTGAAAGCCCGTTGACATTCTTCCACAATAATAATTGATATCATCAACTATAGTGTTACCCAATGACTAGTGGGGAGAAGCTAGAATGTAGTATTAAGCATTCTGTGACTATGATATTTGCTCTCCTAGGAAAGACTATTTCAACAATGCTGATTTGGAATCCAGATGAAATTTGAAAAGCTCTTTGGTATCATAGGAATCAAGAGAAAACTGTCCAAAACAGTCAGGGATAGCTCTCCCTGCCCTCAACACAGAAGAACCCTAGGCTTCTTTCTACTTTCACTCTCCCTTTTAGGCATTATTTCCCTCTAAGCTGTTTCTTTGTTTATGTGTCTCATTCACCTCTCTCCCTTTTTTTCTCTCCCTCTCTCCCTCTCCCTCCCCCTATCCTCTTTCCTGCTCCTCTCATTAACTTTAACCCCAACTGTTACGTAATTGTGGAATCAATATCCATGAGGCCTGGCAAATTAAAACACATGCCTATCTTGGTTTTATCCCTTAATTTCTCTGCATTGTTGGTAAATTATTCTCGCAACCTTAATCTGTCTTCCATAATAGCCATACTATAACTGGCCTTGAGACCAGACAACACTCATGTTAACTCTTTCCAAGCCCCGCCTAATCGTATGCCTCTCCTCCTCCAAAATCTCACATGGCCTTCAGTTTTCTATTGCAGAAGTCACCAAAACAGGGTACAAAGAGATTCATTTGGATTCAAAAGAAAACATACAAATGCCTATCTACTCATGTTCTTCTAAAAACATTTAGAAATATGAAGCATTTTTAATGAGGGCTTCCCTTAACAACATCCCAGTGCTGCCCATGATCAGATTCTCTGACTTCCAGATAGAAAAGTCAGTGTCTCTAGTACACCTACATGTCCGTCCATCCCTTAAGCGTTTTACCACTGGAGAGGATAAGATGTTTTGCAATAAACAGTCATTCTTCCTTTAAGAAGACCTGGTAGAATCCTTTAAAATACTGTGTAATGAGATTGAGAATATTGTTAATAATTTCCCATAAAATATGGAAGTTTATAGGCTATTTCACAGCTGGGAATGTTAAAAATATAAAATGCCATTTAAAGAAATGGATATGTTTCTTTTATAAAGATGACTACTTTACAAATGTGGTTCCCCTTTCCAAAGCATCCTGCCCATAGTTATTAAAAAAAAATACATGAAATCTATACCCCAAAGCAAAGATCATGAGTTTGCAGTAAGTATGAATGTAATTCTTGTTTGAAAGAACTCTTATTGTGTATGAAGTGACTTAAAAGGGATATTTGGAAATGTATGCATATAATTTTACTGCTGAAAAACAATTCTCATTTGCAACTTTCTTAAGTGGGAAGGTTTTCCATATGTTAAAATAACTTCTAAGCTCACAATATTATTAGGTTTAGAAGTTACTTGTCATTAGGATCAAATAGAACACCCTCCGATAAAAAGAGTAAGTAGTGGATATTACTAAAATGGAAATTTACTTCTTAGATTTCAACATCAACCTCTAGAAGATGATCAGTGGGATTGGAAAATGGATGTCACAGTGGAACAGGTGTAGATAACAGTGGGCTAGTTCCATTTGCATCTACAATCCTTATAAATGTACTGTGTCAGCTGTGGCAGGGGCAAACCAAATCGAAGCAGAGTCTCAATGAGTTAAACTGAGATTTCATCAGCCGTGAAACGTTTCCTCACTTCTAAATAATATATTTAATATTTAATCATGCCATAAAATATTAACCACATATTGGGAAAAGAAATATGAATCATATATGATTAATAAGTAAAATGAAACAGCACACCAAATTATATGAATTATTGGACTCATTTTACATAATTATACAAATATTTTTATGTTGAACTTTTTTTTGTTGTTTATGGATGGTGTACAAAATTTAATAAGTTTGGTCCTCATCTCCCAGTCTTGGCAGGGTTGACACCATGAGAAGCGGTTAAGTCTTGGTTGCAGAAAGCCTGACAGAATGTGCAGCAGCAGCACACCACTCGGTTCCAGTCACAGCCAACCACGCTGTCACAATGAAAGTACACATGCATTCCCTCCTTTGCCCTGGCAGACAGGCACGTGCCACTGAGAGTCACTAGTCCACACTTTAAAATGGAAACTGTTAAACTCAGAACTGACTTCTTAAAGGCAAACTCTACATTTAATTGAATCCTCTGAAATCTCTTTTCCTAACTTTGTCTTCTCCGGCTCTGCTCACTGGTCTTTCTCCATCCTAAGTGTCTCAGCGAGGACCTCTGATCAAGCAGAATGTCAACGCCACCACCATTATTTATCCTTGGGGTTTTGCTTATGGAGAGGCTTTCCATCATTTTTTTATAGCAACATTTTACTCATTCTTCAAAATCTGTCTCAAATAATACCTCTTTTCTAATGCTTCTTTCAAATTCTCTCCCTTCAAGTATAAAATTTATCAGTATGTCTCAATTTTACTTCTTTTATCACAGATGTCTTAGGTTTCTGTAGGCTGGAGTAGTTTTTTTCTCTCAAATATACACTAGATATCTTGAGATTTTGCTCACACAAATAGAAGTTATTACTAATGCTGTTGGTGAGATATTCATCAATGATGAGAAGTGGGTTTTGAAGGTTTTGAAAAAAATGAAAAAACAATACATACCACTTACATGCAAAGATGTTTCAGATATATTGCCATTTAAAAGGGTGACTGATAGAATATTACATATTTACACAATGGTTCAAGGAAAAGGAATGTGAATACTGTGCTATGGATTCAGAGAAAGTGGGTGGCAAAATACAGCAGTCATGATTGACAGTGGGTATTACTAGGAAATACGAGTTAGTTTTTTTCTATCATAAGCATAAATTACTTTGATAACTGAATTTTTTACTTACCTTTCTTGGCTTCATTGTATTTTCTTGTTAGAAATTTGCTTCCCTTCAGACTAAAAATTCTAAAAGGGATGATGTCACACCTCAACCTGCACACAGAGTGATGGCTATTTTTATGATCATGAGTTTGAAACACTGTCCTTGCCTTGGGCCCACTGCCTTTACTCAGGATTGTTGGTTCGAGTCCATCACCAGTTAGTAATGAGAACATTCCTCTTTGTGGTTCCTCTATGTATGCAGAGAGATCATATAAAGAAACACTAGAAAGGTAATCCTCAATTCCTTCCCCAGAGGAGCAAGACAAGTTCTTTTTTTTTTTTTTTTTTTTTTTTTTTTTTGGTTTTTCGAGACAGGGTTTCTCTCTGTAGCTTTGCCCCTTTCCTGGAATTTGCTTTGGAGACCAGGCTGGCCTCAAACTCACAGAGATCCGCCTGCCTCTGCCTCCCGAGTACTGGGATTAAATGTGTGTGCCACCACCACCTGGCAAGGCAACTTTTTGTAGACAAAGATTAAAGATTAATACTGGAGTTGAGAGGGTCCACTTCTCTTTTTATTTTACTAATAAAGGGAAAGTTTTGATAAATGTTTGATTTTTGAAAGTATTTCCTGCACCAAAACTAGTGCCTCACCTAGTCTGTCAGCCATTCACATAAACAAAAGTCCATTTAGATTTCTCTGTTTTAATTTTCTAAGTGGAAAGCTGTTAACTGGTAGGTGAAGCTGGTTTCTACCTTTCATTTTTCCGTGGCATCAAGGTAGTGAATAGTTCAGTTCATAACCTCAAGAGCTGTGCTCAGATTTCTACCTCTTGTACTAAGGATGAGGGGGATGGATGTGTAGTTTTCAACCATAGCAATGGAAAGGTTGACTCCCAAGACCCACGAGGGCCCCAAATGAAATTCTGATAGACTGGAAAAACTTTCATGAACATCAACTTTGTAAGAAATACAGTATGAAAAGCTACTCAGTGATACCATTTTGGGAGCAAGAACATTTTTGCTGATTTTTTCCTGCAAATTGCCACAGATAACATGGTAATTATGTATGTTGAAAATAGTCTAATTCTGAGTCACTCAGTAAAGATTAAAGAAAAAAAATGATGATTGGAAAAAAAAACCTATTTGAAAATCTCGTGGAGAAATTCTTTCAAAATCAAGTCCCACTTTCCCAGGAGCCTTCCTCTGTTCAAAGGGTCATTTGATCGAGAAGTTGATTTCTCTGAACATCTAGTGCCTTTCATACAGAAATCATGAATTTTTAACTCGGTGAAAGATGGAAAGCCTTATAGACATAAAATAGTTTACAAGATAAAATCATTAAAGGCACATAGTCATTTCAAGGGCGTTATATTACTTTTAAGAAAATGAACTATAAGCTCCAGGACAAGTGAAGAAAAGAAGAAAAGTAGAGGATAGAGGCAGGAGAATGGCTGTGTTGAGACATCAGGCAGACAGAGAACCAAGAGACTATTCACCACAAGGACAGGATTCTTGACGATAAAGTATGCCTGTTTCATCAGAAACAAAGCAAAAAGTCAATGCACCATGTGAATTCTGTGGCTCACATTCCTGTCAAGATTTATGAACACCACCCGCATTGTACTTGTGGTATAATTAGAATTTATTGCATTTCAGCATCACAGGCCCATACAAGAGTAACTTGCTGTTAGTGGCCATAGCCTGGCATCCCAGATATTTCCTGACCTGCCCAAAGAGTAGCCATCTTCCTCTGACCTCAGGTTACTTGGCCAAGACAGAGCATTTCTTCTTAGTTGACTCGGAAAGGGGAAAGTGGCTTTTATCACTTTGTGAATCCCTACCATCAGAAGAGAACAATAAATTTTAAAGTGGGAGGCTTTTTTTTTTTTTTTTGGTCTTCAAATATAAGTTTTAAGAAAAGGAAAGCCTGTACTCAGCAAGAAATACTGACTCTCACTAGCTCCCTCGGGGAAAAGGAAAATAGCTGTCTGTTTATTTCTCTCTTCCTGCTGCTACAGGCACTGATGGGAGTGGAAGCTCTTACTGTCTGCGGCAGTTTCATGCATTTAGAATGTAGACAATAAAGACCTGTTTGCCAGATGGATGGGTGAGTGCCTACATGCAGCACCACGCTGACCACAGCAACCCCTGCAATCAAGATAGCTATGTAGAAAGCAAAACTGTTGTCTTTGGACTTAAAACACTGACTCGCAGTCAATACACATATAATCCTAACATCGACTTTGATTAGAGAAATAAGTTTACAATTCTTAAGAGCTTGTCAAAAAGTCTAGCTTTGGGAGGATGAAAAGTTGCCCAGAGTCAGTCAGTGTTGTATGTATTTGTTCAATTTAATTTCAACGGACACCACGAAGCAGTACCCCAAATATGATTTTTTTTTTTTTTACCAAGTGGCGTCATCAGACGACACCTATGAGTATTGAAGTTGAGCCAGAAAAACAGAGCCAGTGAGAGAGATGTGTTAAAAGATGTCCTGTAGAGGAAATGATTCTGGGAGCTAGCAAAGCAAGCAGATGTCTAAAGGGTAGCCTGGCCCTCCCCTCACATGCTGCAGCTGGGCTCCGCTGGTGGCCATCTCTTCTCCACGGAAGCCTCAACTCTGCATCTACAGACCTTTCATCTGAATGCTTCAGACCGCTTGTGTTAGGGAAGGTACTTTTTCTTAAAATCAGTGGATGATGCTCTTAAATCACATCTATAAATATCTTCACAGATAAATTAGTCTTTTAAAATCTGAGCAGGTTTGACACACATAACTGTCTAGAGCTAATTTATTGATGGGAAAACAATGCCAGGAGACTGTGCTTCTTCCAGATGTTCCAGGTGTTCTTCCAGATGATTTGTAAATGTTAAAAATTAAAATAATAATAATAATAATAATAATAATAATAATAATAATAATAATAAAGCTAAGCCTGGTGACACAGGCTATAAGCCTGGGTAGTCAGGAGGCTGAGAGACAAGGTAAGCAAGTTCAGTGCCTGACTAAGCTCCAGCATAAGCTGGAGGCTAGCCTAGGCAACTGAGATCCTGATCCAAAGTAGAGAGAGGGCAGGGGAAGGAGATAAGTGTTAAAAAGCACTTAGACAGCATATGTGAGGCCCTTCAGTGCGCACCACACAAGATTTGTTTAAGAAAACAAAGAAATTGAGGCTACAACTTTCTGTTATAAATATTAAGAAGCACAGTGGGGTAGAATTAGGAGAGAAAAACAACCTCTGACTTGAATGATGGGGAACTTCAACACTGAAGTGCTCTCTAGGCAGCAAGCTCTAGAAGGAAGGCACTAGACTTCAAGGCCAACCTCACTAATGGCTCTGTCACATGGAAAATGACTTTCAACTCTGAATTTCAGTATGATTTTTAAATTGCGATCACATGTATGTTTTACCTAGCTCAGGAAAAAAAAAAGGCTTGGGAAGACAGCTCCGTCAGTAAAGTGTTTGCCATGAAAGAATGGAGACCAAACTTCAGATGTCTAGCAGCCATGTGTAAAGTTGGACACAGCAAGTGTGGTTGAAATCCCAATGCTGGAGAGAAGGATGTCCCAGAGACAGGCAGATCCATGGATATCACTTGGAGCCAATGAATGAATGAGCTCCAAGTTCAGTGAGAGATCCTGTCTCAAAACGTAAGTTGGAGAGTGACTAAGGAAAACACCCAGATATTACCTCTGGCCTCCACATGCAAGCAATCACATGTGCACATATACCCATACACACATGCACACACACACACATGCTCACACATATATACACACAAATTTCAAAATCAAAATGAAATTGTTAACTGTACTATCTAACATTATACAACAATATCATTTGGTACTTTCTCTGAAGTTTGGTCTCTAATTGTTTATGCCATGATGGGTTGATTTCTCCTGAAGATATCCTCCACTTCCTATACCCAGAGACTGTGAAATGTTACTGATGTGAGTGTGTGTGTGTGTGTGTGTGTGTGTGTCTGTGTGTGTGATCAAAACATGTTGCACTGAATTTTCAAATAACATGTATGAAATCATGTACATAATAAAATGTAAACAAATTGCATCATGTGTACCTTCTTTACTTGTCTAGCTAACCACCATCTACCATCAAAATGGGGTTTGTCTTTGCTGTTTCATGACTTTTAGGAGGGAGACATGTGAGCAAGAGTCTGTTCACCCAGATAACTGACAACAAACAGAAAGAATGATTCTACTCAAATCTAGCTCCGTGACCAATCAGTTTATTGTAGTTGCTGACAGGAGATGCATGATGGTTTACATAAAGAAGCATGGATGACTCAAAAGCAGTTACATCACTAAACAGCCCCCTCCAGCATGGATGATAATTCTCTCTTTTTTTTATCTTCATCAGTATATGAACTTTATTCTGCTTCATATGTTCATAACTTGACATAATTTTGTCATGATTTTATAAAGAAGATGATTGACATTCAATATAAATTGATGTAAAATGTGAGAAGTTTTAGCATCTAATAACTCTTAAAAGATGCATCTCTGGATCTTCCTGCTCAACGTGTAGTCAGCTCCACTGAAGAGTCCTCTCCGACAAGTTTGTTTACATCTGAAACAACCATGAGGAGGGATCTAGGTAGTCTTGCAACTTTCTGAGCTCCCTGGTTTTGTGAGTCCTCTGGGCCTTGCAAGTTTTATTACTCTCCTGGGTTTTATGATCCTTCCTCCAAGAAAGAAGGCTTCAGTTCAGAGGATGTTAATACTCAACACTTCCCAACACATCCAACCATTCTGTCCATGACATTTTTCAGTATCTACGGGAAATCAGGAAGTTCTCATTTAGGTGCTCTGAGATGTACTTAATGATTTCCAACCACTTTGTACATATATGTTAACTTTTCCTATAAGTAAAAAAGAGTCAGGAAAAGTAGCATATATTTGCTTCAAATATCAAAATATACAGAAATAAATTCTACTGGAATAGCTAAATTTTATTTAGCTGTATGACTATGTATATGGGTTGTGGCACAAAATTAATCATTTCCATTGTTAATTTTAGATAATGCTTTAATAGAACTGAGAACTCTTTGATATCTGGTAAAGCACAACTTTGGGGGAGATCGTAGGGGATATTTTCTGGAGAGATTGCAATGAATAAAAAAGAAGTGTACCCTCTGTGTACAGATACAATCCAATTGGTCAGAGGCCCTCAAAGAATAAAAATGTGAAGGGAAGGTGAATTTCATTTTTCTCTTGGATGTGGAAAGACCTCCTCTAGCCTTTGAACATAAGAGTCAGGACTCTCTAGTTTTGGCATGCTGAGACAAGTACTAGCAGCACCCATATGCACATAGATCATGTACATATACATATGCATATGCACATACACTATTGGCTCTCATTCTCCTGAGAATTTTAATTACTACCCATGCTGATTTGCATATAAAACGTACTTTTTCAACAGTGTGGCTAATGGAAAAGTGTGCATATACCCATATGACCTCATTTAACTCACTCTGTGCACATAATTAAACAAGTCTAAAAAAAAATATAACTCATACACTAATTGGTGCCCCAGATTTCTCTGTGTTCCTAAGTAGAGGGTTATAGGAAGTGTGGTTCATTTTCTTGACAGCATCAATTATGGGTGACTGGTCTTGATGGCAAAATACTGTAGACACTGATGCTATAAGCAGCTCTCTGGTCTGCAAACACAGATGTTGAGATCTGTGTCTGGAATGAGACAAACCTGAAAGATGTAGGGAATTGACATGTGATTTCTCCAGAGAGCAGTACAGTATGGAAAAAAATTATTCTTTGGCATAGGAGCCAGCAAGCTTGCTCAGCAGGCAAAGGTGTTTATCGCAGAAGCTGAATAGCCTAAGCTGTAGCCCCAGAACTCACAGGAGAGAATTAACTCCACATAGTTGTCCTCTGATCGTCACTCATGACTGTGGCATGTGAAGACATGTGTGTGTGCATATTTTCACACACAAACACACCATACATGCACAATAATAATAATAATAAATAACATTTATTTATAACTGGGCAAAGAACTATCAAGAGACGCCTTAGTGGGTTGCTGTGTGCCTTCTACATCCTCACTACTAACGCTTTGTGGAATCAACTTTCTCCGGTTTATCAGGGTCAATTTTCCCCATTAGGAAGGTAAATCCTTTTTACTGTTTGATCTCTTATAGAGTTCCGAAGAGCAGAGCAGGGAACACAACTTAAAGTCAGTAGGTGTCTTGCTCTTCCTCCCAGTAAAATGCCTTGCTTTGGGAAATGTGATGTTTTCAAACACAAAAGCCTAGAACTGTGTGTAGAAGGAAAGGCCAAATTTCCCCCACTGAGACACTGAGCTTGATGATTCATAGAGTCAACCAATTGTTTGTTGTTGTTTTTAAGAAACATTGCAATGTCGGTTTAAGGTATGAAAGATGATATGGTAGGATCCCTAGAAACAGAAAAAATGGTAACTACAGAGAAACGAATTAACACGTCCATCACTTCAAGTTATGTCCTTTGCTTTTGTGGCAAGAGTTGGCACAATGTAGTCATCTTCTCAAAGGCAGGCATTTTTATCAGCCAGAGTCTTCATCCTACATGCCAGATCCTCAGACTTTTCATCCTATGGGTCTGCTATTTTGCATCTTTTAAATTATATTTTTCATTTCCTTCCCTGATTTCCCCCTGCTGCTTTTTTTAATTATTCTCTATCTCTGCATGTTTAACCTTTTAAAAAAACTCCCTGAGTAGGTGTGAACATGTAGTGTTTTTCTTTCTTTGTTTTATTTCCCCTAACAAAATGCCCTTCAAGTTCATCCATTCAATGGCAATTAGAAGTACCACCTTTTCAAGGCTGAGCAACATTTTATGCTGTGGATATCGCTCTGTATAAATAAAACACTGATTGGCCAGTAGCCAGACAGGAAGTATAGGCAGGACAAGGAGAGAAGAGAATTCTGGGAAATGGAAGGCTGAGGCAGAGAGACACTGCCAGCTGCTGCCATGACAAGCAACATATAAAAGATACCGGTAAGCCACAAGCCATGTGGCAACTTATAGATTAATAGAAATGGGTTAATTTAAGATACAAAAACAGTTAGCAAGAAGCCTGCCACGGCCATACAGTTTGTAAGCAATATAAGTCTCTGTGTGTTTACTTGGTTGGGTCTGAGCAGCTGTGGGCCTGGCGGGTAAGAGAGATTTACCTGACTATGGGCCAGGCAGGAAAACTCCAGCTACAATTTTATTGTTTATTCATGTTCATATGGAAGAGTCAAAGGATAGGATAAATCTTCTAAAGTCACATCTCTAGGGACCCATCTCCTCTAACTTGGCCTCACCTCCTAACGTTCACCTATGAACCCATCATTGTTAATCAACTGTTGTAATCAGAGCCCTCACGATCCTGTCACTGCTAAGGATACCACCAACTGAGGATAGGGCCTTGAACCCTTGAGTCTTTCGGGGGATACCTCAGACTCCAGCCATAACAAGCATCTTTCCGCATACCTGTCATCCATTTGTACGTATTCTTTGGAGAAATGTCTATTTGAGCCCTTTATCTATTTTTAACTGCTGTTTGCTTTCATACTACTGAGTGATGAAGTTCAGTATAACTTCTTATCAGAGAAATCATTTGCAAGCGTCTCAATCCACAGGCAGCTGTTTCATTTTGCTAATTTTCTCTTTTGCTGTGGAGAATAATTTTAGGATGATGCAGTGTTGGCTTTGCTTTTGTGGTCTGAACGGTCATTGCAATATCTAAAAGCTCATTACCAGGACCATCCAGGTGTGTTTCCCCTGGGCTCTTTTCCAGGTGATTTATAGTGTCAGGCCTGACATGCCAAGACCATATCCCCTTAGAGCCAGTTTTTGTTCAAGTGTAAAATAAAGATGCAATTTTTTGCATGTGCAAATTTAATTTCCCCCACATTGTTTCCTAAATACACTATCCTTTGCCTGCTTTGACCTTTTGATGCTCTTGCCAAAGCTCTGTTTCTGGTCTCTGTTCAGGTTTATCTCTAGGATTTCTGCCCTGCTCCATGAGCCAGGTGTCTGAATTATGACCATAAGGCTGTTTTTCCTTCTATCTCTTCCTTTTCAAGGGCGTATATTTGTCATACAACACCTTATGCTAGAAGGTTGATCCAGGGTGTGAATTGTCCTCTAGAGTATAATGTGCGTCATTCTAGGGTGTGAATTGTGCCTTCTTCACTAGGCAAGACTGCTCTGCAGCTTTCAATGGTCACGTGATCACCCTGTCATTCAGACCCTTTGGGGAAGACACAGTATGCGATCACACCAGTGGTATAATTCAATGCAGCGTGATATATATAAATAAATACAAGAGAAAAAAATAGTACCCTGCCTTTATTCAGTCTGCATCCTGTGCTGTAAGATAAAGCCCTCTAAACAGAAAATTATGACCCAAAGCTGAATCTTTTCAACAATGTACCATTAAAAATGGTAGAGCTATAAGAGAAATGGACACATCCACCATTACCCTGGAAGAGTTCAATTTACTTCTATGAATAATTCTAAATATGAAATAGTAGCAACAACAAAAACTTTAAAAACACAGAACATTTTAGTAAGGCAAATAGGCTGATAGGAAGGCATCATAAGGAAGGCAACTATGATATAAAAGAGGATATATATTAGTTGATTGACAACTTCTTTCCAGTATTCAAGAAGCCCTTCCAAAGGAAGGAGGCAACCAACAATCCCGCCCAGTTATGGAACCTATGACCCACAACAACCAGCATGACACACTAACTAACACTAATGGTGCAGTAGCAGCACTCAGACCTTGGGCAGTAGTGAATAGATCTCTAATTGGACTTAAGACTCTCTCAGCAAGAGGGAAATCATGCCTAGACTACTGAAGTCATGGATCTTGGAGGAGAACCCATAACCATGACTTTTCTAAGCCAGCATAACAGCACATCCCCCTAACTACATTCTAAATATGTGTTTTTATACCCACTTCACCCCTTTTCAAGGAAACTTTCTTTTGCAACAGACAGAGGCCATTCCAGAAAACCACAGTCAATCAAAATGCAGAGTTGAGGAGCTCAATCCAAATGAATACATCTATAAAATAACTCCCACATCTAAGGCTCAGGGATCATTGTAAAAGAAGGGTCAGAAAGATTGTAAGAGCCAGGGGATAAAGGAGTATACTGTGAGACTGTGTCTTCTAGCTCTGTCAGAACCTACACCCCCGAAGTCTCACTGAAATGACTACCTAAACATGAGCTGAACAAGGTCAACAACAATAGACATGCCAAAGTGGAGAGAGGAAAGCTCACAGTGCCTCAATTCTACACACACAAAAAAAATTACAGACAACTAAGGAATGCTGAGAATGAGAGAAATAATCTTCCCCAGGGAAGAACACACCAATTGGTTATCCAATGCCAATGGTAAGTTCTGAAAACATATGTTCAAGTAACATGTGTAGATAGATAGACTTATAAAAACACAGTAACAATTAAGGAAGAAGAGGTCGTGAACTTGAACATGAGAAAGTGTGGGTATATATGAGAGCTTGGAGAGAGAAAAGGAAAGGATTGGAATGATGAAATTTTATGATAATCTCAAAATAAGAAATAACTTTTAAAAAGAAGCAAATAATCCTATTTTTAAAGAGAATTGCTGGAGATAAACAAATTTCAATTTTATTTATGAGGCTATTAAATATTCTTGCTAAAATACAACACAGATAGTATTAGAAAAGTTCTCAATACGATATCGCATGACCGACCCCAATGATGTGAACTAGAGCCAATGCACACTGACTATCCGGTTTACCCCAGGAAAGCACAGATTGTTAACATTAGAAAATAGATTAAAATAATTCATCACAGCAATGAATTTTACAGCAGCAACAACCACGATCTCCATAGCTGATAAAATTCACTATCTTCATTGTTCAAAGGAAAAAAAAAAGATTATCAGAAAATTAGAAATAGAATTAGCTACTTAACCTGATGAACGGCATTCTGTGCTCCCTCACCTCCATCCCCGAGAAACAAAACAAAGAAGTCACAACAACAACAACAAAATTTCTTTCATGCTCGCTTCCAAAGAAAGCATTTCCTCTATGATCATGTCAGTTGAAGACTGTGTTTGTCATCACCAGAGGATTAAAGCAACAAAATTAAATTAAAATCAAATCATTGATGGACTATAACGAAGCTTAGTTGATGCGTAAAATGCAAAATGAACTTACACTGACATGACATTACATCTTGAACATTGTAAACATGTATGTGATGCATTTGTATACCATATATGTGATATATATTGATATATATACATATATACCATATATGTGAGATATATATGTGTGTGTGTATATATATATATATATATATATATATGTATGTATCGAAGGATAATTTCAATAGGATAAAAGAGTACTTAGGAATAAATTTTCCTAAATGTGCAAAAGTTTTATAATGAAACTGTATAAACCATTTGCTAAGCTTTGGTTTTCCTCTGTGTGCAAATGTCTGCCAGTATGTCATAACACACGTGTGGAGATCAGAGAACAGCTTCTGGGGAACCAGTTCATCACAGCATGAGTATCTCAGGGATCAAACTCAAGTCATCAGGCCTGCAGGCTTAGAAATCATTTTTTTTTTTTGAGGAATATAAAACAATCTATATCCTGAAATAAACCATGCCTGGAAGGCTCCATGTGACCTGAGGAATAGTAAGAAATTTAAGTAATCTGCCACAAGAAGAGTTATCACCAAGTCACATCTTCAAAACCCAACTAGTAAATAAAGATTGCCCTGAGAATAATATAGGGGTACATTCTAAGGACATACATAGAAGAGCTGATTTATGACATCAGGGGAAAGAGCTCTTTAACAATATATCTCTTAAAAATATATATATATCTTAAAGAAAACAAACTATTAGCTAAACTTCAGTTCATCAAAAACAATACAATGATTTTTTTGAAGATACATTTGGAAAAAAACTGTTTATAAAATAAAAAGGTAGCATTATTGACAGCACTTAAGAGAAGAAATTTAAGATACATGAAACAACATAAATATTTAGGAGGAAATGTTTGTGAAAAAAAGAAAGCCACAGAATTGCTTGGTGTGCTTCTATTTCTATAGTTTTAGATCACACAAAGTAGCAGCTTTATTTTTAGGAGCAGATCTTGGAGACTGTCTCTTTCCTTAGAGATGAATCATCTCAGCTTAGAGCTGATTGCCAGAGCCTTAAAGAAGGCATACACACAACTACCTGTAGATAACGTGATATTTAAAATAACTGTAGCTATAGATAGAATGGGAATTTATTAAAGTGGGATAATTGATGAGGAATTTGAGTAATATATTTCCATGTCACATATTTTAAGACAACCAGAATTATGATTGACACTCTAAGTGGGGCATATGTGGTGATGCTGACAGACTTCTAGGGGCTCATGTGCCTTTACCAGTCGTCAGTAACATGCTCACATGCAGCTGAGAAGTTACCTGTGGCTTCTTATGCAACCATGCTTCCCATTCAACTTAACCGATTGCAGAAACCTAATGATTTGAGTACCTTTATTGTTCACAAAGAGAAAGAAAGAACACAAGATTTTCCAGGGGTCCTCTGGAAAATCTCATAGGCAGTTTTCAAACAGCATTGTGTTCAGGATTTGATTCTGGGAAAGCAAAAGATCTAGAGTTGAAAAAAAAACATATCAAAAATTTGCACACAATTAAATAGGCTCACAGAGTACCATAAAACAATGCTTGGGCATCTAACCAAGTGGCAAAGGAAGAGAGAAGAGGCTGGAAGAGGGAGTATTTCTATACACACTGCCTTTTAAAAGTAATACTGAAAGAAATTTTCCTAAGTAGCAAAAGACATGATTAAAAACACTGGAAAATAAATATTCTGATAAAAGAATCTTTATCTTATGTCCAATTTATTTAAAATAAAGCAACTCGCCTAGTAATTTATTTGGGAAATAACAAAATAGTCCAAGAATATGTCTTTTTTAACACAGACAGAGAGAAAAGAGAAGTCTGGTTTTTTTTTGTCCAAATCTTAGCCAACATGACCTTAAAGGATTATCTCTCTTTCTCACAAACCTCTTCCAATTTTCTGTATCTGTTCAGATTTTTTTCTGTACTCTCCACCCCATTCAGTGTTGTTTTATTTTTGAAAAGATAATCTTCCTTTCTTTTACTCTTAGCAAAGAACCTCCTACATGGCCTGCCTACCTGATGTGTAGAATATTCACATTCGTCTTCACTGTTTTCATAATTTTATGTACACGATTGCAGTTACTAACATTTAGTGTCCTTTTCTTAAGAAAGGACACTGGCAGCTATCGAGATGGCTCAGTCAGCAGAGTGCTTGACTTGCAGTCAGCAGAACTTGAGTTTGATCCCCAGAATCCACGTTAAAAAACAAAAGTGCCAGGTATTGTGGTATAGACTTGCAGTCCCAGGTCTGTGAAGGCAGAGACAAGAAGATCCGTTGAAGTATGACCAGCCATATTTGACTATGTGGCCAGCTCCAGCCCAGTGAGATAGCCTGTCACACACACACACACACACACACACACACACACACACACACACACACACACACACACACACATACACACACAAACAGTCCTTAAGGTGCAACAATCAAGGTTGTCTTCTGACCTCCATATGAATGCACACATGTGCTGCATATGCACCTGAGCACATATACATGCATCTATGTGTGCATACACACAAAAACATATGCACAAACATCAAAGAAAAAAACTAAAAATTGTTCTACCTTATGATCTAGTGCCGTGACTCCTGGGTATTTCCTTGTCATTGTATCACAGGAATACTTGCTGATCAATGTTCACTGCAGCGCTGTTCACAATAAGTTATAAAGCAGACTGGATGTCCATCAGCAGAGAAATAATTGAGAGATGTGATATATCCACACAAGGGAATTTCACTCAGCCATCAAGAAGAACAAAGTCAAGTCCTTTGCAGGAAAAGAAATGGATGTCTCTCCTCTGCAGATAATCATATTAAGTGAATTGGTAACTTGTGATATCCTGACACTCACACACATATGTGTATCTGTGCACACACATACAAGCATGTGTACCTAGAGGCACAGACACACACACACACACACACTTAGATAATACACACTGAACAGTAAACTATCTATCATATTACAGCATTCTGTAGCAGCTTAACAAATTTCATAAATATATAATCTTGAAATTTCTGAACAGATTTACTTTTGGATGGCACAAGAATTTTTTTTCAATTTGATGAAAGTTTGTGCTTATTTAATTGATCTAAATATATCATTAGTCATATTAGAAATAAAGGGCTAATGGTGCATAAATTTAAAATTTTGAGTTCTTGAATATTTTATCTTATTTAGAAATCGTAGGTGGAGTTTTCCTGTCCTACCAGCCATACTCCCAAATTACTACACAGAGAATTAATATTAATTACAAATGCTCAGCCAATAGCTCAGACTTACTACTTAAATTAACACATTTCTATTCATCTATGTGCTGCCCAAGGCTTGTGGCATTTACCTCTCTAGCATATCTTGCTTACTCTCTGTCTAGCTGTCAACTGTCTCTCTGATTCCACCCTCCGTCTTCCCAGCCTCCTCTGTGTCTAGCTGTCCTGCCTATACTTCATGTCTAGCTACCGGCCAGTCAGCTTTTTATTAAACCAATTCAAGTGACAAATTTTCACAGTCTACAAAAGAATTATTCCGTAGCAAAAACTAAGCTTGGTATTTAATGAATATCTCTTGCTTAGCTTTCAGACTTAAAATTGCCAAAAATATCTTGCTAGCTTTTTATGGGCAAATATAATATCATTGTCATTTTCTGTATTGTATTCCTTTAGGTACATAGGATTGTTTTTCACTTTCTAGTATAGTTCTTACGTATTTTTAATTTTACACCATAGCATTTAAGCTTTACAAAATGAAGGAGAAGGCGGAATAGACTCAATATCATTAGTTCATTGTCTGGAGAAAGTAGCCATTCCATTTCAGCTGTGGTAGAGACATGATAGTATGTTCAGTATAATTCAACTTCTAACCACCCTTATTTGGAGCATGGGTACAAACTAGTGAAATGTAACAATAGGTAGACTTATTATGATTAAGTAACTAGACCATGGGATGCTCAAATATTTAGTTAAACATTACTCTGGGTGTTTTTCTAATCATGCTTTAGGTGAGTTTAACATTTAAATCTACAAAACAAATGAGGCCAATTGTCTTCTCTAGTATAGGCAGGCCTCCTCAGATTTGGAATTCCACAACAGAACAAACAGGGACAACTGCCCACAAGTGAGAGATAATTGTTGCTTGGTTGCCTTCAAACCAGGCCCTAAGTTTTCCCTGTCTGAGGCCTAGAATGGGAAGGCTCAGTCTTTCTGGTTTTCGGGCCTTGACATTGAACTACACCCTGGGTCCTTGTGCTTTTCTGGCTTTTGCCCCCGCACTGAACTGACTCTGCTTCTCTAGAGAACTGTGACTAACTAAGATCTTATTCTAAAGCGTGACTATTTCTGAAAGTTATCATCATAAACCTTTCATGCCACATATGTCAACGTGAATTCATATGTTCCTAATAATTGTACTTGGACTGTGAAAATGACATAAACCATTAAACAAAGCTACACAATATCACATGTTATTTCATTTTTATTGTTTCTTCAATAACACATTAGACAACTATCAAAAAAAAAAACCCACAAAAACAAACAGCCAAGAAGTTAAACTTGCAGTTAAACAATTGTTTAACTGCCGTGCTTAACATCTGAAGTCATGGCAATCGTATGGTTCCATTCATTTGTTTATTTTTATTTACTGTTTTCTTCATCATTTATTACATAGTAGATATAAAAGAAGCTTCTTTGCCTTATAAATCCCAACAGAATAAAAAAAATGTATGTTCATGTCATATCCAGTTCTTATGCCTCAGAAGGCCCAGCGACTTTTATTAAACCAGCCATGATAAACTAGTCTTGTTTTGTTTTGTTTCAAGACAGGGTTTCTCCATGTAGTTTTGGTTCCTGTCCTGGATCTGACTCTGTAGACCAGGCTGGCCTTGAACTCACAGAGATCCGCCTGGCTCTGCCTCCCGAGTGCTGGGATTAAAGGCGTGCGCCACCGCCATCTGGTATAAACTAGTCTTGTTCACCAAATGTCTACCCAGATCATGTGAACTTGAAAATATTTACATTAATACTTATATTTTTGGCATTTTTAAACATGTGCTTTATTTTATTTGTGGTTTGTGTGTGTGGGTACCTGTGTAGGCCAGAAGGCACATCAGTTCCCTCGGAGCTGGTGCTGCAGGTGTTTGTGAGCAGCTCAGTTTGGGGGCTGGGATCCAAATTCTCATCCTCACCACAGAGCAGCAACAATTCTTAATCACAGGGCCATCTCTCCAGCCCCTGTTTATGGAAATTTTAAGAATAGTTAACCCAGGCAGGCAGGTCTTTAATTTTGGGACTAGACTAGTCTACATAGTTCTAGGACAGTCAGAGCTGCACAGAGAAACTCTGTCTCAAAAAACAAAAACAAAAACAAACAAAAGAAGAATAGATAATCTATATAAGCACTTGCTTCTCCCTCAGCCAATTAAAGTTGAGTTTAATAAAACCATTCAGAAGACAGAAAATATCATATATATGGCCACAGATGGAATCAATTTCAAATTATTATGACTTTCGTTCCAAAATTTTAGCACTACATCAAGCATAAATGCAAGAATACATAACTCGTGTGTGTGTCCTTTGTCTATGTATATTTTTATCCAGAATACATTTCAGGCAGATGGAAGAAATTGTCACCTGCTCAATTTAGGGCCTAAAGTTTTTGTTCCAATACTAATGAAATAGTCTTTTAAGGTTTTGTTTGTTCCTGTGTATACTATTACAGGTACAGTCAACTAAATTTTGGTGAAGAGACCAAGGGGTCAGGAAAAATGGATGTCTTCAAATCCTGGCTGAGGGCATTCAACATCCAGTCTATTTCTCAGCCTCTCCAGTCTTAGGTGGTTTTTCTGTGGTTTCTGAGTCCCACAGGACATGCCCCACTCCCAACCCATCGACAGTCCCAAGCCCTAGAAAAGGATTAGAAGCCACAGTTCCAGTAACTGCAGGCTGAAACCAGAAGAGAAGGTTTTATCAAAGCAGGCCAGAAGGTCTTACCTGAAGCTCTAATTTATCCCTAGTAAAGGCAAGCCAGCAAGAAAAGAGAGACCATCTTTGCATGCACAGACAGAGCTTACCATCACCCAGACATTGAAAAGGAAAAGTTGGGGACAGGTTTCAGCTTACTGAGAAGTTCCCATGCCAGTGCAAGGTCGAGGAGGGAGAGCAAAGAGTCTTAAAACAAACAAACAAACAAAAAAAAAAACAGGAAGAAAATTTAAAAGAAGAATGAATTCTCACCCAGTTTCAGAGAGTACAGTCATACTAAATGAAATTCAAATCAATACCCTTTTTTATGGCTTCCACACGATACAAGTCACATCTTCCAAAAAGATGTATAATATGCATCGCCATGATCCAACGTCACTCTCAGATGAGGAGAAAGACGCAAGGATCCATGTTATACCAGGCAGCCAGCAAAGGCATAGGAAAGATGCAAGGACCTTGGTAGCTGCAAGACTTAAATTTAGATGAAGGCCCAGGAAGTTGGTAAAGGGTAACAGGATGCCAGCTGCAAATAGGGGTGCCCTGGATACCTGTGTTTCTGTCCGCCTATATTACTTTCATAAAGTCTGTCATCAAACACCTGCCAAGAAGCAACTTGACAAAGGAACAGGTTATTTTGGCTCGTAGTCTGAAGTTACAGCCCACTGGGGTGAGGAATGCATTCGGACAGTAATACGTGGGTAGTTGCTCATTTGTAGATGAGTCTGGAACAGAAGCATGAGTTCCTGTGATCCGATGACCTTCCTCTTTTACCCTCTGGTCCAATCCAGTATCCTAGCCAATGGGATGGTGCCATGTACATCTGGGCAAGTGTTACTGCTTCAGTTAATCCGTTCCTGGAAAAGTCCTCAGGATGACAAACAAGAGAGCATGTGTCTCACTAATACCCTGGGCATTTCCAATACAGTCAAATTGACAGTGAAGTTGAACCACACTGGCCAACCACAAGTGAATTCTCAGTCCTTAAACTGATAACTGGCCATTTTAAAGGACAGACCCAGAAGTATAGGCTGCCCAGCAAGCAGGAAAACAAACGTTGCTCTCTATACCCTTGCAAGCACTCAAGACACAAAATCAAGATGGAAAAAAACCTCATCCAGTATGATTAGTGTCCACAAACTTGCCAGTTGATGAGGCCATCTCAAAGAAAAGTCTTTTTTTGGGTTGGTTTTTTTTTTTTTTTTTTTTGCTTTTGTTTTTTGTGGATTTGTATGTTTGTTTGTTTGTAGTTCAAATGAGAGATGTCTATCATGGGTTCTTGCATTTGAACACTTAGTCCTTGGTGGTTCTCATACTACCTAGGTGGTAACTCGTACTGTTCGAGCAGGTTACGGAACCTTTATGAGATGGAGCCTTGAAAGAGGAAGTACAATATGGGGATGGACCTTGAGGGTTTATAACCTCACCCCATTTTCTGTTCTCTCTTCTCCCTTTGTATGGATAAAAATGGGGTTCCCAAGATTCTTGCTCCCACCACCATGCTTTCCTTGACTTTTGTGATGCTTCAGCCATCATGTTGGACTCTACCAGTTTTGGAACCCTAAGCCAAAATCAACCCTTTCTTCAGTAGTGGTTCTCAACCTTCCTAATGCTGTGACCTCTTAATACAGCTCCTCATATTATGGTGACCCCCAACCAGAACATTATTTTCATTGCTCCTTCATAACTGTCATTTTGCTACATTATGAATTGTAGTGTAAATATCTTTGCTTTCTGATGTTCTTAGGCAATCTCTGTGTAAGGATCAATTGACACCCCCCAAGGGGTTGTGACCTACAGGTTGAGAATGACTGTAATACATCCTAACATACCATGTCCTACCTGTATCCCATCCCATGATTCTCCATTTATTACAAAGAAGACAGAAGACATTGGAGAATGAACAGGACACAATGGCTGCCCCCGGGAAGGAAAACATCTATAACCAAGATTCACCATACTCAAATGTTTTAACCTGCCAATCTAAAATCTAAAAAGCAAGATGTGAGGTTTATAACTACTTCAACTGTATCTCAAGCAGGGATCTAATCATTTGACAAGAATGTTTACCTTCATACTCTCAGAGGGTCCATGCTCTTAGCTTTGGGGCACACAGAGAACAGGGACTACCCAACATTCCCTCTAAACCATAAAACCTGTTCACAGATAGTTTTTCATTCTATACCCTCTTAGATCTAAATGGGTGAAGGCTTGCAAAACAGCCTTCAAACACATAGCAAGAATACAGGATAAAGTTTATCAACACATGCATGCAAATCATTCAAAGCTATCCACTTACTGACTCGGAGTCACAGGCATCAAAATCACATGGTTTGGGCTCCAACAGGAAAAGAGAAAAAGGCTCTACAGTTTTGTGCCAGTGACATGGATAATCTCTATTCTCTTGGAATTTGCAGGAAACTGCCTGGAATGAGGCTAAGGACAACAGCCTTTTCAGGAGGTCCTGTTTGAGTCAGATAAGAGAAATTGAGATTAGATTTCAAATGTTTTCACTTTGTAAGAACTAAATAGCAAGAGATAGAAACAAAGCATTATTTTATTCAGAAGATGTTTTCATAATTCAACTATGGCAGTTGCTGAAATATCTATGGACTTGGTTGATATTCTCACAAAACAATATGGAATTCTTCTTCTTGTTGTGAATTATGTCAATAGGGACATTATGAGTTTGACACCAAGTGATTTCATTATTAAAGAAAAGGAAAAAAAAAAGGAGTCTTCAGGGGCAACCTTCCACCTTATTAATCTTGCCCGCCATTTGCTGTTACTGAGTCAGTGGCTAGTCCTCTATATTTCACATCATCTTAAGCACTAAGTATGTCGTTAACTTATACTGTTCCTGCATTTGTAATTCAATTGCTAATCTTTGTCCAGATTTGCATATTAATTGCCAGCTTCAATATGCTAGTAAATCATTTTTCAATTGTGTACCATGTAAGAGCTCAATGTAGGAAATGTGTATTCTGCTGAGGGACTTCTCATGTTGGTTCCTGAGAACTGTACCTAGATGTGAGCTACCTGAGGCACAGCTCACACTTGAGAAGAAACAAAGATTACAGATGAAAAATAATTGATGAATAATTATCAATAATATGAAAAAATAATTGCTGATAGTGTAAGAACATTACTTCAGAGGGAGCTTTTGAATGATAAATATATAAAGACAAAGATAATTTCAGTGTTTTATGATTTATTAATTTAAACATTTATTGATTTTCGTTATTTCAAAGATCATATTTATTTACATGCATGCACACATGTGTGCATGCCAGTTGTGTGTGTATGTGTGTGTGTGTGTGTGTGTGTGTGTGTGTGTGTGTGTGTGTGTGTGTGTATGTATGCCACACTGGTTTGGGTGCCATGGATTCAAGGAAAGGCGCTACATCCCTTTGGTACTGGAGTTACAGGCAGTAGTGAGCTGCTTGACCCAGGTGCTAGTGGAAACTGAAGTCAGGTTCTCTGGAAGAACAAGAAGCATATTTAACTGCTTAACTGTCTCCAGCCTCTTCAACACTTATTAATTACCAGTAATTGTGGTGGAATCTGGAGATACATAAATACGTTTGTGTTCCCACTGAGAAGGCTGTAGAAATGGTAGACTTTTAATTAATTTTAATGTTGGGAGCTATTTGCTGTAATATGGATGAGCTTTGACCGTTGCTACTCTCTCTGACTAGAATGCCTTCCCTGCCATCTCCAGAGCCGTACCTGTAAATTCTCTACACTACTACAGGACTCAACACCATGAAATGTTTGTGATTTTTTTTCCCCACCCAATGGTCATCTCTCACCTCCTTCATCTGCCAAAATTTTACATGCAGCTACCTGATCGCGCCTTTTTTTAACATCTGAAATTCTGTTTTTAGACCTGTCTGTGTACATGCTTTGTATGTGTGGTTTAATAATTCATGTAGCAGGCTCGTAGAAGCTGCTTTGACTGGACAACAGTGACCATTCACATGGCCCACACTGGGACTGAAACCAAAGAGAAAGCCTGGTGCTAGAGGGTCAAACCCCTGCTTGATTCTACAAAGACGTGATAATGATTAAAGAATGTTTGTCCGCTTAATCTGCCTCACCACCCTTCCCAGTTCAGGGCACAGAGACAAGTCATTGTCCTAACCCTGCAGTTCACTGGGATTCCAGTAGAATGGAACTCAGCCATGGAGCCACACAGGACAAATCACTCACCAGAGTTAAACAAATACGGTAGAGAAGCCTGATGAAGTCATATGATCTTGTAAGAACTGGATTGGACACCTCCAGGTGGTGCTGTATAACAGAAATCTTGCCAATTCCTCAGCTGATTCTGTTTCCTCAGACTGGAAGCCTCTGAGTCCTCATCCAGAATGGATCTCAGCTGAACTGCTGCTAGAAGCCTAAAAGCTTAACCAGGCTCTAGTTCCTGGTCCTCACGCCTTATATGCTTTTCTGTTTCCTGCCATCACTTCCAGGTATTAAAGGTGTGTGGCACCATGCCTGGCTGCTTCCAGTGTGGCTTTGAACTCACAGAGATCCAGACAGATCTCTCTGCCTTTGGAATGCTGGAATAACCTTTAGGGGTGTGTGCCACCATTTTCTGGCCTCTATATCTAGTGGCTGTTCTGTTCTCTGACCCCAGATAAGTTTATTAGGGTGCACAATATTTTGGGGAACACAATATCACCACAGTGGAGGAGATGAAGACCGTGAATAACAAATGATTACTTTTCTCCTTGATGTGATAAAATACACTGACGAGAGCAACTTTATCAGATTTGAAGGGATAGCCCATCAAGGTGGGGAAGTCATGAAGACAAGCGCTTGGGGCAGCTGCATCCACACCTAGGAAAGAGAGAGAGATAAATGCTAGGTACTTAGGTCATTTCCCACTTTTGCTCAGTCTAGGACCACAGTCTACAGGATGGTGCCATCCGTAATATCCATAATTAAGGTAGGTCTTCCCAAGTCAATTAGCCTAATTTAAATAATTCCTCACGGGCGTGCCTAGAAGCTAACTTAATCCAGGTAATTCCCCTCAAGGATGTACAGAGGCCTGTCTCCTAGGTGATCTTGTCAAATTGACAGTCATCGGTAACCATCACAACAACAATTTAATAAATTATTAGACTCCCTCGCAAGACCTAAGTTATACAATGTTAGATGAGACCTTGCCTTGCGCAGAACCATTTAGTTTTCCATACCTGTTGCCCTCTGATATAGTTCTTCTACTTACAAATTCATTTCAGTATCCTAAAGATAAATTTAGGGTCACTAAACCCTGTTTAACACCACACATTGATTAAATCTTCTCTGATTCTGACCGTTACTCAAATCTTTAATCAGCATATGGATGGACCCTAACTTGTTGAGACTGTCAGTCAATAGGTTCACACTTAAATTTGGGTTTCTCTCTCTCTCTCCCTCTCTCTCTCTCTCTCTCTCTCTCTCTCTCTCTCACACACACACACACACACACACACACACACACACACACACACACACACACACGGCCTCACTTCATTTTGAATTCCTGCAAAAGTTGGGAGCAGGGCAAATTGTTTAGCCTTTATAAAACATGAAATAGTATTTTTCATGTAATAGACAACAAAACCATCTGTGAAAGCCTATGCTAGATATTTCTCATTTGTCTACCTAGACCTGTACTCCATCCTGTTATCTGTGCTGGCCCACTGATCTATGGACCTCATAAACAGACAATTCAGAGAAAAGGACAAGAAATCAGATTCAAATTTTAACCTTTTCAAAGTCATACTGTATAGCAGGCTTTCTTGGACCACCAGCCCCCAAATCATGACGTGGAGACTTATTATTAATCATGAATGCTCGGCCTTAACTTAGGCTTGTTTCTAGCTAGCTTCTTTAAACTTTAATTAACCCATTTCTATTAATCTATGTGCTTCCCCAAGGCTCATATACCTCATCTGTGTGTTGTCCATCCTGCTTTCCTGCTTCCTTGGTATCTGGCTGGCTATTCCCTGACTGGCTGGTTGACTGGCTCCCCTTTTCTCTCTGTCCATGAGCCCTCCTCTGCCTAGCTATTGGCCATCCAGCTTTTTATTAGACCAATCAGGTGCCTTAGGCAGGCAAGGTAAAACATCAACACATCTTTACATAATTAAACAAATGCAGCATAAATAAATGAAACACATCTTTAGTTGAACAAATATTCTATCCCACAACAATACTTACCTGATATTATTCATCCAATGAATTTCATTGTTCTCTGAATATAATCAACTCTTAAAGATGTTATTTCAACACTGAGAGGCCACTCTTTTTCACTTGACAATTTGGACATAGAGGTTCCTATCCTTAGGTGACTATCCACCTCTGACCTTTGTAAAGAATCGCTTTAATAACCTCCTCCTTCTTGAATAATCTTAATTTGAATATGCCCCTCCCCCACTAAAGCTACCTGCTCAGTGATTATAGAGATGTTTTTAGGTAAATTGGAGAGAACGCAGGAATGAATGTGTCCAGTGAGAAGAAAAAGGTTTTGTGTAGATTGAGAAAGACAACTGTGTTGTTGGACGCTAGAGGAAATTGAAAACGAATTAAAACAAGTGGCGAGGAAAACACTCTAGGAGGTTTGTTAATGGTAAATAAAAGGGCCCTGGAACAGCATGGAGGGCCTAATTTCACAGAACTCAATTGGCAAGCTCCCTCGACTATCTCTAGCAATGCATAGCAAAACAAGATTAAGAGGATTGTTAAAAGAAAATGAAACAAAGTAAAAGAAAACAGGAGTGAGAGCTCGGCTGAATGGGGCATAATAGGAAATTAAGTCCTGACTTTCAAAGGGACAGAAAGGGTCACAGGCAGGAAAGAAATAGAAATCTGAAGGGAGACTCATGAAGCCTAGAGGTTGATGGGTAATCTTCGCTCTTCGTTCCATTAGATGTAAGGTACATCAGACTAATTGCACAACACTACAGGCAGCCCAAGTTATAAGCACACACAGTTTGGCCTGTTTGCAGTACGGTTTATGCGCCCATTATTAAGCTTCTGATAATTTATACTATCTTTTCAAACCACAAGATGAGGAGAACATCTTTGTTATTGTTCAGAAATTCCTCTCTGGGCATCCTCGGAAATTTTTATTTTACAAATCCCTACTTACAGTTTCTAGAATTTAAATCTTCAAAATTCCTCTAAACTTTGCCTCCTTGGTTCTTCTCATTTGCTTCCAAGAATTTGCATTTCTGACGAATTAAGAACCACCACCAGATTTTAGGTCTAGCTGTAAAAGTAAGCACAAGGGAAAGGAAAAAAAGAAAACAGAAGAAAATGCAAAATAACCACATTAAGGAAACAATCAAGCTCTGGATTGCAATATAAAAACAGGAGGAGCTGTTGTGTGCTGCCTCGCAGGCTCCACACGAGGGTTGCCAGGGGAACCATCCTTATGAGTTTCCTGGTTCTCAAAAGTGTACCCCTGTGATGTGTTTGTGTCTATCTCTTTTCTTTTCCTTTGGAAAGCTCATCCTCAAGTCTCCTAGCTTCTGATTTGCTTATTTTTTCACCTCTTAAAAATTCCTTGTGTGTGTGTGTGTGTGTGTGTGTGTGTGTGTGTGTGTGTGTGTGTTCATATCATAGAATCCATTAGATTGGCAGTATATAAAAAGGCATTGATTTTTTTTCCCATCAGAAGGTATGAGTGCAATATGCAATAGAATTTTCTGCTTTCCCTGAAGCCTGTAAAACTCAGAAAGTGTAAATTGAGTTTGCCTGTCAGTATCTTTCTTCTTTTTTTTTCTTTCTTTTTTTTTGTTGTTGTTTTACAGTCTATGTACTACTTTTAGATTATAAGTTCCTTCAGGGCAGGCACAAGATCCACAATTTTTCATAGAATCCCCCACAGAAATTAGATAAGCTTACAGCCATGAGAAGTAAATAACTCTTCTTAGCTGTTATTACACATAAGATTAAAAATGAATTTTGAAAATTGTTAACTAACTTTTATGTTCAATTAGCCAACTTGGGTATGGATTTTTCCCCTTTTTTACTTGCCACAGGTAAACAATTATATTTAAGAAACAAGAGAGGAAAGAGAAAACTGTTTTTGTTGTATGATGGGTAATACATGATGGTCCTGTCCTGGTTGAAGTGTTTGGAAGCAGAATGAAAGGACATTGTCATTTCTTCTGGTGTTGTTTTTTGTTTGTTTGTTTGTTTGTTTGTTTGTTTGTTTGTTTTTCAGACTATTGGCTCTAGTCTAAGTGCAGCCTTTAGTTTGAGTAACAGAACCTTGAACAAATGGATTAAGCCAAAACAAAATACAAGACCCAGCTATACCACTCTTGGGCATATACCCAAGGAATGCTCAATCATGCCACAAGGGCACATGCTCAACTATGTTCATAGCAGCATTATTTGTAATAGCCAGAACCTGGAAACAACCTAGATGCCCTTCAACTTAAGAATGGATAAATAAAATGTGGTATATATACATAATGGAGTACTACTCAGCAGAGAAAAACAATGACATCATGAGGTTTGCAGGCAAATGGATGGATCTAGAAAAAAAAAATCATCCTGAGTGAGGTAACCCAGACTCAGAAAGACAAACATGGTATGTACTCACTCATAGGTGGATTCTAAATATAAAGCAAAGGATGACTAGACTGCTACTCACAACTCCAGGGAGGCTACCTAGTAAAGAGGATCCTAAGAAAGATACAGGGTTTGCCCAATGACAGAGAAATGGATGAGATCTACATGAGCAAACTGGATGTGAGGGGGGTTAATGAAGGGCAAGTGTCGGGGGGAAAGAGAGCTTAGGGGAGAGGGAGATCCCAGCTGGATCAAGAACAGAGAGGGAGAACAAGGAAAGAGATACCGTGATAAATGAAGACCCCACAGGAATAGAAGAAGCAGAGTGCTAAAGAGGTCCCCAGAAATCCACAAAGATGACTCTACTATAGACTGCTGGCAATGGTCGAGAGAGTGCCTGAGATGACCTACTCTGGTGATCGGATGGCCGAACACCCTAACTGTCATGATAGAACTCTCATCCAGTGACTGATGGAAGCAGATGCAGAGATCCACAGCCAAGCCCCAGATGGAGCTCCAGGAGTCCAATCAATGAGAGAGAGAGGAGGGATTATATGAGCAAGAGATATTGAGACCATGATTGGAAAAAGCACAGGGACAAATAGCCAAACTAGTGGAAATACATAAACTGTGAACCAATAGCTAAGGAGCACCCATGGAACTGGACTAGGCCTTCTGGATCAGCGAGACAGTTGATTAACTTGAACTGTTTAGGAGTCCCCCAGGCAGTGGGACCGGGACCTGTCCTTGGTGCATGAGCTGGCTTTTTGGAACCTAGGGCCTATGTTGAGACACTTTGCTCAGCCTTGGTGCAGGGAGGAGGGGAGTGGACCTGCCTCAACTGAATGTACCAGGCACTGCTGACTCCCCAGGGGAGTCCTTACCTTGGAGGAGGTGGGAATGGGGGGGGGAGGATTAGGGGGAAGGCTGGGGGTTGGGAGGAGGGAGGACAGGGGAATCTGTGGCTGATATATAACACGACTAGAAAATCTCTTATATAAAATTAAAAAAAAGAATGTTGAACTATCAGCATCCTGTTAGGAAAGTTTATTACTTTAAAAAAAAAGACTATATTTACTGATTTACTAATAAACTATACATAATGAATTACTATAAACATAATATAAAATCAGTAACTAAGATGATTGATTCAAAACCTATAGTGATAAAAAATGAATCCCTAGCTATAATATGAAAGATTATGACAAGAAAAATTAATTAATTCAGCTGTAAAACATATATGTGCAGATCCACCAAATGTATATTATACCTTCATGTATATGTATTAAGTAGAGTGGGCATATGAATTTAAAATAGAAAACAACATTTTTATGTTGAAGGAGCTTAACATGTGTGAATATGTTTCCATGGGAAAATAATGATCACTGTTTATAATTCTAGTCTTGCCTGCTTTTTGAGCACTGTTTCAATTTTAGATACAAGTGTTACAGAAAAAAAAAATCTGACATGTGTTAAGACATTAAAATTGCAAGAAAAACCCTATTTAGTACTATTGCAATAGGTGCTGCCATGCTTAATATTAACTGTCAACTTGACAGACTCTAGAATCATCTAGACAAGTCTCTGGGCTTGCCTGTGAAAGATTATCTAGAAGAGGTTAACTTTTGGGCACACCTGTGAGGAAGTGTCTATATCAGGTAATGGAGACAGAAAGACCCACCCTGAATGTGGGCAGTGCCATTCCTAGGACTGGGGTTCTGGGTTGCATAAACAGGAGAAAGTTGAGCACCAGCCCTCGTCTCCACCTGTGGGTTGCAACCCCTTTGGCAAACTTCTATCTCCAAAAAAATTTATACCTTATGATTCATAACAATAGCAAAATTACAATTATGAGGAATGAAAATAATTTTATGGTTGGGGGTCACCTCAACATGAGGAACTGTATTAAAGTTCTGTGACAGGATTAGGAAGGCTGAGAATCACCAACTTACAGCCTCTTGATTATGGATGCAGTATGACCAGCTGCCGCAAGCTGCTGCTAATATGATGTCACCACCACAGATTATACTCTAAAATTGTGAGCCAAGATAACCACCACCCACTTCTTCCTTTAGGTTCTTTCATAAGGTTTTTGTCACACCAACAAGGAAAGTAACTAATATAGTGTCAAAGATTTTGTTATAGGGGAGAAAGATCTGGCTCCATTCCCAACACAGCAGACTACTAAGAGTTTGTATCTGATGAGCAGTGAGTTGGGGAACTGCCTATGGGTGTAGTCCTTGTATCTAAAATGAAATGTCATTGCACAGGGCGGGGTCCTGCTAAACCAACTTAATGGGGTTTAGAGAACACAGGGGCTAAGAAATTTGATCATGTGTCAAGGGTAGGCAGATGTTTGTCTGAGAT
The DNA here is from genome assembly GCF_007827085.1 of Peromyscus californicus insignis. NCBI lineage: Eukaryota > Metazoa > Chordata > Mammalia > Rodentia > Cricetidae > Peromyscus > Peromyscus californicus. The sequence goes on from NW_026294535.1 coordinate 16,764,544, forward strand.
AGACTAGGCAAAAGAGATGACCCAAGGGTTACAGTAGCATTTAAATTCACAAACCTACAGCTGCTTCGAATAATTAGCAGATGCATTGATAGAGGAAAATGGACTTATTTACAGTTTGGTCAAAATACAGAATGTTCTCTAAAAGAAGGCACACCAACATGGAGCAGTCTAGAAGGCTGAGTGACATATTGGAGCAGCAGTTCTCAACCTATAGGCCACAACTCCTTTGGCAAACCTCTATCTCCAAAAACATTTATATTACAATTCTTAACAATAGCAAAATTACAGTTATGAAGTAGCAAGGAAAATAATTATATGGTTGGGGATCAGCACAACATGAGGAACTGTGTTAAAGGGTCACAGCATTAGGAAAGTTGAAAACGGCTGGATTAGAACTTCAATGGTGGTGGAATGTTGCAGATCAGGAGCCACCTAGTGCTGCGAGCCACAGAAATATGAAGTAGGAAGTCAGCTGACAATGCCAAAAGCTATTACCTGGAAGAGTCAAGAACTCTTCCAGAGGATAAAGCCAAGACTCAAGGAGTCTTGGTGATGTTGGCTTTTGATTATATTAGCCATTTCCTGCAGTGAATTTCTTGTGTGCTATTGTAGCTTTCCCATTTGATTCTTTTCCCAAGAACTTCTGACAGTGTGGGTGATCATCCATTGGGCACAATTTCCCTTATACTATTGGGGTATTTGGATAACATCCCCCAGCTGTGTTGACAACAGTCACATCGTCAAGACCCCGTTTTTCCAGGCCTCTGTTCCTTTTTAGCATTAGACTCAGAAGTCTGCCTTTCTGTAATTATCTTCATTAGCCAGCGTCCAGCCAGGTCCATCTCTAGACAAAAGGATTTCATCTGATATACTTCTCAAACATCCAAGGACAGACTGCAGATAGAGAAGCATTCAGATCACCTGCTAGTTTCCTGAGAAAAGGTAAAAATATCTTACTGAGACAACCACCAAAGCCAGGTAGATGTTAGGTACAAAACTTTATTTCTTGTGCAAATTAAGCTTAAACTCCCCTTTCTACCATAGCCCAAGTGGTATCCCTAGTTCTAAAAGATTCCCCCTTTAACAATTAATTTAAAACAAAGGGGCTTTTACCTGCCAGGTGCATCAGGCTGTGATGCAGGCTACCTAGCTAACGAGTACACTCGCCCCGCCCAACCAGAAAGCAGCGCAGCCACAGAACTGGTGATTGTGTGTATATATAAGCTGAAAACTTGAGAGAAGGATGGAAAAGGAAGATGGAAAGAACTAAGACAGAACAATGAGAGAACAGCAGGAGAAGGGACAAAGAGGAGCTAAGTATGAGAACAGAAAAGAAGCTGTGTAGAATTGATTTAGAAGAATAAAGTGAATGGACTAAAGAGCTCAGTGTACTTAGATTCACTCAACTTCCCTCAGATCAACTCTTCGCCACTGGTAGCATTTCTTCTGGAACTCTTGGAAAAGGCTATAAGGGGTGGGACCTCTATAGTCTTTATTAACCTAGCCTGGGCTAATTTAACCCTCCTTAATAGGCATTCATTGCCCAACTCTGTGTCTGATTTAATATCCTTGTGACTGTCACCTGAAACCTTTTGGAGTTTAACAGACCACTGGCTTGCACCGCCCACCCCATGCTAAGAATGTTGTCAGGTAGTATCTGAGGCTAAAGCAGAAGTTTTCCCACTTCACTGTACCCTGCCCACCTGTGGTGCCCACCAATGTATTTGAAGTTTGTCCATTTATGACTTTCTTTGTTCTGTGTGAAGAAACATCCTGAAACACTTACCCTAGTAGGATATGGAATTTAGGATGGCAGAAACCTGTGCTCTGGGGCCAACATCATTCATATGTGTCTCTAGAATTAAGTGTCTCCTATCCACCTGTAAGTGAAAGCTGTTTTCAAAACCCCAGAAGAAGAGGATTCCTGCTTTCTCTCTGCCTTTTCTGTGTCAATATTACCATTTTGTTTTTTGGTGTTTTTTTGTTTTTTTAAAGAAAAAGATGAAATAAAATCCAGGAAACATGCATATGTCAAGTTGTCACAACTGTGTGAAATCTCTTCCTGGGAGGCAAGTTCCTGCTCTGGCTGGCAGCAGGCTTTGGCCTTTCCCCCTCTCCCAGTGTGGGATTCAGGGAGAAATTTTACCTCTTACTGTTTCTGTAGTCTCATAATGAATGGAAAGGCACGCTTGTCTGTCTTTAGCATAGCTCCTTTCCTGCAAGGAGAGTTGCACAAGGGCAGGAGGTTACAAGAGGAGAGTGCTCAGATTGAAGCTGTGTTGATGAATTATTTAAAGTCACACCTTGGCGCTGGGAAGACGGCTCAGCAGGTAAAGTACTCGCTGACGCGAAGTACCAGGACCAGAGTTCAGACCCCCAGCACCTAAATAAAGGCCAGGCAAGCATGTTGGCTTGCCCGCAACCCCAGCACTCAGGAGGTAAAGATAGGGGCTCCCCTGGGCAATCTAGCTATCTAGATCAACCAAATCTGTGAGCTCTGTGTTCAAGTGAGAAACCTTCTCTCTCAACATATAGGGTGGAGAGCATCCAAGAAGATATTCAGCATCAATGCCTCCACATGCACACCCATGAATATGCACCTGCATACACATATGCCCAGACACACACACATGAAAATACATGTGCACACACTCATGAACAACACACACACACACACACACACACACACACACACACACACACACACACACACACGCACACTCACATACATTTAAGAAAAAAATCAGAACTCAGTTGAGATTTGAACTCTACACATTGAATGACAAAGACGGTAATTCCAGCTGAAAGATCTTTCTGGTAGATATCAGGGACTGCTCATTCCCTTATCCTCTACGATAGGATGGCTCCATCACTTTTCAATTTAGGCTGAAATTCCTCATCTGTGAACTAGGGAATGGGCATGTCTGTGTTTACAGACTTAAAATACACTGAAAATACATTGAGAACTGATTTATCATGAAGATAAAAGTGGTTTTTTGTTTGGTTTTGGTTTTGGTTTTGGCTTGGTTTTGTTTGTTTCTGTGGTTAGGAGCATCTGTGTCTTCTGTGTTCATCCAGTGAATCAGAGCAACCAGTTCTGATGCTTTCTGGACCACCAAAAGAGGCAGCCATTACCCCCTGTATTTAACTCCCTCTGTGTTTTGTTTAGCCTTTTAGTGAACATTCCTGGTAGTGTGCAACAGTTATCCAGTTGCATAGCTTTCCATCCCACACCCTTTCCTTAAGGCAGCCAATTCAATGATGGACTTCTCTGCATCTCTAATCGCCATGGCACAGATTGAGGTTTCAATAGATGTTTGTTGAAAAGATGAAAAATAGTTCTTTTTTTGAATACCTACTTTGAGTGCCTTGTCTCTAGTTTCTCTGAAGTCATATTCTCCAGCCACCGAAGAAATTCTTTCTAAGCTCTCCAAATCCCTTTCTATGGCAATGCGCTAAAGATGTATTGGATGTAATTGATACTCAAGATAAGCATGAGAAACAGAAATCTGAGAGAACCAAAATTGTATGTGAAAATTGTCTTAAGAAGCCCTTTGTTTCCTTTCTTGCTCTTTTTATAATCTTTCATTAGGGCAGAGAAAGAAAAAGAACCAGAGGAAAGAGAATCTTCCACATTGACAGCAACACGCACACAACGTGCACATGATGCATTCCACAGATGGGGCCTTATTTCCACTTCCTCCATCTCCAGACCCAGGACCATGAAACTTTGTCTTTAGATCCCAATCAGATCTGGCCTCTGTTGAAAGCAGTGCAATACACCAAAATGCTATAATTGATTATCCTGGGGGCAACCAGCAGCCAATTGTTGGCTGGACGAATTTGGTCTGACTCTGATATTTAATCCCAACTGCCACTAATCAGTTTCTGCCATTTTCTGAAATCTCATTCAGTGTCACAGCTCTTGATTCATGCTCCACCAAGTTAACTATATTCCTCCCCTTTCCCTGATGATTTGGTTTCTGTCTGAGAAATCTCACAGAAAGGCTGTACCTCTGGGTATTAGAAGTAGACATAAAATTGTTAATTAGCTTCCACAGGTCTGCATGGAAAGATGTTTCACCTCCTCTCATACTCTCCCTCCCATTTTATGTTTTCAGAAGGTTTTTCCTGTCGATTCCTCACCTTACATTGCTAACAAACCCATCAGGTCTTATTTCCTGCTTCCAGCTCAACAGCTATGTCTAGAACCCGCCACTCTATTGCTGCTCTTAACCCCACCACCACAGAAGTATATCTAAATTAAGATGAATGACTGACTTTTTTAAAGAACCAGACTGTTATTGTTAACTGTAACTAGTAGAATTTGAAGACAATGAATCCATTTATCACAGAAATAATACATGAAACATTAATGTGCTTCTTTATACATAATAGATTTTTGTGTTTTAAGGAAAATTAATATATCCAGAAATTAATCTGGATGTTTAGAGTTGTGGAAAGAGCATTGTTTATGGAACTAGCTTCAACATAGGAATGAGTTTAAAACCTCTATGGACTGTGGTCAAGTATGATCTCATAGAAGAATGAGGTCTAGGCCACAGTGTAAGATCTACTGAAAAGGGAAGATGTGCTTCCTTCTATCTCAGAGTAAGAAGTCATTTAGCCATTTAGCATAACATTCAGCAGTTCCAATTTCTTCACATTCTTGCCAACACTTACTATCTCTCCTTTTGAAAAAGCAATAGCTTTCCTAGCAGGTATAAGATGATACATCATTATGGTAAGTAAGAAGAGCCAATCAAAGGAAAATCCATGGTACACCATATGAGGTATCTAAAACTGGCACTCACGTGGGAACAGTAAGATTCACTGTATCAAGACAAACTAATTAATTTAATTCCCACTCACATGAACAGATTATAATGACTTTTGTTTGGATCTGGATGAAGAATAAATGGAGGGAGCTATTGAATGGATATAAAAATTTATAAATGTAAGCTAAATAAGGCCTAGAGATCTGGTATACAGCATGTGCCCACTGGACAATATTGTATTACAGACTTAAAATTTGATAAGAAGCTAGAACTCAATTTAAATTTGCTAAGTGGGGGCGGGGGTGACCTATTTCCTGATCTGGGTCATGAGGTGGATTCAGAATGTGTTGGAAATAATGTGTAAAATCAGGTGAAGGAGGAAGGCAATAATGATGAGTAAGCGTGTTGAATAGACTCATCAGAAAACTCAATGCTGGTTTTTATGGGCACTTAAATCCTTTGAATAAGGACATTGAATAAGATGTGATAAGAGATAGATAGGTCTTGCTTCATAAGATAATATGATTCAAATTAATTCTTTCCTACTGCTATTTCTTCTGCAGACAGTTGAGTGTCTTTGACACAACTGCACAAACATAGGACACTCATGGGCCCTTCACAGGTTCTTGGTTGGATAAATAATCAAAATGAATCTCAGGAGCATGAGTGTAAATCTCGTCTCATGTTCAAAGGCACTTATTTCATGTGATTCAAAACTCTCTTCTAAAAGAAAATAAAATGCTTTAGGCTTGAAGAACACAGTTCAGTTTTCTTTGTTGTTGTCTTTCTTTTGTTTTTGAGAGAGAGTCTGACTATGTAGCTCAAGCTAGCACTGAACTTACTATCCTCTTGACTCTGTGACCCTTCCTCCGCTGTTGGTATTACATATATGCACTACTGTACCAGAATGGACTTCTATTTCTGTCTCACTAATTTTTGAAGGCCTATGTGATGCTTTATATTATGGCTTTGTAAAGTGATAGTAATCACTCTTGATTAAAAAGAAATTGATTTATTTGCTATGTGTAGGCATATGTGCTTACATAAGTTTCTGTACATCTCATAGGTATAGGTTCTGGAGGGGGTTGCAAAGGCATCAGATCCCCTAGAACTGGAGTCACAGGTGGTTGTGAACCATTTGATGTGGGTGGGTGGGGGAACTGAACCCAGGCCCTCCGCAAAAGCCAAAAGTACTCTTAACCACTGAGCCATCTCTTCAGTCCCAAGTATAAACACCCACACAGCTTCTCGCAAGCCATGTTTTTGTGCCTTATGAAACTCTGTATATTAATTGCATCAAAATTGAAGAAAAGTGGGTTTTAGTAACCATAGTTAAGTCCTCTGTATGGCACAGTTAAAACTAGCTTGTTAGAAGTGCTAATGGACCATTCATTCTGTGCAGTTTATAGAAGCAAAGATAGTGGGGTTGGAAGATGATTCAGTGGTTAGAGCACTTGACATACAAGCATGAGAACTGGAGTTGGGATCTCCAGGAACTCCTGTAAAGGCTAAATGGGTATGACAGTGGCCTATAATTTCAGACTCAACAAGTAGAGATTGTTCCCCAGAGCAAGCCTTCTAGCAAGATTAGCCATATCAGTGTGCACCAGGTTTCACCAAGACACTCAATTTCAGTGAAGAAGGTAAAGAATGATGAATAATGATTCCCAGTGTTAACCTTGGATGTACAACACACGCAAGCATACACACACACACACACACACACACACACACACACACACAAACATCCTTAAACACATTCACACTGAACATACATACAAGAAAAATTGAAAAAGAAAAAAGTGTAATATGTCATGGAGAATAAAATGGTCGAAGAGTGTATGTACTTGAGTCATACACACACTGGTACAGGTAGTACAAATGGTACAAGTGGTCCTGGTTTATAGGAGGGAAACTAGATTATTAACAGTGTGATTTTTCCCTGAAGCCCTTTCCAATTTCATACAAAGCATGACGATATATATATATATATATATATATATATATATATATATATATATATATATATATATATATATATAGTATATGCTAATCTCTTTTCCCAACTACAACCAAAACTTCGGTTTTTCGAGACAGGGTTTCTCTGTGTAGCTTTGCGCCTGTCCTGGAACTCACTTGGTAGCCCAGGCTGGCCTCGAACTCACGGAGATCAGCCTGGCTCTGCCTCCCGAGTGCTGGGATTAAAGGCGTGCGCCACCACCGCCCGGCACAACCAAAACTTTTAAGCCACACACTTCAAAAAAAAATCCTCCATTTTTCCCATACTGGAAAAAACAGTTATTGCAGTCTTATTGAAAGAATTTGGCATACTGATAAACTTTAGGATAAGACAAATATTTTTCTACAAAGAGCAACATGAGAACACAGCATTACAAATTCACATTAAGAAGCAATTATCAGCAGTCTGAGGCACACTGGGCTTTCAGAGCATCCAAACAGGAAGACAATTGTATAAAAATAATTTAACTTCCAATCAGGTCCAGCACAGAAAATTCCCTCCATTGTTACCACCATCAACCCACTGTAATTAACATCAGCAACAAAAAATATTGTTGCTGTGAAGGCTGTTGACAAGGGGAAGGAAGCGTTCCTAATTTATCTAAGATTAGGCTTTTCCTTGTGTGTTAATTGCCTGGGAACCAACAACTATCATCCCATTTCTGGGTTTGTTTGCTAATTTATACCTTAGATGCACACATGTGGGCTTGGTGCGTGGACAGCTAAGTCTTTAAGCTGAGTTTTTAGCCATGTCATTTGAATCCCCCTCATGATGAGGGGGTTCTGAGAACAATATTCTCATTTCCATAATGTCAAGCCAATAAATGTTCTTCTTGTCTCTTACTTGAGTGGATAAATTCTGTATAACCTTTAACTTGGTTTGAACTTTAACTCACGTTTGCAAAGAAAGTCAATCGTTAAAGTCTCCGGGGTGGGGGATGATGTATATCTTTCAATTTGTTTAATAATTTGTAAGAGAATTTGAGGACCATGTGCCACAGCTGCTCCAGGCAGCATGGACTGAATGAGAAGATGAAAAACCTAACTAACTAACTAAAACAGAGTCAGAGAATAGGTAAAAGGTCTTAAGAACTGTTTTTCTTTTTTGTTTAATGATTTTTTTTTTCCTCACAGGCAACAAAATTTGTAAAGATTCTCTTACTACTCATCACAACTTCTAACAGCTCCATCCACACACACACCCAAGCTATGTGCCACCTACACCCATTTTGCCTTAGAGGTGGAGCAGGAATTTTGAAATTGTGACTGATGAACATCCCTCTTATTATTCTCAAGGCATTTTCAAATCCCTATGACTTCCTGTTCAAACAAGTCAATGCCTCTGCAGGGTGTGTGGGCAACCAATGTCGCCAAGTCATCTCTTACTTTGTGAGAATTGTATTCCTAGATAAATATCAATCTTCCTTTCATAGTCTCCTCATCTTTCCTAAATGTCTTGAAATTTCTGGTGTTTGATAAGACACTAAAATCAGTAAATATTACAAAATACTAGACAGTGGAAGTCTCTAAGTCAAATGCATGTTCTAACTGCAGCCAATACTGCAAAATTCTAACACTTAGCCAATAATTCCAATTAGTATTAACTTCCATGATGATACTAAAGAATGAAGTTTGTTTTGCAGAAAATAATTGGCTATTTATTTGTATTAAATGGAGCTTGGTTTTGTATAGTTTGTTAATCTTGGAAAAATTAAAGAAAAGTGACTTGAAGACATGAATATCATTTGAACATCCTTTTACCTTACATGTAGATAATAAATTCAATGGTTTCTCATGTAGTTCACTACAATAATCAGAATTCTCCAATAGAATAAAACCAAAAGTGTATGTGTGTGTGTGTGTACGTGTGTGTGTGTGTGTGTGTGTGTGTGTGTGTGTGTGTGTGAGAGAGAGAGAGAGAGAGAGAGAGAGAGAGAGAGAGAGAGAGAGAGAATGTAGTAAAATTTACAAATAGCTATATATTCCATTTTTATGTTAATATATTATATATTTATAGAATAGATATACACAAAATTTCCATGTATACATGCCCCTCCTAGGGCACTTTATATACATCATCTCTATATAAGGAGAGTTATTATATGACCTTGGCTCACAGTCTTACAAAGGCTGAGAATCCCTGGGAAACACAACAAGCTGGTGGCCTAAGACAAATTCTGGTGTAGCTCCAGTCTGGATCAAAAGGTCTGAGAGGGAGAGAAACTAGTAATTTAAATACAAGCCTCATTCTTGAGTTCAGAGGCAGAAGGAAACCAGTGTCTAGCATAGAGGGGATGATTTCTTCCTTTTTATTCCACCCAAGCCTTCAATTGTATAGATGAGGAAAACATGGTCGACAGGGGGGTGGGCTCTGCTTTATTGAGCTCAGCAACTCTAATAGCATCTTACTGAGAAAAACCCTCACAGACACAGTTACAACAGTGTTTGGGCAATATCTGGGAACTCGTGGCCCATTCAGGCCGTGGCATAGCATTAGCTACAGCCCATATCATCTTTAAAGGATGCATTGCCCACCAAATTATATCAAAACTAACAAAATCCTTTGAAATTTTGTCTCAATAACTAAAAGGAATGCTAGATCATCCCATTCCTGGAGGCAGGTTAATTGAGGGTTTTTAAAATTTAGTATTATAATATAATTGAAACAATGCATCTTAAGCATCTTTTGTGTTTTGGGGAAACTTTCACATAATAATACTTTTTCCATTTTTCATCTCTAAAATCCTTTAAATTTCCACATTGTCAGAATAAATGTGCTAGTTAGTATTTTTCTAGTGCATGTGAAGGTTTCAGTCAACATTATGCAAATTTGACTTAGGATACTCTGCAGTCGATCATAGAAACTTTAAGGTAGAAATGATATTTAGGAAAATGTACATTTGATAGGAGTCTTTCCTCCAGACAAGAAACATCAAACTGTGACACGATGTGAAGTGAGTTTTTCAAAACTCACTTAAGCTTTGCCTTTGTTTACTACACAGTTAGAAAACCACGCATTTTCCTAATTCACTGACAGAATTCTTCAAGTGGAATTTCATCCCTTGCATTCAACTGCACGAGCAAGGGATTCCAATTGAATTCAAACTAAATTAATTGGGACAAGACGTCAGTCATATGTGTTTACATGTCAATGACAACATAGACATTTCACGGTAACTTCAGGAGCAGCTACCAGTTCTGACAAAGAGTATTTTTGTGATTAACAAAGGCAGCGAGTTTCCATAAGCGACAGAGTATCAAGTTCTTTTTCCGGTACAGTTGGATAGTTTATAGTTTCCTTGTAACATTCCATCTCAGAGAAGATTGGTCCAGCAATTTTTTTCTGCAGGATACATATTTAGAACATCTGAACAGAAGTTGCTAAGGGACACACAGCAGCCATAGCCCAACCACTATGACAGATGAAGAAACTAAGCCTGAAGGTTAAAAAACGTCCCTTCCATCCCTGAGCAAGGATTCACCAGGAGAAAAATTCAAATACAGTGTGGCTCAGACTGATGTAGTTGTTATAATGTTGAAGTGTTTCTTCTGTTGTGAATCGCTCTGTGTTTCCCCTGCTGTCCCCTCAAGAGTCAAGTAGACTTTCTCTCTACTTAGAAACTAAAAGGCAATGACTGATTTAGCAGGAGATGTCAGTGTTCCAGGTTTGTAGAGTTTACGCCATCTAATTGTTCAATATTTTTATTCTCGCCCTTGGGTAGGACTCTGCTGACAAGTGCTTTCTCTCACACCAAGTCATATCTTCACTTAATAATCACTTGATCGAGGTTCCCCCGAATTCTTAGATTTAAAAACAAAAGTAACGTGTTTTTATTTCTCTTTAGAGCATTGTCATTTGTGAAAGGGAAAAGCAAGGCTAGAGATTCAAAAAAAAAAACCTTCTGTCATCAGGGGCAGCTCACCCAAGAATGCCAATTTATAAAACGTAATGTTTGACAGGTGGGTAACAGTCTTACTTCCCTTGTGAAACGCTTAGCAAACTGAAAAAGAAGAATCCAGGGACATAAAAGGAATCTATCTTCAGCACTCATAACAGACAGAAAGTACAGTCTTGAATACATAAGATTTTATAATTTTTCACATCCATAATTTATGACCAAAGTTGCTTTTCAGTAAGATGCCAAGAGAAAGCAGGCCTAGGGACCCATTAGACTGCATAACACTGTGCAACTGAGTTACTTTCCTCCAGGAAACACTGCTGTTACGACAGTATCCTTCACATTTATACCTCTTGGCATCTGGTTATGACAGCTGCATTTAGCAACAAAACATGCAGAATAAGTGTCTTCCCAGTATTGCTTGTTAACCATAAATTATTCTTAAATTCTCAAAATGCAAAATCCCTAGACTTTCTAGGCCCTTGATCAATAATGAGTGAGTCATTATACAAATACTGCTGGGATGATCAGCCCTGATCCGAGAAGTGGAAGATAGATTTTCTGATCTTTCCTGGCACCCAATTCAGCTGCAAAATAAATGTGTCATAATTTATTTAAAGTTCAGGGAAAGGAGAAAGCCCAAAAGCTCCCAGAGTCTAATGTACTTATTTCATAGAAAAATTGTAAACCACTGGATGACCACTGCTACTGGAATTTAAAACTAATAGTAAATGTAGTAGTATAGTGGATACAACCAAAGACTGGAGAAGCCACAAGATCTTCAAAGTAAACTCCAAATGTTCTCATTTGTGGACTCAGTTTTAAAAATCCTTGGTATCCAAGTAAACATGGTACTATGAAAGTATACTCCTTCCAAAACCCACTGAAATATGTGTAATTTCTAACATGACTGCTGCTCACATAATCCCAATAAACGTGCACGTGGAAATCAGACAATGACGGCATAAACTTAGAGGATGGTAATGACATTTGCTGTAACAGAAACACAAGCTGAAGCCAACCATTTACATTTATCATTCACCTATTGTGTACAAAGCAACCAGCCATTTACAAGCAATATTTTAGAGAGAAACCATTGAACGATCACCAGAAGAAGCATAAGCTCTGTCCCTAAAGAGCTCAAATAGAAGAAGCTGATGAGAACCATTCAGAGATTGAAGACAAAAGAACAAAGTAGCCTGAGTGAGCATGAGTATGAATGGTGATTAATAACCCTAGCTTTGATCCTTAGCACTATAAGTGACTCCAGAATTCCCAGAATTTGGGTGATGGCAAGGAGGTCAGAATTTCAAGGTATTCTTTGGCTTCACAGTGAGTTACAGACCAGTCTGGGCTATATGAGATGAGAGAGGGGAAAGAAAGAGAGAGAGACAGAGAGACAGAGACAGAGAGAGACAGAGAGACAGAGAGAGACAGAGACAGAGAGACAGAGAAAGACAGAGACAGAGAGACAGAGACAGAGAGAAATTCTGGTTAAAAGATAACCAGATTTCTACTCATCTTTCCCTAACTAGTACACTTGGGACTACTCCATTGTCACTATAGATCATCATAAATTCGCTTCAGCAGAAAATGCAAACAAGCAGACTGGAGAAAAGGGATGAAACACTGTGTTGAAACTTGAGAGGAATTAAGTAATCATCTATTTAACTGGGGTATCCATAATTATAGACTGTATAAATCTCTTCTGAATCTCACATTCATACTGAAACTCTATGTCTCATCGTGACAGCAACTGGGGCCTTTAAGAGGTAAATCAGTTTCCATGAGTTCAGGAGACTGGGAAGTCCACTATGATGTTGATCATCTTATTGGAAGAGTCTTCAGCAATCTGGCCCACAATGCCCTCACACAGTAAAGAAATCACAAGATAACAAGGTATCAGATATCTATAAAACAGGAACTGGGACAATTCTTCAAGACTTCAGAACAAAATGGAAAAAATTGTCTGTTGTTTAAGATGCTAATACATAATCTATGCTTTGTTAGGGCAGCCCTGATAACCCAGGACACTCACCCAATCCTCACTGTCTCCTGATTAGTACACAGACTATAAGACTTGGATGTTTTTGTTTTGTTTTGTTTGGAGGACTCTTGGAGATGGGGAGGCGGACCATCCTATGATATAGTGGTGGATGCTCCAACATGTGTTAACACTACGCAGTGTAGTGTTGCCTTCTTAAATGTGAATGGTCAGTCAAGAAACTCTGTGTTGAGTTACAAGAACAAGAATAAAACACAGAATAGAAACAAAGGGGAGAGAAGAAAGAGACTGCGGACAATAAAAATCTTAATACAAACTTAAAGAACCAGTGTTTATCCCAAGTGAGAGAAGATAATAGATACTTTAAAAAAGAAAAAAAAAATAATGGCCGGGCGGTGGTGGCGCACGCCTTTAATCCCAGCACTCGGGAGGCAGAGCCAGGCGGATCTCTGTGAGTTCGAGGCCAGCCTGGGCTACCAAGTGAGTCCCAGGAAAGGCCCAAAGCTACACAGAGAAACCCTGTCTCGAAAAACCAAAAAATAAATAAATAAATAAATAAATAAATAAAAGAAAAAAGAAAAGAGAATGAAGGCCCAAAGCAGATCCAAAGAATAATAAAAAAAAAAACTTATAAATTAAAGATTTAACTGTGTACATCAAGCATTTCAAAGGAAAATGTGGAGAAAAAAATTAAAAAGTTTGTGAAGAAACCTAATAGGAAGCAGAACAAAGGGGCAGAGAACTGTGGAATCCATTCAGAAGCCGGAATTCCCCTTTAGGAGGTACAGGACAGACAGAAAAAAAAAAGAAACCAATGACTTAAAACAAGAAAGAAAGGTATACAGAACTGGACAGAGAGTTCCCACACAGCAAAAGATCACCGAGTATCTATTACTGTGAATAACGACAGAGCACATACAATTTCACGATTCCATGGATGCTTCGGAGAGTAAAGAACACTCCTAAAGGCTTCCAGAGCTTGCTAAGATGAAAGGTGACGCACGATGAACATGAAATCAAAATGGCATTAGACTCCCAACAGCAACCCCAGAAACTGAGAGTAATGCAGTGGCATCACCAAGTTCTGTGAAGAAATTCTTCTACTATTATCCATCTGCCATTCAACATTAAGATAAAAGTGGAGATATATATGTGTGTGTGTGTGTGTGTGTGTGTGTGTGTGTGTGTGTACCCAAATATATATATATATATATATATATATTTATATATATCCAAATATAGATATTTATATACCCCAAAAGCTCATAAACATTTACTTATTTTGAATTATCTGTGAGTCACTTCAAGTGCAATCTACCAATGTGAGTGTGTGATTTAGATATGATTAGAAAATCAGAAATGTTCACATGGTGAAGAATAGTCGACTCAAAATAAATACTGAAACTAATAACTTTTGACATCTGGTGGTGAAACTAGCATGAAGTCTGAAGTCACTGTAAATTAACCAACAGAGTTGGCAAGGAAAGTTGGATATAGGCAGAGGAAAGGGCCATCTAGGACAAATGAGGATGTACTGGAAGCTTCATTTGGTAAGAGACTACCCAGGAACACACAAGACAAAGTCTGCCGAGAACCCAGTCTGTTTTCTGCTGAGCATGTTGAGACTCAGTGAAGGCAGAACATGGAATACCCTGTGGAGATGTACAAACCCTGACTAAGAACTTGAGGAAGAGTCTAAGAGGGCATAGAGGGTCTGTGGTATACCGTGCTACCAATGCAGGGTCAGTGAGTCTGTTGCATGGGTTGTGGTGTCCTGCTTCACTTCTGTCCTCCAAACCTGGAGCAAATGTCTCCCGCAGCCAGTACTAACCAAAAATCCTGCAAGGGGTACCGGGGCATTATGGGAAGAGAATCCTACTTTATTTAAGTGAACACAGTCCAAGTCTGTCACAAAGAGGAAGATTAGGGACTCATAGACTAGAGAATCTACTAACAGAGTAAGACAAGCTATTCTGAGGGAAATAGCAAAGAAAACGTGAAAGAAAAACACAGCTAAGGAAAATGCCTCAATTCAGATTAGAGTCAAGAGCAAGGGGTTCTCAAAAAAAAAAAATACAAATTCAAAAGATGTGAACCAATAGACAGATCTTTGATTGTAATTAGACATGTCTTTCACTTCTTGGTGGAAAGTAATTAAAACTACAGAAAAAAAAAAAAGAATACCTATACAAGAAACAAAGTGTAATCACAATTTACAGCACTGCTGAGTTGCTAATGATGTTTACATCATCGTAATCATCGCCACATTGAATAGTGATTCAACACAAAAGAAATACCTGGAGAAAAGTGGAGGCTAGTGGTGGAAAACCAAGACAACTTCAGAGCGACGAGAATTCAGAATAGGATGCACTTACTTTAACCAATAACATTATAGAACAACATGTGTGTTTGATTATTTACTAAGAACAATTAAATATGCATATAGTAAAATGATAAGCGATTGGCAGGCAGTTATGGAGTGAGAGGAATTTTCAAGTCAGTGCAATTAATCTATATAATAATGTAGTAGTGGGGGGATCCTGTCTTTCTTTCATTCTCCACCTGAACACATAACAGTATGATATAAAGTGTGAGCCTTAACATATGCAGGGAACTTTAGTTAATAATGATTCACCAGACTGAAAAAAAAATGACTCAACAGCACTGGCTGGTAGTCTAGAGGACCGGTTTTGATTATCAGCACTGTGGCCCACAACTGTCTGTAACTCCAGTTCTAGGGAACTTGATATGCTCTTCTGGCCTCCTTGGGCAACAGGCACATATGTTATTCTTGGACATACATGCAGGCAAAACATCCCCACATATAAAATTTTTTTAAAAAAAAGATGATTAAAAAACATAATGGATTATCAATGTTTGTCCTCTGATTATAATTATACTACACTGAAACATGATGAGAATGATATGAGCAACTTTGTGTAGGGTTACTTGAGAACTGTGTGTAAGGTATGTACAACATTTCTAAAAATCTAAAATTTATAAAGGAGGGTTAATGCTGTTTGCAGATTCTACAAGCATAATGTAGGTGTTACAGCAACATCTTGTACTACAGTAATGCTGTCTAACAAACATTCCTTGGGTGATTTACCACAACAAACAACTCCTTGGTCTTGCACAACTCTCTAAATGTTGGCTGAAGATGGTTATTGTTGCTTTGTTTGGGGATTTTAGTGTGTGTGTTGACAGTCTTACCATCCATAGGATTCCTATGCAGCATACACTATTCTCAGACCTGCAGGTTCCTCCTTCGGCTTCTCAAATGCTGTAGTTACATGTATGTGCCACTATCCCCAACTTTGATCATGTTTTATGCTGTAATTACATGCATGTACCGTGTGATAAGAAAATGACTCTGTTTTTGAAGGAACTCCAACAATGTATATTATAGACTTTAAAAATATGTGGAACCTATGACTCCACAATCCTGATGTTTAGAATTCATCGAGAGGACTATCTGGCAAAATTAAAGGCCCCTGTCTCGTTTGAAATGGCAAAAATATGGAAAATTGTGTGTGGGGGGGCTAACTAAATTATTCAAATAACTCCATAATTTAATTGCAGAGGTCAGTGCCATACACAATCCTGGGTGCAGAGGCTACTTAGGAAACGAATGATTCACAAAAATAGCAAGCAGAATTTTTGGTCCTATGTATACATTAAAAAGCACAGAATTATATGAGCCAAAGTATCAACAAACATTGCTGGCAATGACATCATAGATGAGTTATTTTAATTTGTTTATCTGCACTTCCCATTTGCTACAAATTTTATAATGCTTCATTTGATAAAGCTTGAAAGTTAGGAGGGTAATGAGAAAATGATTTCCCAATCAGCGGGTGAGACAAAGATCAGAACCCTGAAGATAAACTTTGGCCAGTCAGGATCGTGGAAACGCTGTGAAAGGTTATAGAGCAATCCCAGAGAATCTGCCAATGACCCAGAAGCCTCCAGCGGCTTCTACTCCTCTGAGGGTAATAGCAGCGGAGCAAAGAACTTGTGTGATAAATGGTGATCCCACAGAGGCTATTTGACAACAAACATGCCCCTGTCCTTTTCCTTGTTGTTTAAGATTTCTTGTCAAAAGTTCACTCATAAATCGTGCACCACTAAATCTGCGTGGTGTCCTACATTTGGACTCATCTGCTACAGCACACGGAACCTGTTGACAAATGTCTCTCTCTCTCTCTCTCTCTCTCTCTCTCTCTCTCTCTCTCTCTCTCTCTCTCTCTCTCTCTCTCTCTCTCCTCTTTTTTTTTTTTTTCACGGCCTTCATGGTACGACGACTCATTCCCTGGTGGATGGTAGGTAGCTTTGCCCTCGGTCACTAAGTGAATGATTTGCAAAGCCTTTGTGGCTGAACATATTGCAGCTAAATGATGCAGGGGGAAAGACGGGGTCAGAGAAAGAGCATAGCGCTGCAGGTTGTCAAGTGGTGCGTGGCAGGCGCCAGCAACGCCGCACAGATGGAGAGGCTGTGGATACATTGCAGATAGTGCAGCAATTAGAGCTCGCAGAAATCCATACAGGTTCCCTTGGATATTGGAATATGGTGTCAGTATTCTCAAAAATACAGATGGTGTTTCCATACACGTAATAGCCTCACCTCTTACCATCTGGAGCCAAGAGTCTTCTGCTTGGATTCCCTGATCAGTGACCATGGTTTGCTGCATTAGTAACAATTAGAAGTCACAGTTCTCCTCTCTCTCTCTCTCTCTCTCTCTCTCTCTCTCTCTCTCTCTCTCTCTCTCTCTCTCTCTCTCTCTCTCTCATCACACACACACACACACACACACACACACACACACACACACACACACACACACACACACACACACATTCTCTCTCTCCCTCTCTTCTCTGACCTCCTCGGCCTTTTCTGTTTAGAAACGAGGGGGGGGGGGGGTCTCTGATTCTACCCAGTTCTTCCCTGCTCCTCGTTCATCACATGCTAGCATGCTTGTAGATGGAGTAAAGCCAGCGCAAACTTCATACTCCAAGAAGAGGCGAGGTGTCTGTCCGCCAGGCAGAGGAAGAAATCTCTGACATGAGTTCTCATGGTCTGTGGCACAGCTGGAGAAGAAGACCGCCACTTCCACAGCTGCACTGGAGACACCGCAAACCGATTGCTCAAAATGACAGGGACAATCTTTGACACTTGATTTGTGCTTTGCTCCGCTTACGCGTTAAGGAAAAAGCCAGGCTCCTCCTGCATGGATGCCTTGAAGGACCGTGACGTTACTAGGCTGACAGCATAATCGGCACACAGACATTTATTTCCTGTAACTGAGTTTCTGGGTAAAACCTACTAATAACTGAATAAGAATAATAGGAAATAAACGTGTTGTGGTTGAATTGTGTTGTTCCAAAATGATACTTTCCAGTCTTAATCCCGGTACCTGTGAATCGGACCTAATTTGGAAATACAGCCTTTGCACAATCAAGTTAGGATAAAGTAAAGCTGAACTGAATGGGCTTTAATTCCATGACTTATGCCCTGTGTGAGCACAATAGCACAAAGATCTTGGGAAGAACACCCTGTGATGGTGGAGGCAGAGGTTTGAATGTAGCAAGGCAAGGGATGCTAACAATCTCCAGCAACCAACAGAAGTTAACAGAGAGGAAACAGATCCCAGAAGAAACCAATTTTGCCCATATTGTGTTGTGATATGTCAGTCTCTATAACTTTGAAAGAACAAATTTCTATTGTTGTAAACAACTCAGTTTGGGTAAATTTTTATGGAAGCTGTAGCAATCTACTTCCAAAAACAAAGGCCTTTTGGGTAAAATGAGATTCTTCTGATGATATAACAAGATCATGGTTAATATAAGAAAGATCTCTGGCCTGTGCTGCACTATACCTACTTCATTTAGTGGTAAGCAGCAATATAGATGATGTCTCAACTGTTTGTTTTTCTGCCTTACAAAAGAGAGAAGAGATTTCATCTAAGCCACAGCCATGCTCAGCATCCCCTAGCACTTATTTTTATACTTGGTGTCTTCATGGCCAGCAACCAGGAGCTGGCAACAGGACCCAGGACCAAGCACCTAAGATCTTGAAATGGTGGACTGAGACTTATCCTAGCCAATCCATGGAAACACCTTGGAAAAGTATAGAGAGCCTCACCCAGTTACATCATGCATTTCTGCAAGGGAAGAGGGTGTATCTCACAGTGCTTGCCTACAACTCAATGCTTTTGAAGTCAGAAGTCAAACTGAGTTAAGGAATAGAGTCTAAACACATTTCTTTTGTAATATTTTTATGATTGGCTACCCTTCACTTTGATCTGCAGTGCTGCACATAAATAAAAAAAAAGAATAAAAAAATGTAACATTTTCATTATGTTTATATCCCTAATTCACACAGTTACACTCTGGTCTCTAGGGAAATCTCAACTGATTGGGATATGATTTAGGATTTGATTCTTTAAGTGAGTCCTTAGGGAAAAGACTGAAGATCCACTCTTCCTGACTATACCCCACACCCTCTCCAGTCAGTCATTTCATAGAGTAATCACTGCACAGGATGGAAGATCATTTCACCATGGGCATGAATAAAACTATCCCACTAGTCAGTACGATATTGTTGCCTCTGGAATGCATGCCCTGCTTTGACTCTCACTCCAATACCATCACAGAACTGAAGGCTTGAGAGGAAAGTCACCTCTAGAAGCTGGAGCTTTTCATTTTGAGCCTCAGTTGAAGCCACACTTCATGATGCTCCAGTATATTTGACCCCATCTGCTAACGTCGATTTCTTTTCTCACGGTGACACATTGCAAAGGTACATGTCAGAGTGGAGGCTGCCAATTTTCCATAAAATATGCCAAACCTTCACTTTTATAGCTGAGAGCCAAAGGAATTTAGTACATGGCAAAGATCATACAAACGAGCTACAACTTTTCAACTCTGTCCTCAGTAATGAGTATAATTGACGGTATGGTGGTATGTATTTGTGTCTTAACTGACAGGCATATTTGCCAAGTGAAGGTGTTCATCAAAAGTCTTACTGTTGAAAATAATATCTAATGTATATATGTATATATGTGTGTGTGATACTTACCTATAAAAACTTAATAATTATCCATATCTCTAAGATTTTCTTTTAATTTAATAAAAAATCCTGACTTTAGCCAAAGACATTAAAAAACAAAGAAAGAGGTATGCTTCTTGGCTTGTGATGCTGGGCCCATAGTCCTCTCAAGCATCATAACCTGAATTTTCTTTGTTGCTGGCTTATACTTGCAGAATGACTGTGTAAAAGAGATTTTCTTGGACAATCTTTGTTCATTTTTCAGATAAACTCCATGGCTAAACATCAACATGCAAATATTTCACAGGCAGTAGTTAGAAGTCTAAAAGACTAGGAGAACCATGGCTAGTCTAGCCCTGAACTCTTAAGGATGGCAGGATATGGCACGAAGCAGTCATTTGCATGACCTCATGAGGATTAGGAGAGCTATGAGCTGTCCAAAGTTACTATGCAAATGCCAGCATATTATAAGTTGGTAACTCATTAGCCAGGAGAGGCCTATAGAAGACAGATGGATTAGGGAGCTGTCACAGTTTTTAATCTTTCACATTTCCATTTCTGTGCTTGTCATGAATAAAATTAGTCATTTGGAGGCCAGCAACACATAATAATAAGTTTAATAAATACGACTTTGGAAGATATGCTGTTCAATTATATAAAAGGGTTTTTCATTTCACCTAAAGTTACCTTCTTGAACCTTTGCAGGTGCGATGATATTATGTCGTACAATGAGCCCTCATTATTGACACAGATGCCTTATTTTTAGTAAAATAGCTCCCAGAATACTTTATATCACCTACACACAGAAAGAAATCTACATCTTAAAGAGTACAGCAAAGCTGTCAATTTGAACATGCAATTACATAACAAACTCTTGAGAACTTATTTCAGGAAACAGGGCTGTGCAATAACAACTTTCTCTTGGTGTTTTCCAAGTCATTGTTGGCAAGTCAGCTGTCCTTGGGATATCCTGGTCGGTATTTAGAACATTAAGTATGTCTCAGAACTTGCCTAATCTAATTGTACAATGACTATGGAAAAAAAATTGATGACTGACAAACTTTTCTTGGAAGGAGAAGACTTCAGCTCTTAGAAGTATTTAAAACGTGATAGTTCATACCCAGACTTCAAGAAACACAGTCTAGTCAGGAAAAGATAAGGACACCACTTAGTTAGTGTCACTTTGGCTTTGCAAGTCTTACAAAATTTTAGATTACTTCAGCATTTTCAAACTTTATGCAAATATATGAGAAACAAAAGCCCACTGGGCAATAACTTCCAATTTTTATAATTCTTGTGAAAAACAATGACACCTAGAAAATATTAGACCTTCAAATTGCAGTTGAATAATTTATACAAAAATGCACTTCAAATAATATATTTGGGACTAAACTCTTTCCACTGCAGTGGGACATTTCAGAAGACTGAATTCTGAGAATGTCTTCCCACTCTTCTCTGAAATGAAAAACATATTTATAAAGAAGATTCAACTTCCTGTGTGCTTTCTCTGTTCACAAAATGTGTGTAGAGTTTTGTCACAGATACTTTCGACAACTCCTTTTGACATTTCCAAACACTTTGGTTCTTAAATATTGTGAAAGAGGTCAGGTTCTCCTGGTTCTAATCTTCAAAACTAAGACGCCTTAAGACCTCATTTCTATTCCTTTCAAGACTCCTAATTGAAATTGAAGTCAAGATCTCTACAGTTAGGAATGATTTCCACTTAATTTCTACCTAGTGTATTATTAGAGCTCAGTCTAAGCTAATTGGGAGGGAGAAAGCACCTTTAGATACAACAGGCCCAGCAAACAGACACTTATCTCTGAATGTTGTAACTGCTCAAGGAGGTTGGTATTATTCAGGATCTCTTCTTGGTGCATTACTTTTTTTGTCTCAAAAACGTGGTTTCTGAGACTGATGTATCTGTCATACATATCTCCCACCATAAAAATCACTATGAATCTTGTACAGTTTCTCTCAGGCAGATCGTAACAGACAGGGTGCCCAGAGCTTGCAAATATTTGCAAAGCATAAGATAAGGCCAAGCTTATGACTCATGCCTGTAATCCTAGTATTTGTGGAATCCAGACAGGAAGATTATCATCCTGGGCTACATAGTGAAATTGGGCTAGCCTCAGCTACAGGGTGAGACCTTGTTTCAAAAGAGGAAAAAGGAGAGGTAGAATTCTGTGTCCATCATTTTCATTCAGTTTCTACTGCTTGAAAGTTACTAACATGATGACACCTAATGGCTAAGAAGGCTGTTAGTTATCCATGCAGGGCATCTGTGTGCCCAAGGCAGAGTCCACTGTTTAGAAACATCTAAGAGCTTGAAAAGCTCTCTGACACATCTAGACAATAGCCCATCTCATCCTAAATGAATATGATTTTCAAGAAATAAAGTTCAGGCTAGGAAGATGATTCAATAAATACAGTGCTTGTTTCATAAACAGGAAGACCTGAGCTTAGAGACAGAGCCCCCATTTGAAACATGGAGCCTGTAAATCTAGCATGTACCTATAAATCTAGCAGTGGGGCAGTAAGAATGGGAATCCTTGGAACTTGCTGGCCAACCAGATCAGCCAATCAGCAAACTCTAGGTTCAGTGAGAGACTTGACTTTTTTAAAAGGCAATTGAGGATGGCATTCAACATTGACCTCTGGACTCCGCATGCCTACACACACACACACACACACACACACACACACACACACACACACACGCACACGCACATGCACACGCACACGCACACACATGCACTCATGCACGCACGCACGCACGCATGCATGCACACACACAAATGCTCAAGTTTGTAATAAAGTAAGCCATGCATTTTGGGGGCTGTTTCTGTTCCTTCTCCATTCTGCATATTCTGAACAAAACTGTGATATTTCTGGTAGCAACCCATCTATCAAACATCATTTGGCAGGAGAAAGTGACAGGAATTTCTTGTTCAATAGCCATGTTTCTGTCTTGTCGGGCTCAGGGGCTTTGCTCATATCTACAGAACACTGAGAGTTCTCCTTGGCAGATTTAAGGAAGAAAAAGAAACTTGGTCCATGTTTGAAAACCCGAAAAATATGAGTTAGACAAAATCGAAAAGTTCTAGGCACATCAGGCTACTAAGAATGCAACACCAGGAAACTGTCTCATGAGATTATCTGAACATTTTACAACAGCAAGAGATGCTGTTCTGGAGAAAGGGGAGGGGGCTATTTGGCCAGATTGCAAGATGTTTGTGAATACAGAGAATACTCTTGGGTCATGCAGCTAGGGAGCCTTACTTACTTAGCCTTTAAGTTTTAATTTCTATGAAAACCCATTATTTTTCATCTTCTCCTGTAAACTCTGGGTCTAGACCTTTAAATGTAGCTGTTATCTCTTCTCACAAATGGCAGTGAGTATCCAGACATCTATAGGCCAGCATTTGCACATACGATAGGCATTTAGTGAGGTCAAACATTCAAGATCATTTCTGCACTTCATTTATGTTTACATTTTTTTTCACTTGGTGCATATTGTTGAGAATTTATTGCTATAACTTACCACTAGAAATTTTGATTTCTGGCTTACCACTGTGTCATTAAATGGCCCAGTCCTAAAAACATCTTATTTGTATACCACTCTTTGCACAACAATCTTTCCTCTGCCCCCCCCCCTTAGAGGATCTGGATTCTCACATTTTACCTTCTACTTTGGCAGTTACAGGATGTAGGTGGGGGTGAGGGGTCTAGAAACCTAATAGCATATGCCATTCAATAAATAATAACAGTGCCTTTGCTGTGGGCATAGGGTTCTACCAAGCAATGTGGGGACTATGAAGGAGGGACTTTCTTTGATGCATATGGGGTCTATAGTTACACAGAGAAAAAGCAAAACTGTGTACGACATATACAGAACAAAACAAATGTTTACCTGGTACTCACAAAAGCAGTAGAAATAAATTGTCTCTATCATTTAAAACAACTCCTTCCCACAATGTGATTAGCCAAGTCAGAAATGTATTTTGGGACCGGGTGATTCATTTAATGCTCTAAATGTTGTACTTTGGAGGCATGAATATGTACAGTTTGCAATAGAATTACATTTTCTGTGGGGTGCAATTTTCCATGGCATCTATTATCATCAGACGAAATAGTGTTTGCTTTATTCCTTTACTGGCACTAAAAGTTATAAGCAAATACAACAGGAAATAAAAACATGAAAGTCTACCACAGTGCACAAAAGGGGGAGATTTCTTGTCAATCTTTCTCTAACTTATTAATTTAGGTATTGAGGGGGCAACACACTGAAATATGTGCTTGACTCCTATGAAGTGATATATTCTAGGAACTGATTTCACACATAATTAAGAAAATCAATATCATTGATAAGCAGTGGATTTTTTGGCATTTGTTTGTTTGGTTGTTTGGTTGGTTGGTTGGTTGTTGGCTAGTTATTTTGGTTGACCCACAGTATCAGAAAAACAAAGACCACACTCTTTGCTGGTGAATCAGTACTTTCACTTCAAATTCTAGACTGAACATCCTGTCAGAAGAATGGATTATCTATGGCTCTAGCTTGTACCCCAGAACCTAATACAGTACCTGCAATGTGTAAGTGCCCCAAAAGTACCTTTTGAAGTTGACAGGACTCAGGGTAGGTGTGGTATACCAAATAATATGCTTATCTATGGTATCTAGAAGCTTCTTCCAGAAGCCTGTGATTATGTCAGATTCTATGATAAAGGGTGACCTCCTTACTGAGAAGATTATCTAGGTCATCTCCAGGTAATAATGAAGAACGTCAATACGTAGATAGAACATGAGACAAAGAATATACCGGGGAAAGTCATGCTACAGAAGATCATGATCCAAGGAGACTGGGCTGCATCTAGAAGCTATGAATGACAGGAAAATGGGTGCACTTTTAGAGCCATCACAAAGGAACAGTCCTGCCAACAACTTCATTCTAGACGCTGAGACTCCTTTTGGACTTCCGACGTCCAATCTGTTGTTTTGTAACAAGACTTTTCCTCGTGAGCTGCAACACATGCATCGACTAGACCAAAGTGTGGGTGCCACCAAAGTTCAGCTTGGTGAACCAATGAGTTTTATGGGGGTCACTTATAGAAGCAGGAATGAATGACTCAGACAACTTTGCCTCACTGAACCCCCCTCAGAACATGTAACAAAAGCTGGGAAGCTAGAGCACACGGCACACACAGCCTGCAGGGGACTCAACAGGTTAGAGAGCATCCTTTCCACATAACTCAGTTACTCTAAACTGCTCCCAGGCCGAGTACCTTCTTCTCACCTCCCCAGGCATTTTATACATGTAATGCACGACATATATGCAGGCAAAACACCTGTATACATCAAATAAAAATAATAATAACATTTTATAAGGAAACATGAGAAGTTAATCAAAGGTAATACTTTTGACCTAGTAAAACATGAATCAGAGCAAGAGACAAAATTTTGGACTAAACTACTGGTTGGTCCTGTTGTTAGGATCTGATATGCATACCATAAAGAGATGCACATGTAAACAACCAGAATATACAAATTTGGCATGAGTCACACGACACTTAAACAGCATAACAGCTATGAGGAGTGACTAACTCAGCTACACAAGTCATGGGAAGGCTTCAAGAACTATCTGAGTAGGCAAAAGCAAACGATAAGGATTTAAATAGAGTGGAAGGGGAAAGGAAAGAAGGAAGAGTGTTAATCTCTAACAAATAAGCCTTTCCTGTAGGCTCAACAAATGGCATATGCTATCTTTAACCGGCAAGCCCACTGTTTTCTAGACAACACTACGTTCTACCCCAATTCGCCTCTGAACTGTCTTCCCAAATGCCATCTCATTCATTGCCGCTACCATCCAAAATACCATCGCCTAGGAGACTTAAACCAAAGAAATTCCTTTTCTCAATGTTCTGGAGGATAGAAGTCTGAGATCAGAAAAGACTGAGTACTCATTCATCCCTCACTTAACCTCAGCACGGTGTGCAGTAGGGAGTCTCTGTATTTATCACCATTCACTGAGGAGAGAGGCTTCTCTGATTAAAGCTGAAGGTGACATGCATCTACGAATATAAATATAATTATTTAGAAGGCAGTTTGATACTCTGTTGATTTAGTTAAACAACAGTATTCATATTGAGCTAACAGTTCCATCATCTACCCTGCCATGGCTTTTTGACCAGGTCTACAGCAGTAGACATGGATTCCCTCCTGTGAATCAAGGATCAAATCCAATCAGGAAAAGACTGGGTTACACCCATATCAGTAGTGCCGATACTTAGCAGTGAAGGCATCTTGCCTGGCAGTTATCTTTGTAGCTTATAGGAGCACACAGCGGGGTTGAACTACAGATGGCCCTTTCTCCCCCAGAATCCTGTATAGTACCTTCTGGGGTTATGAAAGCTAACTGACAAAGAGAAAGCTTCCAACTCAATTCCATCTTGACTTCTCTGTATGATAGAACCAATGTGTGTGGTATTTTTAGCAATAGGCTCTCATCATCCTGTTATGATGAACGAAGAGAAATAACAAGAACTTGTATTGTTCTGATGGCCTCTTGGGACTCGCTGCCCAAAACTCATAAGGAAAAGAAATCTCACTGCTAGCACTGGGGTTCTGTGTAATAACTCAAGGCTTCTAGGAGCGGCATCTCATGGGAAGACTTCTCAATCTTGCCAGTGAAACCCTAGAATTCTTACAGGAATCTGGTGTCTGCATTCAGAAGCTTCTGGGCAGTAATACTCATGTACCCATGCACCCAGCCCACTCTTTGATTTATTTCCCCTCATTTCCTGCTCCTATGACATAATCCCACTCTCACCCAGGCACCTATTCTGATGTTTCAGCTATTTTAGACTCTGTGAGAGGAGTTGGGAGCCCCTCTTATTCTAGGCCTAATATATGCTATGTGGCAGCTCATCAGAGAAGGCAATAATGGAACAACAGAGGCTGCTTACCTAGAAAGTGAAATAATCTTGTTTCCACATTGGGCTATAATTCTTACCTATAAAGCAACTTCACTTTCTAATGGGGAACTTCAAGAAGGAGATTGGTGGGTGTTTAAATTCAGGAACCAAAACCATACTTTCCCCAAACTTCATCACCAAAAACAGCTTGATCTGAGACTTGTGGGATATGTGGGATTTTCCACATATTCTGTGTTTCCCAAGTGAGGGGTAGTAGGTGGGGGTGGGAGGTAGCTAGAACAAGCTACATACGGAGGGAGCAAAGCAAACAGTGTCAGTAAGATTCCGATACAACCTGATGAGTGCAAGCAGGAGAATAAGGCAGCAATGCTGGATAGACGCAGGTCTACGTCAAAAGATCCTGGTTGTACGCTGATGTGGCTAGGATTGATTCTGCAGGCTAGCATAGGCTGTGGAAGTAATTTCAGCAAAAGCAGAGTGTAAAGAAAGAACAACACGGTGAAGGAATGCCTTGGGAGAGCATTTTGAAGGAGTGTAGATAATCAGCTAGAGAAGGAAAAGAACAGATAGGGGTAAATACCATCCATAACCTGTAACACAAATTGCTAAACAGTCTTATAAATAGAAAACCCAGAGCCAGATATTGGGGTGAAAGCTGAACGATCAGAGAGGGAGAGAGCAAGCCACTAGTTCTTACCCGGTTGAAATCCTCTGCCAAAAGAGAGTTCTGTTTCCTCATGCCTTATATACTTTTCTATGTCCTGCCATATTACTTCCTGGAATTAAAGGCATGTGTCCTTCCCAAGCAAGCACATGAGCTCTCAAGTCCTGGGATTAAAGGTGTGTGCCACCACTGCCTGGCTCTGTTCCCAGTGTGGCCTTGAACTCACAGAGACCCAGATGGATCTCTGCCTCCCGAGTGATGGGATTAAGGGTGTGTGGCACCACTGTCTGGCCTCTATGTCTAATCTAGTGGCTCTTCTGTTCTCTGACCCCCAGATAAGTTTATTAGGATGCACAATATACCGGGGTACACAATATATCACCACAATAACCCAAGTAAAAGACAGTGGTAAAAGAGAGAAGAATATTTGAATGCCAGAATGTAATCTACAAGATAGTGTTAGAAGTTCTAGGCTAGTCACACCCATTTCTTTTAGTTCTCAAAATAACTTTGTGCAAATAGAAGAAGCATCTTATTTTGCAGTAGGAGACTGGCACTAAGAGATTGCATGGTGTTTACCCTGGAGCATCAGTAGCCATGAAATAGAAGAGCCCAGATCGGAGCCACGTCTGCTGGGTTCCCACTCTTATTCTTCTTTCACAATAAACTGTCTTTCACGCCAGAGGGACTGAAGAAATCAATACAGATATGAGAAACCAGGAGGTCAGAATAATGGAAAAAGTAATTAGATAACCTGGGAGGAGGAAGACAGAGGATCCGCTTGACTTGAAGTGGAGACAATAGACTGCATTCAAGTTATCACAGTCAGTGCTCAGGGCAGCCAGACATTCTCTGTAGCACACTAGGCTGCTCTATGTGAGAAGTACAGACTCGAGTGTCATCAACACACAGAACAGCATTCCCCAGGGACAGCCGACAGGGCATGAAGCAGTGAAGGGAATAAGGATAGAGTGTATCCACCAGAAATCACAACATTTTGTTTTGTCTTTCTGTTTTGGATGGAGCAGTTGTTACTGGGATGCTGATCCCAAAGAAGTGTTTTGGACCTCTGCAGTGCAATCATTCCCTCATGCTGTATAACCGAGTAAAAGTCATACCTGAAAACAGCACTCATTAACAAAGTTTTGTAAGAAATGTCTTTCTACACAGCTAAAACTCAAGTGTTAGCCAGAGCTTGGCTTAAGGTTGTCTATCAAGATTTTGGGTTAATGGAATAATTGATTTCCTTGAAGTCGTAAGTCTACAGTCCCTGGCATTTTGCTGATGATCAGATGGGGATCATTTTCAGTTTCTAGGTAACTTTACTCTTTTCTATGTGGCCCCTTTCAAAAATGTCTTGCCGGACAATGGTGGCCCATGCCTTTAATCCTAGCACTCAAGAGGCAGAACCAAGTGGATCTCTGTGAGTTCAAGGCCAGCTTGGTCTACAGAGCAAGATCCAGGACAGCCACCAAAACTACACAGAGAAACCCTGTCTTGAAAAAAAATAAATAAAAATTTAAAAAAGAATAAATCTTGTACTCAAATGGTCTTAAACATTTAATCTCTCTTGCTAGGAAAGATACATTTTGGTTGAACTCACCTGATTAGGCTAGGCCCACCAATGAACATCCATATTTTAAGAGCAACTAGTTTTAGACCTTAATTATATGTCTAGAACTCCTTCATAGAAGCACTGTGTTCTGATGGGGAAACCCACAGAGACAGCTGACCCGAGCTAGTGGGAGCTCATGAACTGAACTAGGCCCTCTAATTGTGAGTGGCAGGTGTATGGCTTGGTCAGTTTGTGGGGACCCTGGCAGTGGGACCAGGATTTATCCCTGGTCCATGAGCTGGCTTTTTGGAGCCCATTCCCTATGGAGGAATACATTGCTCAGCCTTGATGCAGAGCGGGGAGGGTCTGCCTCAACTTGATATGTCAGACTTTGTTTACTACCCATAGGAGGCCTTACCCTCTCTGAGGAGTGAAAGGAGGGAGGGTAAGTGGAGGGGGGAGCGGGAAACGGGGAAGGAAGGGGAACTGTAGCTGGTATGTAAAAATAAAAAAAAGTTAAATAACATAAAATTTAAAACAGAAGCACTGTTTGTTTTCTTAAATGGTAATTGTGTGTGTGTGTGTGTGTGTGTGTGTGTGTGTGTGTGTGTGTGTGTTGCGCACACACACATGCACTCGCACACCCATGCATTAAGTAAAAGAACTAAAGTATCCTATAGAAATGGTCAAGACCTTTCTCTACCTTATGTTTTCCAGTCTCGTCTACTATCCTTTCTTGGAAGAGTTTATGAATCAGTCTTCTAGATGAATACAAACTGGGGTAACAGAATCTTTATCTCCAATTCACAAAATAGATGATACCAGAATGGGTTTGAAGTGAGAAGTGATCACAGATGCATCAGAGAACATCAGTGCTGTTGGTGAAGTTGCAGAGGGAGCATGAACTAGGGAGGGCGGGCTATAAGATGATTGGCAGACTAAGTATCATCAGCATAATTCGGGAACTCTCTTTATTTCAAAGTGATATTTTGACTATTTGTAATGCACAGATGATCCTAACTCCTAATTCTATGTACCACATAACTTGGAGCCAATTTAGAACACTTTACTGGGCTCCTCTACACTACTCCAAAGTAGGAGGACAATGTGTCTCTGTATTAGAATAACAGACATCTAGGTGAGCCGGAAAAACTTAAAGGAGTCTATCACAGCTTCTGACAGAGATTAAAGACCACTAGAAACCGGTAGAAATCTTCATTCCCAGCTTCATTTTGGGTAATGGACCAGACTTGGGGGAGTGTGGTGACAAATTGCCTGGAATTTTATTATTCTCTACAACAGTTTAATGTGATAGTTTGCAAAATTCAGGGAGAAAAAAAAGTGTGATTTTTTTTTTCAGCAGTTAATGTGTTTCTAAATCAATCACAGCAGAGGTGTGGAAGGAGACTGAGAGATGGAGGATAATAGCCAGGTAGGATCACCACCTTTCAACATTTCTACCTATCCAACCCCTTAATTATATGCTCAAACAACCGACAACAGAAATGCAAAACTAAGGAAAACCTCTTCAGAGCCTACTTTTCACTTTCAGCATTAAACTTAAAATGTGCATATCATGATGGTGTCACATTTACCTAGAGATTAATGAATTCCTGCTCTTCAGAACTCTTAGGAACAGGCAAGGAGAAACTCATAAATATGCATTCACCTACCCCTCTGCTAAAGTGAAAAGAGAGATGATTTTTTTAATGTATCAGTGTGTCCTCTGATTATTTAATCTACCCCCACCAGGGACAAGTACTGTGGTGATTGAAGCCTATCACTGAATAACCCAGGTACGGGAACACTATTGGAAGGAAAGTCACCAACACAGCCACAGATTAGCCAATGATGCCATTAATACCTGGGCTTCTTAATATAGAACGTGAGAGAGAAATGTTATTCCACTGCTTGTCCCATCTGCCCAGAAAGCAATGTGTTACTTGCCCAAGAGCATGTCAACTTGCATAGACAAAACCAAGAATCTCTATAGAGTTCTGGTTGTTTCCAACTATGGTTGTTTAAAAGAAAATGGCCCCCACAGGGAGTGGCACTATTAGGAGTTGGGACTTGGTTGAAGTAGGTATGTCCTTGTTGGAGGAAGTGTGTCACTGTGAGGGTAGGCTTTGAGGTCTCCTATGCTCAAGCTATGCCCAGTGACACAGTTCACTTCCTGTTGCCAGCAGATCAAGATGTAGAACTCTCAGCTCCTTCTGCAGCATGTCTGCCTGGAGGCTGCCGTGTCCTACCATGATGATAATGGACTAAACCTCTGAAACTGTAAACCACCCCAGTGAAATGTTTTCCTTTGTAAGTGTTTTCATGGTCAGGGCAAACCATTTGCTTTGGACAGTCTCATAGCAGAATTCAGTTCCATGGTAAACATACACAAACACAGCCATCTCCATGCCCCTGGATCCTGAGTCCCATGTTAAAGGTCCAAATGAAGTGCTCACTATGAGTCTTTCTATCTTTAAGGCTTCCACCAGTCTATACAACATTTCAGTGTGGTTTGCAAGAATCTGTCTCTAGGAATATTTTTTTAAAATATTCTATTGGTTTTTAAAATGTTCTATTGGTCAGAAACACCCATCAAGAAAAAAAGAAATTGCTGTGTTCAAAGAAAAAGGTACCTTTTTATCTAGGGTTCAGTTCTCTTTGCAGGCACCTAGGTAGTTGCACTAAAATATATTTGTCTTGCGGTATTAAACACAGCTGCATCAGAACAGAAGATAGGTATCCATATGATATTGAATGGGTGTCACGGTTGGTTTTGCCAACTTGTTTGTATTTAAACACACACAGAAAATACTCCTAGATACACTTGTCTCTGAGGGAATTTCCAGAGTTAATTAACCCATAGGAAAGAATCACTCCAAATGAGCGTGGAATTTTCCAACAAGTGACACAGATATTAAAAGATCAGAGAAAACAGCAATTGGCCCAGTCCTACCTTCTCTTCTTTCTCATCAAGTGAATCTATTGACAATGTATCCCACCTTCTTTAAAATTCTGCCGTGGACTCAACGACAGCAACTTTTCAGGATGTTCCATTGTTTCAGTAATAGATTGGGACTGCTAAGAGATCCAGCCTCATGGGATGAGATGCTACCAAGATGCTACCTGTTACTCTAACATGTGCAGAGCCTGTTGTTGGACTATGCAGCCCCTAAAAGCCAGACAGATGATATCAATGAGAGAAAAAGTGACATTTTAAGTTTTAATTTCTGTGCCTTAGAGATGCACGAAACAAACACGCCTCTGATCTGCAGGCCCCTTGCCCAAGGATAGATAGTTCCTGAAATGCTGGAGGCTATTGTTTATGGGAGACACCAAGCCACATGTTTTCACTCCCCTAAACAAGTTTGTTTGACCCATATGCATGGGATGTGCTTGATCACATGAGGGTGGGAGGTTCACAGGCAGGAAATATATCAGAGTGGATGCTTGCCCCTGATTGCGTGTAGGCTGGAGGTACGTCAGAATGTATGCTTGCCCCTGATTGGACTTGATGGGAAATGCAATTAATTATGGGTTTTCCTTCTTAAACACTAGTCATACTTGATTTTGGACCATTTCCTAAAAACCTGGGTATGGACCTAGCCAGAACCCATCCACCCAGCCAGTATTTAATTAAAGCTTGCTTCAAATTTGGCTTTAAACTCTGGTAGTGGTCTTATTCTCTATTGGTGGGACCAAGAGGATCGGAGGGATATACATAATATTTATACATTATGTCGATTCTGTTCTTCTTAAAACCCTGCCTATTACAATACACTTAAAGTAATGTTTAATATCAACATTTTATCTTATTTTTATTTGTTTGTTTTTTGTGATAGGCATATGTATATTCAATGTGGGAGAAGAATGTGTGTAGGTTGGAGGACAGCTTTATGGAATCTATTCTCTCTTTCTGCCTTATATGGGCTCTAAGGGGGGAACTTGGGTTGTCAGATGGCTTACACAGAAGTACCTTTACCTGCTGAGCCATCTGAACAATCCAATATTAACATTCTTTAAAAATTCATCTATTAGTTAAGAATCCCCTCCTTAACTTCTGAGCAAGGATATATCAAAGGAAAGGTTGAAACAATAACTTTTTTGGGGGGTGTATAAAGAGAGAACAAAAGAGAAAAACATGACTGAAATTCATTATGTGAATCATATATGTGAGTCCTTGACTTTGCTCCCTCGAGGCTCCCAGGCTCTCAGACTCCCATTCACATATGTGAGCATGCGTACACATGCTCTGCACATGCCATTAGAACATCTTCATTTCAGTTGATCACACACTGTGTTCATGAAAGAATGACTGCTCAGCCTCTGTCCTGGTTAAGTTTACGTCAACACGACACACACAAGAGTCACTGGAGATGTCGAGCCTCAGTTGAGAAAATGCCTCAATATACTCAATATATGCTGCCCAGCCTGGCCTCGAACTCATGATCCTCCTGCCTCAGCCTCCTTCAGCAAATCTTTCCGGCGTGTGCCACCCAAACTGGCAAGCAAGTTTCTGGGGGCATTTTCTTAAGTAGTGGTTGATACGGGAGGTCCCAGTCCATTGTGGGTGGGGCTGCCCCTGGACTGGTGGTCCTGGGTTCTATAAGAAATCAGGCTGAGCAAGCCAGGGAGAGCAAGTCAGTAAACAGCTCCCTTACATGGTCTCTGCATCGGCTCCTGCCTTCAGGTTCCAGCCTTGAGTTCCTGCCCTGACATCCTTTGACAATGAACAGTGATGTGGAAGCATAAGCCAATTAAGCCTTTCCCTCCCCAGTTGCTTTGGTCATAGTGTTTCATCACAGCAATAGGAACCAGAACTAGGACCCCCTCAATGACTGAAAATTTGTGATTAAAATAAAAATAAAAACAGAAATGTTGTCCATAAGCTCAGGTATTTCAGTTTTAGTTTTTGATCTAAAGTTACCATTTCTATAATTCTTAGTCAACTAGACAAGCACTCCCATTTTGAGGTCTATGCTTTTAATTTATTCAATGAAAACACAGAAATGGGCCATAGGGAATATCAAAAATAACCTGCCCTTTGTTTCTTACCTAACAATGAAAGGAATTTAAACACAATTAAGAATAGTTTAAGTAAAAGTTAGACAATATATTTACCAATTGTGCTGCATATCATATTTTTATTTAACAGAAACTATACACTGACACCATTTTAGGACTGTAAAAATTGTAAACAAAGTCTTTTAGATAAATACAGTCTTCCTATGGTAAAAATAATAAAACAAAACTGTTCAGAATAAAGAATATTTGAGATAATTTCTACCAAATGAGTAAATATTCTTTCAAAATTTAACAGCACTTTTCAGTAAGTGACACA
Source organism: Peromyscus californicus insignis (assembly GCF_007827085.1). Classification (NCBI taxonomy): domain Eukaryota; kingdom Metazoa; phylum Chordata; class Mammalia; order Rodentia; family Cricetidae; genus Peromyscus; species Peromyscus californicus. The sequence continues at coordinate 16,798,788 of NW_026294535.1, forward strand.
CATTTAGTAATTTTATTTTTTATGTTTTCTGCACTCAAAATTCATTTGGTTAGCTGATTCTGAAATAAATGTCAAATATTCAAAATTCATAATCTTTTGATTATCAAAAGTAAAGCATATTAATGACCTCTAGTGCATAGGCATATGTCCTATAATTTTTTAAGTTTTTAATATAGTTTTGATGCACTACAAATATGAATTATAAAACTGACTTTGGTGGGGGAAAGAGAAGAAATAAATAGAAAGAAAAGTGATTCACAAAAAGAATGTAATTCCAAATCTTCATTTGAACCCTAAATTAAATTATATCCTGAGAATAGTTTAACTCCTAACTTTAGTGGTTACACTAGATCTCTGTGAGAGTTTTTCTTTACACTTACAGTGGATTTGCATTTCACAATGCACTCATTAACATGAGCAGGAAAGCCAGACTCTCACATTCTGTCTCAGTGAACCAGTATTGAAATCCATTATGATGGAGGTTGTATAGGAACTGTGACAAATAGCTGGAGGGTGGAGATAAGAAGTTTTAGATTCTGTACAAGAGATAGAAATCAAACCAGTTATTTTTCAATATCTTTTTAGCAAGGAAAAAAATGAACACTTGTGGAAGAAATTGAAAAATGTGATTTTCCTTCCATTTTGGATAGCCAATAAATAAATAATGCAAATAATTGAAAAGTGCTTATGTGCTATGTTTATTATATCTAATGTGTTACATTTATACTAATGATGTTAATAAAATATTTAAATGTTTGAATGTATTATGTAGTTTTGTAATGTAAAATATTCTAAAACACCTGGTCATAAAGAGGTGTCCAGATCTGGCAAGGGACTTGGTTCCAGACTGCCATTTGGAAACACAATTCCTCAATCTTGTAGCTTGGCCAGCATCATTATCATTGTTTTGATGTAGCACAAAGGCCTTCCACAGACACAGGTACCATGCTCCTGGACTTCTTAGCACTCAGAACTGTGGTCCAAGTAAACTACTGCTCATAATTTTCCCAACCCGATGTTGAGAATTTAGCACGAGCTGTTCTATTAAAGCAACAACAACATAATATCCTAGGACAATAAAAGCAAATAATTGTAATAAATTCAGTTTTTATTTCGTAAGTTGCAATAAAACTAAGCTCACAATATTATGAGATCTCTGAGGAACTGAGTAAATGTGTATTAATTCTACCATGTTCATCAGTACATATTATTTTCCTCACCCAAAGATGTTTTTTTTTATTTTTGTAATATAGTAGATATTCATAATAAAGGTATTGACATTTGTTGAAGCATAACTGAATCGAAGACTAATACGATCAAGCTGTGGAGAGTCACTACCCTTTATCCTTTGTTAGACATCCATTACATCATCATAGTCCTTTTGAGCTAATTGCAGAAGAAATAACAAACTTAAAAATATGAAATGCAGGCTATGCCATATCAAAACATATCAAAAACAGTGACCCAGTTCTCAAAGCAGTTGATAAAGGGGTAGAGGTCCTGTCCAGAAGATGAAGGACACACAGGGTAGTGGTGGGACTAAGAGATTTATCCATTTTTGATTTAAGCATTAAAATAGTATGGTAGGTAAAAACTAAGAAAGCCATGTGCTTGGAAAAATTCAACAGGAACACAGATATTGCCAATTCTGTACAGCAAGAAAACTTCCCGTTGCAGCCGCTGTCGAGTCAGTCAGATGCTTTTGAATCAGCCTCACAATCACCTGCTCTGTCGACTGCTAATGATCTGCCTAAATTCATCCCCAACTCCCTATCAAGAAATCCTTCTGCACATCAGGAATCAGTTTCTTCTGTCTGCCGGGAACATTGAGAGAGCTACAAGGTGCCCAGTTACTCTGGGCCATGGTTTTTAATATGTGTGCTCAGACCTTAACACCAAGCTTGTTTCACTGCATTGAAATTACAGGTACATTAGGTCATATTCAATACTTAGGCCATTATAGCAAAACAAACATCCCATAGTATGTTTTGTCTATTTGGAATTGACACACCCGATTTTTGAGCATTTTACTTTCAGTGTTCTATTTTACATGAAAAGGGTGATGCAATTGTTCTTTCAGACCCAAACCAGATTATTTCTAAATACTTGCTCCCTATTCCAGTCACATACACTGATATCAAAACCCAAGTTTCTCAGACTTCTTCAACCAAAAGGCTGAAGTTTCAGATGCAATCTTCACGCATCTTGCTGTGTTGTTAAGTTATTATATATCACTTATAATACCTAACTCAATATAAATGCTATGTAAATAACTGTTATACTGTATTTTTAGGGAATAACAATAGGGAAAAGTGCCTTCACATGTTTAATACAGGTTCAATATTTTTAATATTTTAATTCCACTGTTGGTTGAACTCATGGATGCAAAACACAAAGACATGGATGGTTAATTGTATTCTGTATGAATATATGAACATACATATATTATCAATGAATTTTTATTGTAAATCAAAATAGCTATAGATACTAAGCCAAGCTTTAAAGAGTGAGAGGACAGTGTAATAAAGAGTCCAGCTATCATTGAAATAACATCAAAGAATACCATGAGATATTTAAGAAATAATTAAATCTACTGACTCCTACAAAATTTAAAGGTCCAATTTCAGACCAAAGTCCCATGTCGTCTTCCAGACTCTAACGTAGGCGACGATAAAGACTTCAAGCAGAAGGTTTCATGGGGAAAGATGCCCTCCTAATACCAGATTGACCAAGTCCTGTGGTTACCATGTATTCAACTCCAAATCAGCACCTTCAAGCAATCTTATGAATGTATCCCTAAAAACACCCTTACTGCTCCTTCTCACTGTGAGGCCCCTGCAAGTCTCAGCACTTCAAACACCAATTCCTCTCAGTCCAGAGCTTTCCATAACAAAGTTCTAAAGGTCAATTCCCTTTGCTGTCAACCAAGAGTCTTCCTATTGCCTGGACAATGCAATTCAGATATCACTGTCTGTATCATTGATGGCTAGTTTATGTTGTCATAATTCAAGACAGTCATCATCATCTGTAACACTGAGAGAACATATCAGATCCTTCTAATTGATTGATCCAGTATAATGTTTACAGATAATTTGGCCAGTGCTTCCCCAAACTGTCAGGATCCTCAAAAGGAAGGAAATTCTCAGAAACTGGTCATGGGCAAAATAAGCATAAGGAAATGGAGCAAGTAAATATAATGCAACATTTTGGGTGGCATATTGGGATATATAGAGGACATTAGTGTAGCTGAAGTCTTCAGATTTGGACTTTCTGGACAGTGAGACACATCTGCTCCTAGCAGGACCGATTTACTTCAGAGAGAATGGGCATCGAAGACACTCCATATGGAGTTTATCTTCTTCTTGACAAAAATAGCCATTTGGGCAAGAAACTGTTCTTGCCTGAACTGCTTGACAAAATGTTGTATCGGCTGAACATGCAGGACCCATAGGAAGGTGACCACTGAACTTGGCAAGGAGAGATGGTCCTTCAGGTTCCTGCTTCGCAGCAGAAACTGCCAGACATTCTACAGGACACCAAGAGAAGCGACCGAGGGACTTTAGGCCTGTGGGCTGAAGATGGATACCCCAAAGTTACAGAGGAACTTTGGATGACTGTCCAGGCAGGCAGCTGTCTCTGTCATTCTAGATTTTTGGAAGCTGCTTACAATGCATTTCCTGTTTACTTGGGTAATATTGTATCCTTCTGAGGTCTTTGATGCAGTTGAAGACTATATAGTTACAATTATCCTTAGTTATGATAAAAGATGAATTAGATATAAAACTTTAGACTCACAAATATAGGGTAAATAGGATAACTTCTTTAATTTTGCCAAATATAAATAGACTAGATATTATAACTATAATTCTTGCTTGATAATTGTTTTGTTATATATAATTTTACTATGTTAAAGTTAAAACCTTCCTTTTTGAAAAAAGAAAAGGGGAAGTGCTGGGGATGTCTTTCTGTATGCTGTGAATGTGTGTTGCTCTGATTTGGTTGATAAATAAAATGCTAATTGGCCAGTAGCCAGGCAGGAAGTATAGTATAGGCGGGCTAAGCAAAGAGGAGAATTCTGGGAACAGGAAGGCTGAGTCAGGAGTCGCCAGCCAGACGCAGAGGAAGCAAGATATGAAGGCAGAACTGAGAAAAGGTACCAAGCCACATGGCTAAACAAAAATAAGAATTATGGGTTAATTTAAGCGTAAGAGCTAGTCAGTGGTAGGCCTGAGCTAATGACCGAGCAATTTTAATTAATATAAGCTTCTGAGTGATTATTTTATAAGTGGGCTGCAGGACTCTGCTGGCCCTGGCTGGACTGAAGAAAACTCTAGCTACACATTAGTGAAAACTGAGTAAATTTTGTTAAATTATTGATTTTCATTCAGAATACTTGATATTGACTCATTAGTTGTAGCCAGTATATTATATGAATATGTGAATGTGGTATACAGAAATGCTAAGGTGCTTGGTAGGCCTACAAATCTTAAAACTGTCTTGAAAGTAAGTTATTAAAACACACCACAGAATGTGCAATGATTACAGGTTTTGCATTATTCCAGAGAGTATATTCCCTGCACAGATTTCTCCAAATCTCTCTATTATCCAACCCTGCCATTCCTTTCTTAGAAGCATACAGATTTCCTCTTTCTCTTGAGCAGATGGGTGAGGTTGCTTAAGGTCAGGTTATCTACAATTGTTAGAACTGACTTCATTTGGAGTAGAAAAGAGAACACTTGAAATCATTTTTAGTTAATTATTTATTCCTGAGCTTCCTGACTCTTCCACTTGTATATTGATCTAGGAGAGCACAATCAAACAACTCAGCTGCCTTAGAAGGGTTTCATTAAGCATTCATTCTCTATCCTCAAAATGCACCTTCTCCACTGACCCATTTTCTGCCATCTAAACACCTGCAGAAAGAAGATAATGTCCCCTCCTTCAGCACCATGGATAATGGAACACAGACTGATCTAGGAAAAATAGACACTCACCCAGTTAATAGGTTTTGTTTGTTTTATCTGGAGCAAGATCTGTACTTTTGCTTCTGTCTCTGCAGCAGAAATCATACTCATGTGCTGCAAAGATGAAGTGAAATATCACATTTGCTATGCTTAGTAGAGGGCCTCCCACACAATACAGTCTCAATAAATGCTTGTGTAGAGAATAAGCAATCTTGTCACTCACTACAAAGTTCAGTGCAGAAGTGCTTCGTGAAGGAAAAGTGAACAAGGAAAAATATGCAAATTAATATAAATTTTTCATGACACAGGAATGTACAGAAACAAAGACAAAAGGAATCAGGAAGCTACATTTACTTTCTGTTACTTGGAAGAGTGGACAGTCATAAGAAAGTATGATTGTATCAAAGCATCTGACATACCAGTTATATAATAAGCTTGGGAAAACTTGATAGGCCCTTCCTATCTAGAATCTCTTGACATTATTAAGTCTTTAAGGATAAAGATGCTCCTTTCCTCTCTGTCTAGGGAGGACACATCTAGAATGAAGAGCTTAAACTGTAACTTGGAGAAAAGGACAACAGGAAGTTAGGAATGACTATCCCACCCACCCAACAGCCAAGGTGTCATGGTTTGGGGTCAATGTATCCTGAGACTCCCAGGCAGCTATTACCTTCAGAGTTATGGCTAGCTATAAATAGCCCTGCAAAAGACAAGCATAACAAGCCACTTACGGTAAAGTAGGTAAGACATAAATCCCTGCCAAGGTGCAGGAACTCCGACTACTGGGAGCTGAGACAATGAGAACTCAGTAGTAAAATCATATACCACAGGAGCAAGGGGAGTAAGGCTGCATAGTGAAGGAGAAATATGATGGGCTCATGTTGAAGCTCTGTGGGATCTGTCCACATGCAAGAGCTGCTGCCAGACAGCTGTCTCCTGTCTAAAGAAACTCCAAACACTGTGGTACGGAATTTAAGGAAAAAATTTTGAAGCTCACTCTGACATTAGCAGGGACAAAAGGAAGATAAGCAAAAAGTCATTATTATGCACACCATAATAGCTCTCCAGGAGGCAAAAAAATAAAATTGCAGGGCTTTATTCGGTAAATATTTGGGCCAAAATTGGTCGCCAATAGTTACCTAATTGAGCACTGCGCATGTGACATGCACACTACATATTGCCTCTTACTTAATGTTCACAATGAACCATCGAGAGAGATCTATGTCACTCTCATTTTAGAGAGAAAAAAAATAAAGCAAGAGACTCAACAGCATGCCCCAAGACACACAGCCAGGAAAATGGAATGGAGGCCAAGTCTAACTCCAGATTAGATACCGGAATGCTTATTCATTGCACAGACACTAGTGGTCATGTGACCTGACTCCTGTACTGAAGGAGCGGGAGCTGGCAGTGCAAGGAAGAAACAGATGGACTATATGGTTCCTCAGGTAGACTTCTACCAGCATTCAAAGAGTTAACATCCATGGTTCACTTCACTGAGCAATGTACATTTCACAAATGGCTCAGATATGTGAGGTCTTTACAACAGGGAGTAAGTATATCTGATTCTCGTGAAGGATCATGTGATAGGTATCACCTCAACACATCTACTTATAGAGGGTGTATGTGGTTTGGGATATTCAGTTTTCTCACCTATTAAAGAGGGATGCTAATAACATTATTTTTTCATAGGAAGATAACTTTAGGAGTCACATAGAACAGATTCATGAGACATAAATATATGTTTGAGTCCTTCCTCCTGGCAATTAGCACAAGGTGTGACAACAACCGTATGCAACCAGTTAACATTTCTCATCAAGCGGGGGGTCATGTAACTTTGAATACATTGAAATTTTAGACAACTCTGCAAATGAACTCACATATTAGGTTTTCACAAACATTTGCCACAAACATTGTGGCAAATGTTTTTTTTGTTTTTTGTTTTTTGTTTTTTGGCTTTTTTTTTTTTTTTTTTTTTTTTTTTTTTTTGCTTAGTAGAGTAGATCCTTGCAGTCCAGTACAATGAAATGGGTCAACAGAAGTAGAGTAGAATATGAGTAGTATACCTAGTATAAGGGTATACCTACACTTTAGTGTTACTAGAATAGCAAATGCCAAAGAGCTCTAAGGACTTAGTGGAGAGACTAAGTCTTGAGCAATCTCACTCTGATATGAAGAAATTAGGAATCATGTCAATAGGAAGAGTACAGTAGCAAGGTAGCATTAACCAAATAAAACATATACGTAGCAGTAATAATAGTGGATGTGAATAACTATAAAAAAAATTGTTCCTTTAAAAGTGGCTCCAAATACATGCCCAGGATCCCAAAACTCATTGTAACTCACTTCACATGATTATAGAGTGCAGAACAGATTTTCAGGTGGAATTTTGTTCTATTATAATTCCATTCTAGTGTACCTTATCATTAAAGTAGAATATTAATGGTATTTTTATTATAATTGTCAAAGAGTTATGGACAGGATTCCAAAAACATAAAAGTTTAGAATGAGAATAAAAAAACCTTCATTTCTCAAATATATTGTTTGAAAGCATCCAAATTCTTAAGAAAGTAATGCATAATGACTCATTTATCATGGGTATTTATTATTCCAAAATCATATTAATGCTCAATTGAATCAAAATGCAACATAAAAAATCAATATAGAAGAATAATTAGCTTAGACTCCATTCAGAGCAGTTCTGAAGGGATTCTGTGTGTTGGTGTTGACTTTAATGTTCATTTATGTAAAGCAATACTTTCCCACCACTGTATCTGCTCTGAAAGAACACATTCAAGTCAAAAGTTCTTTGGGGGATAGTAAAGTGGTGGTTTTGGCTCCCAAAATGATTATGTGTAACCTCAACCACGAAAATGTGTCTTGTTTTAAATTCCCACGGACACAATTAGTATGAATCCTGAACCACTGTTTCCTGTGGAAAGTACTAGCCTAGTCCTGGGAGTGTTTTCCACTAAAATCTTGCTGGTTTTATACACCAGTTTGACAGTACTGTAAGGAAAAGTATTTCTTGCTTTTTAAAATTGTTTTTTTATCTATAGTGTTGAATTAACTCTTAACATCTTAAATTTTGAATAAAATGTAATCTTATGTTCTTAAATTTTGAATAAAATGTATTCAGAAATATATTTCAACATTGAGGGGCTAAGGAAAGTGTGTGATATTTAATGTCTTTTCTACTTTTGATATTACTTTATTTTATGTTTCTTTCCTTTTCAGATCATAGTTAACAAATTAATCCATTAGCTACATTCAGAACATCCACTTTAGTCATTGAGAATCTTCTCTTTAGGAGGAAAAAAAATTGTCTAGAACCCAGAAGGAAACCACACAAACTTATCAATAAAATCAAAATTTATTCAATAAAACTTCCCTAACTAAACTCACCTGTTTTATCTAAAACCACAGAAGACTGGAATGCATTTGGAATTTGTAAAGGAAGGAAAAAATTATTTTAGTTGTCACAAATTTCTTTTATTCAACCTACAATATCCATAGTACATCACTGGGTCTATGCTCATGATTCTAATTTTCCCTCATTTTCAAACACCACTCAGACCATTGTGGCTATAGAGAATCCGAATGTTGATTAGTGACTACTTTCCTATTGTCCAGGGTTATAAAAAAGAAGAGAGGAAATACTGAAAAGGAATCACAAATAAAGGCAAAACAAGTTTGAATTCGCCTCAAAGGACAACCTAAGTGTTGCTGACATTCTTGATTCTTGGCAGCCTCATTCTTCTGTTGAATTCTATACCAAGATTATCAAAGCATGTCACTCATGATTGAAGAGCATATACAATAATTTTTCAGTATTGCTGAATATGCTTCTATCTTATTTGAGCTTCATAAAGGCAATATTTCAAACTCCAGACAAAATATTTCTTAAATACAACCCGATTTCAATAGAGAGAGTTGAGAAACAGATTCTGAAAGGAATTTGAAATTTAAAAGAATAAATGTGCAAGTAATGAGCTACCTGCTTGTATGGCATTAGTATGAAAATGACAACAGAAATACCTGTAGTTTTCTAGCCTCAAGGCTTTTCCTGGAGAAACACGAGCACACTTCTAGATGCCTCACTAAAACTGCACCCAGCGCTCCCTGTCCAACTTGCATTCAGCTCCACTGGAGAGTCCCCCAGCCCAACAATTGTTTACTGATTTTTACTGTTTGGGAGCTACCTGATGAATCTTGCAACTTTCTGTCCTTCTTGATTGTTGTTTCTTTAAATTTCTGAGTCTTATAAACCTTCCTTTTATAATTCAAAGGAAATAAAAATAAGTACCAAATAATTCTCCCTTTCCTCTAGTTCTTACTTTAGTTCTGTGCCTCAACCTGTAATGTTTCCTGAGCCTTGGAGGGGTGATGTAAATATCTGATTATTTTCTATTTATGGATAAGTAATTAGCCCACGTTGTCTCTTATTCTCAGGAGCTTGACAGGTTTTGACTCTGCAATAAGTACCATCCAATGGGGAAAAAAATGCTACTACCCAGATTGACAACAGCATAATCTATGAATATAAACACAAACAAATATTTAGAAGGCAATTTGACAAGCACATCAGCTGTGTAGCTGTTGGCTAAGAGACTAAAAACCTTCCATTTTAGAGGAAGGTTCATTAGACTCAGGATGTTAATGGAAGGCAAAACAACAGGATGTTCTTAGGAGAAAACTCCTTAAGATATAGGATGTTCAAGGGGAAATGAAATAGTGGGATGTTCTAAGGGTTGTAAAGCATTCTATTCTCAAGAGAAGATTGTTAAGCTCAGGAAATAAATGATTCAGTGTTTTCAGGAAGTCACTGAAACTGACAAGATTAACTAGGCCCCTTATTCCCCTAGCATATATTCTCAGTAAGAACTCTGAAAACACTGTTAGACAAGCTGATCTATCTAGAAGAAGCTCAGACCTGCCAGACTTCCTGAAAGAAACAGATTATCCAAGCCACTTAGAAGAAGCAGATGTGAGCCAAGCCACCTGGGAAAAATCAAAGGACAAGTTCTGTTACCCAGAAGAGGCTCAGACTCACTGAGTTGCCTGGAAGGACATTTTCCAACCTGTTGAGCTGCCCTGAGATGCTCCAGTGTGCTCCAGGCCTTGAGCTTTCATGATCTGTAGTCCATGCTGAGGTGAACTTGGTGATACCTCTGTCTTCAAGCCATTTTTGTGCTTGTAAGTAATCCCAGTAAAGCTCAATGGTTCACTAAAATGGATTTTGATGTTAATCCATACTTTGGTCTGTGATTAAATCTGTATCTTAGAAGAGTAGTCATTTGGTCATGTCTCCCCAAGAACAGTGTCACACAATAATACTACATCCATTTAACAAGACAGTGGCAATCATCTCACCACTAGAACCTCAGACCTTCATAGCCATTGACTCATCGTTCTAGCTTAATAGCAGAGGTGAATTCCAGCCTGTGATACAGGCTTTCAATCCAACCAGAAATCATTTGCTTGCAGAACTACATGAACTTTCTCTGGAGTGGCAAAGAATGTCTATTCATTCCAGGGAAGTCACCAATGACACACCACGAAGATACATCCACTAAAATCTAGCTTAGTAAAGCAGTAAATTTAGTTAGATTTACCTACAGGAGCATAGGTAGGTAAAGGGTTCCAAATAAGAGCGTTAGTGATTTGACAGTAGCTAGGGTGCTGATGTAACTGTAGGGTGGCTGTGTACCTCTAGCTTCCAGTGGTTTCAGTGAGACTGGGTTGCTTCCAAACAGACCCATTCACCTGCTGTGCCCTTCTCTCCTCTCCCTCTCTCTTGACTTCATGATTACCTTATGAACCTGATTCTATTCTAACTCATAAGTATCACATCTAATTATGGAACTCAGCAAAACCACTAAAGCGTGCATACCAGTTCCAAAGTATCTGCTGAATTACCCTACTTCTTAACTGACCTGTGAACACAATCTCTTCAGTACCAATAAAGTGTTTATCAAATACCATCCTTCACATGCCCTGTTCCCTCAAAATTCCCACCCTTCACCCTTGCTGAAGTCTCTTCCAGTCACTCATACTTATGTTTGTCTCGGCCAATGATAATCAAGTGTTGCTAATGGCCCATAACAGCAGATCTATCAGGGAGGCATTGATTTCCATTATTTTCCCTCAAAGAGAGATGGGTAGTTATAGCATTAAGTATCTTGACTTCCACAGCACTAAGACTGATCCAGTTTTAATTAGTGCCATGCATCATAACCAATCATACTACCCCCAGCTGTTTATCTGAAAGGTTCCAGGTCAATATATCACAGAGATAGTTGGACATCAGTGTTTACGGTGGCATTATTATTCACAACAACTAAGTTATAAGCACAACCTAGGTGTCCAACAACAGAGCTCTGGGCTTGTCATTGTTAATCTTATGAACTCGGTGGGATTTTAAAACACCATGGAAACATGCTTCTGGGTTTATTCAAGAGGGTATTTTTAGAAACATTTAGCTAAAAAGGGGAAGACCTGTGTTAAATATAGGCAGCACCTTTCTGTCTTTTTGACTACATAAAATTGAGAAAATGCCTGGGGGCACTAGAATTTCTTGTTCTGCTTCCTGATTGTGAATGGCAGGTGACCAGCTGCCTCACACCCCTGATGTCATGTCTTCCCCATTACAGTTTTTAACCTTTCTTTCACATGAGCCAAAATAAGTGCTACTTTGTAGGCTGAGCTTTCTTTCCCAGCTGCCAGTCCCAAGTAACCACACGGAGGTTCATATTAATTACAAATGCCCAGACAATAGTTCAGGCTTGTTATTAGCTAATTCTTACATTTAAATTAACCCATTCTTCTTATCTATGCTCTGCCATGCAGCTTGGTACCTTTTCTCAGTATGTCATGCTCACCTCACTTTGCCCTGTGTCTGCTGGCAACTCCTCTGACTCTGCCCTTCTTCTTCCCATCATTCTTAGTTTGGCTCTCCCAACTAACTTTATCCTGTTCAGTTACTGGGCAGTCACCTTCTTTATTAAACCACAACAAATCTTCACAGTGTCCAGAAGGATTATTCCACAGCACTACCTCCTTTAAGTTGTTTCTTTTCAGGTATTTTGATATAACAATGAGAAAAGTAATTAATACAGACAGTAAAGGAAGGCATTTTCATACGAAAGAAAACCAAGCAAAATTGTCACAATAGCATGTACTATAAAAAATGCTAAAAGACAATCTCTTTTTTAAAAGATTTATATGTGTGTTCATGTGTGTTTTGCCTGCATGGATCTCTGTGCTGTATGTATATGCAGTGCCCACAGAGGCCAGAAGAAGGTATCAGATCCCATGAGACTGGAGCTACTGACAGTTGTGGTCCACCATGTGAGTGCTTGAAATCATCTTGGATTTTCTTGAAGAGCAGCATCCTGTCCTCTTAACCACCAAGTCATCTCCCCAGCCCTAAAACCTAACGTTAAGCTCAAAGGAAGTAGAGCATTGGGTCATCAGAAAGAAATGCAGACCATCAGAAGAGTTCAGTGCATGGTAACTATGAAAGACTATTTCCTTCCAACTTCTAAAAAATACAGTTATTCAAAGCAAATATAATTACTTTATGAGTTTATAGTGTGTGACAAAGGGCTATATCCTAATGAGGAATAGAAAAGTATGAATGAAGCTGCGCAGTTTCTACATTGTACCTGAAATGATAAAAGATTAACAATTGAGTAGAATATGAAAAGTTAGAATTTGTACTACAATCCTGAAAACAGTCATTAAAACAAATAATGTGACAATAACAGCTAACCAAGATGGTAAAAATATATTCTATAAACATTTAAGATACAAAAAAGTTATAGATAGATTGAAAATGGATGAATGGAACCAATAGACCTAAATCAATTGAATATGAATAGTTGTAGCAAACAATTATGCAATACGCACTCCATTTTAAAGGTAGTATTCTTAAGACAGACTCAGTCAATCTGCCATATGACACAACTGAACCACTCCTGCATAGTCACCTGAAGGACTCTCATTCAGCTTATCTCAGCCTTATGAAACAAAGAACCTCCAAAGATGCCATTGAGTTTGTTTTGTCTTGTTCAACTACTGGAGACAACACCTACATAACTCACTGAACACGGAGAAGTCAAGCTGGTACCTACCTTGATTCTTCAACCCTATAAGCTAGTGTTCTTAATACAGAAAGGTACTCTGCATCCTACTAATGGAGAAACATAAACACCAACCCAGCTACAAACCTGTCAGTCTACAATGGTGTCCTGCCTGCAACATATGTTAGTGTGATAGTGGTACAAAGTTTGTGGGAGTAACCAATCAATATCTGATTTGACTTAAGGACTAGCTGATGTTCCTTGGGTAGCCAAGAACCTGAGACTAGATAAACTAGAGACCTAGGAAAAAAACAAATACTACTGTTCTACTAAAGCAACCTTGTAGTAGGAATCTTAACAGGTCTTATTAATAAAATCAAACCTGAAGCCAAGTATTGGAGTGAATGCTGAAAGATCAGAGAGACAGAATAAGCCACAGCCACCTCACCTTGCCAATTCCTCAGCTGATCCTGTTTCCTCAGACTGGAAGTCTCTGAGTCCTCATCCAAATTGATCTCAGCTGAACTGCTGCTAAAAGCCTAAAAGCTTAACCAGCTCTAGTCCCTGGTTTTCATGCCTTATATACCTTTCCGCTTTCTGTCATCACTTCCTGGGATTAAAGGCGTGTGTCACCATGCCTGGCTGTTTCCACTGTGGCTTTGAATTCACAGAGATCCGGATGGATCTCTGCCTCTAGAAGGCTAGGATTAAAGGTGTGTGTGCCACCATTTTCTGGCCTCTATGTCTGTCTAGCGGTTGTTTTGTTCTCTGACCCCAGATAAATTTATTAGGGTACACAATATTTTGGGGAACACAATATCACCACACAACCTAGCAATAGAATGACTCCTCTTGATACTGTGCTAAACTCATGGAGCAGTGCCTTGCTCAACCATCACCAGAGAAGCTTCCTTCTGCTGCAGGTGGGAACAACTACAGGGAACCATACCCAGACAATAGGCAGAGAGTAAGAGAATTCAAAACACTAAACCCTAAATGGGATGTCTTCAACATATCTCTACCCTCAGGTTTCACGGAACCCTGAGGAAGAAGAGGGAGAAATAATATAAGAGCCAGAGGGGATAGAGAACACCAAGAAAGCAAGGCCCTCTAAATCAATATGATTGATGCTCTTCCTCTATGTATCTCAATGCTGTGGTGGTTTCCTACTCTCCCGTCATAGTTGGTAGACCTTTTCTCAGCCAGAATATTAGCCAACTTATCAAGTATGATCATGGGAATAAAAGAATAGAGAATCTACCCAGCTCGCAGACCAAAAATATATTTATGGCTAGCAGAGGCCCATGGTTCTCAAAACTGGAAAGTTGCTAAAGTGAAGACAACCCTGGTGGACGTCAGACCCTGGTTCAACACAGGCTCAATGCCAACATAAACCACAGGAAATAAAAGGTACCACAAGTCCAGTGGGAACTCCTATTCCATGATATACCTGGAGTTCTCTCAAGTTTCAAGGACTCAAAAGGAAACTACTCCAAACTTGCTTTCCAACTTTCTCATTGGGAAATAATTTTATGACTATTTTCTTTTACTCTAACGCAGCACTCTTTGCTCTGTCCCCGGGTTACTTTTTCTCCGCTCCTTTTCTTCTTTTTCCTTTCATTTACTTAACTTTGGCCAGTCTCTATTTCCCCTCTTTCCTTCTTCCTTACTCTCTCATTATTTCCACATTTACTGTAAGTGAATCCTTTTTTCTTTTTACTTTCACGGCACATTCTATACTAGTTATTATCATTTTATATTCAACAATTTGTGGTGATACACTAGTGAATTTTAATCAATTTTAAGTTTTTCTCAATATTTTGTGTATTTAGGTGTTACAATTTGTGGCGGTTTTGTTTTTTGTTTTGTTTTGGTTTGTTTGTTTGTTTGTTTTACCTCCCTGGGTTGGATTGGAGTCACAAAAGTTTGCTACAAAATAATATGATCACCAGATAAAGTCAAGCTAGCTCTCAAGCCAGCAAATGGACAAGTGGCAACTCTGAAATACAAGAAACATGAATGGTGAAGAAGAGGACTTCCCTGAAGATCTTAACTCTCCAGCTACTGATTCAAAGGTACTGAGATAGGTAAAACATTGGATGAAGATTTCCAAAGTTTGCTGATGAAAATTATGATTACCTCAGAAGGATTCACATAAAAGGGAGAAGTCAGTCCAGGACATAAAGAGAAAAAACAGGAAAAGTTTGTGAGAAAACCACCAATATGATAAAAAGTTAAGAATACAAATGAAAAATTCAGAAAAGAAGTTGAGATTTTGGAAAAAAAAACACAGAACAATTATACATGAAAGCTTCAATGAATAGAATTAAAAGTATAGTAGAAATTACTGCCAATAGACTCAGACAACAAGAAGAAATTAAATCAGAGATGGAGGACATAATTGAAGAAATACCACATTTAAACATCAATAAAGAAAGAAAAACAAACAAGAAATAAGCATTACAACAATATTCAAGTACTCTGGGACATGATCAAAATACCAAACCTAGGAATCCATGGGCAAAAAATTATCTGAGATAAAAGTTAACAACATAGAACACATATTAAATATAACCATAGGAAATGATTCCCAAATCTAAACAATGAAATGGGCAACAACAATAGGCATTTAAACTCTCAAATACACATGATGAATAAACAATCCATAACATATTATAACAAAAATGCCAAAAAGACAACAACAACACAAAACAATGTTAAAAGTTGAAACAGAAATGGCCAACTCATCTATAAGGGCACACAGGTCAGAATGAGATCACATATCTCATTGGCGATCCTAAAGCACAGGAAAGGGTAGAATGATGTATTTTAAGACCAAACAGTAAATAGCTGCCAACCTAATATTGCTGTGTAAATCAAAGCTGTCTTTTAAGATTGATAGAAAAGCAAGAACATTTCAACATAGGTACAAACTGAGACAGTCCGTGACCATCAAGCTGGTACCACAGATGGTGCGTAAAGTATTATAATGCATAGAGAAGGAAAAATCACAGGTCTCAGGATAAGAGAGAGATGACTCAGTAGCTATGAGCACTTGTTGCTGATATAGAGGACTAGAGTTCAATTCTCAGTACCTACATGATGTCTCACAACCACCTATAGCTCCAGTTCCAGGGCATCCAGTATCTTTTTCTGACCTCCCTGGGTATGTGGTATACATACGAACACTCAGGTGCACAAACATATGCACAAATTATTATTATTATTATTATTATTATTATTATTATTATTAATGTCTCAAACATAAAATCAAAGGGAAGGATCAGTTTCATTAGAGGAATTGATGAACAAAGAAGAGCTAGAAATTAATTCATCCATACTAATATTAATGGAAGGGAAAGAACAGAACAAACAATCTAACAGCCAGAAAAACAACCAACAAAATTATAGGAATTAGTAAACAACTCTTATTAATAACTTTAAATGTAAATAGATTCAAATCAACAATGAAGAGATGTAGACTAACTGACCATATCACAAAGCAAGGTCAAGCTATTAGTTTTGTTCAAAGACACACAGACCCACAGACCAAGATCAAAGGATGAAAGTCAGTCTGTCAAGCAAATAGAAGCTGAAAACAAGCTGGCACTACTATATGACAATCCAGAATCCAAAACAAAATTATTCAGCCAAAGAACACTACATATTAATCAAAATAATAATTCATGAGATGATACAGCTACTGTAAATATGCATACATATTTACAACCGATTCTTGGCATTTCTAATTTCATAACACAAACAGTAATGGGGATAAAATGTCACATGGGACCTGATACAATAATAATAGGTGACTTCAATACTCCACCCTCAGATAGGCTATCCAAACCAAAATTCAAAAACCTTCCAATTTAAACTGTATCATAAACCAACTAAGAGATACCTACAGAATAGTCTATCCAAAACTAAGGAATACACATTTTTTAGCAGCCATCCTATGGAATCTTCTCTAAATAAATCACACTATGAGAGACGAAGCAAGTCCCAACAAATTCAAAGGCCTTAAAGTGATTCTTGTATCACTAGACCACAGCAAAACAACTAGAGAAACTATAGAAATACTTGGAGACTGAGCCACACACTCTCATGAATGGTGAACCATCAAAATGATCAGAAATTTAAAACTTCCTAGAATCAAATGAAAATGAAGGAAAACTTATCAGAATCTTTGGGATACAGCAAAGACAGTTCCAAGAAGAAGGTTTCTGCCTATGAATACTTAAGTTTAAAAAAAAAATCAGGCCTCCAATAAACTAATCAGTCCAGTTTTTAGAAAAATAAAATACAGGTGAACACACAAGTACTGAATGACAGCACATAATAAAGACAGGTGCTGTGGGATGGTCTGTATGTCAAATGTGTTGCTCTGATTGGTCAATAAATAAAACACTGATTGGCCAGTGGCCAGGCAGGAAGTATAGGCAGGACTAACAAAGAGGAGAATGGAGAGAACAGGAAGGCGGAGGGAGACACTGCCAGGCCCCACCATGACAAGCAGCATGTGAAGATGCTGGTAAGCCACGAGCCACGTGGCAAGGTATAGATTTATGGAAATGGATTAATTTAAGCTACAAGAACAGTTAGCAAGAATCCTGCCACAGCCATACAGTTTGTAAGCAATATAAGTCTCTGTGTTTACTTGGTTGGGTCTGAGCGGCTATGGGACTGGCGGGTGACAGAGATTTGTCCTGACTGTGGGCCAAGCAGGAAAACTCTAGCTACAGACAGGGACATAAATTAATGAAATGGACACTAAAGGACATGGGTTCCACAGATGTCATGAAAATGTTGGTTCTTTATAAAGAAAAACAAAACTAAACAACCACCACAAAAACAGAAAAACATCCCTCACCTGGCCAAACTAATCAAAAGTGAAACAGAGAAGATCCAAATAGATAGAAAAGGGGTGTGATAACAGACTCCAGTAAAAACTAGAGGATCATGAAGGACAACTACAAATAAAAGTTTTTATTCCCAAAGCTGGAAAATGTAGATTACTTTTATCATTGTATCAGATTGGCAAAAACCCAATTTTAGCAGCTTTGGTACTGGGTGGGGGGAATGGTCATTGGTTTACATGCCTGATGGGAACATGAAAGATATTAGCACTTTTGAGAAGAACTTTCTAATATTTAGCTATATAGTTGGTAATGTTTGTACAATTTGATCCAATAATTCAATATCTAAATGTTAATAAATTGTTCCAAAAAAAACCAAAAACTACTTTGTATCTAATGACTAAATATGACATTCTATGTGATGGGAAAATGCTGGAGAAAGTCTTTCTATTGATAAGGAACTAGTTCAATAACTGACAGTATGAATACTGTGATATCAGATACCAACATGAGTGATTGTTGGTATCAATCATTATTTTCTGACAGAACATGGGCTTCAGGGTATATTTTTAAGGGTAAAAAAGAAAAGGTCAGATGTGTCACATGGCAAACTGTAGAAAACCTTTGTGGAAAGAAAACAGTGAGTGTGTGTGTGTGTGTGTGTGTGTGTGTGTGTGTGTGTGTGTGTATCTGTCTGTCTGTCTGTCTGTGTCTGTGTGTGTGTCTGTCTGTGTGTGTCTGTGTCTGTGTGTGTCTGTGTGTATGTGTGTCTGTGTGTGTCTGTGTCTGTGTGTGTGTCTGTGTGTATGTATGTCTGTGTGTCTGTCTGTGTCTCTGTGTGTCTGTCTGTGTCTCTGTGTCTCTGTGTGTGTGTGTGTATCTGTCTGTCTGTGTGTCTCTGTGTGTGTCTGTGTGTCTGTGTGTGTGTGTGTGTCTGTGTGTGTGTATGTGTGTCTGTGTGTGTGTGTCTGTGTGTGTGTGTGTGTGTGTGTGTGTGTGTGTGTGTGTGTGTGTGTGTGTGTTCTGGAAAAGCAAAACTGAAATGGCTTGTACTAGTGTCATGGAAACATAGGAGTCCTGATTAGAAAAGATTTCTATTAATGTCCGTTTGCTATATACTTTTATTTTATTGTTTTTGCATATTCAAAAACAATATAAAAGAAAAGGCAATGCTAATAACAGAAAAGAAACAGAATAAATAAATTTAACTGTATATCATGTTATATCCAGAATCATGTGGGGGAAAAAATTAACTTGTATGATTTAGAAACATAATATTATTTTGAGGATCCTTGATGGGGTAAATTTTAAGGATCGATACAGCTATAAAGAAATCTTATGCTACTCCAGTTTTGATAGTTTTATATGCA
Organism: Peromyscus californicus insignis; assembly: GCF_007827085.1. Classification (NCBI taxonomy): domain Eukaryota; kingdom Metazoa; phylum Chordata; class Mammalia; order Rodentia; family Cricetidae; genus Peromyscus; species Peromyscus californicus. The sequence goes on from NW_026294535.1 coordinate 16,818,065, forward strand.
TTGGGGTAAAGTTAAAACAGAATTGGACTAATGTCAAGAATATTATTGGAAACAACAACATCCCATGTAAGATTATTTAGTACAATTTTTGTACTGGTGAAAATTGATGAATGGATGAAAATTATAACTAAACTCTGTAAATAAAATACAAATTGAGTGAGTCAAAAGTCAAAGTTCTGAAAAGGCATGCAATGTACTAGTTTTTACAATTCTGGAGACAGTAAAAGGAAGTACATATGAGGAAGGTGGCCTCCTAGATGCTGCCTATAATCTTCCTTCTTGCCCTTCTTGTGGCTACTCAGTGCCTCTCCCCTTGCGTAGGGGCTGGACTTCCTGCCCCACTTCCAGTACAGATCAACAAGAGATCAGATTCCAAGAAGTTCCTTCTGTCTTAGTGCCACCTCCTATTTTTTCCCACTTGCTACCGTGGGTTCAATTCTGTCTACCGAAAAGAGGTGAGTTGAGGTATCAAATCTTAGTAACTCAGAACATGACCTGATTGGAAACAGCACTCCTGCAGGTCCAGTGAGCTGAAATGAGGTCATACAGTGAGCCGGAATGAAATCATATTGGAAGAGGGGAGGAGCCTACTCTGGTTTCAGTGGTGTCCATGTGTTCACCTTCAGAAAGGTGGTCATGTGACCACAGAGACAACAGTGAAATGTAATGGGATGATGAAGGCAGAGAATGGAGTTAGGTGGCCAAAGCCAAACACACATGGAGTGATTACTATAGGCCACACCAAAACCAGGAAAATGTGAGGAAATAACCCTTTGCAGGTTTCTGGTGGAGTATAGCCCTGCTGACATCTTCATGAAAGACTTTTAACTTCTGGAACTGCCAAGGAGCAAAAATATTACGTTCTTTTCACTGACCTAGTTTTCAGTACTTAGTTATGACTTCCTTGAAAACCAATATACTTGCTGTGACTCAAAAACCGAAATAATAGGTTTTGCTATTCTGCAACAGTTGAATTATAGAGCAGCGTTCTATGACCTAATACATAGCAGATATATGTGCTGCTTTGAACTATATTGTCAGTCTATTTTGTGGAATAGCAGCGTCATATTTATAACAGTTTTAAAAGAAAAAGCCAAGGGAAAATCCTGTTAAATATGCTGTTTACTCACAGGAACAAGGAAGAGATGGAGATACAGAGAGGAGTGAGAAGTTATATTCAACTCTAGTAGCATAACATCAGTTCTTAAATTGGGCTTGATGTTCAAGAGTGTCCATCCAAATCCTATGCTTTATATGACGAGATGGAAAAAAGCAATGTTATGTCACTTATATCAATATCAAGTTGCAAAAGAACATAGACACTATTCTTTATTAGAACTGAAAATATGATGTAGGGGGAAATCCTGTCTAGTCATTCTCTTTATAAAAGATAACAAACTTGCAGACTTCTTTGGTGATCATTAATGTCTCAAAATGTCTTGATTCCAAGAGGCAGGGAGGTTAGTCACCACTTATTATCCAAAAAGCATTAGCCAACCTCAACTTGAGACTCTAACTATAATAGCTAGAATAATAATAAACATAAGGACCACTAGTTATTGCTATGGTTTGAATGCCTGGATTGCCTCTATCCTGGTGCTGAATGCACCTCCAATCTGATGGTATTTGAAGATGGAGGTTTGGAGCACTATTAAGGTTTTCTGAGACATTGATGCCATGAAGGAATTGATCCTGGACTTCCAGCCTCCACAAATGTGAGAAATTAATTACCACTACCTCAATCACCTAGTGTGGGCTAGTTGCTTATGGCTGCCCCCTCAGAACAAGACAGTTACCCAAAGCCCACAGATAGTGCATGTGATGACAATGATGATCAGAGCTGTGTTTTCACAAGCCAAATGCCCACTGTAGACTTTGGAACTCTGGCTCAGCTCACTTGTCATTAAAGCTCCTGGTCTTTATAGTGCCCCACACCAGGTTGAACCTTTGGATTCAACAGCATTAGAGCATGGCATTTCCACCTTAACTGCTACTATATACTACAGCCTCGAGTTCGGAAATAGACAACAGAATTTTATGAAGCTGCAGAACACTGCTAATTTGAGTTAGTTGTTTTATAGTCTTGCCCTTTTGTCTGGGTATTCCCATTAGGCCAATCTTGTGATCATGCAACTAATGCAGCTCTACAAGGCTCAGAACTCAGAGGGTCCTTGAAGTGGACATTTATGTTCACCATAAAAGTGTTTCTTTGAGGATACATTTTGTAAGTGGATCCCAATGACCCAGCAGAGCACGCACGAGGTCCTGGAGCCTTTAACTACAAAGTCTTGCATTCGGAACCTTCCTACCTTTCTGCCACAGGTTCTTGGCCATCTGTTCTTACAGCTATTAGTATTCTTTGCCCTTGTGGGTTCTTTGAGAGAGATAAACTCAGATGTTCATGACCCAGAAAAAAAAATGATGCTGTGGATACATAAAGACCTACACAGGCTATGTAATAACCTCTGCAGTGTAGGAACTGTAACGTTGCAACAGGGAAGAAACCATCAGACATCAAGGAAGAGACTACCAAGGAAGAAATATGTTCTGTTTTTTACTGTGTGATGTGTGATGTGTGTGTGTGTGTGTGTGTGTGTGTGTGTGTGTGTGTGTGTGTGTGTGTGTGTATGTGTGTACGTGCATATTTGTATGGATGAGGGTATCTGTGCACACATTTGTGGCAGTCAGAGGTAACCTTAGGTACTGTTCTGCAGATACCATTTACATTTCCCCTTTCCTTCCTTTTTAATACCTTTTAGCAGAGTCTCTAGCTGGGTTTGAGCTCACCAATTGGTACAGGCTGGCTGACTAGCAGACCCCAGGATCCCACCTTTCCCAGTCTGGGATTGCAAGCATACTCCACTCCTTGCTGTTTCGCCCGGCTTCTAGAGATCACACTTGGGTCCTCGAGTACACAAAGCCAGCATGTTAGCAACTGAGTCATTTCTCTAGCTCCATCCTCATTGAAGGGAGAAGACCCTGTTTCGTTGTAGTTATTGTGGTTGTTTGTTTGTTTCACACTTTATGAATTTTGGTTGAGATTTTCTAGTGCTAATGGTGACTTGGCTGTAATGGAGCATCTTCAATTCTAACACAACAGACTCTATTCTAACTGGCTTTAAAAACTCTCCCCCTGCAGATGTGAATTTCAGCTCTACCATTTGAAGCTTACAGCACCTAAATGGACAACCAGGAAGGCAGTTTGCCAATACAAGAACATCCCATTCATTTCATCAGTGCTAACTGCCAAATGCCTTACATTCCCTATCACTTCCAGGCCAGGGTAGTGTACTTTCTGGCCTCCTTACTTTTGGATCTGGGCCTAGACTTTCAGCCAGTAAGTAGAGAGTAGAAGTAAAGTGCCACTTCAGGAGAAGCATTTGTTTGTCATTGTGAAAGTTCTTCTCTCTGTCATAGCAACCAGTATTGCGAAAGACCATAGGAAACTGTATTGTTGCAGTTAGAATTATTTCATTTTTATGAGTCCCTCCTTGAAGACCCAGTTGGTTTTTGTTTTATTTTTCTTTGGAGAGTTTCATACATGAGTACTGTGTTTATATCATTACACACGTACACACACACACACACACACACACACACACACACACACACGCACACGCACACACACACACACACACACTGCGTGTTCAGTAGCTGAGCACGCTGTCGCCATTTAGTTTCCATCCCATTCCTGTCCATCTCAGTCATCACCCTCAAACGCAGCACAACACACTCCTTTCTTTTGTGAAGAAGACACTGGACTGGAAAATGCACTTCATTTGTGTAATCTGTCATGTTCCATGAAGTGAACCGTGTCTAAGCTTTTGCGCTTAGAATGATTGAGAATGAGCACTTCAGCATAACAGACATATAACCCAAGTATGGCTACTCCACCTATTGGGTTCTGATTAGAGAGAGATAATATGATGGGCTTAAAACACCCTTAACTAAATAAACATATCTCCTCATGTGCATTATCCAGTGTCCCACACAATTATCATGCTTGAATGTTACACTAACTTATCATCATCATCATCATTGTCCTCAACAGTTTGCTGCATTGGCAGGTTTAATGTTTTATGGAACAAATTAATCTCATTTCTATTTGTGTTCAGTAATAAGCTGTGTGCTTATACTGTATGACCTGAAATATGGATAGTCATATAATACATATATATATTAATATGATATTTTAATTTGTTGCCAAGATAAACCATGCATGAAGCATGGATTTTACATGTCTATCAAAATGTGTTTTTAAAAAACTGCTGCTATTAATGGAAGAAATGTGAAGCAAGCATCAACTACTCTGCTGTTTAGAAATGCAGATAATCCAGCTCACATGCTACTGACAGATGCTTTACCCTATCTGTAAGAGTTAAAGAGGGGAAGTACCACGCCTTAGAGAAAAAGAAATGACCAAAATTAAACACTTTCAGAAAATTTTCTTTGTAGTGTTGGAAGCAGTGAAGAAAACTGGCAAAAAAAAAAAAACCTGAATTTTAAATATTTTATTCATAGCTTGTAACAAACATGAGGGAGAGAAATCCAGAAACACAACACTGTCACAGAGTCATTTCACTGCAACAGAAAGCTTTGGCAAGATGGCTCAGTGCTTGCCAGACAAGCCCGAGGAGCTGAGTTCAGATCCCCAACCCTTCTGTAAATGCCTGGCATGGCAGCACTTATCTAGCAATGAAGAGGAAGGTAGCAGAGTCTAGCAGATCCCTGAAGCTCGTGGCCTAGCCGGTCTATTTGAATCCATGAGCTCCAAATTCAGAGAGAGATCTTGTCTCAAAAATGAAGGCAGAGAGGAACCGAGGATGCCTGTCATTGACTTCTGCTTCAGCACAAATGCATACTTGATGAATATCTACCTGCAGGCATGAATACATCCACACAGAGACATGTACATAAACAACACACACACACATACACACAGAGCCTTCTTATTTCTCTCACATACCTTTAAGAGTATTGAAGCCAACTCCACAAGGTGGAACTCACTGGTACTGTTATCTGAGCAAAACCCCTAATACTATTATTATGATAACTGGCATAGTATTACGCTGTCCTCTATGTTCTTGCCATTAAAGCTATAGACTAATCCCTCATCAAAGAAGCTTCTTTTTGCAGTAGATAGCAACTTACCAAAGACCAACAAGGAGTCAATGTGTGGAGAATAAAAAAGTGTGTCCAGCTCAGCTCTAAAGGAGACATCTCTGGCATACCTACTCTCCCCAAAGCTCAGGGATCATTATGGAAGAAAGGGTCCAAAGGCTATAAGTGCCAGAGGTAGTGGACAGTGAAACAGTATCTATGGTCATTGTACTCAAGAACTCACAGTGGCTGTGACTGCATGAACAATATCCACATGTTACTTTTGAGGGGAAATGTGCTAAGTCACAGGTCCATATTCCTAACTACAGTCCATGAGAAATTCTTCGCTGTCCAGCCCATAATCTAGCACACAATTTATATCTTTTTCCCTCATCTTTTAGGATATATGCTTAAGTGGTAATTTTTGTCTTAATAATCTATGAGTTAAACACTAAAAAGAAAATATGTATTGAGCACTATATGAATTTAGACAATCTCAACTGTGAAAGACAGAATCAACGTACCCTCTGTAAGTTGAAAGAAGTGGTAGCACTTCCTTACCCTTGCTTACCACATGGCAGGTCTCCATCTGTGAGAGGCCTTGGCCCATGCAGACAGCTGGCCAGTTCAGCTGTACTCTCCAACAGAGTTCACTTGTCTGACAGTGTCAGTAACTGAAGCCTCTTAGGGCACCATAGAATCCCCAAACAATTACTGAGTCCTAAAGAATGTGATCCCCTCATTGGCTAGGCTTGTTATTCCTCGAGCACAGAATGCCTGTAGCCTCTCTTAACAAATAAATACCACGATTCAGACTTGATAGCTCACCCAGGGGAATCCTGCTACTCTCCCCGGAATAAGGGCAGTAATAACATTCAATTCCTCTGCAATTTCTTTACATGTTTAAGGCATTTTCCCCTCTGATTTTTTTGTTCTGCAGCCTGCTTAAGACCAGCATTCCTTTTGTCTAGATGGAAATCAATACAAACTTAGCTTGAAGCCCAAAGACTCTTAGAATTAAGGCATTGAAACAGAAATGACTCTAGTCTAACCCCTTCTATTACAGACGGCAAAACTAAAACTCACGAAGGTTAAGTGATTTACCTAACAGTGAATTTACCCCAAAGTTACAGAATTGATGTTTTGGGGGGGTTTTGTTTGTTTGTTTGTTTTCTTTTTATTTATTTTTTCTCATGACAGGGTTTCTCTGTGTAGTTTTGGTGCCTGTCCTGGATCTCACTCTGTAGACCAGGCTGGCCTCAAACTCACAGAGATCCGCCTGGCTCTGCCTCCCAAGTGCTGGGATTAAAGACATGCATCACCGTTGCCCAGAGAGTGATGTTTTTATAACTGGGCACAGGCTGCTACATCTTTTAACCCCCATCCTCATCTGTCATCTTCACATTCTCTCCAGTTAGGCCACAGGTTAATCTGAGGAAAGGTATTGGAATGGCAGCAGTTGGTAAAGAGAAAATGTCGTGCAAGTTGTAAATAAAAGGATTAGATGCATGAACAAGTGGTACATGGTTCTGGAAGAAAACAGAACAGCAAAAATCAAATTTCCCCCCACAGAAAAATGGCTTAGTCCATGCCTGGCAATAAGGTATGTGATGTGCACACACAATGTCTTTGCATTGTATACTCTGCCTTCCCAATCCTGACAAATGGTTCCTGTTGTGCAAACTTAAATGATTCTCCCAACCCTGGATGTAGAAAGGAGTTATAGAAAGAATCATGACCACTGGAATTTCAAGAAGGTTGAGTGAACTGCTTCCTATGAAATGTACTATTCCAAGCTTGGAATGAATTTCAAAGGTGAAGAACATATCTAGCATGCATGAGTCCCTGTCTTCAATCCTTTGTACCAATGTGTGTGGGGGGCGGGGGTTGGAAATCCTTCTACAAAAGCTATGCTTCAGTCCTTAAACAAGGATGAGGTACATTAGGACAGAGGATGCAATAAGATGCTGGAGGCCTCCCCGCAACATATAAATGTCCTCAAAAGGAAACTTTTTCAGGGAGTCAAGTTAACTCATTCACACACTCAGGAATCAAAACCCATTCATTCACACAATCAGGAATGCCATAAAAAATTACTAATCTAAAAACTATAATATATATTCAGAGTACCTAAAGACTTTGAAGAAATGATATAAGTACCTTAGGTTTCGTTACAGACCATGAAATTAACACCATCAAAATAAGACAGACATTTGTTCCCAATGAACTAATAGTTTACATGAGATAGACTGCATGGAGTTCTTCAAGTTCCTTTCTTTACCATCATAGATCTAGCCTACAGCAATTCAAGTCTACATAAAGAACAGGGGAAGGGAAACTTAGATCAGACTCTTAGCTCTCTCCCTCCATAAAACACACACACACACACACACACACACACACACACACACACACACACACACAAACACTGAGAGAGAGAGAGAGAAACAGAGAGAGAGAGAGAGAGAGAGAGAGAGAGAGAGAGAGAGAGAGAGAGAGAGAGGAGAATTGATTGAATATGCAGTATTAAGGAAAAGAAGTAACCAAACAGAGCACAGCGTCACATCTTAGTAAACAGAAAAGACAGTTTCGACATAAGTCAGTGGTTTACATTCTATTTTTCAGAGAGAAGAAAGCGTACTTCATAATTATTCTCACCAAGTTACAGGGGAATGGGTCTTCTCCTATCTTATGATTTTAAAGGTTTGTGGTTGTTTTAGGTTGTCAATTTGTGTCTGCAGAAAGAGGATTGTATGCAAGCATTTAAAACATAAGTAAATAGTTAGCTAAATAAAATAGTAAAAAACAAGAATCGCATTGGATTTATTACAGGCTACCTTTTGTAGTTGAATCACGTTAATGCTCCACAAGTCACACACTTACCAATTCCTGCCACATCATGAATGATGGGACTCTGATGGGGCTCCATCCTCCCTACACTGGCTTGTTCTGGAGAGTGCTGCTGGCTTAGGTTCTATGTAACTGGCTGACATGAACATCCTGAACCAGCTTTGGAAGGTCTCTTTGCATTCCTGTCAGTGGGCCACCTCAGGGGAACAGGCAGCAGCCAGCTCTTGGCCAGCTCAGGTGGACATGCTCTTTCCAGCAGGTGCTGTGTACAGCATCCTGGGCTGGAGTCTGTGCATACCCAGTGTTCTTTCTGAGTGATCTACTCTAGGTTTTCAATCCCTTGAAGGCCACCAGAGCTCCGATCATTACCAAACAAAGTACTCAGAGACTGAGCACAACCTTCTGGAAATGCAGATGCCTTGCAGAATTAATCTACCCCCAGAGAACTGCTTTTTGAAGTGAAGGGATACAAAAGCCGAAGTCTGAATACATAGCTTAAGGGAGACATTGTTCCTAAGTCCTTCTTTATTGAGCCTCTCATCTTCATTCTACACTAGTGAAATATAAACATTTTTTAAAATAAAATATTCATTGTCTTCTATATTTTAAGGTTCCATCATCTGGAAGATGTTTCAAGAGAAAAAAAAAATCCAAAATCCCTATAAAACTTTCCAAAGCAGAACATGCATTGGAAAAACAGACCCATGGAACATATTTACCTTGGGAGAAAAACCTGGTTTAAATTTGTTGGGATTACATGAATAATTACTCAGCTTAACTGAACAGAGAACCTTGTGTAAAGTACACTCAAAACAGAGTTATAAACGCTGCTCTCTCTCTCTCTCTCTCTCTCTCTCTCTCTCTCTCTCTCTCTCTCTCTCTCTCTTTGCTTATTTGAAACTGATATATCTAAAACAAGTATTTCTTGCATGTGTCCCAAACTTATCAATCCTATAGACTTTTAATCTAAGTTGTGAGCTCCTCATCTGTCATTCATTTAATCTGAAAGTCACTGGAATTACAGGTCCATGCCACCATAAATGGCATTCTCCATTCTGTATCAGAAAAGGTCATCAAAGCCTTCAAAGGCTTCATCCTCTGTGTCACTTCAGTATTTTGATTTGTGTCTCTCTTATGATCCAGGATACAATCCGATCCTCCCCCACTCCCCCCACAACCCCAAGCATCATTTTGGCCCAAATATTTACTATCTACAGAAGTTTATCTTTCATACTGCTCTAAAGATGGCTCTTTATAAAAGATGAATGGCAGACCTACCATTACCAGCTTGAAAGTTCCATAGTAGAAATCACAAAATTTTTTCCTCCAACCCTCACTACCTACCCAATATGATGTCCACAACATCATATCAACTGCACTTTGCCAACACTCTCGACTGTTTTTGATAATTTGACATGGTCTCCAGTGTCTCTGTTTGTGTCTTGGAATACAAAACTCTCCTACTAACTATAACAAGGTAGTTAAATGATTCAAAGATTGAGGGGAACGCAGTGAAATGGTTGGAAAAAAATATAGGAATGGTTGCAGAAAAAGTCAGCACCCCTTGAGCTGAGTAGAGCATGTGAGGAAGACTCCCCTCCCCGCAAGACTGAGATCTAGGCAGCATCAGAACAGGCATGGCCACAGCTCAGTGATGACACAGAAGTCACTGTTGCACTGGACTTGGGGACCTGACTGGGGAGTCATTATCTGGTATTTGTTCATGAGGAGGTGTCTCCCCAGGAGCACTGGCCATGCTGCTGAGTGACTACTGGGGACAACTGCTGATTCTGCTGCTGACAGCTGTGGCTTGCTGCAGGGACCCAATCCAGAAAAGCCATGAGAGTACAGGATTTCAACACACATCTCAACACTGGAAAGTGAAGTCTTCCTCTTTTCTCAGGCACCTACTACCAACAAAGAAGAACACAGAGTGAGCTGGCAAAAGGACATGGTTAATGATTCTGTCTCTGCTGTAGGCAATAAAGGATGAACAGTCAATAAGAAGAGAATTTGGACCGAAGAGACAATAAATCAACAACAGGCACTTGCTCTAGCTCCCTTTCAACAGGAATCCTTCTCTGCAAAGCCTTGCTCACCATCTCACCATCCTTGATGAATTCAATAATTCTTCAGAATGTTGCCTTCATCATCATTGCAAACAGCCTTGTTCATAGCTTAGCTCCACAACTCATGCTATTTCTTTCTTTATATGACACTGGAACCATGACTCTGGCTTCTGAATGTTAGAGCTCATAAGACAAGATATAAGATTAGAGTAAACAATCAACTGGTAGAGAATTTCAGAATATATAAAAAATGGAGGCTGGGCGGTGGTGGCGTACGCCTTTAGCCCCAGCACTCGGGAGGCAGAGCCAGGCGGATCTCTGTGAGTTCGAGGCCAGCCTGGTCTCCAAAGCGAGTTCCAGGAAAGGCGCAAAGCTACACAGAGAAACCCTGTCTACACAGAGAAACCCTGTCTCGAAAAAACCAAAAAAAAAAAAAAAAAAAAATGGAGAAACTAGAAATTGCTGAGGAACAATGCTTTAGGATGCTAGCCATTACATTTTTTAAGTGTGTGTGTGTGTGTGTGTGTGTGTGTGTGTTTGCATGTATACCCATGCATGCACATGCACAAAACATAGGGGTGCATTTGGAGGTCAGAAGTCAACTTAAGTGAGCCTTTTCTCTCTTGCCACTGAGTAGGGCCCAAGGAATCAAACTTAGGCCATCAAACTTGATGTGGAGCATCTTGACTCACTGAGCATCATACTAGACAGACATTGTTTATTTCAAGTTAGATGGATCCAGCTTTCACACTTCTCTCCTTTAGTAAACAAAGCCTAGAATGATCAAAAACACTTATGAAGTACTATGTAATATAGTGAATGGAAAAATAGAAACAACCACTCAGTTGTCAGATATTCTCAAACTTTTCACACTCTTTAATGATACTTCCATTAAATGTAAGTTGCACAGTACATTGTATTTCAATTTTAATTTTTCCCAAAATTCGTCTTTCGTCTAATAACATTCCTATTAAGAACATTTTCATCTTCATAGTATCAAAAATAGGATCATGAAGTAAGAAAACATGAAGACCGTGTTCTTACATATCAAATGTTCCCTTCTTTCATTTGTATTTATTTATTTATTTGTTTGTTTGTTTGTTTGTTTGTTTTTCTCTCTCCTCTCCTCCCCCTCTCCTCTCCTCCTCCTCCATGTCTCTTCTGATAAGGACAGGCCTTCCATGGATACCAAGCAGCCATGGTATATCAAGTTCCAATGCTCCCTTCTACTGCGTGTTCATCATTCTCTGCTCTGTTTGTAATTTCTTCTCCACCTTTTCATCTGTCTTCATTAAGGCTCTCTAGCACTGGAATAACAGACACACATTAACACTAGCTTAATTAGAGGAGATAAAGTGGGTCTCACAAGGCACTGAAAACAGAATATTTCCCCTTCGACTCTCCAACCTGTCTATACTAACTTGTTTCACCATCTACTTTCAGCTGCCTCGATTTTTTTAAGTTGTCACTACAAATCCCAGAGAGACAGAGGTTGACTAAACTTACCTGGATCAGGAGGCCAGTTCAACTGTAATCAACTATGACCAGAGCTGAAGCAGATTTTTTTTTCTCTACTCTGCCTTTAAATACCTTCCCTGGCAGAACAGGATGGTTATGCCTAACTAATGGAAGGGGACTGTGTTGTAAATCAGAAACTTTGGGGCTTACTGTAATTTGTACTTAAGTTCCCTATATCCCCAGGCCCAGCTTAAGGAACACTACATAACCCATCCTTCTAGGAACCAAATTTAGTTACTCTTGGTTTTATGTCTCCACCACAACTCAGTTAATTCTTCCAATTACACATTTTTGCTTAGATAATAATCTTTTTTCATCCACATGACTCATCTTTCTATCCCCCAAAGCACTTAAACAATAGCATTAGACAGTGCAAGTTGCTTGGTATAAATGGCACACTGAAGGGTTTCTTGTGTCTCTGAACACCTATGATGCACTTGCTTCCCTATTACTTAGGCAATTATTTATTGAGCTTTCCCAGTTATGCAGAAACTTTGGTAGATATCACATACACAAAAATGAACAAAACAGACTGCCTTTGTGAAGTTCAGTCTCTATTGTAGGATTTTTAAAAGCAACCAAGTCAATATGATGCTATAAATTATGATTAATATTAACAGTCATTAATTGACATAATTGTGATTAATAGTGAAATTATGATTAACAATTGGTTAATAAATTGTGATTAATATTAATAGAAAATAAGGAGGCCATGTCACTATCACAAAGAAGCCTAACTTAGAACACGTGGTCATTACCAAACATTGGTAGTGAGTTTCTGTAGTGTCAGTACTCATGAGGCTGACCCTGAAGGATTGTAAATCCAAGGCTACATAGTGAACACTAGGCCAGCATGGACTACAAAGCAAGAGCTTCTAAGAAAATCAGAGAAGTTCTAAGGAATGGCCAGAAAGCCTAAGTTAACAGCATAGTTTGGAAGAAGATGTTAGGAGGATCCCAGGGACAGATTTTTATGAGAATAGGGAACATGTATGGGTACTCTGAGTGGGCATGAAGTTGGTGCTTCCAAAAACAACAGAAGATCGATGCATTTAAAGAGAAAGTGAGCAATCAGCCCAGCGGGACAAAGTGTTCCATAAGAGGTATGTCCAAACCAGCTTACAGAGACAGTGCTGGCTGTATTTGATCCCAAAAGCTCCAGTGCTTGACCGGGTGCTGCAGACAGGCCAACATCATGGTATCCATCTGAATTTTTAAACTATACTGTCTCAGTTACTTTTCTGTTGCTGAGAAGAGACACTATGACCAAGCCAACTTATAGAAGACAGAGTTTATCGGGGCTGACAGTTTCAGAGGATGAGTCCATGATGAGGTGGGGAGAGCGGCAACAGACCAATCAGGCATGGCACTGGAACAATAGCTGAGAACTTTTATCTGATCCATAAGCATGAGGCAGAGAGAGAGGCGGAGAATTAACTGAGAATGGTATGGGCTTTGAAACCTCAAAGCCCACCCCCAGGGATACACCTCCCTCAACAATCCTTCCCAAACAACTCCACTGGCTAGGAACCAAGTTTCCAAATAAATGTCCTATGGAAGATATTCTCATTCAAACTACCACATGATTGCTGTGGGATGTTCTGTATGGCAAATGTGTTGCTAATTAGTCAATAAATAAAACACTGATTGGCCATTGGCTAGGCAGGAAGTGTAGGCGGGACAAGGAGGAGAATAAAGCTGGGAAGTGGAAGGCTGAGTGAGAGAGACACTGCCAGCCGCCACGATGACAAACAGCATGTGAAGATCCCGGTAAGCCACGATCCATGTGGCAAGGTACAGACTTATAGAAATGGATTAATTTAAGCTGTAAGAACAGTTAGCAAGAAGCCTGCCACGGCCATACAGTTTGTAACCAATATAAGTCTCTGTGTTTACTTGGTCGGGTTTGAGCGGCTGTGGGACTGGCAGGTGATAGAGATTTGTCCTGACTGTGGGCCAGGCAGGAAAACTCCAGCTACACATGATCTCTAAATTCAGAATGGGAAATGGATTAGAAACTGGAGGCAGTGTTAAACTAGAAACAAATCCTGAGACCAGTTCGGCAGGGCAAGACCCAATTTCCCTGCAGGAGTCTGCCCACTCTCATTTCTGAATTTCCATCCTACCTCACCTTCAGGATTCCTTTTCATCTCAATCACTTCCCTTTCACTTCCCTTTGTGGCTGAATCATGGCCTTCTCTTTCTGACATTCCTCTTTCCGTCTCCCATCTGCTCTTGGGCAAACACTCTGTCCTCTTAAACAACAACTCCTATATTTCTATCTCTGGCTTTGGAATTTCAGGGATAGTCAGTGTGACCAAAATAGTGTATGAGTTCATGTAGTTTAAGAAATTGTGACAGAGACCAAGTCATTGGTATCAGGTAAGGAATCTTTTCAAAGCACACATTTTCTAGGTTTGCTTGCAATCATTTCCAATCAGCAGGCCTGTGGTGGGGCTGAGACATTTGTGTCTTTAAATAAATTCCCCAAATAACACCAAGGACCATCCATGTTTGAGAACCTTTGGCTGTCCGACAATGACCAAGTTGATATCATAGCATTTTAGCTCAAATGACTTTCTCACATCTTTTGCTTCCAGGAGTCACTGTTAAGACATGTTGCCAGCCACACCTATTTAGAAGTCATAAACCAAACATTTTTCAATGATTTTTTTTCAAGACCAGTCATATCCTCTACTGTGGTGACTGTAGTTACTGTTTATAGACTAAAGACACCTGTCCTCAGTGAAAGAGAAGAACTGTTTTTCAAATGTAAAATTCCAACGTGGGATTTTCTAGATCCTGCAGCCCCATTTTATTAACAGATTGATACCAGTTGTGCTTAATCCTGGCAGTACCGAGAAGCATCATGCTCATGCTTCATATTAAGAGAAACAAAGCTTCCTAATTTCTTATTACTCACTCACTTATAAGGTTGATGTATCAGGTAATGTGAGAGACGTGAAGGATATAAGCTTACGTGATCTGCTTTAAACCAAAGCAACAAAAGCAAATTCAAAAACTCTGAGCTCCCAAATTTCTTGTCTTCTGTTTCTCGCCTGGAGCCCATACTACCTCCCACACTGCACATGCTGTAAACTTTATGTGGCCCATCTGTTAAGGAGTTTGTTTTCCAAATTTGCAGGGGTTTGGCTCTTCTGGACTGAGTACCAGAACTAAATGTGACACAGATTTTTACCTACTTAATAATTTTCAATTGCAAGGGCATTGATGTTGGAAAAGGTCGGGGGGAGGGGGGGGAGAAAACAGAGAAACAGCACTGTGACTGTTAAACACCGGGACTCAGGCAACCATGTACTTAACTTCCGCCATGATGACAGGCATAGCTGTGTGGAGGGGATATTGAATTTCCAGGTTGGCTGTGGGCTGAATGTGGGCACAGCTTGGCATTTAAAATGAGGCAGATTCAGACCATGATGTTTCCTCACAGTTAATGCAGAGACCATAGATAATAATTATGTTGCTGAGCCGACAGAGAATTTTTACGACTGAACCTCTATTAAAGTGGCAAAACAAGAGGATAATGTCTCCAGCACTAACAAGTTGGCAGAGAAGTCGCTGGCAGCTCCGCCCACTGATGTTCCATCTGTGCGAACCTTCAGCAGGATCTAGGATATTGTTTCCCTACACAGGTTGTTCCCGCGGTATAATAGAGAGAGACCGAGTGTAGATATCTTTATTGTTTTTGAAAAATCATTGCCACTTCAGGGAAAGCAGCTCCCGGGGCTGGGCAGCAATGCTGTTAAGTCATGCTAGGGAACAGCATCCATTCGGTGACGTCGGCAGGAAAAGAACCGTTTCTAATCACTGGCTTGTCCAAATGATACAAAGGCACAGAACAAGAAGACCCACTTTGAATCAGGATTCGTCTTAGAAAAGCTTTTTGAGTCCTTTCATGGAAATTTAAGAAATTGCTTTTGTTTAAAAATACCATTTTTGCTAGTGGCTAATAACAGAGGGCATTTCCCTAACCTTGGCTCTCCTCTGGTGTCCTGGTTACTGGCTCGGATTGTCCTCTTAAAAAAATAACAGTTACAAGGTAAGGGAGAAAGACTCTTGTGCAGGCAAAGGGAGTATATAAACCAGCTGAGTCAAATCCTGAGTTTGACCCCTGACATGACATCTGTCATTGTACACTGTGGTGCTATGCAGAAGTGGTCCCTAGGCAAGCTAGGCAGCAGCCACAGCTGCCTCCACGGATTTCCTAAACACTCATTTGATATTTAAGAAATGCTTTTATAGTGAAATTGCTGCATATTGTGACTTATTCATTGTGTGCCCAGAATAGAGTCTCGTTGGACATACTTTTGTGCTCTGGCTACAGAAATGGATTTTAAGTCATCCTTTGGAGCCTGTAGATGAGGGAGTATTGGGCTACTCACTTTGGTAAAGGATTCTATGTGGAGAGCAAGTAAAATGGACAGCATCCTGGGGTTGTATGTGCCTGTCAGGTTATCAGTATTTAATAGATTTAAATCTCACACCAGTAAGTAAACACTGTCATCATATCCTGTTTTGCAGATGAAGGAATCAAGGCTCAAAAGTAACTAAGACTGTGTGAGATCTAACAGCTAGTGAGGTTAGAGCTTTACAAAGCTCAAGTTCTCGAGCCCTTCTCTGGATGGGACCCCTAAAGTAGGACTTTCAATCCTGCCAAACCATTTTTAAAGTATCTCTAAGACCTTATGAAAGTCATCAGCATAAAGCCGGCAAAGGAGGTTTTCATTATCTGACATGTCATGTGTTCTCCTCCACGGAATTCACTTTGAATACATTTCCATTGCTTAAGGCGGTTCACGAAATGATTTCCCTCTATCTTGTCTTTATGTATTCATCCCCACACTCCTACCCTACATTTGTTCAGCCCCACCCCTCCCCCGCCAAACAACACAGAAGCAAAGACAAATATTAATGCTTTGGGAGACACTGACAGGTACCTACGCAGTTCCTCCTTCTCTGGAAATTTCCATCATTATGTGATTCACTCAGCAACTCTTGGAACTCTTGTTCATTCAAACATGGCCCCAGAAGAGCTAGCTGTTCCTTACCTGAAGGCACCCTTGTTTTTTCCTACTGGTCTTTGTTCTGGGTTACAGCTCAGTGTCTTTTTTGGAAGTCTGCTGTTTAATTACATTGAGATCTCACTCCACCCCACCTGGAAGTCACTGCACAATAGAGGCAGAGTCTTTGAGTTACTTAGTATTCTTAGTTCTGTGTATTAGAGCGGACCTGTTCAATGTCTCTTCTGAATGCATGACTCTATGAACCCTTCATTTCATAGAGGAAAATTTAGCATTGGTGGTAGAAGCGATGGTTTGCTTCACACTACAGCTTCAGTAATCAGTGGAAAAGCTGGGGGCCTGCCCCTATAGTTTCCATCGTGAATGCTGAGCTCTCCAAAGCTGTAATCAAACCTGACTGTTTAAATACCTGGAGACAATTGCCCGGCATTAATAGCCCTGTCTTCTGGATTATGTGTGTGCTCTATCTATCTATTGTACTTACTTAGCCCTGGGTACACAGGTACATATTTCACTTACCTGCCTAGATTGTGATTATCTAGAAGTTATAAATGCCGACAGTTCCACCCGTCTTTTCACAATGCCTTGACTACTTGAGTGTCTGAATGTGGGAAAACTAGAAGTTGATCATCGTATCAACTTATTCAGAAAAATGGAGGAAAGGATACCATTTCTTTGCTCAATATTTCACCATTATCTATAGCTTCAAAATTTTGATTGGTGCCCTCTCCTCTCCTATCCAAATCTAATCCCTTCCTTTAGGATGGAGAAAATAGAGAAAAAATGTCAGGCTTTACCAAGTTCTGTAGTCCTACGACGTGGTCCCCAGTTTCTAACATCCAAAGGGATTGTTAGATCCCCAAGCACCGCAAAAATACTCAAAGCAACCATAAATGAAGGGAATAAGGAAAGAAATGTCCTCTTTCTTTTTAAAGAAACTTCCCGGAGTTTTTCTTCCCTCAATGGTTAGTACTGTTGGGGTGACCAACCTGAGCCAAGAAGAAGTGAGAATAAGGATGACACCTTTGATCAACCAAGAATCAAGAATTCAGGATTCATTAATCCTAACCTTCAGGGTCTTTTAATTTTTATTTATTTGTGTGTGTGTGTGTGTGTGTGTGTGTGTGTGTGTGTGTAGTTGCCAATCATGTGATTGATTCCCTTGTGTTTTGTGTACAGGGCAAACACTCCTAGACTGAGCCACAGTCTTAGCTACCCAACTTATTTTCCTCGATCTGATCCACATGTCCATAGCTTTAGATGCTCATAACAATCTTCCCGCCTTTTAAATATCTTGTCTTTCCTTGAGCATAGTGCTAAGGAACTGAGCCAATATTTCCCTTCTGGTCATTCTTCACTTTTGTTCAGTTTCTCAGCTTCCTTTCTGCCTAAGTGTCGTTGTCCTAAAGCCTCTGTAACTCCCTCATCATCACATCTCCTGTTTCCACTCACAACCCCCCACCCCACACACACTTTCCAATTCTCCTTCCTTTTCCCTCTCTTTCCTTCTCAATTCCATATTCTACAAACTTGCTTTAGACCACTGGTCACTTAAAATTATTCCACCAATTAAAGCCTTAACATTTCAAGAAAAAAAAAAAAAAAACAGGTCCAATCCCAGGGGAGTCCTTGCCCTGGAGGAGATGGGAATGGGGAATGGAGTGGGGAGTGGGGGAAGGGGGCGAGAGGAGGGAGGACGGGAATCCGTGGCTGATATGTAAAATTAAATTAAATTATAAAATAAAATAAAAGAAAAAAAACAATATTGAGTTCCAAGGAAATAAATCATATTTAAAATACAATGCAGAAAAATTTCACTAGGGAAACACTCTCTGATTTCCATATTTGGTGAAGTCATTTGTTACATGTCATATCACAGGCCTACAACAACTAGAACTGTTAACTACTTGTGGGATGATTTAGTCAATGTCTATATGTCTTTGTACTTCCTATGAAGTACTAAGTCTTAAGGACAAGAAAAGTATCTTTCTTGTGAAGCATTTTATCTCCTGGTACTAACAATCATGAGGGGGAAAAAACAGAACTAGCAAATGGACAAATAAAAGTATCATTTACTTGTCTCCCTAATGTGCTCAAGGGTGAAACTATTTTAGGTCCTCATTTATTGCTTCTTTTCTTTAAACCTACAGTCAGTGGATGCATACTCACTGACATTATCAACCCCTACATTCATAAGATTGTGCCCTAACTACATTTCCAAAGAGAGATGCAATACCATCAAATACAAAGAATTCTATCTATGTGATGTTGGGAAACGGGCATAAGGAGTCAAAATATATTCCAGACATTACTGGATGACCACAAAATCAAATCAGAACAATGTGCCCAGTCAGTGATTCAATGCATAGTGACTCTAGACCCGGATATATTATTATTCAAATCTTAACAAGGAGAATGATTTCCATCATGAGATAATGATGTATTGTATTTACTCTTTTTTATACAATTCTTGAGAACATGGTAGATTTGGACTTGAGTTTCAGCCTGAACAAGCATGTGACCTTGAACAAACATGTGACCTTGAACAAGCATGTGACCTTGAACAAGCATGTGACCTTGAACAAGTTTGAGTCCTTGAACATTTTTTTTTTTTACTTTGCTTTCTGCTTCCTTATGAAAAATCTAAAGGGGGAATACCAATACTTAACTCAGGGGGTATTGTGAGGATTGATAGAGTAATTATGGAAGCCTTCTGAGGATGATTAACCTCTTTTTTAATTAACATATGTCTGATATTTCAAGCTACACCCCAGCCCCATTGGCAGGGGAATCTATTTTTAATATGTCTATTCTCACATGTTTTGTGCTGATTGAATAGCTGAATTCTCACAGGTTCTGCTTTCCTGTCGCCTGCTCATCATAGTCTACAAAAAGTTATAGTAATAATTACTATAATAATAATAATAATAATAATAATAATAATAATAATAACAATAATTTACGTTTCCTGATTTCTGTTCCTGTTTACTACCGGAAAATCTCCAGCTACCAAGAGAGCGCTTTCGAATAGCTCACCGGCAGAACATCTCCTGGTGTTGCTCTTGAATGGCAGTTGGGACAGTCCTGCTGCAGTGAAGGGTTCCTTCATCTCCACCCTCTCCTGCTTTCCTTTATCACTGGGCTGGCTTGCTCCTTCTTTCCCAAAGAACAACCCAGTCTTTGCAGGGTCCCTGTTTAGATTCAGTCAGAATACCATACTCACTTGTCACGTCAGTTTTACCTTGTCGGGTTATTACATACTGGTATTCCTCCTTTCCCATCATTTCTTCTCCAATGATTCCTCTTTGCGCGGACTGTATTTTTGGTAATGAAAGCGAATTTCTGACTAGTCCCATATTCCTTCTCTTCTAGTTTTCTCACAATCATTTCCGATTATACTGTAAATTTAACTTCAGGCATCACTCTTTCTAACTCCTTCTCACTCAGTGTTCACAGCTGTCAACTGAGATGAATCATTAACCCTCTTGCCTGGATTGCTGAAAAATTCTGCTAATTTATCTCTTCATCACTTCTAGTTTCCCTGCTTCTATACAACAGTTTTCTTGTCTATAGATTTCGACACATGACTGACTATTGCTGCTCCAAGAGACAAGGAGTCTGGGAAAATCAAGTCAAACTGACCAGAAATTGTCCTCTCAGTTTACATGACTGTTTCCATCTATTTGGAGGTAAATCAGTCAACTAGGTCATTTTTTTTTTTCCTGGTTCACACTAAAAGCAAGTTGTTAGAAGCCAAATTCTACCCCTTTGAAAAACCAAAAGTAAGTGTCCTAGATTTCCAATGTAGACGTGATGGAGATGTCCCCTACTGGAGGTTCTGCGGTAGGGCTACTTTCATCTAAATTAGATAAAAGGTAATTCTGAGAACCATCTGGAATCATCCGCGGGCAGTTGTGAGTAGCCTTTGTGGTATAAGAGCAAAATGGCTATTCATACATTCACCTCGATGCTAAAAATTCTATGGGAACAGGGCAGTGTCTAATTTCTGTCCTCAACTCTTAGCATACTCGACCTGACACAAAGTTGATAGCAGATCATTCATTATTGATTGAACAGTTGAAAGAATGGATAGCTTCCCACCATGTCATTTCAAAGCTCTCTAGAACTTATCAATCAACTTATCAACTTTCAATACCTGGCTTATCCCCTATCCCTGCAGGGTTTTTATTATGTCAGATAAGACATTCAAACAGTTCTATGAATGATTTACTTTAATTATAGCTACATGCAGCTATAACACCAGTGATGGTAATATATAACTGAATCACATCATTAAAGAGCGTGTTTCTTCTCAGCTTCTACAGTCCAAAGAGAAAACTTTTAACATGTGAGATAACTCAGAGGACAGCAAGAAGCCCTCCTCCAAAGGAACTCCCAGTCATGTGGGAAGTGACGTTGATTTTTCCCAGCATTGGGCACTTCATTCGCAGGCTCCATTATTGTATTTTGGAAGAAAAACCCAGTAATTTTACATCTCTAGAATAATATAAGAAGATTTTCCATGAAAGACTATTTGTTAGATTTGTGGTCAGATGACAAGGTATTTAGTAGCCAAGAACTTTGTAGAGTTCCTCTATACTCAAAGCTCAAATGCCATAGAAAAGAGACTGATTCCTTGATTCCTTCAGCCTTGACTTCCAAATGCATTCGTTCAGAGAAGAGAAGGTGGTGTAAAGTGGTCTTCTGAAACATGAACTGAGAAATAGGTTATCACTGCTGCTGTTGTTGTCTTTATTGCAAATACTAATGACCCTAATTTGAATTATAAAGATAACTAAATGCTGATAACCAACCTCAATGTACAGTCCTAAAATATGGCTCCCTGTTTAATAAGATTACAAAGACTTCTAGGAAATTAAATCTCCCTGAGTGAATTCTCGGTGTGGGATACCCTACACTCACTAGGTTCCATGTGCAGATTCTACGGCAACTCAAGGGAGTGAAAGGTGATGCGCATTTGAGTGAAGCAAGAAACTAGATCAAACAAGGTCATTAGCATCACATAGGGGAGACAGCGAGATAAATGAATTGTTCATCTAGGATACTGGAAATTTCCGACTATACCAAAGTGTAACAAATATAACACCTTGTTTTTATTTTTCAAAAAAAAAAAAAAACTCTGAATCTTTCATTTAACAACTAAGCTTATTCAGTTTCTTTCCTCTATTGTCCCTTATCTCTATTGGTATTTGTCCCTATAGTTAGTTCTCTGTTTGCTAATTTCGTAATTCCACATTTTTAACTTCTACTTCTTGTTTTAAAACAAAACCAAAAAAAAAAAATATTTCCCCCTTATCCCATCTTCTCTTTGAATCATTTTTTTTTCCTTATTTTCCCTATTTCCATTCTTCTTCATGCTTTTAGTCTCCCCTCTTCAGTCTGTGACTGCTGGAGTGCTTACGAGTTCTTAACATGTCCTCTGCTGTTCTGCTCCCTCCCTTTCACAATCCTACCCGTCTGTCCTCCTTTGTAAATCGTTTTTTTTTTTTTTTTTTTTTTTTTTTTAAGCATGGGTGGGTGGCCTTAAAACGCTGCAGGAACAATTCGTTACTAGGATATTTGGGAAGGGGGTGAAGCCACAGTAGAACTCATTTATTCTGAGGAGCAGGCTTCTGAAGCGTGTTGGGGGCAGATGGCTGACTGACATCGCTAGGTGGCAGTATTCCAGACAGGATTCCAATCGCAGAGCTGTGTGAGCCCTCCCCACCCCCAGTCCTGGGTGTCAATGGCCTCTATGGTGATTTTGATTCAGAAATTTATCTGCTTTGAAATCTTGGGCCTGTCACATCACTTCTCAAAAATAACGTAACTTAACACCTTAGGATGCATGACTGCTGATCTGAGTCTCAACTAGACAGAAAATGGTTTCATAGATTTGCTTTTTTTTCCCTTGCATAAAAAAATACCAATGTAAAGGCCTTTATATATGAATTTTCAGATCAACGAAATTCTAAAGACTAGTACAACGTATTGTTTATGAAGTAGAATGTCTTCATCAGTATTAACTAATTAATGTATTTCATGAAAACATGCCTTTCCAGATGTCCAAATGTTAAATATTTGATCGCCTAAATAATCCACAGTATGTCCCATGAAGTACAGGATGCAGAGTTGCTGGGTTTGGCCATGTTGAGCACATTCAATTTTAGGAACTGGCCTGCTTCATAATGTACTATCTAGAAGAAATTTAGCACATTATGAAACCTTACCCTGCCTTAGTTTCCCCATTTGTAAATGGGGATATGAGTAAATACACTGTTCATGGAAATATTGTAGAGTTTAAATGGGTTAATATGATTAAAAAATTATAACCATATCTGGCATACTGAACAGCCTTAGGTTAGCTACTCTGTGTTCAAAATATCCTTAGACTCCCTATTTATCCTTAGTGCATGAATATGTGTATGTGTATATATGTTTTATATATACATATATACACACACTTTCTTGGACATGGGCATCAGCCATCCAAAGTCAGACCTCATGCTTGCACAATAGACACTTTACAGACTGACCCATGATTACCTTCATCCCCAAGATTACCAATTTTTTATTATTTTATTTGTATTTTTGGATTGTGATATGATTACATCATTTCTGTCTTCCCTTTTCTCCCTCCAAACCCTTCCATATATACCCCTCCTTTGCTATCTTTCAAATGCATGGCCTCTTTTTTCATTTACCATTGTTACATGTATGGCATCTACATCTCAGCACTGGACTGAGATGAATATAAAAGGGACTTATCTTCAATGTAAAGTGTTTTAAAAGATTTAATATTCCAGGGGGAGCTGGAGAGATGGCTCAGAGGTTAAGAGCACTGACTGCTCTTCCAGAGGACCTGGGTTCAATTCCCAGCACCCACATGGCAGCTCACAGCTGTCTGTAATTCCACTTCCAGATGATCTGACACCCTCATACCAACATACATTAAATAAATAAATCTTTTTTTAAAAAAGATTTAACATTCCTTATTTTATGTGTCAGTGCCTCCATGTGTCACTACGAGCTCACCCCATGTGTGCTTGGTGATCAATGAGGTCAGAAGAGGACACCAGATCTCCTAGAACTGGGGTTTCTAGAGGTTGTGAGCTGAGAACCAAACCCAGGTCTTCTGCAAGAGCAACAAGCGCTTTCGGCTGCTCAGCCATCATCCTCCAGCCTCCATGTTGTAAATCTTAAAGGATGCAGATGAGATACAGGTGCTATTAAGGGGTGACAGAATTCTATGGGATGAAAAAGGATCAACTACCACACTAACAGTGTGTGAGAGAGAGAAAGGACACACTTCCAGATAAAGATACTTCAGTTGAAACTAGAGCTTAAGCACGCTTGAATGTGTGAGCCAGTAAAAAAGAATGTTCAGGGAAGTTTCTTGCAGAGAAATGGCATACACTTATCCTGATAAGAATGGCTAAGAAGGAAATATTGGCATTATTCAAGAACTAGGTCATTTTTCCTTAATGCTCACAGGTATCTGTGAATAATTCATTTTGATTCCCCACAAAGCACAGGGAAAGGAATGATTTCAAGGGCCAAGAAAAAGCTATTATACTCTGGCCTACTGAAGTGTGACTGTGAACTAACAAAACAAATCTTTAGACAAAATGTGACATGAATCTTTTCTCAGATAATATGCTGACCTCCTTCCTATAAAATGCTACTAAATATTTTTGAATAAAGAATGCATCCACGAGCTGTGTCTTCCAGGAGGAGTGATGGGGTTATACTGAGTCATCTGTTATTCCTCTCTGTGGGGCTAATTGCATGAATGTGCAAATCAGCTTGACATGAGCTAGACAAAAAGCACAATCAGGGGCTGGTCACAAAATGAAGTTGTAGATCTTGAGAGCCATAAAAAGGAAGAGGCACCAAGATCATGATGGGGAAAACTACAGAGACAACCAAACAGAGTTAGTGGGGACTCATGAACTTCAGACCAATAGCTGTGGAACCTCCATGGGACTGGACTAGGCCCTCTGCATAAGTGAGACAGTTGTGTAGCTTGATCTGCTTAAGGGGCCCCTGGCAGTAGGATCAGGATCCATCCCTGGTGCATGAGCAGGCTTTTTGGAGCCCATTGCCTATGGTGGGACACCTTGCACAGCCTTGATACAGGGGGAGGAGCTTGGATTTGCCTCTGCTGAATGTACCAGGCTCTACTGACTCCCAATGGGAAAGCCTTACCTTCTTGGAGGGGGGAATGTGAGGTGGCTTGGGGGAAGTCTGGGATGGTAGGAGGAGGGAAGAGAGAAGGATCTGTGGTTGGTATATAAAATGAATAAAAAAATTTCTTAATAAAAAAATTTTTGAAAAAAAAAACCCAGAGGATTAAAGGCCATCCTTTTCAAAAGCTATTTACGATAAGCTGACCATAAGATTTTGTCCCTGGAATGAGGTCAGCAGGGTTTGTATTTGGAGGAAATGAGTTCTCTTCAACCTCTAGTTCTAACCTGTGATCTTATGGATAAAACACACTTTCTTTAATGTGTAAATTCTGAGCTTGTTTTGCTCTTAAATGTTTTTTCTTTTATTTTTGGGGGGAGAGGGGGTTGTTTGTAGAGAAACTTTGGAAGTTCTGTGTTAGAATCTATGAAAAAGTTTTATATATAGATAGTTGTATTATTAAATTTGGAGCCATAGTCAGAAGATTCAGATCATAATTGGCTCATTTTTCTATTTCCTTAACTATTGTAATTGCCAATTGTATAATAGTAATTTTGATTTGAAAAATAATTTTTTTACCCATCAAAATCTTTGCTGTTATGGTCTGCAGCCTTTAATGACTGTGGTGCTTGTATGACCAGTGGAAAGAAACCCTGTACCCATGGAAGTGAGGTGCTGCATTGAGGTGTGAGTCATGGTTAGTAAGATTCGAGACTTCTGTGGTGATCACTGTCCCCATGAGAGACGTCTGGATGCATTCATGAGGATGCTTTTGTTTCCAAATGAAAATTTGCTACTTTGGCAGTTTCCATTAGAAAAAAATTCTTTCTTCTTGTTTGAATACAATAGTTTTAAGATGTACTATGAATAATGGTGTAAGTAACACACAATGAATTGTAAGTAGCATGTCATTCAGAGAATATATCGACAGGTTTTTTTAAATCTTAATGTTTCTTTTCTTTTTTTTTTATTTTTCGAGACGGAGTTTCTCTGTGTAGCTTTGCGCCTTTCCTGGAACTCACTTTGTAGACCAGGCTGGCCTCGAACTCACAGAGATCCGCCAGACTCTGCTTCCCAAGTGCTGGAATTAAAGGCGTGTGCCACCACCGCCTGAATGTTTCTTTTCTATTTATAACTTCAAACCTTCATGAAGTATTTTAAGAACATAAATTTCTTTACAGTGAGCTGAACTACTCTTTTTTGCTATGATAGGTCCTTAAACATGCCACTCACTTACAAATGGACTTCTTTATCATCTAGAATATTGACATTAATTTAAATTGCAGTGTCTTTTTGCAACTTGATATATTAATGTTCCTCTAAGTGGTACTGATAGTTGGTTCAGAAGAGATAAGAGTAATATTTATTCATGGTAATTGATGAAATAATTTGCCTAACTTAAGGAAACTAAACACTATGGAAAACTGAATTTATATGCAACTCTCAGTTTGACTTGAGGCCACAGAAGACAGTCTGAATCTACCTGTGGGATATGTGGAATCTGTTGCTTTATTTTCAGTGTTTAGAGATACGTTCATCCTTAATTGGTTTGGAAAGATGCCATATAATCTTAAGTTAACCTGCATGCTATAAATGTGCTGTGTGTGTGAGTAAAGGAAAACCTTTTTTGAAATGTTAAAAAAAAAGGAAAGAAAGAAAGAAAATCTCAGAAATATGGAACAATGAGTTTAGCAAACCAAAACTTGAGGAGGAAAGCCATTTACAAATCCTTTCAGGAAAGATATGTTTCTGCAAGGAAGGTAATCATGGATACTTTGATGAGATATGTAAGTGTGAAGCCTCAAGGGGCTATGTAGGGATGCAAAGTGATTAAGCTGAGCACTTACTGTAATTGCTTTCTACCATTTAGTCCAGGAATGATTAAAGCGAGAGCTATGCAATTTGGGTGGCAGGAGGGTCAAGCGTGTTCCCAGCTACAGCGTCTCTATTTCTAATCCTTCTCCTTCTATGCAGCTCCCCGTCCATATTAACACTATACAGCTCCAGAATTAAGCCACGTTCCTTCATCTGCCTCTCTTCTAACTTCCAGAACTCAAATTTAGAGATTAAGTAGAGTCAGAAGTAAATACTCCCCCATGAATGGTAGGAAAAAAAAAAAAAAAAGCTTGAGTAAGTGTGGGCTGCCTGAAATAAACCTGAGAGGAATGTTTGCACAATACCTTCCTGCTGGCTGGGGAATTGTTCCCACAAAGCATTCTCTATCCTGAAGGCTGCATTTCAGCAACCTTGGAAGTATTTCCCTACCAAGGGGCTCACTCATCTTCGGTAGTTTCTCCCATACTGCCCCTTCTTCCTCCCACCTGGACTGTGGAAAACCCCTTCTCCTCTGAGCAACTTGAAATATTTGGTTCTTTAGGGATTTCACGGGAGAGAGAGCAAGGGACCTGAAGTACTGGGCTTTTCTTTATGCTTTTTAACTTTCCAGTAAAACCATACAAAGTCATATGATTCTGATGTCATCAACACACGTTTCTTCTCTCATTTTATGACCCTGATGAAAAGTATTTCTACTTGACCGAAAGAAACCTACCAACACAGTCATTTAAAACCTTGTGGTAATTTTCCATCTTTATTGCCAATTGGTTGCCATTACTTCATGGCTTTATGATAATGTCTCATAAAGCTCAAACAAAATGAACGTTTCAACAATGCCTACATACTGAGCACTGGTATGTGTGGAATACTATCTAATTCATTTAATTCTGCCCATCCTACCGTTATTGTCTAATTTCATCTTCAGTATGTGAAATAAAACTGTTCAGGTCTTCCTTCCTACTTCAGTTACTACCTTAAGACACACAGGTATAGCATCTCATTCAAAACTGGACACAGTAGAGCATGCCAAGAACCCCAATACTCAAAATGTAGAGGCTAGATGATCAGTAGTTCAAGGACAACGTCAACTACATAGTGAATTACGCTATGAATTCAAGGTCAGCCTGGGCTACTTGAGAGGGGTGTGTATGTGTGTGTTGTTTTCTATACCTCACATAAAAAGACATTCTGCATCTCTACCAAATACAATGATTTTCTTTCTTTTATCATTTCTTTTCTTTAATTTACTTTTTGTGGGGGTATGTGTGTGTAATGTGTATGGTATACCCTAGAAGAAAAGCCAGAGGACATCCAACATCTTGCTCTATCATTCTCCATTTCATTCCCTTGAAACAGGGTATCTCATGAAACTCAGAGCTAAACCAGCAGCCAACAAGCCCCAGATGTCCTCCGGAGGTGACAGGCACAGTCCTGTGTGATGATGCTGAGGTTTTTACATGGATTCTGGGGATTTAAACACAAGACCTCATGCTTGGGGCAGCAAGCATTCTTACCCACTGAGCAATCTCCTAAGCCAAAAGAGAGGGGTTTTTTTTGTTTTTTTTTTTTTTCAATAGCACATGATCCGGTGTATCTAGTGTCTCTTCTGCTTGGGAAAAGTCAGCCTGCATTCTCTACCCATCTGTAGCCCTGGTAAGAACAGCTCCGGTTCAAAGGAGTCCTGAACAAAGATGCTCCATCTTTTGGTCCCATTTTAGGTTTCCAAGATGGCACATTTTATGACTATGATTTTTCCCCCTTGATCTTTTTTGCACATCACTTATGAATTTGGTTTTTTTATGACTCACTGAATAGCAAATTTTAGTAAACTAAAGTTTTTCCGAATCAGAAGATAAACTTGCCCTATACCATCACACTGAGATAGGACGAAGATAATGAAAAGCAGTCATTGAAACTAACCGAGTTCTGAAGGAAAAGTGTCAAAGCAATTACCAACAACTGCATGACATTTCTTTAATGTTCTCAGCATGGCCAGGTAATTACAGCTCTTGAATTTTTATCAATACTCTTAAAGAAACTGAAACAATGTTTTAAATCCTAAACTGCTAGAGTCTGTTGAAAGTAAAAACATGAAGGCAGATACTATTCTTTTATTATACCCATAATTCCTGCTGGCATAAAAATACACATGAATAATCAGGCATCAACTGGAGGGAGGGCTTCCAGGAAATAGTAACATTCATGAGAAGAGAGAGCTAAGGTGGACAGTTATTCTGGACTTAAATTCCATGAGCCATTATAGTTATCTCTCTTTTTTTCCAGTGCTTCCTTCTCTCTCTCCCTCCCTCTCCCTCTCTCTCCCTCTCTCTCCCTCCCTCTCCCTCTCTCTCATTCACTCCCTCTTTCTTCCTCCCTCTCTCTGTCTCTGTTTCTCTCTGTGTCTATCTGTCTGCCTGGCCATCTGTCTCTGTCTTTGTCTCTGTCTTTCTCTTTCCCCCACCTCACCTCCCATCAAGAATTGTAAAGCCTGACCCAGCAACTCTGGTCAGAATGAGCTCCGCCTTTAGATAAAAGAGGTGACATTAAGTTTTTCTCAGCCATTGCCCTATGGCATTTGCCCAGTAGCTCAATTTCCAAGAATATCTATTTTCTGTCTTGCTCAATCCCTGCTCCCAAGGGAAACCACAGAGTAGAAACTCTTTTGGTCCTAAGGTTGTTTTAAGCATCAGCAAAATGTTTGCATTGGTTTTATCCCATGTCTTGTTTCATCCAAATGAACTCATGAATCTCAGCTCACACAAGCCAAATGCCCACCGGACACATCAGTAAGATTGTCCTCTGTAACATGAATGGAAACTGGAGTTAAAACCGGAGGCCAAGTGACCTCTAGAATGTATATTTGATTGAATGACAGGTAGGGCAATTGAGAACTGACATCGGGTGCCTCAGTCTTGAATTTTAAATATGGCCTTGGGTCACAATTTCATGTTATTTACTAGTGAAGGGAACTCTTTAACAATCCTTCTTGGACCAACTCACAAAGAAACTTAACGAGGAAAACAGAGTATTTCTGAAAATTCATTTGTAATGGAAAATGAAAGGCAGAATGAGGACTCAGCAAAAGAAGAAAAAATGTGCAGCTTTATCCAGGCTTGAATACTAACAGAACAAAAACTACCCTTCAAGGAAATTTATTTTGCCACTTGATTGAAATTAGAATATTTATGGATGTGTCCACAAACTTAAGAGTGAAAATGAGTCATTTTTTTTTCTTAATCTGTCAGTCTAAACTTTCACAGAAACAGGAGTTCAGTAGAAAACCACACAGTTAAGTTACCCCAGAACCCAGGTAAACGAGAATCAGCAATGCCCATCTGTAAGCCAAATGTGCCTACAGTAAATAAGACAGAGACAGAAGAGTCTCCCCAGAAATCCCCAGTCCAGCCAGTTTCTCTAATGCAGCAGTGAACAAGAAGTACCCCACTTCAAAACAAATGAGAAAATGAGGACCAGCACTTGAGGGTGACCTCTGACCTCTACACGTATGCCAGGGCGTATGTGCCTACACTCAAACATATGAGCATGCACACATACACAAAGAAGGAGGAGGAGGAGAAGAGGAGGAGGAAGAGGAAGAGGAAAGAAACAAACGAACAAAGAACAAAGAATGAAAGAGAAAGAAAGAAAGAAAGAAAGAAAGAAAGAAAGAAAGAAAGAAAGAAAGAAAGAAAGAAAGAAAGAAAGAAAGAAAGAAAGAGAGAAAGAGAGAGGGAGAGGGAAGGAGGGAGGGAGGGAGGGAGGGAGGGAGGGAGGAGGGAGGGAGGGAGGGAGGAAGGAAGGAAGGAAGGAAGGAAGGAAGGAAGGAAGGAAGGAAGAAAAGAGAAGGGAAAGGAAGGAGAGGAGAGGAGAGGAGAGGAGAGGGGTGGGGAGGGGAAGAAAAGGAGAAGGGAGAGGAAGGGAAGGGAAGGGGAGGAGAGGAAATGGGAGGGCAGGGGAAGGGAAGAGAAATCAGTGTTGACATTCAAAGCCCGTCTAGAAAATCCACTCCATCTACTCATCTGGATGGATGGAGCATCTAAATTACATCTGCAAAGATCTGTACCCCTTTGAAAGCCAACATTCGTAGGGTCTGAATATTAATTAGCACAAGGACATCTTTTAGGGATGTGCAGGGGCATTTTCAGCTTGACACTGTCGTATTGAACAGCAGTCCCTTAAAGTCCTGAAATGTCATTCTATTCCATCCTAGCCCCCACCCCTATGGTCTGTACACTATTAGCAACTGGAATTTTTCCTTTTGAAGGTTAAAAACACAGTATTAAAATACTTTATCATAGTCTTCTTATGGAAAAAGGCCAGCGTTTATCATGCTTGGTACAATTATTGCCTCAAAAGCCTCAGATTCTCAAACACAGAAAGCATGATGTCATTATTCACCTTTCCAACGACAGACCTGCCTCCTTGTTCTATGAATTGCAGACTCTGTAGTCACATCCCAAGGAGGGAAAAAATAATCTACTTGCTCCTGGACCGCTACCTTGGGAAAATGAGGGGATTTCCCTGTACATCACAAGTTAGTAGCTCATCTAAGGACATCCCATGTAGCTCCAGGTTCTCTCCACACTGACGGAAAGCAAGTCACTGCATGCAGTCCTGAAACAAATATATTCCCATCTGCTGTGAGATGACGTGGAAACCACAGGGCTCCAGAGGAGAACTGCTTTCTTTGGGCTCTCACATGCTTTCAAGTAAGTTTCCTCATTGCCATTTATGCTAAGCTTCATGGTGAGTATTCTTTTTCCTCCGGACTTTTCTGCTTAGCCTAGGCCGTGGATAATATGTAAGGATGCGAAAAATGCAGACTCAAGTCAAAGGAAAGCTGAAGTTGGAAGCCATGTGCAGCTTCTCCTGGTTGTGAAGTCGTGAACAAACACCCAAGTCACCTTTGTGTATTTGTTCGTGATATGGAAAACCAATGTGTTTGCTCACTATCTACTATGAAGGTTAAATAAATCCAGCACAGACTGCCTGACGCTCTGTGAACAGTAGACACTGGCCATTGCCCTCTTTCACTTCCCTGTTCTATTCATGGACAGAACTACCATTGGCTCATTCTTCCTCAGTCACTGAAGGTTCCATGTAAAGTCTATAGGCTTCTTTTCTATCATAAAAATATTGATAGGTGATTTTGGCATCCTACATGATGGCTTATTTCATGTTCTCAATATCTAGGCATAGAGTTGCTTTACTTAATAAAATTTAAGCTTTACAAACACCCACACCTATCCATACTCACCCACCCACCCACCCAACCCCCACACAGAGAGAGAGAGAGAGAGAGAGAGAGAGAGACAGAGACAGAGACAGAGACAGAGACAGAGACAGAGACAGACAGACAGAACCACAGGTTCTGGGCCAAGACTTCAGCACCTGCCTCAGTCATTGAATTCATAATTTGAATTCTATTTTTCAAAAGGCTTTTGTTCAATAATATAAGCTTTAGACTCCATAAAACTTGCTTTCATATCCGTCCCCTCAGTGATTTTCTGACATACAATCTGTGATTTTTCTAGAAAATAACATCAGTTTACCTACCATTAGCCAAAATCATTTTTTCCTACCATGACATCCCACTGCCTCTAGGGTTCTATATAATTTCTGACCTCTGAGTTTGGTGAGTTTATCGTCACTTTGATCTACATAAATTTATAATTCACCTTTCTTGAGTAACAGAAATTACATGGTTACATATTTCTAATCAATTGATAACTCAACATCTTAATTATTCTTGCATGTGGCATGCCTAATGTATTAGGATCATGACAAAGAATCCTTATGCTCAATGAATTTAAAAATACTGTAGTGAAGTTACAGGCTAACTCAGAGGGTAAATGAAGTCATTTTTGAAGTCTATTGTGACGGATTCCCAGCTTCCCTATTTTGAAGTCAGGACTTCCTTCCATTCAGTGGTTGCAGAGGGTACTCACACTGAAATTATTTTCTAGTCACAAAAGCACACCCAGTGTTACCTGTCCCTAAGACCTTGATCCCACAGAACTGACAAGTTTATGTGAGTAAGGGTTTTGCTTTGCATTTGTCACGAGCCCCAAGCCAAACTTCCAGGACCCCAGCCATCATAATTCTAAACTCAAGCTTTAGAAATTGAAACCAGGCCGGGCAGTGATGGTTCATACCTTTAATCCCAGGACTCGGGAGGCAGAGCCAGGTGGATCTCTGTGAGTTCGAGGCCAACCTGGTTTACAGAGCAAGTTCCAGGAAAGGCACCAAAACTACATAGAGAAACTCTGTCTCAAAAAAACAAAAAGAAAAAAGAAATTGAAACCAAAGGTGGTCCACCTCACAGAAACTTCAGAAGTCTGTCTAAACATGATGCTGTTGTTGTTGCAGAACAGTGGGATAGTGAGCAAATATATTTTTAGTTTCTTTATTATTTATTGTTATTATTATTATTATTATTATTATTATTATTATTATTACCTCATATATTACATTCTGACTACAGTTTCCCTTGCCTCTCCTCCCCAAATCCCTCTCCCCCTCCCCTCTCCCTCAGATCCACCCACCCCATTGCCTCCCCTCAGAAAAGAGGAGACCTCCTGGGGACATCAACCAAACAGGACATAACAAGCTACAATAAGACCAGGCACATACCATCATGTCAAGGCTGGACTAGGCAACCTTGTAGGAGGAAAAGGGTCACAAGAGCAGGCCAAAGAGTTAGAGACAGCTCCTACTCCCACTGTTAGGATTCCTACAAGAACACCAAGCTACTCACCCATAACATATATGCAGAGGACCTAGGTCAGACCCCTATAGGAGGCTCCCTGATCTCTGTGAGCCCCCATAAGTCTCAGTCAGTTGATTCTGTGGGCCGTGTTCTCTTGGTACCCTTGACCCCTCCTTCCTCCTTCTCCTCTGCAGGATTCCCTGAGCTCTGCCTAATAATGTTTAGCTATGGGACTCTGCATCTGCTCCCATCAGTTGCTGAATGAAAAGTTTCTGGTCTCTGTGGTGATGATTCTGCTAGGCTCTGGTCCCAGAACACTCTGTAAGCAGGACAAGCTGCAGGTCAAAGGTTTCGTGGTTGGGTTGGCATCCGAATCTCTCCACTTGAGGCCTTGTCTGGTTACAGAAGATGACCGGTTCAGGCTCCGTGCCCCCCAATTACTAGGAGTCTTTGCTAAGCTTACTCGTGTAGATTCTATGGAGTTAGCATTACACTAGGTTTCCACCTTGCCTCAAAATGTCCCCCAAACCAGTAGTTTCTCCCCCCCCCCCATTCCATTCTGTTCCCAGCCCACTCCGATTCCACCCTCAAAATCTATTGTATTTCCCGTTCCCAGGGTGATCCAAGTGTCTTCCCTCAAGCCCTCTTTGTTACTTAGCTTCTTTGGGTTTGTGGATTGTAGCATGGTTATCTTTTACTTTACAGCTACTATCCACTTATAAGTGAGTACATGTTTCTGTTTCTGGACCTAGGTTACCTCACTCAGGATGATTTTTTTTCTAGTTCCGTCCATTTGCCTGTAAATTTCATGATGTCATTGTTTTTAACAGCTGTGTAATACTCCATTGTGTAAATGTACCACATTTTCTTTATCCATTCTTTGGGTGAAGAACATCTAGGTTGTTTCCAGTTTCTGGCTATTATGAATAAATCTATAATGAACATGGTCGAGCAAGTGTCCTTGTAGTAGGATGGGTCATCCTTTGGGTACATGCCCAGAAGTGATATAGCTGTGTCTTGAGGTGGATCCATTCCCAATTTCCTGAGAAACTACCATATTGATTTCCAAAGTGGCTGTACAAGTTTGCACTCCCACCAGCAATATAGGAGTGTTCCCCTTGCTCCACATCTTTTCCAGCGTGAGCTGTCACTTGTGTTTTGATCTTAACCATTCTGACAGGTATACGATGGAATCTCAGAGTCGTTTTGATTTGCATTTCTCTGATGGCTAAGGATGGTGAACATTCCTTTAAGTGTTTCTCAGCCATTTGAGATTCCTGTTTAGATCTGTACCCCATTTTTAATTAGATTATTTAGTTTGTTGATTTCTAGTTCCTTGAGTTCATTATATAGTTTGAATAGTAGCCCTCTATCAGATGTGGAGTTGGTGAACATCTTTTCTCATTCTATGAGCTGCCATTTTGTCCTATTTATGGTGTCCTTTGCCTAGGGCCAGATGGTTTTAGCACAAAATTCTACCAGACTTTCAAAGAAGAGCTAATACCAATACTCCTCAAATTATTCCACAAAATAGAAACAGAAAGAACATTGCCAAATTCATCATATGAGACCACAGTCGCCCTGGTACCCAAACCACACAAAGCTTCAACAAAAAAAAGAGAGTTGCATACCAATTTCCCTCATGAACATACTTGCAAACTTGATCCAAGAACAACATATCAAAAATATCATCCACCATGTTCAAGTAGGCTTCATCCCAGAGATGCAAGGGATGGTTCAACATATGAAAATCTGTCAATGAAATCCACCATATAAATATACTGAAAGAAAAAAACCACACAATCATCTCATTAGATCATTAGCTGCAACTTCTGGATCTTAATTCCCATCTATTAATTGGCAGCTATGAGGACATGGTCGAACCAACTGTCCTTCCTTGCCTTTTTTTTCTGTAAAAGGAACTTATATAGTTTCTCTATGTTGAGGTTCTTTTTTGAGAGTGAAGTAACTTAAAATGTTGTACAGTTTCTGGCTCAGAGTAAACACTCTACCCATATTGGCTATTTTTATTACCAACTATTATTTCAAATATGTAGGGCTTTTTTGAGATAATGAATATTTCGGATTTTGTTGTGATTCTAATTTTGTGTAATATTTTATCTTGGCAGGGCCAACCAAAATGTAAAAATAATAGAGATTTTACCTTCTGCATAGACTAGACTAGAATTTGCTCCTGAAATAACAAATTGTTTGAGAAGCACTTTGTGCTTTTATTATCTAAACTGTAGGAGTAATGGTAAAATTACAAATGAACTGTCTCGAAATATGCATTTACATGTAGTCTACATAGGAACTCCAAAGATTAAAAGTATGTTGAAGACTTTGTGTCTTGCCAAAGGAGAGTGTTTTTGGAAGCAATGTCCTTATAAGGATGCCACGGTGATATCACTGAGAAAAAATATTAACACACTGTCAAGAGTTACATTCAAGTAAGAGGAAAGACAACTAAACACATTTCTGTAACACTATGTAAAGTATTATAGTAGATGAATACATACAGCATGAGAGTATTTAGGCTTCAGTTTTCACTTAATTGTAAGTTAGATTCCCTCTCTATATAAGTTTATGTTAGCCACATGAACTTTTGGCATGTATTTGTGTGTGTGTGTGTGTGTGTGTGTGTGTGTGTGTGTGTATGTGTGTGTGTGTTAGACTTAAAAAAATCTAGTTACATCATTTCTTTCTCCTACTCTTCACATGTCCAACCCCCACCTTCCCAAATTCACAGCCTCCTCTTCTTTAACCACCATTATTGGGTGTGTGTGTGTGTGTGTGTGTGTGTGTGTGTGTGTGTGTGTGTGTGTAAATAAATCTATAAATACAACCTGCTGAGTCTGTGCAGTGTTCCTTACATGTATATGTTTCTAGGTCCTACCACTCTATTGGATAACCATTCACTAACTATTACAGGAAAACAGCCATGATCTCTCAACAACATGATTGCCTGAACAAGACCTGAACAAGAGTTGACATACTAGTGTAAATGGGAGAAGCCTCACAGGGGCCCATCCCTAGATAAAGAACTATGGGCAATAAACAACTTGAGAGAGGGATGGAAGGAAGGAGAGAGATAGACAGACAGACAGAGACAGAAAGACAGAGGATTAAACTTTATAGTTATTAGGGGAGTTAATTTTTTTTACCTCACTATTTGAGACCACAAAAGCATGTTTACTTACCTTAATAAAGTTTTAGTGTGAGAGAAATGGTAATAGTAATTTTTCTTTAAGCAAATTAAATACAGAACCATCTGTTATTACTCAATACAGGTGCCCAACTCAGAGTTTTAGAGAGGTAATAAACCCATTTTCCTCCTTACCAAATCAGTATCCAGAAAAAAGAAATCTCATGGGAGTATTAGTGTAAATTAGGAGACACAGGTAATCCAACACTCAAGGAGGGGGCTTACATTTCAATTGAAGGCACACAGTGGTCTGTATTTGGATTTCAAATACAGAAAATCAGAATGCTTCTGTTGAAGGCTGCTGATAAAACATCTCTTATGAGTCATTCCAGTCTGCAGGGTAAAAATTTTGAGAACTTTTTCCTAAGCGTGAAAAGATATGGAAGCTATTCTCGCACCCACTAGGTGGGGTGGAATGGCTTGATGCATCACTGGGTGACTGGATTGTGATATGCCATGAATAAATTCCCAGCAATGCAATTTCTTGGAGCAGTCCATAACCAGGCTCCCTTAGCATCACAGCACAGATTAGAGACTCCCTTCACATCCCAGCATAAAAAATCAAAGGAACCAGCAGAATGCAAAAGTGGGGTGTCCTGTGGGGGAGTCATTTTCAGCTCTTTGAGTTCATGAAGAGGTCTAGAAGACAGATGGATGTGAGGCGAATTATACATCTCAGCCTCTTTTACTCTTATCTAGCATGAATAGACAGCTTTGTCATACAGCTGCCCAAGGCTAATCCTCCACACTCCCTCAATCTTCTCAGTCTACTGCCTGAGTATCTCTGAAGCCAGGACTTAAACCCTAAAATTAGAAGCAGGATTACTGGTTGCAGACTGCTGAAAAGCTTACTGCTTCCTGGAAAGAGCAGGGAATGATGGATGATTGCCTGTGAAGGGATAAACGTAGAAAGGGCATGTCAATTTTAAGAGAAATAGTGAAGCCCAACTTAGCAGATTTTCAATAAATCTGACTACTCTTTTCCTGACCGTCAGACATATTCATAGACTACCATTTAGTTATGTAGAAAAATTTTACCCAGTTAACTGGGGTCTTTATTTATTAAATGTCCCATTCTCATACAACGATCTCTCTCTCTCTCTCTCTCTCTCTCTCTCTCTCTCTCTCTCTCTCTCTCTCTCTCCCTTTCAATCAATAATCCATACACCATTGCTAAGCTTGTCAAAAAATATCCAGCACTGATTCTGCTGTCTCATTTGTGGTTTATTTTTTGATGGAGTTTTCCAGTGGGCAACCCTAGTCTAACCAGGTTTCTATGATTGTGTTATAGTTAGGAGTGATTATTGCCCTGGAGAAAAGGTTCAGCAAAGTGTCATCTCTATTGGTTGAGCAGTCAAGCTTTGTGCATATGCCTACCAACTTATAATGTGGTCACATGCCTATAAACCTCCAAACTGAAAATCCTGTAAGTTCAAAATGCTTTTGATAAGGTTGGCTCAGCGACAGAGTGCATTACAGTGTATCAGTGGTTTCTCCTTGTGATTGCACAGCTCTGATCTAGCATTCCAAGAGAGTGTAGTACTATATATTACTTGTCTAAGAAAAGATCAAATTTCAAGGCATGCTTTCTAATGAATGCATATTGCTTTCCTACCATCATGGAGTTGAAAGATCTCAAGTCAAACCATTGGAAATCAGGCACCATCTGTATATATTTTCATAAATCAAGGCCATCTAGATTAGCACAGAGTAAAAGTTAATAAGTGTAGTTCAGTAATTGCATTTGATACTGTATTTGGAATTCATAATGAATGAAATTCTTGTAAGTACCTGGAGTGCAAGGACTATGAACCTACTTATTTCCATATTTGTTCCAGTTGCATTAGGTCGGCATTTTCTCATTCTAATGAGCTCAGCTGTGTCTATGCAATTTCTTTTGACCAACGAGTGTGTATTATGAAAGTCATTTCCAATCAGAGGATTTATGAAACACTGTGGATGCTTCCACAAACTCTTTTGCTTCTCTTATGCTGAATGGAGATATTCTGGATGGAGAGAGAATCATCAAGTGTGGCCAATAATGACAGGGGAACAAAGAGCCCAGCCAATCATTTGTGGCCAGCAATAACCCTTCTTTTGTATACATGCATGACATTTATCACTACAGTAGGACCTAGTCAACCCCCACTACCTCATACTAAAAATATATCTTGTGATTTTGCAAGAGATCCTGATTTTCCAGTCACATCTTTTGAGGAGCCTGGATTCCACTGAATGAATATCTTCAAAGCAATTTTACACATCTTAAAGGCACTAATGGGAAAAGATAGATTAGTTGAAACCTAATGAAACCCTGGCAGACTACAGGCAGGAAGAGCCCCAGCTGTTCTCTGGCTTCTATTGGATGGATATTTTCACAAGGAAATGGTTTTGCAGACAATCTAAGTGTATCCTCTCCCAATCTTTCACTAGGGTAAAAGCAAATTCATTACCTTCCTAATGCTGAGAAACAATGTTTATTCTCAGTTCACCAACACGTGACTGAGGAATATTATTAAGCTGACAAATATTTGTTAAAGTAAACAGGTAGAGCTCCAGCTCCAATCTAATGAGGCAAACATTTCAGTGCTCCAGAGAATACTAATAGGACAACATCGTATTAATATCCAACATCCTTCTGGGAATCCCAAAGGAACTGTTCTCTAATCACTTCCCTTGTCATTAATTGAAATTATTTTTACCCACTTGTAATTTTTCTCCAGAGTCAGTTTTATTTTAAGATTCATCAAATTACAGTATTACCTGTCTATTTTCCATGTAGATTAGTACACCAATCTGCTTTCCTCTAGAAACAAAAAGCTAACCCTAGAATCCCTTTAAAAGTTACCTAGCTGAACTCCACAGCATTTGAACTTCTGTTTAGTGATATAACAAAAGCTATGTGTCTCATCAAGGTCTCCTTAGTGATGGGGTAAACATGACACATAGTGCCTTAGGTAGCAGGAAACTGTTGCCCGGTGCACAGGGCAGACATTCTCTCAGAAATGCCCAGTTCCAGATGAAGCCTGGAAACTCCTTAGTGACTCTGACTGGAAGCAGCTATTTTCTAGAAGAAACAAAACAAAGCTGAAGCCATAGTGTCTCCCATACATCAGTTTCCTATTGGCCATGGAGAATACTAATCAGATTAACAGTAATGGGGACTCCTCTGTTTGTGGATCAGAAAGAAGCTAGGGAGGGATATTATGAGGAGGGGCAGAATCTACATAGCTGTGTCTTTGGACAGCATATATTGTGATGAGAAATGTGAATTAACAAACCAGAAATGATAGAAAGGACAGTAATAGTGGGTTCTCAGAGTAGTAAGAGCGTGGATCAAAAGTGCCTACTCTGTGCCAGGAAGGTTAGGAATGAGAGAGGATGCGGGTGTACCACTTTAAGCATGTGACTTCTGAGACAATACTGGCCATGACAAAATATGCAAACACTTCTCTGGTTGCTGAAATCAAAAGAAAGCAACTCTGGACATGAAATCATGATGATAGTATTAAGAAAACTCAGGTGAGATTATGGCATACACAGCTGGGAACCCCTGTCACAGATGTCCTCCACAGATCTGAAAACAGGAGACATGAAGCCACGGAGTGAAAAGAAGCAAAATGGAGATGAGGTCAAGGTAGAAAAGAACAGAAAGAACAGACAAATGAACATGAAAGTGCTATGGCCTAGAAGGGAGGTGGTCCTGCCAAGGAGGCAGACCATCTATATTAATGATTTTATTCAACTACCACTATACATATGCAAAGTGGGGATCATATCAACTCACCTTAGTGAGTCAAATGTGGCTTAGAGGCATCAGGTAAGCTAGCTCCCTGTATATCTCAGTCCTGAATTCTGAAGTAATAGCATTATTTCTTACTAAAATTGTATATCAGGGATATGTAATGAGGTTTTCTTTTCACTCTAACACACCTCCTTGACCAACTAAATCAAGTCCAGAGTGGTGAGGTTCAGATACAAACATGTTTAAACACTTTTTAGATGATTTTATTGTATGGCATTAACAACCACCAAGGTCTAAGACACTAGATGATGAATATAAACACATATACCATATATATATATATGTATATGTATATGTATAGTGTATACATATATTCATATGTGTGTTATACATATATACATAGTATATATTACATATATATGATGTGTACATATGTGTGCATATGTGGATATAATCATATATGTGTGAATATATTTTCCACTTGGACTTTTTAATTAGTAAGTTGGGAAGCTGAGACTAAATGATATCCGAGGTCCTTTCCAGATGAATTATTTTATAGTTCCATCAAAACACAGTTCTGTTAAAATAAATACTTCCAAGAGACTTGAAAATGGGTAAGGGAATTCGTGGCTTTAAAGGATCATTAATTGCATAGGATTTATCTTGTCAGTAGTTAGAATCTTGATGTGTATTTACAGATCATGAAAACCCATGTCTTCCAAAAATGAGTCTACTATTAGAATTCAGTAAGGGAATGATATAATCACTCCAGTGCTGTCTAATGTGATGGATTAGAGAAGACAGGAAGAAGGAGAAGTCAATTCCAGTTAGGATCTGAGGTGATACATAAGCCATCGCAGTGACAATTATGTAAAATTATGAGGCTTGCTATTTTTAGAATTGCTGTGCTGCCTCTATGCACTTTCTTCCTAGAAGATCCCTACAGCAAAGATTTTTCCACAAAGCCCCTCAACTGATACAGCTATGAAATGGAGTTCATCACTTAAGGGTAGAGATGTAGAAGCCAGGACCTTCTAATGAGAAGAGGTCAGTTAAGATTGACAGAATACTTTTCATGTTTAAGGGAGCAGAGTGAAGAAAAAGCGTGTGCAAGAAATCAGGTAAAGAACTGATAAGTGAGACAGATGTCTATATGGATTCATAATTTTAAAAACAACACATAATAAAAAAAATAACCTCCAGGGAGATAAACTAAGGCCCTCGGAGAGAGAATAGAGAGAAAAATCATTTCTGTTTTTTAGAAATAAGGAGTGAGTAGATAAGCAGAAAGGAGTGTAGCCCTTACGTGAATAAAGGAAAATCTTTCTGAGACATCATTTTTCGAGATAGCCTGGACCGCCCTGGAACTCACTTTGTAGACCAAGCTAGTCTCACGTTGTTGGAGGCTCCTACTTCAGCCATCTAAGTGCTGGTTTTGTAGACAAATGTCATTCCACCTGGCTCCCTTACACCATTTTTAACTTTTCAAATCTGCCCTAAGCTTGAGAGCCATAACTTCATAGCACTGTATGCATTTGAAACATAGTGAAAGCAGAAATGTTTATGTAAAAAAATTCAAACTCTTCTCATCACAATAAAATAATGGTTGGACACGAGATATAATCAGATGTAATCTTTCTAGCTAAAAAATAGCCACAGCAATCCACAGGGACTCTTCATACAGAATAGGTGAGACAATAATCTGATTTGGGAATGATTTGGTGTCTTCCTCGTTGGCATTAATGCAGAATCGCTAAAGAATAACATCTGGTGGGCTAACCATTTCCTGTGAATGTTGCCGTCTTAGTCAGGAATTAAATACTTAAAGACACTAAGGGGTCAATCGTGTTCCTCAAGGGCTCAGCACAGGGTTTTAGGTCATTACTAATTCTCCTAAAGAACGTGACACATACACAAAATGGGTGCTATCTAGTATAATGTTAATCTTCTGTCCTTTTGTGCCAAATGTATTTATCACGGTGAGATTTATCTATAGATGTTGCTTTTAAAGAAGGTAAGCAAAAAGAAGAGGCCCTGCAAAGGAATGACATGGAAGTCATTCATATGAAATTGAAACAAAAAATAAAATAAAGAAATTGAAGGTAGGGAAAGGAAGAGAAATAGAAAGGACCTATAAATAAAAGACAAAATATGACTCAAGGTTGATGATGTGAACAACAGACAAACAGCACTCAACTATGTTTGGGAAGGTTCTAGTTCCATTACGACAGAGATACATTGCTACTATCAGAGTACTAAGGGACATAACCTAAATCACTCTTGCCTATTAATTAAGGAGCACACAGCTCCTTGGAATAAGTTGACACACATATTCACATTTAAATATTCAACTAAAAACTATCTTTTCAGTAAGTATTATGTACTAGATCTCATTTTGAGCCACACAAAAAGTAACGCTATATCACAAGTTCTATGCCAGCAGTAAGAATAAACAATAACGAAAGGACAGACAAAGAGAATCATGGGTAGCTTATATGATGAGGTCATGGAATGATTCAGCAAACATTGTCATCAAAGTCCTGGGCACCGGCACCAGACCTCACACTTACCCGCTGTGTGACTTGAACACGCTTCAAAATCATCATCACTCACTGCAGCCCTGTTGGAAAACGCTTATTTCGTCTAATCCTCTGACAAGTCTAATAATAGTGCTGCACAGCCAAACGCACAGATTAAAGCCATCGAAAGAACACTCCTTCTCCACTACCCACAAAGATGACTCAAGCGAATGTTCCAAATATAAAAGTCTGCAACTGAGCAACTGGTCTGTGCTGATCACCTTCTTAGAAAAACAGGGTTGAGAACTAAAAGCATGCAGAAAAGAAATCCAGTACTTGTTTTCATCCCACTAAATACGGTGGAAACAAAACAAGGAACATGAAACTACGCTGGGCACAGAACTTTAACAGGTACACCTATGCTGTTGAGTCCTTACTTGCTTTTGGTACACTGTAAGGAGAGAATTTGGGGTTTATCATTTTGTAGTGGCATATAGTACCGAAACCGTTTTAAACATTGCCTTCCCCAATTCCTGCTTTCGATCCTAAGAGAACTGACATGGAATGATATTTCAAAGTTGGAGACTAGACGATAAAGAATCTAGCAGGCATGGTTATATCACTCAGGAAGTGTGTGGTCAAGTTTTGACATGGTGGTGGGAAAAGAATGATGAGTTGTGAACCTTCCAGGGAGAATACTGTGATCACGCTGAATCAATCAAGAAGGAAACGACCACAGAGAAAGATAGAAAGTAACAGGAGAACTAATAAAAAATTAACTTATTTTTCAACATCTATAACCCATCTGCTCTTTGAATATTTTAAAGGAAATATTGAGTACCAGAGGAATAAATTCCACGCTTATGTTTTTGCATCTAACAGAGAGTTAGAGTTTCTGTCGTGTCGGGAAAGAAAACCAATTTCTTCTCTATGCGTGAAATATTACCAGGTAAAAACTAAGTAACCAATAAATAGCTGCAGACAAGCAAATCTCTAGAGTTCCTCCAGGTAAAACTTGTATGTCTGTGCTAAGAAGTCTAGTTTGGAGTGAGCTAGAATGCACCAAACACCTCTATATAAGTTCCACCAGTATCTTTTTTCTTATCTTAACCACCATCATGGTATTAATCAGCGTTCTATAATTGTAACAAATTCCTGAGATAATCAACATAGAAAGTGAAATTTTTTATTTGGGTTCACAATTTTGCACATTCCAGTCCATGATCTATAAGGGCTCATTAATTTCAGGTTTGTGGGAATGCAGTGCACTGTGGCAAGATGTCTTAGTTAGGGTTTTTTATTGCTGTGAAGAGACACCATGGCCATGGCAACTCTTATAAATAAAAACATTTAATTGAGGTGTCTCGCTTACAGTTCAGAAGTTCAGTCCATCATCATCAGGATGGGGAACATGGCAGCATGCAGGCAGATGTGGTGCTGGAGCTGAGAGTGTTACATCTTGACTCAGAGGCAACAGGAAGTCGACTGACTGTCACACTGAGGGAAGCTTGAGAAAAAGAGAACTCAAAGCCCACCCACACAGTGGCACACTTCCTCTAACAAGGCCATACCTCCTACTAGTTCTTCCCCCTTCGGGGCCATACCAGGACACAGGGCATAAGAAGACATTTACCTAATAACCAGAAAGCAAAAACAGAAGGAAGAACAGGTTAGCCTCAGTGACCTAAAGACCTACCAGTACACTCTACATCTTACATGCTTCATCTCCTCTCAATAGCACTTCCCTGCAGAGTACCCTCTAACAAACAGGCCCTGGGAGGACATTGAAGACCAGACTCATAGCAATTTTGCAATATATTATGAATATATCAATATGTATTTGTTATTTTTTTCAAAAATAGGTTTAAATGTTA
This sequence comes from Peromyscus californicus insignis, assembly GCF_007827085.1. Taxonomy (NCBI): domain Eukaryota; kingdom Metazoa; phylum Chordata; class Mammalia; order Rodentia; family Cricetidae; genus Peromyscus; species Peromyscus californicus. Next base: position 16,862,719 of record NW_026294535.1, read on the forward strand.
CCTTTAAGAGTTCAGCCTAATCATTGCATCCAATCATACCAACCCTTTAGTAAAACTCATATCAGAAAAATCTTTAACAACAACCCCTTCCTCCTTTTTTTTCCCCCACATGTTGGCAACTCCTCACCAGATCATTGCTGCTATATATGCAATGGCAGAAGAGAAAATCAGGGAAGGGGAGAAACCTGGGGCTCCTATTGGGATACAACGTGCTGTTTATGGAAGAGTTTCAGTAACTCTTGGTTAATATAGCTGTTTATGGTTCATCTCATAAATCATTGGTATTCAAATATGTGGTCTGTGCCAAGTGTGCATGTGTCTGACAATTCTCATAATAACGCTGCACATCCAAATTCACAGATTAAAACCACCAAAAGAACACCCTTTCTCCACTACCCACAAAGGTGGCCCAAGCAGGTTTTCCAAATACAAAAGTCTGCAGTTGAACAACTAGTCTGTGCTGATTGCCTTTCTAGATAAACAGGGTTGAGAACTAAAAGCATGCAGAAAAGGCATCCAATACCAGCTCTCTGCCCATTTGATAAGGTGGTGACAGAAACAAGGAACCTGAAGTTGTGTTGGGCACAAATGCCCATGGCTGTTCATTCCCACAACTGCTTTTGGTATATTGTAGAAGAAGTTTCTCCAGTCCTGCCCACCGAGCAGTCCCATAGCTGCTTATAAAATAATCATTCAGAGGCTCATATGAATTACCAACTGCATGGTCTATTACAAGCTTCTTGCTAGCTACCTCTTTCATCTTAAATTAACTAATTAAATTAATTAATTAAATTTCATCATTTTTATTAATCTATGATTCACCACATGTTCTGTAGATTTACCTGTGTCCCATTACATGTTGCTCCTTGGGTGGCAGTCTCGCATCTCCCCCCTACTCTCCCTTCTCTCACTCTCTCTCCTGAATTTTCCCACCTGCTCCATCCTGCCCAGCCATAGGCCAATGCAGCTTTATTTATAAACCAATCAGAGCAACACATATTCACAGCATACAGAATGACATCCCACAGCAGTACTCATAGGGTGGAGGAAGAAAATAGTCAATAGTATCTTAAATAGTCATTACAGTATCTTAAACCACTTCAACACTTTGAGTCACACCTTTTAGGAACAAGTGACAAAATTTGCTCATTCCTTACTCGTTTATAAATGGGTTAAACAAAGTCTACAATTGTCAGTTACTTCTGTTAGCACAAGATTGAACAGTGGACAAATGGAAACTAAGGTTCTTTACTGCCAAGATTAACAACAACGTCCATCACACACAATGCTTTAATGATTTGTGTTTAGCTGGTGGCTTTGGAAATGGTTCCTGAATTACTTTAGTAAATGTTTTATTTCCTTGTGTATGTATTCTCATTGCTATGACACAACAGGCTACAATTTAAGAAAGGAAAAAGAAGAAGTAGGAAGAGAGGAGGGAGGAGGGAGGACGTCAGACAAGCTCATTTTATTTGGGTTCAGAGTTTCAGGTAGAGTCCATCATGGTGTGGAAGGCCTGGTAGCAGTAGCATGAGGCAGCTGGTCACACTGTATTCAGTAAGAGAAAAAAAAAATGGTGACTGCTGGCATTCAGCACTTCCCTTTGTCTTTTACTCAACTGGGATCCAGGCTCGTGGAAGGATGTCGCCAGAATTTAAGGTGGCCCTTTCCAATGTAATAACTCCAATCTAGAAATCCCTTCACAGACCAGCTCAGAGGTTGAGCTTCTTAGAGATTCTACCTCCTGTTAAATTTATACCGTTAACCATCACAATGTGTTAGAGACAGTTCTCTGCTATTACCAGATATCTGAAGGAAACGACTTAAAGCAGGTAGGCTTAATTTAGGCTTGCTGCCTCCCATGTTTCAATTCATAGTCTCCATTGCTTTGGGCCTCAGGTGAAACAGTGCACAAGGCAGTGGGAACACAGAGTGCTGCAAAGCAGCTTAGTTCATGGCAGGCAGGAGAGGAAAGGGAAGGAGGGAAGAGGAAGGAAGTTAGATAGAGAGAAAGATGTCTAATTTCTTGAGTTCCTTATATATTCTGGATATCAGTCCTCTGTCAGATGTGGGGTTGGTGAAGATCTTTTCTCATTCTGTAGGCTGTCGCTTTGCCTTATTGACCGTATCCTTTGCTCTACAAAAGCTTCTCAGTTTCAAGAGGTCCCATTGATTGATTGTTTCTCTCACTGTCTGTGCTACTGCTGTTCTATTTAGGAAGTGGTCTCCTATGCCAATGCGTTCAAGACTACTTCCTACTTTCTCTTCTAGCAGATTCAGAGTAGCTGGATTTATGTTGAGGTCCTTGATCCACTTGAACTTAAGTTTTGTGCACAGTGATAGATATGGATCTATTTGTAGCCTTCTACGTGTTGATATCCAGTTATGCCAGCACCATTTGTTGAAGATGCTTTCTTTTTTCCATTGTGCACTTTTGGCTTCTTTGTCAAAATAGAGAGAAAGAAAACATCCCCTTCAAAGACATGGGTCAGTCCATGATGAAAATAGCATTCTCATGACCAAGAGCCCCCATCTATTGTGAAGTCTTCAACACAGGAACCTGTGGGGACATTTTATCCAAGGCTTGACCTACCTTTCATAAATTACTTTGTTTATTGCTGTTACAAAATGTCTGGCAAAGGAACTTAAGGAAAGATCGGTTTCCTCTTCTTCACGGTTTTAGAAAGCATAGAGTCACACATGTCAGGGAAAGCACAGCACACCATCAGAAATGTAAAATGATGAGTCATATTGCCTCTGTAGTCAGAGCAAAGAGCAATGAACTCTTGTGCTTCACTTGCTTCTGCCTTTCTATTCAGTCCAGGACCCCAGTCCATTGGATGGTGCCACTCACATTCAGGGTGGATCATTACACCACACTGAAAAGACAAGACATCTATGTTAAGTTTAATGTAAATCCTATCCAGTTGGCAGGGTCAACCATCACATATCCTATCTGCCCCTCAACCCACATGCACACATCTCTGATTGAGCTCTTGGGCCCACTAAGCAAATGATCACTTCTTTCTGAATGGAAACAATGAATGAATGGAATGAATTCAAAGCTTCCTAAACACTGTTGACCAAAACTACCTTTTTCATGTTTTCTATCTACATTTCCTTGACTTTGTGTCTCATAATCTCAGAGCTTTCTATGTGAATTCTACTTTCTCAACAAATAACTACTCTGATTCACACTCATGTTACCAGACCATGAATGAGATCATTCTTTACTTCTTATCACGAATGAAATTCAAAAGCATTCTAAATTTCTGAATGTATCCTTCTCCTTTGCCTTCCCGGCCTCAAAGAAGTTTTCATTGCAAATGTCATGAAACAGCATTGGAATGGAAGAGACATGTCAGTTAAGGCTTGCGTCTGTCTATCCTGGATGCTGTGTGATCTCACCAATCAGCGAATAAACAACTGACTGCGTAAATGTCACAATTTGCTAATCTGCACTGGACAAATCACTATCTTTTGAAGACTTGGTTGTCATTTCTGCAATTATAATCTGTGATGTTGGAATAAAATGAAATATCAAGTACACTGTGCCAACTTATAAATGTACAGAGAATTACACAGATGTGATGTAGCCACACATTCACCATTATTAACCCATATTACATTAGAAGCAAAATGAAATTCACCAACCTCAATGACCCAAAGTCACAGAGTGAGGAAATAGCAGAACTAATGTTCAATCTTGGGTCTATCTGTCTCCAAAGTCACTGTTCTTGACCTCCCCCTGACACTGCTTCTCATTATATTTCTAGTTATTTATCTTCCAGTGAACTTGATGCTACTAGCCTGTGCTTGGAGTGAGGGCTAAGTGTAGGAACACTGTGTGGGACTGAGAAGAAAGATTGCTGAGGTTCGCTGATTTCCAGCCTGTCTCCGGGTCCAGTGAGAGACCCTGCCTCAGGAGAATAAAATGGCTTGATTGTAATAGAAAAGAACACCCAGTGTCTTCATCTGGCCTCTGTGTACACGCAGGTGCTTGTACACACACACACACACACACACACACACACACACACACACACACACACAAGTATATGCCACTTATACATGCACCACATACAAACTACACACACACATACACATACACACACACACACACATACACACACACACACACACACACACACACACACATACACACACAATTCTAGAATTCATATTGGGTGTCACTTCCTATAACTAATAGACCAATAGAATAATTATATCACAAGAGACACAAATAAGGATCTCAATTTAAAAAATTGTATTTCTTCTCAATATTCACTCACAGCAGACACTTTTAGAGTTCTTTATTAAACAGCATTTAAAATTTTTTTGACAGTTGAGAGAAGTTTTCAAGAGCCTTCCCTTTTTCCCTCCCTAATTCACTGAAAGTTTGATTATTCTAGTATATACATGCGTGTGTGCGTGCGTGTGTGTGTGTGTGTGTGTGTGTGTGTGTGTGTGTGTGTGTGTGCACGCATATTTCCAAATAATCTCCTCAGAATTTTCTGCATCCATTTTCTCTTCCCATTTCTGGCTGCTGAAAGAGAATTATTCATCAGCAATATTCACTTCAATGCTTCTTCCGATCTAAAACTAAAGGTTCCCAACAAAAGGACAGCAAAGTCTATAGGTTTATGAGTCTTCTGCCTATGCCCAACAAAACATGTTTTTTAAATATGTTCTGCTTTTAAAACTGTTCCATGTGCCCCATGTATAACAGGAAGACTGTTTTATAATCATTTTCCACATTCTTTAACTTCATTTTCATGTGTTTTTTCATTTCATTAAGATGAGTTTGGGAACAGAAGGAAGCAATCCTGCTCATTTGAAGAGGTGAGGTAGACCAGAAAATTCATGGGTTCTTTATGATTTGCAATTAAAATTTGGTTTATATAAAATAGAGTGTATTACTAAGCTTTGAGATCAGTTATAATAAGTTTTCCTTCAGAGTCATCCTGGTGAAACCAGAGCTTGCCAATGTCATCCCATTCTATTTCCCTGAAGCCTAATGTTCATTATATATACTCATTAGATTTTGAGTATATGGAATAATAATCTTGAGACATCATAATGTTAATAAGTACCAAGTAGCCTATGAATACCACACAATCATGTGAAAGAGGACACAGTCTAGAATTTTCAATAACAAAGATTCAAGTAAAAAGTATTAATAGAATTGACCCTTAAAGAGCCAGGAACTGTATTAAAATAAAACTAAATAGAACAACCCATTTACCAAGAAATCTGGCTAGTCACATGTTCTAGAGCATTTCATACTTGAATTCACAAGGGCAGGATGATCCTGCTGTCACTGAAGTTAATTTTAGGTTGATTCATGTATAAACAGGTATTACAGGGAAACCAGGCCAAGTGTTCCTGCAGGAAGCCAGCTGAGTTTTATGGTTGCTCCGCTCCCATAGTGGGAGGCAGGAGAGAAGAAAGGATAAAAAGAGACATAAAGGCCTCAGGGGTCAAATGCCAAGTTCAATCGAGTTCAGTTCACAGGGCTCCACTTATCCAACCTGACTACATCGTAGCAGGGACCACAGTGCCAGGAGCCAGATGTAAATATCCCCTCTCCAAGCTGTCAGACATTTTTGGTGGTTCACCAGCCTGACCTTCAAAATCACGGTCATGACATTTATCGTAAGCCTGGAAGTTCCATCCTGGAGAATTTTAACTGTGTAAGCATAGGAACAGCAACTTCTTCATGAAGTGCAAAACCCACATCTCTATCCAAAAAAAAAAAAAAAAACCCTTAGTCCCACCACTAAATCTTAAAATCCTGTTATTTCATAGTTGAGGAGGAGAAGAAAATGTGTAGAAATCCCTGCTTTGTTATTTTTATGAAACCAGCTTGAAGCAACTGGTTTAAAATTGAAGAGAGGAGACTTTTTTCACATATAAACTTCACGAAAAAGGTCACGTAAGATTGAGTTTGTCGATGTTCCCCATCCAAGTGTTTCCTTTTCCTGTACGTGTTTTCTGTTTGTTTTTGCATTCTCAAAAGCATACTAAAAATTCACCCAGTGGCACTGTCGAGACAGCTCAGCAGTTAGAAGATCTTGCTTGGGATCTGGGTTCAGTTCTGAGCAGTTACATATAGTGGTCTACAACCAGCTGCAATTTCAGTTCCAAGTGATCGGATGCCCTCTTCTGACCTCTGTGGGTGCCAGGCTCATGACAGACATACACATATGCAGGCATTCCATATACTCTCTCTTTTTCTCTGCCTCTCTATTTCTCTCTCTCCCTTCTCTACACACATATGTGTGTGTGTGTGTGTGTGTGTGTGTGTGTGTGTGTGTGTGTGTATATATATATATATATATATATAGAGAGAGAGAGAGAGAGAGAGAGAGGTATAGGTGTGTGTGTGTATGTAAAATAACAGTATTTTTTCTAAATATGAGTGTTTCTATAGCCAACACTATGTGTGTCTTTCCAGGGTAGAACACACTCTATATTGTCCTCTAAATGAGATAGACATAAACAACTCAATTTTATTAGGGTACTTTCCTGAAATATAAGGCTACATTTCATAAAAAATAACTACATATTTGCAGGAAAACAAGAGCAAGCCCACCTATCTGTTTAGCCTGCCTGTGGATCTCTCCAACAGTTCTGTCCTCCTCCACCTCTGATTATACTTGCAAATAGGTCAACAGCAAACATCCAGGCACTTTCTAAGGGTTGATATAAACTAAGCCATAAGCACCTGCACCTTGAGGAAGAAATATATTGTCTTTATTTTCTTCGATATTCTCCAGTGCTCGGCCAGTATTTAAGAAATACTTGCTGAAATATTTATTGCCCCTTCGAAACCATGAAGTTACATCCAAATGTGATAGAAAATCACCTGGAAAGATAGAAGGAGACTTTCCTATCAGGTGGCACAGATACTCCATCTACCAGATAGAGGAGCAAAAGCTGAAGTAAATCTATGTTGTACTTCCCCAGGCATGCAGAAGGGAAAGCGGGGCTTGCCTTCTTCAATGAAGTCCCCACTGATACTTAGCACCTCATACCTGGGGCTCACCCGGCTAAGTGGGCCAGCCGACTAAGGCAATTATCCAGGTGACGCATGGAAATAAGCCATTTTTAGCTGAAATACTCAAGCTAAAGTAGGTTGTTCTCTGGGTCATTCAGGCAAAAAACAGATTGTTTTGTTCAAATGTTCTTGTTGGGGGAGGGGGCAGGGAGTAGAGACCAACTGAATCAAAGACTCAGCAATAAGAATTCTCAAAACGTCACTGCTGCTTGTGATGTGGCAAGCCAGCTTCACGAGCTACCGAGCAGAAGAAGGGATCCATTCTCTCAATCTACTGCATGCACAGAGACAGTGTTAATTTGAAATACAGAGTTTTTGATGTTAAGATATTAATTATCTCCATAAGATGGAACCTATTCCTGACACTACTAAATTGGCCCAGAACCTGAGACTAGGTAGGTCACAGGCCTAGGGGAAGAATCTACTGCTATGAACTCTACTAAAGGAACATAGAAATAAAATGCCACCTAATGGTACGTCACTGTGCCCATAGATCAATGTCTCCCTCAGCCCTCATCAGAGAAGTTTCTTCTTGCTATGGGAATTAATAGAGACTCACAACTGGAAAACATTCAGAGAGGGAGGGACTGTGGAACACTCAGTCCTGAATGGGATGTCTTCATCAAACCCCTCCCCTCAAGGCTCAGGAATCCATGAGGAAATGGAGGTGGAAAGATGTGTGGATGACGCCAAGGAAACAACCAGTTCCAGACACAGCAGGCCTGACACACACATAGGAACCCACAGTGGCTGTCGCAGCATGCATGAGACCTACACAGGTTCAAACTACACAAAATCCCAGCACTGAAAAGGGAAATGATTGCTCCTAACCAAGAAAAAAAAAATCCATTTGCAGCTGGTACCCGCTAGGGGAGGTAAAACCAGTTTTCATCAATGGAGGGTCACTGTGTATGTTAACCACATTCCAAGACAGGTCTCATGTGCAGGAGCAGTTGACCACCACAAAATGGACTCCATGTTTTTCTTTGTCTTCTCTTTGTGTGTGTGTGTATGTGTGTTTCTATTATGGTATTTTTCAATCTTATTTTCTTCTTTTATTTGTTTGTCTGTTTTTATTCTCAGTTTTGATTGCTAGCTTGTTTTTCCTGGTATTTTTTTTTTGAGAGAGAGAGAGAAAGTGAGAAAGAAAAGAAGTTGACTGGGTTAGGAGGTAAAGAGGATTTAGGAGCAGTTGGAAGTGGAAAGCATATGATCAAAATATATTGTATTAAAAATTTTAAAAAGAAACTCTTAAAAATGAAAAATAAAATAAAACAAGTTAAAAATTTAAAGTTAAATGAAAGCTGTTATCTTTTACCATCAAGGATCCATACAGAGAAGAAAACTTGACCATAGTAGTTCTGACAGTCCAAATTATGAAATGCACCTGACGGATATCCGATCATTTAACACAAGGTGTGAGCAGACACCAGAGTAAAGTTTCTGGTCTTAATGGAAATGAGTGAATAATCCCAGTGCTGTCTGTGTTGACTATGGGACCATTTCCTGGTTGTTATATCTGATCACCCGAGCTTGTTGTATACTGTGGCCAAAGGGATATGTCATTGTGAGAGCCCAGTCATGAGTCAAGAGCACTGTAGAAGAATTTCTAAACGGTCTTATTAAATAAAAAAAAAAAAACACAGAGCCAAATATAGGGGTGAAAGTCTTAGAGAGATCAGGCAAATAAGGAAAGTCACCAGCCAACCTTACCTCACCAACTCTGAAGCTTCCAAATGCGAGGTACTTCCTGTCTTACCCACACCTTTTATTGCCTTGCTGTTCTGCTCTCTCATTGGCTATCTTAGCCTAGCTACCTCACTTCCTTGTCATTGTCTATCTGTACAGACCTCCAGGTCTCTATGGTTGGTACTAGGATTAAAGACGTGTGTCACCACACTTGGGTCTGTTCCCTAGTTTTATGGCCTTGAACACACAGAGACCCTGCCTGATAAGTGATTGGATTAAGGGTGTGTGCTGCCTGACTTTGTTTACTTAAAATGGCTGGCCTTTTCCCCCTGATCTCCAGGCAAGCTTTATTAAAGCACAAATGAAGTATCACCACAGAGCATCTCTGTCATGAGTCTTCCTCTGAGCTTTGTGGGAAACCTAATTGTCTCCATGTCCATGGTGTTTTCTGCCTACACCAAAATAGGCTTGCTTCCTTGGCTTTCCACCACAGCGCTGCTTGGTCATGTGTCTCAGTACAATGTTCCTCGTTTTATTTGCATAAACTGTAGCTATAACTCTAAAAACCAAGGATGCTACCATAACCTTGTGGTTTTCTAGACTGCAACATATCTAGCTTCAATGAAGTGAGCCACAGAAGGATGTAACAGGGAAGTGGAGAAAAGATGAAATACGTTAAGGAGTAAGGATGCTAACTCAGCCTGCAAGGATGTCTCCTGATCACTGACTAGTTCAACAGTCCCCTTGTTACTTAGTAGCTCTTAGTACAGACTCTAGGGTCGTATTACGCAGGCTAGGAATTCTAGTTTTTATATGGATTAGCAAAATGACTTGGAAAATGTCTTTAACTTTTCGAAACCTTCAGTATCCCTGTCTGCAAAGTCACTATAAATATGAATGTTGCCTTCCACAGAGTCTAAGATTACATGAGATAATGTCTGTAAAGCTCTTAGAGCAGGGGTGTGTGAAAATTTTAGCTCTTCAGTCCCTCACATCATCATTTTCTTCCTAGGGATGGTCCTGCTTGTTGCTCCTCATGAGTGAGAGTGAGATTTCTTCCCTGTGAACACCACAAGATAAGTGTGAACACAGACTCACAAGGTAAAGGCACTTGCCACCAAGTCTGATGATCGGAGTTTAATCCTTGACACCCACACGGCAGAAGGAGAAAACTGACTCCTCCAAGCTGTCCTCTGAGCGCCACACTTAAATCTGCTATGTGTGTGCATACGTGTGTGCAGGCGTGCATGCACGAGCACACACATGCACATACTATAAATCAGCCAACCAATATATATAAAATAAAAAGGTGGCTTAATCATTTTTACCCCTTGTTTATAACTCCAAATTAGACTCTAGGCCTGACTGCCATTTTCTAAGCTATTTAACCACTAATAATATGCAGAAAAGTGAGGATAAGACTTCCGATTACAAACCCCTTTTCATTGATTTGGTGGATTAGAAATGTTTTAAAAATAATTACAGTCATTTGTGAATATGTAGAGCTGTGTTTAGAAGGACTTGGAGATTAAAGATGTAAGAACTGAGTCTTCTTTAAAGAAAGAAGTGGGGTGCAAGTTGTAGTGAACACTTACTTCGAAGATAGAGCTCCTAGGGATGTATATTCAAGTTTTCAGAATAAGATGGTATGAGAAAGAACAGGAGCAGGAGAAAATTCTACCTGTGTGTCAGAGAAGGGGAAATTTGATGCTATCAAATATAGCATTGATATCAAATATGGCTATTTCTTCAAGTAGAGGAGACATATATGGCTGTCTAAAGCATCAAAGTACCTGATATGTAAGACAATATCTTATATTAAGATTTTTCTAGAAAATTCAAGTTTGGCGTTTACTACAAGATAGAAAGACATCTTTTTTATTCTCTTATACATTATATCCCAACCACAGTTTCCTCTCCCTCCACTCCTTCCAGTTCCCCACACACATACCTCCCCTCTTCCCTGGATTCACTCCTCCTCCATTTCCACTCTTCTTCCTTTTCCCTTCAGAAAAGAGCAAACCTCCCAAGAATATCAACTGAAAATGGCATAACAAGTACAATAAGACTTTGCACAAACCTTCATATCAAGGCTGGACAAGGCAACCCAGTAGAAGGAAAAGAGTCCCAAGAACAGGTAAAAGAGTCAGAGATATCCCCTTTCACTCCCATTTTGGGGAGCCCCACAAGAACACCAAGCTATACCACCCACCATAAAGCATATACAGTGGACATAGCTCAGACCCCTACAAGTTCCAAAATTGCCACTTCAGTCTCTATGAGCCCCTATGAGGCTTGCTTAGTTGATCCTTTGGACTGTGTTCTCATGGTGTCTTCCACCACTCTGGCTCCTCTAATCTCTCCTTCTCCTTTTCTGTGGGGTTTCCTGAGCTCCACCTTTTGTTTGGCTGGGGGGTCTCTGCATCTAGTTTCTAGATGATTGTCTCTTATGACAGTTGAGCATCAAGAAGGACTGATCTATGAGTATAGCAGAATATCATTAGGAATCATTTCACTGACTTTTTTTTTTTTTTTTGCCAGTCGTGTTTGGTTCTATCTTAGGTCTCTGGGCTATCCAACCTCTGGTTCCTGGCCATTCAGGCAGTGTCAGGCATGGGCCTCAAATTGGACCAGTCATTGGGTGGTTATTCCCACAAGTTCTGTTCCACCATTTCCTCAGCACAACTTGCAAGTAGGACAAATTGTAGGTTGGAGGTTTTGGTTTGATGTCCCAGTCCCACCATTGGAAGCCTTGCCTAGTTACAGAAGATGGATGGTTCAAGCTCCATATCCTCCATTACTAGACTTCACTAGGGTCACCCTTGTAGATTCTAGGGGTCTCCACTGCACAAGTTTTACACATCACCTTCTAAACGCTCCCCAATTCCAGTCATCGAAAAGCACTCCAATGGTCCCATCATGTACGTAACAGAGTTTGGGATGTTTGTTTTTATTCTAGTGTGAAGTCCCTTTTCATGCCAACACTTTATTGCATGAAACCATTGGAAACCATTGTAATTGGTTCCCATCTGTATTGGACAAAGTAAGTGCTTCAAGTAGCATTCTTGGCCTTTAGACATTGCATTTCTTCTTTGGACATGAAAAGGCTGCACTCCATATTTTTGCTTTTTTTGTAATCATTTGCCAAGGCATTTTGAAATTCACCTGAGCTACATCACAGGCAGAGATAATCTTTTTTCTTTAATTAAAAGTTTATCTGATTACATTTTTGTTCTTTGGCATTTGGCCAGACAAGAGAAAAAGAGAACCACCACTTCTAACACCTCCCAGGTAGATAACTAAACTCAGCAGATGGACCACTTCCAAATGTTTACCTGTTACAGTGCAATGAAGCAAGAAAAATGTGTTTATCCAGTTGCATTAAAAACTGTCTTCTTTACTATTGTCCAAAGAAATTAGAGAAAATTCTACCCCATATTCCCTGATGTTATTCTTTCTAGGTAGTTATGATGTTACAAATGCAACATTGCTGTGATGACAGCTGACTAATACCACGGACACTTTAAAATAAATGACAGAATTTGTTTACAGTGTTTAACTTTCTAAATACTTACAAAGCTAGCAGCCAATAATAATTTTGCTTTTCTTTTAATGTTTTTCTGCTCGGCCATATATTTACTATTAGAATTAGAATAGCTAGAATGAACACGTGTGAATTTATCAATAGATAAATGTAATAAAAATAAAAAAGTTAATGATGTAAAATGGAAATTTACACTCAATGATCCAGGTTATATCTATTAGTAGACTGACTGAGACTCAGAATGTTAGAGAACTGTACTTGCGACATACCTGCTCATAAAATTAAGTTATAATAAACATCTTGAAAAAAGAATTTCAACTCTAGTGTCCCACAATGCTGTCAACTGAGAACTGAAAGGGCTCTATAATTGCCCAAGTGACAGTGAGCATCACATAAAATGTCTCCTATCTCCTGGTCTCTGTTTCCAGGAACCACATATACTTTTACTGAATTCTTCCAAAGAGCTAAAGCCATTCCTCTCCCAGGCCTGCTGCATGGACAGATGTCTTTACTTAAATAGTCTTGATATTCACCCCATCTCCCTTCCCTTCTTTCCCACTGCAGGGGTTCTTAGAATACTGTACTTACCCTTCACAGTGTGCGTCCACAATCACAATCCACTGTAGTGTTATCTTGTTCTGCCTTTTGATGCAGATTTTAATGAGACTACACATTGTATCCTTCATATTCATTGATCTGCTCAGTGCTCACTACAGAAAAGTGCATAGTAGGTATTCAATAAGCATCGATTGGCTGATGGACTAAAAACTAAATTTACCAGTGACAACTGTAAAATTATCTTACAGCTGAGTCGTCCTTGCTAAAGAATACTATAGTAATTCTATGAAGCTGTAGCTTTCATAGGCACTCAGGGTGAATCCACAGATGATGTGGAGCAAGGGGAACACTCCTACACTGTTGATGGGAGTGTAAACTTGTACAGCCACTTTGGAAATTAGTGTGGTGGTTTCTCAGAAAATTGTGAATCAATCTACTTCAAGACCCAATGATACCACTCTTGGGCATATATCCAAGGGATGCTCAAGCATACCATGAAGACACTTGCTCAACTATGATCATAGCAGCATTATTCATAATAGCCAGAACCTGGAAACAACCTAGATGCCTCTCAACCAAAGAATGGATAGAGAAAATGTGGTACACAATGGAGTATTACTCAGCTGTAAAAAAAAAAATAACATTATGAAATTTGCAGGCAAATGGATGGAACTAGAAAATAGCATCCTGAGTTAGGTAACCCAGACTCAGAAAGACAAACATAGTATGTACTCACTCATAAGTAGATACTAGATGTAAAGCAAAGGATAATCACACTACAACCCACAGCTCCAGAGAATCTAGAAAACAAGGAGGACCCTAAGAGGGGTGTACAGATCACCTGGGGAAGGGGAAACAGAGGAGATCCCAATGAGTAAACCGGGGGGGGGGGGGGGAGCAATAGAGGGTAGAGGATGGGGGATGAGAACATGAAAGAACAGGATGGTCGAGCTGGGGGAGGGACAGAGTGAGAGAGCAATGAAAGAGACATCTTGATAGAGGGAGACTTTATGGGGTAAGTGTAGGTGGGGTTTCTCCAGTCCTGCCCAGCCCCATGGTCAGGACAAATCTCTCCCACCTGTGTCCGACAGCCACTTGGTCCCAAGTGAACACACAGAGGCTTATATTACTTACAAACTGTATGGCCTGTGGGCCTAGCTTCTTGCTAGCTAGCTTGTAGAACCTAACTCAACCCATTTCTATTGATCTATATGTTGCCATGGCCATGGCGTCACCAGTCTGCAGGCATCTTGTTGTTCCTTGGGTGGCAGGCTGGGTTCTCCCTTCACTCTTCCCTTCTTCATCTCCAGCTTCAGTTTGAATGTACTACCTAGCCTTATCCTGCCCTGCTATAGGCCAATGCAGCTTTATTTATCAACCAATCGGAGCAACACATATTCACAGCATACAGAAAGACAGCCCACAGCACTTCTCCTCTTCTGTGTAATCAAAAAGAAAGGTTTTAACTTTAACACAGTAAAATTACATATAATAGAACAGCTATCAAGCAAGAATTACAGTTATAATGCCTAGTCTATTTGTATTTGACAAAATAAGAAAATATTCTGTCATCTATCCTATATTTGTGAGCCTAAAGTTTCATATCTAGTTTATCTTTTATCATAACCAAGGAAAATTATAATTATAACTATCTAGTCTTCAACTACATCAAAGACCCCAGAAGGATATAATATTACCTAAGTAAACAAGAAGTGCATTGTAAGCAATTTCCAAAGTTCTAGAAATGACAGAGACATCTGGCTGCCTGGACAGTCACCCAAGTTCCTCTGCAATGTTGGGGCATCTATTTTTAGCCTAAAGGCCTAGAGTCTCTGACAGACCTCTTAATGAAGCAGGAAATTTGAAGGATTGTCTCACCTATTGGTAAAGTTCATCAGTTGCTTCTCCTTGTGTCCTACAGAATGTCTGGCGATTTCCTCTGTGAAGCAGGAAACTTAAGGACCATTTTACCCTGTTTTGGCAAAGTTCAGTGGTCATTTCCCCACGGGTCCTGCATGTCCAGTTTATACAACATACTGTCCAGCAGTCCAGGCAAGAGCAGTACTTTGCCAAAACGGCTAACTTTTGCCATAAAGAGAGCAAACGCCATATAATTGTTTGTTATATATAATTTTACTGTATTAAAGCTAAAACCTTCCTTTTTGATTAGATAGAAAAGAGGAAGTGCTGGGGGATGTCTTTCTGTACACTGTGAATATATGTTGTTCCCAATGGTCAATAAATAAGTTGCTTTGGCCTATGGCAAGGCAGCTTAGAAGAAGGCAGGAAATCCGAGGAGAGAGACAGGAAAGGGAAAGGTAGAGTCTAGAGAGACGCCAGCACCTCCAGGAGAAGCAAGATGTCAAAGTATTGGTAAACCATAGTCACATGGCAACTTACAGATAAATAAAAATAGGTGAAGTTATAAGAGCTATCTATCAAGAAGCCTGCCACAGACCACACAGTTTGGAATTAATATAAGCCTCTGTGTATTTACTTGGGTCCGAGCAGCTGCCAGATTGTGGGTGAGGAAGATTTGTCTGGACTGCGGGAGCCAGGCGGGACTGGAGAAACCTTCCGTCGACAGGTAAAGGAGAAACCTGGTGTTAGGGAAATTTCCAGGAATCCACAAGGACAACTCCAGATTAGACTACTAGTAACAGTGGTGAGGGTGCCTGAGCTGGCCTGCCCTGGTAACCAGATTGGTGAACACCCTAACTGTCATCATAGAGCCTTCATCCAGTAACTGATGGAAGCAGATGCAGAGGTCCACAACCATGCACCAGGCCGAGTTCCAGAAGTCCAGTCCAAGAGAGGGAAGAGGGACTATATGAACAAGGGGGCTGAAGATCATGATGGGGAAATCTACAGAGACAACTGAACCAAGCTCATGGGAACTCACAAACTTTAGCCCGAAAGCTGTGAAGCCTGCATGGGATCAGACTAGACCCTCTGCATACAGGAGACAGTTGTGTAGCTGGGTCTGTTTGAGGGGTCCCTGGCAGTGTGATCAGGATCTATCCCTGTGCATGAGCTGGCTCTCTGGATCCCATTACCTATGGTCAGACACATTGCTCACCCCTGATAAATGGGGGAAAGGCTTGGCCCTGCCTCAACTGAATGTACCAGGCTTAGCTGTCCCTCCATGAGAGAACTTATCCTGTTGGAGGAGGGGATGAAGGGTGGGAGGAAGGCAGGTGTGGGGAGAGCTGGAGGAGGGATAAGAGGGGGATCTGTGGTTGGTATGTAAAATGAATTAAAAAATGACTAAAAGAAAAGAAAAAAAAACTCTTTCCAAAGTTGAATGCTGTATTTCTTTTAATCTTTAAGAATGAAATTATTGACTGAAAAACTAATTCCTAATCAAATTCTAACCCTTTTTTCTCTTTTACTCTTTTTTAGGTGTTTATGATTCACAAACACAATTCTCATGTCCCCCCCAAACGCTGTCTGCCACGACTCTACCATTGTCTAGGTGATTGTGAACAGCAGAGAAAAGTTCTGCTCACTCCTCTTCTCTGTTTTTAAGAGGCATAAACAACTGAGCACAAGCAGACCTGACAACTGCAAACAACACAGTGGATTCTGGAAATTTCAATGGAGGGAACTTGCCATCGCAGGAATATAGCTGGAAGTCACATAAATTATGTTCCTAACAATCCAAGTTGACAAGAACATCGTGACCAGCCAAGCCTCCCCTTGCACACTACATATTCCCACCCAAATGTCTGCTACACAATGCTGCTCTCCACATGTGGTTAGCACTAAAAGAGAAGGGTAGACCAATCATTCCTTGTGAGACTTTTTTAAACGGCCTGCACAAATATAAAATAACTCTCAAACTAGCCTGTCCTGACATTTAAGACACAAAATCTTTTCAAATAAATAGGATGGAAAGGCTATTTCCGAGTGTCCAAAGAGAGCTGTGTTGATGCTGGTTTCCTTCAAGCCGCCCTGTGATCAAACAGAGTCAATTGCATGAGTGTCCTTCTGGCTTCAGAGAGGGTGAGCTTAGGGAGAAGCAAAGTTTACACAGGATCACTTGCCAGAATGTGAGCATGGATTTGGCTCCACTTCCCTTAAAAAAAAAAAAAAAAGGAAAGAACTGAAAGTCTTTTCAAATGGGACATTCAGCTAAACTTCAACCAATACCAATGGTCTAAGCTGTAGTTACTAGTTACCCAGGACAAAATTGAATTGAAATGAATTGGCCTGGTCATTGCACTCCTTCTCACTCCTGGATCTCCCCCCCCCCCCCCGCCTCTCTCTCTCTCTCTCTCTCTCTCTCTCTCTCTCTCTCTCTCTCTCTCTCTCTCTCTCACACACACACACACACACACACACACACACACACACACACACACTCGCACGCATGAGAGAGAGAGAGAGAGAGACTGATACCCATGTAATTATTATTTTAAGACACATTTACATCTTGTCTCCTTTGATCCTTTTCTCTTGTGTTAATTATTTTTTCAGTATTCAAAACAATGGATTTCATTATGACATTTTCATACATTCATATCATCGTATCTTATACTTATCTGACCACCTACTGCCTTCCTTTTTTGCCACTTCTTACTGTCTGGTCCCGTTTCTTACCCCAACTTGTCTGGCCCCAACCCTGCACTCCACAGAACCTTGGCTTTCCTCTGTTGATGACTTTTGATTTAACTCCAATTAACTGTAACGTTGCCTTTGAAGGACCATGTTTAGTGGCAGGAATCTTACTGAATTTATCATTAAATCTCAATGTCTAGTTTTGTTCCACATCAGCCATTGGTTGATTAAAGAATGAATGATGCCGGGCGGTGGTGGCGCACGCCTTTAATCCCAGCACTCGGGAGGCAGAGCCAGGCGGATCTCTGTGAGTTCGAGGCCAGCCTGGACTACCAAGTGAGTTCCAGGAAAGGCGCAAAGCTACACAGAGAAACCCTGTCTCGAAAAACCAAAAAAAAAAAAAAAAAAAAAAAAAAAGAATGAATGAAAGATTTTCATTGAGAGATCCAGTTTGGAACCTCAAAAACGACTGAAAAGTAAGTATCCTACAAATCCAGACGGTTTAATATGACCTCTGGACTGTTACCCTGAGACCTGACGGAGCTTTCAACTGTTCTTTCCAGCAGCTAGTGCCATGCCCCAATTCACCAGGCTTTTCTCTTTTGAAGCCCTCTGTCCACTGAGATTCTTCCTACCCTGTCCTTCATCATCTACTAACACGTAGGGCACAACCCTGTGTAGCTCGGGAACGCTGACTCATGACTTACTTTTTCTTCTTCTATGGTCTGCACCCATCTTAGGAACCTTCGCTGCCAGCCTGCCAAATCCTTGACTCCTTCTGCTTCCACGCCTCTTATCCAAGCCTCCAGGTCTTGGTTCTCTTGTTTACTTTCCCCCTACTGGCTATTTGTCCGTGCATGGGGATGTGGATGGATAGAGGCAGAAGTGGACTCAGGCTAGGAACTGGCTGTGAGCTGTGTGACGAGAGAAAATTGGTAACTCGCGTTTGCCAGTGAAGACCAGGGAAGTAAGGTAATTCTAAAATACCAAGAAAAAATGGAGCATAATATTAGTCTGACAGATAAAAAATACATAAAAGGTTACAATAGAAGTAGTCAAAGTCTTTAGCATTCTCTTGGCTCTCCACCAGTACATTCTCTCCTCATTTGCACCCACATCCCAGGCTTTTAGCATAATCCTGAGTCCCCCATCCTTTACTTGTCTTTTTGTGATGAAGAATGGAAAGAAGGATCTAATGACCCAAGATAAGGAAGGAATTTCCTCAGGCTAGATAGAGCTGGGGAAAATTAGATATACATGGAACAGCTCATCTTGAGGGATAGAAGGATGGCATAGTGTAACGGGGTAAGAAACAGAAAACTGTAGCAGTTTACCAGAGAACTGCAAAGGAAAGGAGACAGATCTGAAAATTTGAGGAATCTCCTACAAGCTTTTCACAGACAGCCAATGGATTTCGTGCTTGTGCATGTGTGCGTGCGTGCGTGCGTAAGCGCATGCGTGCGTGTATGTCCTGCGATTTACTGGAGGCTCAAATCACATAGTTAACTACATCGGTTTAATGATCTGAACTCTAGTGTTCAGGTTTCAGATCAGACAGTAGGCCAGACTATATCCAGTCACCAATTTCACTTGTTCTTTGGAGTAGAACCAGCCAGATCCCCTGGGAACAGAGAGCATAGGGGACATAGAACCAAGTTGGGTAACTGTGATCTCCCACCACAGCTAGTTTGGAGAGTTCCAGTCCCTCACCCAGATCAACCCAACCATCTGTTTCTGTGGGCTTGCTCCCAAGCTACCAAATGCAGTTGGAGAAAAATTGGCTCTCACATAGACTTATGAATTTCAAGTTCAGCTGGACAGTCTGCACCATTCAGCAATTCTTTTACTTACCCATGATTGGTTCCCCTTTTCATTTCCAAAAACAGCAGTGCCAACATTTTATCTTTGTTTTTCAGGACACCCACCCATTCATGTATGTGTCCAACAAACCATGTACTAAAAACTTAGTATATGCAAGGAACTTTTGCAGGGGGTTATAAAAAGTAAAAAACAATTACAAAATTACAAGTTCTTTAAACCACTTCTCATTTAAAAAAAAGGGGGGGGGACCTATTGCCCTTCCTCTGAACCTGATCTGGAACTCTGATTTCTTTAGGCCAATAAAATGCAGCAAAAAATAAGATTTATGCTACTTTTAAGCAAGACCTTGGGAGTTTCTACAGTTTCTTCTTACCCACTTGGGACCCAAGAACACAATGTTCTGAAAGCTCTGACTTATATGGCTCATTCGAAGATAAAAGAAAATATGGATAGAGATACTGGTCAACTCAGCCATCATAGCTGAGACCAGCCAGCAGCCAACTGCTACCTAAATACAGCCAGCTGACCAAGCCCAGGCAAAATGATGTGCCAATTCCAGATTTCAGCATCACTGGATTAAATCTACAGCCCTTGTATCTGAGCTGTGACCTGTTCTCCTGGTTCATTGCGTGTAAAATCCTGGATTTATGCACCAATCCACCTAACTTCTGCTATAACAGAAATCTCTAAGATCTTAGTGACTTTATACAATGCTGGCTTATTTCTTCCTCTTTTAAATCCAATCAGCTGCATGTTAGCTTTTTAAGACCATGGGAGAGCCGGGCGGTGGTGGCGCACACCTTTAATCCCAGCACTCAGGGGGCAGAGGCAGGAGGATCTCTGTGAATTCGAGGCCAGTCTGGGCTACAGAGTGAGTTCCAGGAAAGGCACGAAGCTACACAGAGAAACCCTGCCAGATGGAATTAACAGGAGATAGCAAGCATTCATTTTTCTCTGCTTCTGGAATAAGGATGTAATGTGACTGCTACCTCACAGTCCTGCCACTGTGTATCCCCCACCTCAATGCCCTAGAGCCCTTCAAACTGTGAGCCAAATAAACCTTTCTTCCTCAGTTACCTTTGGTGAGGTATTTGGCCAGAGAGGGCAGAGGAGTAAGGAATTCAGACACCTGGTTCTTCATATGGATGCCACCATTGCAACCAATGCACATAGAAGGCCATCCTTCCTGCATCTGTTGCTACGAATGCACATAGCCATGTCTAAATGCAAGGATTTTTTTTAGGGTAGTATATATGCCCAGGAAGACAAGAGAATGAGTGTGACTGAATACCAAGGAGTCTGCAACTGTCCACCCTTCTGCTCACTGAGTGGATCATTGCCTCTTTTCCCAACAATTTCCTCCTTGGAGAAGACAGCCCAGAAAACCATTCGGCTCAGAGTGTAATATTACCGGGTTCTGCGCAGTTCATTCTCTTGCGTCAGCAATTTTACATATTAAATAAAAAAATAAACTCCAAAACATGTGTGAGGGGGAGTATCAAATAAAAGCTCACATTGGAAAAAGTCAAAAGTCAGCCTGGATAATTTAGAGAGACTCTAGCTCAAAATAGAAAGTAAAAAGAAGACAGAGAAGGCACCTCAGTAACAGAGCACCTGTCAGCATGTACAAGGTCCTAGACACAATCCCCAGTACAGAAACAATCGATAAAGCTAATGGCCAGGCTTCTTCAATCTGGTAGCAGTGACGGTGACATTGAAGGCTTAAAATTTACCCCCCAAAAGCCAAGGTTCCTGGGGCCTACTTCTCAGGTCAGTTTAGTGAAACAATTTCCCCATTGACAAGAAATTGGAGAATATATATGTGTGTGTGTTTACAGGTGTACTATAATTATCGATCTCTAAAGAGGTCGAGCAGTATATAATAAACGCCTACCGTAATTCTACCAAGGAATCTCCAGCTTTAAATACATTCTCAGGTTGAAACTAGATATTCATTTTAGATTTCAACACAGTTTGGCTACACACACACACACACACACACACACACACACACACACACACGCATGCACGTGAGGGGGTGGCTTAAGAAAAGCTCTGTAACTCAAGTTCAAGCCTCACTGTCCAACCGTAATGGAAATCTTCCTGTGCCCGGGTCCCTCCGATGCAGCCTTCACTTTTTTTTTTCTCGGTGATTTAATCGCTTCCTCTTGTTTAATTACTTGGAGGATTAACTGTGGGCAAATGTATTCCGATAACGGGCCAATCTGCAGAGAACAGGAAGCTTTTCCCCGAGGTCCCAAGGGAAATTTCGCACTTGCGACTGTAACTCTGCCTCACAGTTGTCATGTTGCTTTTAGCCCTTAAGCCATGTGTGTCACCTTGCCTGTTGAGGTGTTTAAAAAAAAAAAAAAAGTCGCAGGTTTCGACTGTTTACAAGCAGCCATTTGTACACAATCTCTGGCGGGAGCAAAGACGACCCTTCCTAATCCAGGCCGTACAGGAAGCTATTTCTTTCCAAATCAAGTCATTAATGCTTAAACAAGCAAACACGGCAGCCAAGACAAAAATCAATTTGCAAAAAAGCGAAGGCTTTTTTCCAAACACTCCAGCGGTCGCTGGGGGAAGACGCTTTAACAAATCCAGTGCTGGGGAGTATTAGAGTATTAGGTTAGGTTGATCCTATTTTTCTAGTTGGATTTATTTTGTTTGAGAGTCAAGGTGATTAATAGCACTGAACACTATCAGGGATGTTTCACCACCATAAGAAATCCCCTTTCTGCCAAATAACAAGCAAAGAAATCCATCCCTTGCCAGTGACCTTCATTTGACCTCTTGGGCAAGTGTGTCTGGGAGTCTTCCAATGACTGAATGCACTGTGACAGAAGTTTCCAAACTTTGCTGCACATAAGAACAACCTGGGGAGCTTTTAAAAATGCTGGTGTTCAGATTGCACCCATCTCGATTAAGTCACGGTGTCTGTGGGCTGAGAAGCAAGCATCAAAGCGTTATGGCACTCCCCGGATGTTTGGAGTGTGCACCAGAAGCTGGGAGCAGCCACTGCTCGGTGACATTTCTGGCTCTCACTGCCCCGGGTGATAAGCTCCTGCGAGAAAGAACAAAAAGGAAATTCTTTCTCTATGGTCCAGGAAATCCTGGACTTATATTTATAAAAATAGAGGGAAATATTTACATCTAGATAGAGTTCTGAAATAGTTTATGGCTTTTGATCTATGTATTATGATTTGTTAACCTGGGTTAAAGAGATAAAGATGAAGATACAATGATGACCGGTAGCAGTATCAATTAAATTTTAATTGTTAAATAAATTGTCATGTCAGTTTGCCATGACTTAGTGTATTAAGAAACAACTTTATAATGAAATACATGTTTCATTTTTTTCATTACATAAAAAGTTCTCCTGATATAATGTTAAGTGAAAAAACAAAATATGTGTATGTACTTGTTGATATACATTAACATGTATAGTATATATTATACATATGTTAAATTTGAATTATGTTCATGGACAGGTACACCTAAATACCTCAGTGCAAAAGGAAGTATCTACAAGGTCACATTTCAAAGGAGAACACCCTGAACACAGTAAGCTGTGCATAGATAAGAGAACTATCTCCTCATATTACATGTACTTCTGTATTGTTTTCATTTTTCAGCAGACTGTATATACTACTAAAATTTGAAAAGTGCAGTTAAGACAATTTGGCAATTATGCATGTATATGTTCAAAGAGTAAAAACTCATCAAAGCATAAATTAATACTTCATTACTCGTACAATACATTTATTTTGTTTGTTGCATTTTCCCACATTTAATGACTAAGAATTCATTACTTTCTTGTAGAGGAAAAAAAATGTTGGACCTACAAACAGATTCTTCTGAGCTAAGGAGGTAGCCTGGTGGACAACACCACTTGCTTTTCAAGTATGAGGACTTGAATTTGGATCCCAGAACCCATGTCAAAAGCTAGACATTTCTGTTCATTCATGCAGTCCCAGCACTGGGTGGTGGAGACAGGCAGATCCTGAGAGAGGAAGCCATCTGACATCCTGCTCTGGACTGCTTGTACTTGTGCATGGATGCTCACACCTGCACACTTATGTGAATGCAACACACACACACACACACACACACACACACACACACACACACGCAATAACTAAGCATTAAAAATAGAGTATTGTATACATATGGTCTTAAGTTTGAAGAGACTAGTTCTCAAGCCCATCCCCACAAACTAGGTCAGAATCAATGGTCATTTTTTTTAATCAGACTTCTTTTTAAATTGAGGAATTTAAAACTGCTTTATAGGATATGATTCTTATCTCTGTTTCCGTTGTCTTCTTGTCTTTTACCTATTTCAAAGGTGTCTTTGCAAGAGCAGTTAACCTGTACAACTCCATAGTTTAAAAAAAGAGGGAAAGTTTAAAGTAAAAAGAAATCTGAGCATTTCAGACAATCTACATACTTCAAGCCTGAAGCTTAGAGACTCTTCATATGGGAGCTGTGGAGATGGCTCAGGTCAGCAATTAAGAAGACTTGATCCTCACGAACAAGACCAGAGTCCAGTTCCCAGCATCCACATTAAGTGGTTCACAACAACCCACTCCAGCTCTAGGAAATCTCATGCCCTCTTCTAATTTTCATGTGCTCCTGCACACACACACACACACACACACACACACACACACACACACACACACACGTGCACACACACACACGCACATGCACACACACATTAAAACTAAAAAGAATTTTTCTTATGAAAAGATCCTTGACATAGAAAAATACCATCACTCAGATAAGGACCCACTAAACAACAAAGAGTGAAGTGAAATTATAGTGATAGTGTGTGACAAGGGACCAAGGAAAAGCTGTCCCTGCATGACTTAAAAGAGAGAACTGAGCATAGCACCAAAGACAGTGGAGGAATTGGAGATGGTAGGAAAAAGGTCTGGGAGCTCCTAGGGAAATGCAGGGATCTGGTCGTGGTTCCCAGCTTCACTTTTATTATCTGGTTATTTGATTTTTGACACTTATCAATAGCATATAGCATAAGAAAGTCTTCTTATTTGTTTTTTAACTTACTTAGAACTTGAAAACACACTTTGTCAAACCCTCCAACTCCCCAGTCTGAAGCACAGGCTTTATGGGCCTTTGTCAGTTACTAAATCTAAATATTAGGTTTATGAGAAAAGCTTGAACCGTGTTGGAGAAGAGAATAAAAATTCAGTGCACGTTCCAGGGATTCAACAGATCGTTTTTCACATATGCCATTCCATTTTGAGTCAACCATAATTTCTAAGAAAATTCAGCACCTAATCCTTTTTTCCCAGTAATAGAGATTATCTGATATTTCAAAGAAAGATGATATATTTAAAATAAATGTCCTATTGACCCAATTCTTTAAATAAACAACCAGAAAGTTGGGGTGGGTTACCATCACAGATAACTTATTTATTCACAAAGTAGTTCAATAAAAGAACGAAAGGTAATTCAGGGTCCCAAACTCCTCCCATACAATGTTCATGTCCACTATTTGGGCCTGAGAGTCTTTTCTTCCCACCAACAACTGATGAAACAGAGAGTAAACAATGTTTATGAATGGAAGGAGGAACCAGCAGATCAGTGGGGTGTTATGTCTATCACCACCATTACCCCTGTCAAATGCATGCGCTCAAATCTAAAACCTTAACATGAAGCTAGTAAGCAATAGAGCCCTTGGTAGAGTCTTAGATCTTAAAAGTGGAACTTGACTGAATGAGATTAGTGCCCCGATAGAAAAGAACCATTTATGTGAAGAGATGGCTGTTTACTAACAAGAAATAAAGACAGGCACGAACTTCACAGCCTTCAAGAATGTTAGCAACCCATTTCTGTTGTTTATAATCCACCCAGACTCTAGTCAAACAGTAGCCCTAATAGACCAGGACACATTCCAGTAGCAGGAAGTAGACTCCATCTCTACCTCAATGCACGTCCAGGTTAAGCAGGCCACCCTTGCAACAATGCCGTCTTAAAGAAATGGAACATGGATCACAGGAAGGCAGCTACCTAGGCTCAGTGTTATTTGTAATAGCAGTGGTTGTCTCTTCAAAGATGACTTCAAAATGGTTCAACCGAACAGAGTTCTTGATGTGCCAGTTTTTGCTGGATCTTACCACCATCTTGTGTGTGAGGCTTGTATGAATGCTTTCAGGTCCCCGTTGTACTGTCAGAGCAGTGACATTTCCCCATATTTTTTAAATAAAAGTCTTTCTCTATCCAGTATTGTAATATAGCAAGAATGCACCCAGTTACTATTGACCGTAGAGAACTGTCTTGATCTTCATCCTTATCCTAAACAAGAACTACGGAGAACCTTCTATATTACCTCTATTACATAAACTTGAAAAGAATGGTCATGATACTTTCACATTCTAAAACTAGTAACTATTTTTAAGGCATTAATCGATCTAGATTTACCTCAGATGGATACCAGCGTTAGTGTAGACTCGCCTTGCTGTGTATCACCTTCTTTTTGTCTTTGTAAAAATTTTTAATGAACTCAACGTTCATTCCTCTACTGTTACAGTCTTTCTTCCCAGCACCATTTTCAGAAGACTGTCTACTCTTTTTTATCTCCTTCATTCCAGATTCATATTTCACCAGCTTAGTTCTTACACTTGATTAAGTTTTTGTCAGAAATACTATGTGCTAACATGGGGGCTGGAGGGATGTCTCAGCAGGTAAGAGTATTTGCTGCTCTTCCAGTGGTCCAGAGCTCTGTTCCCAGAACCCATAAGGCTGCTCACAAGGACTGCTAACTCCAGCTCTAGGAGATCCGATGCCCTCTCTGGCCCCCATGGATGCCCTCACAAATATGGCATATGCTCATACAAACACATAAATAAAAGTAAAATCAATCTGTAGAAAAACATGTATTTATTAACAGACAAACAATTTCCATGATTTCCAAGGTCCTGTGATTGTAATTGCATACACTGCTTTACAGAATTGTCATCTGGATAAAGATCACTTACATTTCCTCTATTTTAACAAAGATGTCACATGCCGTTAAGATTCTCTTCCACTGGGGCTTGAGGACCTGAGATTAAATCCCTAGAATTTAGTTAAGAACCTGGGTAAGTGCAGCACAATGCACTTGTGATCTCAGCAATGGCAAGTTGGAAGGAGAGACAGGAGGATCCATGGACCTTTGTAGGCCAGCTATCCTGGCCTATGTGGCAAAGCTCTTGGCCAGTGAGAGACCCTCTCTCAAATGTAAGGTGAAAGGCACCTTACAACCAACACTGGAGATTGTCCTCTGACCTTCACATTCTCATACCCTCAATACTCACACACACACACACACACACACACACACACACACACACACACACACACACACACACACGGGGCAGGGGTGTTCTTGTATTAAAATATCAGTCATCCATACCTATAGAAACAGGCCTTATAATTTTTTTGTCTTCCTTAGTAGAGCTTGCAAATCAAATACGTCTGTTACAAATCAGCCAATGAGCATGCACACAGCCAGGAACCACTGCCGGGCAAGAGGTAGAGACTGATCTGGCCAGACCCATTACTGCTCTGGGAAGCACATGCCCTCATGAGGCTGAGTCACACATTATGACCAGTCTATTTTTACATCTTTACTTTCATAGCCCGGATGAGTCTGGTATAACTCTATTACAATCATTTGAACACTATTGTCTAAGTCCATTACCATACACTGTTGTTGAGATAAACGTCCTATGGCGGTATGGAAAATATCTAAAAATACTGTCCTTGAATGGTGATCAAAAAATATATGATATCATTTTCTATTTCTGTAAGACAGACAACTGCTCTCTAGGATGAGATGCTATTGCACATAAGTGCACAAGAAAAAAACATCATCGAGCAGTTTCTTTGATCTATGTTTGCCTTACATTCTTTTTTTTTTTTTAACCAGAGCTGTGACGTTTTCTCAGTTGTGTAGAAGGAAAGAGACAGAGATGTGTCATCAGTGACCACACTGCCATAAGCAAAGCTCTCATACTGCCTTATGTAAATGTTTCACAGAACTCAGAGGCATTTTATCTCTAGTATGATGCCCATAGCCAAGGTCATGCTACAGTCATCCTTTGTTAGGATATTATTTAAAATTCAATTTTGTTAACAAATACAGAATCATCACCTATGACACCCACAGAGCTCTGACAGGACAGGCAGCAGCAATGGAATGTGGAGAGTCCTTACACCAAGAAGAGATGCCGTGTTTTAATATGACTTCTTAATTTGTTTTAGATTCTGGCTGCTGGCTCTAATCCAGGGCCCTGTACATGCTAGGGAGGTACTCTGTAACTTACTTCATCCCATCTCTAAAGCCCTGGTTTTTCAACAGCCACATTTTAGGATCAACTCCTAATGTGTAATGTCCTTCCTTTAGCTGTGAAGAATCACCTTCAGGTTTGAGTTCATCCAGCTGCTTCTCCATATCATAAATGGACCATCAGTCTTGGTGCCCTTCATGGTGTAGCTTGAGCTTGAATAACTCTTATTAAACAATCTTTCTTATTTTTGTTTCAAACCATATATAACCTCATCTAAGTAACCATGTTCAAGTTGCCACAAGAATCCTTTTCCTTCTGTGATTTGTGGAGTTTGGGTCTAAGTACATTATTTTAGTATTAGTATATGTTCATCTTTCCCAATCTATATATGTGCACTTCAAACTATAGAAATGTTTTTTTTCTAGCAGAAAGCTATTAGTTTCTCATAATAATATTGGCAAATTATCTTTAAAACGTAAAATCAGTTCCATTTTCATGCACTTTGAGCCATTGCTTTATAGATGAATTTGCTGGATAGAACATTTCCAGGGACTGCTGTTTATTGCTGATAAATATAGCTTGCTGATTTAAGCCCTTTACCTGGCTCTAACCCCGCTGTGAGATCTTCGGAGGCAAGAAGCTTTAGAGTGACATAGGCAGGTAATGTGCTGAAAGCATTCAGCAAGCTCTTATTGGGAGCACCATGATCAGATAATAAAGCAACCACTGTACCTCAAGGTCAAATGATCCTTAATCTAAAAACAATCTCTAAATGACATAAGAAGGGTTTTAACTTTAACATCCATTGCAATTGAAGCTGTATTTCATCTCTCTGCAGAGTAAAGTCAATCGTATGAGAATCACAAACCAAGCAGGGCTGCAAATCCTCTTAGGCTACCTGCTGGAAATCGAGTGAGTAGGAGAAAGCATTGTTTCCAAATGTCACAAATGCAAAAAAAAGAGAAAATGGTTCAGAAGTTGATCACTATATGTGAGCAGTGGTCAAATAATGTTATTTAATGAGAAATATGTTCTCTCTGCTTATTTCCTTTATCTTCAAGTTAGCATTCCAGAGAACCATTATAATGGAAAAGTCCAAAGATATGCAAGGTTAAAATTAGGCTATTAATCACATTTTATAATTGGATAACTTGAATATTTGTATTCAAAGAGATGCTTCCTACTTCACCTATACCTTTAATTACTGAAAAGCTTAAACAAAAAAAAAATAACTCACTTGCATTTCTGTAATGGTTTTTACTTCTCTGAATACTAAGCACTTTGTACTAGCATGTATCCCAACAATTAACAGAAGGAAGCAGTCATTTGAATGACTTAAGAAAACAATGGATTTCAGCATCAATTCATTAGGGACAAAGAGTCTATTCAATAATACTTTTCAAACTTCAGTGTACACAGCATCTAACTGGGAATCATGGAAAAAATGCAGCTTCATGGTCATCAACTTTGAAGCAGCCTCTGCCTCCAAACTTGGCATTTCTTAAAAGCATCCAAGCATGCCAGTCCTTCAGGTTCAATAAATAGTGTGTTGTTCATAAAGGACTTCTAAATGGGGAGAGATGAAGATGAGGGAACTTTGCAAATGGATTTTCCTATTTATTTTTTCATGCTCTATTCCTATTCATATACATAGATATATCAAACCTCTGTATGAAAGAAACTAGGGAGTCTGTTTTTTATCCATTTGAAATATAAAACACGACACAAATACCAAATCATCACTGTTATAATTTTTGCTTTGTACCAACATTGGACAGGCCATTGATTAACTCATGGACCACTCTTCTTACTCTGCTCAGTCAACAAGTAAGCCAACTGCTCCAAGATTGTTGAAAAAAAACATAAATATAACCAATCAAAACATTCCAGTTCCATCATGCAATTCAAAAGAAATGGAATGAAAACAATATTTTCAATTGGAAATGCACTCAGAGTAACATTTTCTCTTTGTTGAGCTCAGAAATTAGCATACTTACTTAAAATGCTGACTCAGACGTTGGACAGGTCATTTACTTTACTGAGTTCAAACTACGTTAAAGCTTTTAATAAACTCTGAAGGAAATTCCATTGCCGTACAATGAAATTCCATTACGTATGGTTGGTTTTGGCTCCCCAGTCAGCAATAAAACATAGCAGATGACGTTGTCTTTCACTGTGTTCCTGAGGCTTGGCTATGTCATTATTGTTTATGTATTCTTCAAGGATAGTGCTTCCACTTAAAAATATTTTAAATTTCGTTCTTCAAGAAGTCCTAAAAATAAGTAAACTCTCATTTTAATTATGTCATTCTGTGTTAAAATTAAGTAATAGCAATTGTCCTGGTTAACAATATCCATAAATATTATGCATTCATGGTGTTTCAAATACCAAGAAAAAAACTTTTGGCAGAAAAGTTTGCTTTTTCTGAAGTCCTGCATGGGATTAACATGCATTAAGAGTTCTGCGTGAACCCAAATCTGACATATCAACAATGTTTCAATATTTTTAATTTTATAAATATTATTATAAAACATTACCCATGAAAATTAACTGGACCTAAAGTCCATACAACTTAACAAACATCTATAAAGTTAGAACAGGCATTGTGGAGCCTCATATTAAATTTTATACTTTCAGTATCAAATATGTTTTATGTACCTATCCACTGCCAAAGGCCAAAAAACTCATGACAGAATTAGAACCAGAAAAACAGTTGGCCCTATATCCTGATTCAAAACTCATGTTGAGTAGAACTATGGCAGCAGTTCTCTACCAGCTACAGCTAACTCCAGTTCTACTGCTTCAGCCCTCATAGATCAGGAAGGCTTTAAAAGCTCCACACAGAGCATGTTCTGTAGCTGTGAATAGCTTTGACCATGTGATATACTCAGCTAAGCCGAAGACCCATCACAAGTAAAACCAGGTTTCCCTTACAAGAGACATTACAATTGAAAAGGAGTTTTGCCAATCCAACCTATGGGCCTACTTATTTTAAACATTATTTGATAGCACATATTCCCAATACAATGAGGAAAAAAATTGACTTTGCAATCATTGAAGTGAGATTTGATCTACTGTAAGAAAGAGAAGAATATGTTCATTGAAGATTTCTCAGTCTCTTTCAAGGGATTTCAAGTTGAATGGAGAAAATAAGAGACAGAAATGCATAGGTAAGCATGAACTCAATGCAGGATATATCTACTACTAACTCACAACACACAATAATTTAGAAAACAGTAGGATATATCACTTAGGTTCTTAGATGCTTGAATATACCAAGCATAATTTGATGGCACACAAAATCAACACCCCTCATAGACATTTTTACCTTGTCAAAATAAGATTCATAAAAGGTCTTTCCTTTTGAATGTACCATATTGTACAAAAGGAATATTATTTGATATATAAAAAGATATATCATTTTGCAGAAATCCCAAAGTCAAGGAGGGCAGAATCATAAAAATATCTGGGAAGAGATAAAGAAAAGAGAATCAAATTAATATTGGTGCTGGAAGTCTGAAGAGGGATCGGTTGATAAAACATATATTCCAGGCCAAAGAAAAGAATGAACAGCCGGGCGGTGGTGGCGCACGCCTTTAATCCCAGCACTCGGGAGGCAGAGCCAGGCGAATCTCTGTGAGTTCGAGGCCAGCCTGGACTACCAAGTGAGTTCCAGGAAAGGCGCAAAGCTACACAGAGAAACCCTGTCTCGAAAAACCAAAAAAAAAAAAAAAAAAAAAAAAAAAAAAAAAAAGAAAAGAATGAACAATCTCATTGTATCATCATTCACAAACCTGGCACAGATAACAGAAGAAATATTGGTATGTGATGAGGGTTTGCCTAGATAGCTCCATGAAGTCATGAGCAGCGAAAGCCAAAGCCTCAGAAACATTTCGTTAGCAACTTCATATTACAGGAAACAGAAAAGTAATCTTGGGACTTACTTCCCAGAACTTAGTTTTGACCAGCGATTAGTACTGGTTGACAAGGTGGAAATGACAGGGTCCTTTGGGCACAGAAGAGCAGTCATAGCCCCCCTACAGTCTTTGATAGGCAAAATTCTGTACCCAAACAAAGATAGATGTGTCCTTAAGTCTTAATGCCCACTCTAGTGGTTCACAAAGAAAACAAGAAAAGCCACTTGTTTAACCACTGCAGAAGTACATAGCTCTAGGCTTTTAGCAACACAGACCCAAGAGGTTAACCGTGGAAGGTGATAGACAGGTAGCTAAGAAATCACATCGGTATTCATCCAGCTCTTAAACAAAGACAAATAATGTAAAGACATCATTTATCAAGAAAAAATACCAAAATCCAATCATAACCAATTAAAATAATACTAATGAAACATTATAACTTATGATAATTGCCATCGAAGGTGAAATATTGGTATCTGAAGGTGTATAAGTAGCAACAGAATGAAATGATTTGAGGACAGTAAAGTTTGCAGAAGGCAGGCAGGAAACAAACCTTTCCCCTGTCCTAGCACACAAGTATTTCATAATCCACCCCAAACCCTCCCAATTCTCCTGAGGTTGTAATTAGCCACAGTGCCCAGCCATCCCTGCCTGTGGCCATGGAGCAGAGCCCAATAGATGCACAACTTGACTTTTTGGTACATGGATAGTGATAGAGAAAGAGAGTGACTTAATTTCTGAGTTGACTAAAATGCAGACACTATCTTCTCCACCATAAAGAAACACTCTAACATAGGAAGAATCAGGGTTCAAGTGAGGCAAGGAAACTGGGGTTCTGCTCACACCGTTTGCATCTCTGAATTCAGTCATGATTCAAATGAATTAAGCTCTGAATCCTCGCTACATGAATCAAGGGATTCATTTTCTTATGTCAAGAATTCAAATTTGGACTTCTTGAATTTTTAATCAAGAGAATATTGACTACTATACAGGTTAAGAAAGTTAATTGTCAGATGAGAAAGGAGAACACAAATATCAAGAAATTAAAGTCTAAGCCAGGTAAAGAAGTTTTTTTTTTTTAAGTGCATTTCAAAGAGCTTTGAAGACCAAAGAAGTCTCCGCTCCACAAGAGCAAATGAAGGCTCAGATGACATCAGTGGACCATAAATAGTCATCTTTGAAGAACTGTAGAGAACAGATGTCTTGCTGGCAGGTGAGTAAAGGGCAAATAAATGTTTCCATTTTCAAAAAGGTGAAAGCAGTTCACTTCTTTAAACTGTATGCCAAAGAGATTGGATGGATCCCTAGCAAAACTTTTGAGTTATAAAAGGTTAGTCAACAGTCAGGAAGCAAAGGCGTGATCACTGGGGACCAAGGTAGATTTAGAAAGTTCAACTCATGCTAGGATTATATCATTTTCTATTTTACCAACATTTACTGGAGAGGCTGAGGAGAACATTCATTATGCCAGGTGCCGTTCAAGACAATCTCTGATAAATATAGTAGCATATACAATGACTGTGCCCATAATGGGTTGATGTTATTTATTACAGTAATAATGACAGTGTGCATTGTCAATCAAATGTTCCAGAATATAGGCACAACTATATGGAAAAATGAAAGAATAACTGATTGCACACATATATGCATATGTCTATATGCACATACACACAAATGTATATCTAATATACACTAAAGCACAATTAAATGCACAAACACATGACCTATATAGACCCATATACATAATACACAGAGGCACATACATGAACACATCACAGATATACATATGGTGCAAAAACACATGTACATGCATACATACATCCATGCAGACATGCCCAACATAGTATGAACAGTAATCTAATCCCCATGGCACAGAAGAGAAACACTTGACTAAGAAATTTATTCATTCATACAACTACTAAGAGTAGAGATTTTAACATGGATTTTTTCTGACTTTTAAATCAATATTCCTTATGAACAAAGAGTATTTCTGTGCACTGTTCACAAAGAATGCTAACTGAAATAAGCATAACAGA
The DNA here is from genome assembly GCF_007827085.1 of Peromyscus californicus insignis. Classification (NCBI taxonomy): domain Eukaryota; kingdom Metazoa; phylum Chordata; class Mammalia; order Rodentia; family Cricetidae; genus Peromyscus; species Peromyscus californicus. The sequence continues at coordinate 16,896,198 of NW_026294535.1, forward strand.
TGTAATGAGATATGAAGCATCTTTGGCCTCTTCAACTCTAAAAACTTTTGAATAGTAATAGAAAAAGCATTATAATCAAGTCTGAAAATAATGCAAAAGTAATGTGGTATTAAAAGACTAGAATCTACATTTGATATAATGAGAAGAAGGGTAATAGAAACAAAAGGCTTTCTCAGACACAGTCCACACAGCAGCACATTACCACAGAAGAATTTTTTTTCTTGGCTGTGAGTTCAGGAAGTTAGCAATGAGAAGTTGCTGCTAGAAGAAAGGACTCAGCCCAGAGCTACATAAAGAAAAACAATGTGAAATTGATGAGAAGAGAGAAAATTGTTTCATTTAACCTTGTGTGCATTAGATTGACACAGTGGTATTTGTCCAAAAAGAACTAAGCATGATGATGAAGAATCAAATCTCCTAGCATATGTTGGAAAAAGATAAATACTGTATTTCATAAGAGTAGATTTACACAGTGGGTAGGTGAGAACACATTGCCTATTCACTCTCTTGTCTGGAGAGCTTTAAAAGCAAACTGAGAATAAATGGAAAGACATTTCTTTGAGTCAGAATCGAACATAATAAACAGAAGAGGTTCCTGTTAAGGCCGGGATGAAATGCAGTGATTAATGAGTGATTAAGTGTTTCAGGAAGATGATGCATCCAACAGCATAAAGGAAGTCAGAGTCACCTTGGTCCTGACCAAAATGAATGGAGGAGGCTCCTGGAGGTAAGAGTAGGCAGTGAAAGCACCTATTTCCCTAGAAGTTCCCTCAATAAAGACATCAGACAATTCCTGGGAGGAGAGCAGATCTATTCTACGTGGACATCATAAGAAATCCAAGGTTTTCTGGGAAGGAAGGAACGCAGATCCCATTCTGTGAGTTAGAACTCAATACTTGAGGTTAAAGAAGTTTATGAGGATGGATGTGACATGAACCTCAAGGCAAAAATTCATCAGTATGATGGGACAGTCTTATTTTTTGCTGTATGTTCAGCACAGGGAAATAAGTGTTTTTAGAAAAGAGCTAACAGCACAGTGTAAGGCTGAGTCTGAATGCCGCCTGGGCTGTAGAATATTCTGGAGGATCTGTTTAAGTTGTTAAACGCTGTGTCTTCACAATGACTGTTGAGCACACACATACAAGTATCTCGGCATCTAAGTGTGACATTGTATCACCTGTGCAGAGACACAAGCTATTGAAAGTACCACCAAGACCCAGCAAATCCAAGTTTGCTCATCTGCGCAGACAATCATCACCAGGGGGTGGTGGAAAATTCGTTTACACTGTGTGAAGAAGTATCACGATGATTGGCTTAATAAAGGGCTGAATGGCCAATAGCTAGACAGGAGAGATCGGTGTGATTTCCAGGAAGAGAGAGGAGGAGGAGGAAGAATCTAGGTGCGTGAATTACACCAGTGAGTCACCAACAACACACGAAGGAAGTCAAACATACAGAATAAAAGAAAGGTAAAGCCAGGCGGTGGTGGCGCACGCCTTTAATCCCAGCCCTCAGGAAGCAGAGGCAGGTGGATCTCTGAGTTTGAGGCCAGCCTGGGCTACAGAGTGAGTTCCAAGAGAGGCGCAGAGCTACACAGAGAAACCCTGTCTCGAAAAACCAAAAAAAAAAAAAGAAAGGTAAAAAGCCACATGGTAAAATGTAGATTAATAGAAGCAGGTTAATTTAAGTTATAAGAGCTAGTGTAACAAGTCTAAGCTAAAGCCAAGCCTTCATAACTAATAATGAGTCTCTGTGTCATTATTTGTGAGCTGGCAGCTGGCAGCCCAAAGAAAAACCCAACTACACTAGGGGGCCAGGAGACAAACAGCAGCGAAGGCAGCAGGGGGCTGCTCTCCTGGTCTGTTTTGTTGCAGGTAGAGCTGGCAGCCTCCAACCACTTTGTGCTCAGCATCCAATGAGACTCCTACCAACTCAACCCAGTTGACTTTGGGTGGTGAGCAAAACACTGATAATCGTGCCTCTCTTGCCAAAGATAGCTGAGTGCTGGTCTACCAAATATTGAGGAAGTACTCTCCTCCACTCACCGTGATGCTGGTTTCTCTGATCACAAAGAAAAAGAAATTATATTACTAAAGAAACAAATCAGGCTTCCATAACCATTTTACTAACATTCAACTACACTTCACATCACCTACCACTCTGATGTCTGTGCTGGAAATTGGAAAAACCTTTCAAGTGGTCCAGAACTCCTGAGTCTCAAGCGAAAGGTTTGGGTTATCAAGCAGAAGAATGGTGGAAGGCATTCACTGCTGTATAACTTTCTTGTTGCTACTATACCGAATAGCCACAAACTTAGGATCAAAAATCTCAAATGCAATGTCTGTGGGCTAAACTCCCAGGGTCAGAAGAACCATATTCCTTTCAGGAACTCTAGGAAAGAATCTGGTTCCTTGTCTTTTCCAACCTCCCAAGGCTGTCTGAATTCTTTGCCTTATGCCCCCCTTAATACAATCTCATCACTATGACTTCCACTTTCCTTGTCATATCTCCCCCTTCCCTGCCTACCTTCTTTTCTGGAATACATCCTTCTGATTGCATTGTATTTGCCAGAAAAATCTAGGAAAATCTCTCCATCACCACACACTCTAGAGATTTGGATGTAGATAACTGTGAGAATTCGAGAGTAATCACCCTGCCTCCCCATTGTGGTGATATTGTATTCCCCAAAATATTGTGCACCCTAATAAACTTATCTGGGGTCAGAGAATAGAACAGCCACTAGATACAGAGGCCAGAAAATGGTGGCACACACACACCTTTAATCCTAGCATTCTGAAGGCAGAGATCCATCCAGATCTCTGTAAGTTCAAAGCCACACTGGAAGCATCCAGGCATGGTGACTCATGCCTTTTATCTCAGGAAGTGATGGCAGGAAGCAGAAAGGTATATAAGGAACTAGAGTGGGTTAAGCTTTTAGGCTTTTTGCAGCAGCTCAGCTGAGATTCATTCTGGATGAGGACTCAGAGGCTTCCAGTCTAAGGAAACAGCTGAGAAATTGGCAAGGTGAGGTGGCTGTAGCTTGTTCTGCTTCTCTGATCTTCCAGCATTCACCCCAATACCTGGCTTCAGGTTTGATTTTATTAATAAGACCTTTTAAGATTCATGTTACACCCCATGGCAGCTAATAGTTACACTAGCAACTCTTAGGCATATCACTACCAAAAGCAACTAGAAGGGATTTCCCAGTTGCCTTCCCCCCCCACCTTCTCCTCCCCTCCTCTTCATGTTCTCCCTCCTCTTCCATCACTGCCCACCATCCTCTCTTCTTGCTTTTTCTCCTTCTCAAAGGGACAGAGCTGTGGGATTTTTGATGAATATCTAAAAATGTTCATACATTTGACCTAGGTGAGGAGAAAATCCTTAGGAAAATCTGTAAAGACATAAATCTGCTAAACTTGATGGAAAAGATGGATACAGCAAGCAAAGAGGATGCCCCTTCAAAAAAAAAAAATCCTTTCCCTTAGTATAGATGCACCACACTCTGTAGGAAGACTAAACTTTTTCCTAGCTCAGTTTAAAGTTTTGAGGTTAGGATTTTCAATCCACAAGATACTTAAAAACGATTATTTGACAAGGTATCCAATTAGATCATTTATTGGAGAACTCTCCATGCCAGCAGAAATAGAGAGAAAGTGACCCTCCATGAATCTGTACTTGGTGAAGTAACTCACAAAAGTTATGTTAATGCAAACTTCTTCTTTAGGGCCATTTTCTCTAACACCTCTGTCTTTGATGCAGTTTTCATACTGTTCCTACGAACACCAGGCAGAAGCCAATCTCAGATTTTGATCACTTTATGATGTCAGGAAAAGACTACTCATTGCCGCCCACCTCCCTTCTATGACCCAAATTACTAAATACAAACAAAACATACCAAACACCAACCAACCAAAATCTGTACATTGGTATCCATTTGCACCAGTAGCCACAGGGGCTATAGAACAAAACTTATAAGCCTTACCTGGGTGGTACTTGCGGAAAATGTGCAGGTTTTATAGGCTTTCCAATGAGTGAAGAGCAGTCTGAAGAAACCAGGTGACTTGTGCCATCGATATAGAGAATGGATGCTCAAAATGGTTATTTGGGAATTTTCCATCTATAAATAAAACACAGTCTTCTACTTATTACTGTGCCATTACAAAGGAAACATAACATTCTCAGTATTTCTATCTCAGGGTGATGACACTAACACATTTCTTCTCATTTTAGGAATACAAAGTTGAAGCTGCTAACTTTCCATTTTAGCAATCACAAAATGGGGACGTCACATCATGTATCCAAGAGACGGCACCCCAAAAACTGCTGAGGTATATATCAAGTCATCCCATGAAACTATATCATGAAGTGATTATTGCTAGGTTCTCCTAAATCAGTGCTTCTCCCCCTTTGGGTCAATTTGTAACAGGGAAAATGCGTCCTGAATATCAGATATTTACATTCTGATTCACGACAGTAGCACAATTACAAGGAGCAATGGAATTAATTTTATGGTTGGGGGTCACCACAACATGAGGGACTGTATTAAAGGGCTACAGCACCAGGAAGGTTCAGAACCACTGTCTTCAATGCTTTTGGAGTCTTTGTGTATTTATCAGACTTTCTCATAGGAGCATATACAAAATAGTCTGATCTCAACTTACTTGTAAGATGTTTATTCTTTCCAAGCTGACATACAAGTACTGATAAGAGTGCATTTTTGTTATATTTAAGAATACCATGAAAATATAATGAGGACTATGAGAAGACAGTTAAATAAAACCTGTACAGTCTCCGCCCAGATTTACCCTAATTGACTCACACTGTAGGGTCATGGTAACTGGAGCACTGACTAATGAGTACAGCCTTGCTCATCATGTCAGCGGAAGGCAGCTGCCCACAATGCTCACCCTTTACCTTAGACTCTAGGTCTATGAATGGCCGCTGGGCTACAGAGAAGGACATATCAGTTCATGAAAACCAACTGACTACTTTGAAAGGTTCTGAGACTCAGAAAATTCAATGGTCAAAATTATTTTTAGCAGTTTGATAATAAAATGTGGACTTTTAATCCCTAATTCCCCATTTATAAACAAAATAAGGATGTACCATTTTTAAGGTTTGTATATAAAGGAGGCCCCATCCCAAAGGCTTCCAGGTTGGAGGCTTTGTCTCCAGCTGGAATAGCCAACAGTGGAGAGGTGATTGGATCCTGAAGCCTAAATAATGGACTAATCTATTGATGGGTTCACATTTTCATGGGATTGTTGGGTGATGGTGGAGGATGGGGCATCATTGGAGGTAACAGATCACTGGACACACAACAGTTGAAGAATATCTTGTCCATGTCTTCTTCCTCTATGCTTCCTAGCCGTCAGGGGGTGAGTAGCCTCTCCACACCCTCTTAACATTATGATATTCTGTCTCACTTCAGGCCCGAAGCAATGCATACAAGCTATTATATACTAAAACCTTTGAAACTATAGCTAAAAAGAAGTTTTTCACCCTTTGGAATAAATCACGCATCTTTTAAAATTAAAAATGAGTGCACCATCATATAGTACTAGACTAATTACTATGATATTTTAGGCAAATGACTTTGTTTTTAAGTCTTTCCCAATTTCTAAAACGGGGGGGGGGGGGTGGAGATAATATTTCTTAGGATACTTCTAGATCTGACTGGTATTATTCATGCTCTCCACTGAATCAATTAAACACCTAAATAAAGTGAGTGGGTCTCAGGAAAGAGTCTAACCATCCTATCTGTGTTCAATCCTGTTCTTTGCTGCTCATCAACCATGACTTTGAACATGACATTCTTCTTAATTACCGTTGTCTATATAATGCAAAGTACTGTTTACTTACCTAACTTTGGTGAGATTCACGTGAGTGTGCTTACTTAAATTACTTGAGTGCCCAAATATAGCAAGCTATGCTAATTCATTTTCAGTGTCCAAAACTCAATTAAAAGTGGCTGACGTACAAAAGAGAATTGGAACATTAAGAAGTAACTCTGCCTCTGGGCACAGCGGCTTCCAGGAGCTTAAAGTCAAGTTTCTGTCTCACCATCTTTTGGCTCTGTTCATCACTTCCTGGATTCATTCTCAGACTGGCTTTTATCCTACCCAAGAGGAAAGAGAGTCCTTTCCCAAAATATCCTGGAGGAAAGCCCAAAGTAAGATTCTGATTAGTTTTGTTTGGATTGTGTGCCTATTACTGAACTGATCACTATGGGTAGAGAAATCATGTCCACTCTTGGACCTCCAGTTGGGAATTGAGTTTATTTCACAAGAGTTACAGCAAAAGGATTCCTCTTGGGAAGAGGAATTCCAAAACAAAAGGAGAAAGACGCTAAGCAGAAATGATAACAAATATCCACTATAATTATTAACAAATTTCTGTGATGTTTCATTAGCATGATTATCAGTAGTAGTAGTATTGGTATTATTAATATTTAGATAAATAATATACTAGTCTGAATTCTCCAAATAGACTCAAAATGGTCTGTGCCTATCTATCTATAGGAAAAGAAGGAGTTGGCTCATGAGATTCTGAGAGATGATATGCCCCAAGAGCTGCAGGGCAAGTTGGCAGGGTAGAAATGCAGGAGAGCCAATGGTACAGCCTTACTCTGAAGGAAGGCCTGCTCAAGGATACAAAGCAAGTGCTTTTATCTGGATCCAAAGGTAGGAGGAAGTTGATATCCCAGTACACAGGTCACCAGGCAGGAGGAGTCTTCTTATCTGGGGAGTCAATCTCAACCTTTTTGTTCTATCCAAATCATCAGCTGATTAGGCAAAGCCCAGCCAAATTAATAATCACATTAATAATCATTATAAGCCACCCACAAAGGGCAATATTTCTTAATTAGTTCTCAATTTTGCATGTCAATCTCATTTTTGTTTCAATTACTCTCAAGGAAACACCCAGAATGTTATTTGACCAAGTGGCTGAACATCTGTAACTATAACCCAAGCAAACTGCAATATAAAATAAGAAATAGGAACCTGTAAAAAAAAATAAACATAATGTAAGTATTAAGTATCTTCTTAATGCTAAGTAATAGCAGAGAAGAGCAGAACTTTATAGCATCTGTGGTTCATAGAAGCCCTCATATGTGTTTAATATGACTTCCTCCTCTCAGAACAACTAAGTAAGGCCACTTATTCATGTTATATAGATGTAAAGATCACCAAAGCTCTCTTCAGACAGTCTTTTTAAGCACTGAACGTCACCCACCAGTCAAATGAGAAAGCAACTTGGGTGAAAGTCATTCTAATGAGAAAAGAACAGGCCACTACCTAAACAGAAATTTACTAATGAAGCAATCAATGACGTCAGCCAACGGACGCACACAGTGTAATCATTCTCTACGCATGTCTCCATCACTACTAAAATCAGACACCTTTCTTTTCCAGAACATCCCAGAAGGAAGAAATAGGATAAAAGTTTTAAGAGAATTTTTCTCAAGATTAAGGCGATTGTCGGATCTCTGGCAATATGGTATGTTGACATCAAGCCAAAGTATAACTGACTCTTTGATACTAAGTAGTAACTCAATGTTATATACGACCTGAAACTCCACAGTAAGCAGACTGTTTCTTTCCAACATAATTTGTCCAGCATGGATTTGCTGCACCAAGCCACCTACTTAGTGTCATCCAGAGAAACTCAGGAATGGACAGGATTGCTGTCTTAAACATAAGAGGGACTTCTGGCTTAGTTTAAATAGTGACAGATGGCTTCCAAGCTACCATCCAAGCAGAGACATCCATTCCCTAATCAGTTGGCATGGCTGAGCCACAGGGTTCCCAGCCATGATGCTGCTGGCATCTGGAGCTGGGAAGGTCTTTGTTGTAAGAGTCTGTATTGCACATTATAAGGCATTTAGCAGAAGTAGCTCTGATCTCGACTCACAAAACACCAGTAGCAACTCCTAAAGGGAACAATAAATGTCTCCAAACGTGGTAATTTTTTCCCTGGGAATTGAAATCCTCCAGGTCTGAGAGTCACTGACCTCATTGTGATTGTGACAAAAGATCACAGTTTTGGCTTTAAGTCTTTAAGAATTTTGTTTGGTTAGATTGGTTGTTTGTTTGATATTATATCTGTGCTGTCTTCTGATGTTCAGGCATTTTTCCATCTTCTTTAAATAATTAGATTACAGAAGCTTCACTATTGGTTTTAGAGAAAACATCAAGAAGACAAAAATATCTAACAATAATAAAATTCTTTAACTTTCATTTTTTGTTTTACATCATTTTTCGTCAATGAGAGGTGATCAAAGAAAAATGTGCTTTTACAACGATGAAAATAATCATAAATTTCAAACCAAAGATCCAAGCTGAAAAGGTTTGATTTAGAAATCTTTAAACACGATAACCAAATTCATCTTCAGTACCACTTCAAAAATGTGCACTGCATTGGTCAGTTTGAAAGCTATTATTTCATTATATACTTTGCAAAAGCAAACTCATAGTAAAAATGTAGGTAGTTAGTTGCTGCCTTTAGATATTGAGTATTTGAGCTTGACAGAGGTAGGTATAAGATGATTTTACAATCGGATGATCAGATTTAGTAGGCTATTTGGCACTATATCCAACTACAGCTACAGTCATTCCCATGAGACTGCTTAAGATAAACAATCAGTGAATCAGTCAATATGACACACTAGTTTAATAAATAAGTAGACATTTTTATTGTGGAATAAAATCAAAGTCTACAGTTCAGAAGTTTAGTGATACTTGCCTATATTTTTTACATGAAATAATGACCATGATATATTATGAAATCGAAAAATAAGTATCCAGGGTGATATATGTATGTGTATGTGTTCAACTGGAAGAAAAACATAATGCATGAGAAAAAAAGCATAAAAATGGAACCTTGGGAACCAAACTTAAGGAAAGTGTTAAAGTATGGGACAAAAGCAAAAGCATTTGTTTAAAATTAACATTTGCTCAAAATGAGTATTCAAAATTCCTTCATATGTATTTTCCATATATATGCAATTCATTTAAAACCAATTATTCCTTCTCTTCTGTATTTATAGTAAGGGAATCTGCAGCAACCAGTCAAACACTGCTGCATTGGCTGAACACACTTGGTTATAATAGCATTTAAAATGTGGTTCCTATGGGTAGATTAATAACATGTGCATTCTAAAAGAATATTTTAAAATACTCTGAAAACATTCATAGTCGATATCACTGGATGAATTATGAATGTACTCTGTCACTGTGCTTGTCTATTTTTTTAATGAGTATGCAATGCCTTTGTAATGAAGGGCTAAACATTAAGGAAAGGGATTTGGAAATTGGGGAGTGGTATGAAGAAGGAAATGGCTTTGGAGAACACTCAGAAGTGTATCAGAAAACGCTGTGTGAATAAGAAGACTGGAAATGTGTGCAACTGTTTCTGAAATATGTCTCGGAAATCTTAGTCCCAAGTTGCTGGAGGAACTGAGTCATACATTCATAGGAATCTCTTCCCAAAGTAGGGGAATGGATTCCGGGAGATAAAAACAGGTTGGTGGAAAATGACTTGCAGGGATTTGTTCCCTTCTGGGTATGAGTTTAGTTCAGTTCAAGACTTTTTGATTACATATGGAGATGGGAATATATTCTTGTGGGATTTAAAAGGTAATTTATATGGGATTAAAGCCAAGAATTCCTTTTCCATTCGAGCGAACTCCCTGGAAACCAGTACTACATTTCCCTTCACTGCCCAGAGCAGGCAGAAGGCACACAGGAAGTGGGTGGGGATGCATTGGTGTATGTTTGCATGGATACCATGACCGAGGCCTTATTTGGAAAATAATTGGCATCCCAGGCTTGTAAACACAACCCTCAAAATTATGTTCTCAGGGTTGGAATGGGTGCTTTCCTAGCCCATCTATCCTCCTGATGTAGGACTCTAGGAGACACTCCTTGCCTCCATACTGAAACCACTAGACAGAAAGCCCTGTTTGTTTTCCTTTCGGCAGGAGATAATTGTACATATTGGGGGTGTGGTGTGGGGTGATCATTCAGCGGATGCGATGTTGGAACAGATCCAAATAACTAGCTTTCTGTCTCCTTATACATATAATCTCTTTGTGTTTGGAGTTTTCAAATGCCTTTCTTCTAACTCTTCATCAATGCACACTATAGGCTCTTTGAAACTACAATCACCCCCACAGTGCTGTAGACACGCAAGAACATGGAACTTCCTCTCTGTATCCAGCTGCGTCCCCTCACCCTTCTGCTTCCACTCTCTCAGTGGTTCTCAACCTGTGGGTTGCGACCCCATGGGGATCGCATGACCCTTTCACAGGGGTCGCCTAAGACCATTGGAAAACACAGATATGTACATTACGATTCGTAACCGTAGAAAGTTACAGCTACGAAGCAGCAAAGAAAACAATTTTCCGGTTGCAGGGGGTCACCACAGCATGAAGTACTGTATGAAAGGGTCACAGCATTAGAAAGGTTGAGAACCACTGCACTAGCTTATCGTCACTACTCTTTTATTTCATCCTTTGGAATCAAATTGTTTTAGCTTACACGAGTGAGAGAACACGTAGTGTTCACCGTTGCATGCCTGGCTAGTTTTGCCCGGCGTGACATCTTCCAGGTGGTTTTGCTGCACCTTGCGGGGTTTCGTTCTCCTTTACAACCAGACAGTTATCCATTGCATACGTGTGCCACCTTTTCTTGCACCATTCATCCCCCCAGTCGACACCAATCACCTATAAGTTGATCATTGTGAATAAGCCTGCAAGAGCGCACTTGAAAATGCAGATATTTCTTTAATAAGATTATTCCCTTTTCTTTGGGGGTATATATATATATATATATAATATATATCCAGAAGTAGTATAGTTTATCAAGTTTCAGTTCTCAGAGACCCTCTTACTTTTTCTACTAACGACTGTATTAATTTACATTCATCACATCAGTACTGAAAGGTTCCTTCTCCAAACTCTCACTAGCAGTTATTTTGATTTAAAATAATAATAATAATAGCAATAAGAATAGACATTCTGACTAGGATAAGATATCATTCTGGCTTTGATTTGTATTTACTTACTGGTTTATGTTATGAAGCATTTTTTCAAGTATTTGTGGGTCACTTGTGTCTACTTGTTAAAAATATATTTGTGTGCATGTTGTTGCTTGTCTGTGTATGCGCCGTATTGGTGCAGTGCTCACAGAGGCCAGAAAGTAATTCCCCTTCTCTGTTGTTACCGGTGCTAGTAAGCCTCCTGATGTGGGCATTGGGACCTGAACCCACGTCCTTTCAAGAGCAGAAAGTGCTCTTAACTGAGCCCTCAGCTCCAGCCCCATTTATGTCTACTTTTGAGAAATGGCTCTGCATACGATTTGTTCATTTTACCAGAATATTTCTGTTCCGGATATTAATTCTTGTCAGATGAATAGTTCACGAATATTTTCTCCCACCCTTTGGATTTATCATCTGTGTTCTTAAGGTCTTATCCAAAATATATTTGGCTATACTGATTAATTAAAGTGTTTCTCTTGTGTTTTGTTCTAGTAGTTTAATAATCCTAGTTAATATATGTAGTCTTCCCAGAACCATATATTGAAGGTCCTATCCCTTCTCTGGTGTGTATATCTGGTACTTTGATTCAAAAAAATGTAGCTATAAATACATGAGTTTTAGTTACTATATGTCTGTGATGTGCCTTGAGATCATATATGATGCCTCCAAGTTTCTTCTTTTCTGCTCAAAATGAAGAAACATGGGTTTTTTTAAAGACTATATAACATATGAATCTTCAAGCTCTTTAAAATAAGTTTTAAGTAGAATTAATAAATACAAAACATGGCAATTTTATATTATTCCTTACAAACACACTTAGTCCCATGAAGATTAATGTGTGAAGCAGTTCTCTCAGAGAAGTATAGAGTCCCGAGGATGCTAAGAAAATTAATTTTGATCTCAGGCTGGGTTTCAAAGAAGCACAGACACGAGATAAAATGGAAGCTTCCATGTGAGTGACTTTATACGGGAGACACCCGGTTCCGAAGTGAGCTAGCTGTAGGACTGGAGAGCAGAAGTTTCTAATTAAGTGACCTAGAGCAGGTTCAAAGACTCCAGACTCCCTGAGAAATAATTGTTGAAAGGGGCTACAGAAGTAGTAACTAAAGAAAAGATTTGTGAGCGGCAATTTGGAGAGGGCTGCTTCAAGTCCAAAAGCCTCCGGCCCCACCCTTGCAGCAGGTCAAGCTCTTGTCCTTGGGCTCAGGCCAAAAGAGTAAGATTCAATGGGACTCCAGAGTCCCCGAGTGAGCGCTGGTATTGTAAAGCATGCAACACTGATCCAGAAGGGACTGGAGGTCACCAGAGGAGGTCAAGGGCAAAGACACAAGGGAGGGTCTGTTCTGCTAGAGTTCACCTGCAATTTTTTTTTCACTTCCCCAAAAGGCCTTGATTCTCAGGAAAACAGATGTCTGTCAAGTATCAGTACAGAAGGAGCTGCTCCACATCCGGGCCCTGCGGCCAGGATCTGAAGTGGCTGTGGAAAAGGACAGCTATATCCTTTGAGTGCCGTGACGAGACTTCAGGAAGAGCGCGACAGAAGGCAGCGGACTGCCCAGGAGACAGAAGGAACGTTTTGAAGTTCTCCGGGAACATCAAGGCAGCTTACAGGCAGAAGGACAAGGGAAGAGCATCTACCTTCTTACATCTTCACCTCCTCATTCTCCTGCCCATAGCTAAAGACATCAAAACGCGAGTGCCTGGCTGCATAAACAAGCTGGAGACAAAATGTCACTGCTCCTCAAATGACAGACTGCTTTCCCAGAGCCCGCCAAAGCCCACAGGATGTGAAAGGAGTCTTATCTTTGAATTTGGACCTAGGAGGTGGTATTTTAATTGTCCCATTTAGATGTTATTTAAAATGTGAACATGGACAGAGAAGTCTGCCTGGTCTAAACCTGAGCAGAAAATTCAGGGACTTAGCAGATTTTCCCTATAGAGGAGAGAGAATTTTCACTCCTGCGATGTTTGAAGAGGCTTTTGAAAGTTTGAAAAACGAATCCTGCAATTTGGTTATATCCCCCAAAGATTGCCTTGTCCAAAATAACAATTATCAAAGTAAAGAATGTCACTGTCAAGCTGGGCGATGGTGGCGCACACCTTTAATCCCAGCACTCGGGAAGCAGAGGCAGGCGGATCTCTGTGAGTTCGAGGCCAGCCTGGTCTACAAAGCAAGATCCAAAATAGGCACCAAAACTACACAGAGAAACCCTGTCTCGGAAAAAAAAAAAAAAAAGAATGTCACTATCATGTTCTAAGCAGAGCTCTGTGCTGTATGATGTCCCTTAAGAGAGTTTTGGACAGACTAATCAAGATGCTGTGGGACTGCAAATATCCAATCACACAGTGAACGACAGGAAGAGCTCCAGCTGTGCATGCCAGGAACTCTGGGTGAGAATCAACAGCTCCTTTAAATCTATATCTAGACTTACTCATGGAGGACCATCAGAAAATGTATTTGTTCTTGAGGGCTGGACACCAGCCACCATACAAACAGCGCAGAGTGAAGAAACGTGTAATGAAAGTATTTTGAGACTAACGCTTTAATAGTTTCAGATGGATGTGTATTCATCATTGTTGGTTGTTTGGGAAGAAGCTGGATGGCATTTGCCGTGGTCCTCGCACTGAGGACCACTAACCACTATTAATTTGTCATAACCCAGTTTGCCAAACACCCAATCCTCTTGAATGGGCCATTGTATTGGAAACCAATTCACTTGACATCATGAGGGCACCACATTCTGTTTCTTCTCATGATTTTTTCTGAGTTTCAGTTTGTCCTTATAAAAAAGGTACTTTAAAGAATACTTTAATCGATCACTGGCCTTCTGTGAGGTCTGAAAGGGGGAGACATAAGCACAAACAGTGCATTCTTGGATTGACTTTTAAATATATGCATAAATATAGTTAATTGTTATTGTTATGTTTTAAGTACCCTGCTTGTTCTCCGATCAGACCGGTGGCTCCTTCTCATACCCTGGTCCTTCATTCATCCTGCTTCTTAGGCCCTGCCGCATCCAACACAGCTTCAGGGACTGACCCAGCTGGGGTAGCAAAGTAGTGAAGAAAAGACAAAGAGAAAAGCTGGATTCAGATGAACCCAGGCTCTCAGATGGAGAAAACTCAGCAACCTGGAAGCTCAGAGTATTTATCGCATGTATCTGAAGGAGTGGGGTCATTGCACACAGATAAACAAGGATGCAGAATCACTACATACAGCCGAACAAGGAAACAGGACTATGTCATCTCAGTAGTAGAGGTCTCTGAAAGAGAGCTGTCTTCAGGTAGTAACTATCGGAAGAGGAAAAGCTAAAGTGGACATTTTCTGCACACACTGTCAACATTTGACTTGAAGAAGGCTTTGCCTCTCCAATGGAGCTGAGGCACTGGTCCTTGACATGCCCCATGTCCATGTCCAACAATATGCATTCATTCAGGACTTCTCAGTCTCCTCCAAGTTCCCAATTGCTGTACCAAAGTGTTGGAGCATAAGCAATGAAGTACTGTGGGTTGTCTGGATGCTAAAAGTCAAACCCCACCCCAACCTTTCGCCTGTTCTTTGGCAGCAACTGGGATGTCGATACAGGATGTAGCCCTCTAAAGATTGGGATATCACTATTTTTCCCTGGGACACTACAGGGGGGAATGACCCTAAAGTGACCCTCGGCTCACAGTCTGCAACAGCAGCAGCGGATTCTCCTGTGAGAGAGAGTCAGAGAGGTTTCCAATGCTGTTCGCATGCTCACAAGTTGTGAATTGTCAATTCGCAGCCTCGGCGAATTAGGCAACAAACAAACAAAGAGCGGAACCTAGAACCCAAGAGATTCGGTGCTACCAAAAAGACAAGTAAGTGTTTAAAACAAAATCTTGGTATATCACCTAAGAAGGCAACAGTTGACCACAGTGGTTTGGAGACCGTGGTTAGTAAACGCTATTTGTTTCAAAACAAACAAACTCTTGTCAAGTGGTTAATTTTAAGAAGTTTTTTTAGTGGTGTTCTGTTTTAGGCAGGATAGAAGCCAAAATCCTTCTCAGGCTGACACGTTGGATCCACCTCTTCCTCCCTGTTTGGAGACCACTGCAGCAGCAATGATTTCCCCGCAACCTTCAAATATACTCTGCCATCTCTTCCCTGAAGTTTTCCATCCCAAGGCACAGTTAGATCAGCCTCAGTACAACTACCTCTCCTCTTTCTCTCTCTCTCTCTCTCTCTCTCTCTCTCTCTCTCTCTCTCTCTCTCTCTCTCTCTCTCTGTGTGTGTGTGTGTGTGTGTGTGTGTGAGACCTACCTAAAGTGCACATGGAATACATGTTATATAATACAGCATTTTCTATTAACATTTATCTCATTCAATTGAAGTTATTAGATTATACATAACTATATAATGCCTAGTTAAATGAAAAACTCCTAAAAGTCAGGAACCATATTTTTACATTGTCAAGTATAAAGCTAAATAAATGAGCTAGTAAGTGAATTGAAAGGAAGGAAGAATGGATGGATGGATGGATGGATGGATGGATGGATGGATGGATAAAATGAAGTGTTTTTGTGTCATTGGCTATAAACACCATTAGCCAATTCCCAGTGCCAATACTTTCCCAGTCCACAATGTTGCTTTCATTTGTAAAGGCACAATTCTACCAGGACAGCCTTAGAGACAGGAAATTCTTTCCTGTTATAGATCATATTTTAAGATGAATCTGACAGGCTAGTACTATGAGGAGCAAAACCCAAAGACTTTGGGCTATGTTTGCACCATTATTCTCAAAATTTAAAAAAAAAAAAAAAAGATTATTTGAACAAAATACTATGAAATGTAACGTTAACCCTTGAAACCAAACTAAGTGGACCTGGGACTATGCTTTGCTGTCTTAGCTTACCAAGGCCCTGGAAGATACTCCAGAAGAGACAGGATGAGAAGTAGTGGGCACTTTAGGCTCCTTTTGCTCACCAGAAAGCAATTGCCTGGGAATCATTAATACTCAGTGTTCATTAGCAAATTGAGTTGCTCTTGTGTTGATGTGTCTTGGCCAAAGCTGGGCATGCGTGATCTCCTTCTGTGGGTATCAGTAAATATGTATGCCTCCCCCACTATTGCCCACGTATTTCTGTCTCAGGAGGATGGAGCTGTTTCTCTGAATAACTAGCTTTTCCAATTTAATCTGAATCTGACTTTTTGTCATCTCTATTTTTAGTTTATAAACTGCTTGGGAAGAGCTTTTTTTTCCTTCTTCTTCTTCTTTCTGGTTCCTGGCTGAAAGCGAAGTTATGGAAATACCTCAGGAGTGGTTATTTCTATCCACAGTGAAATGAGAAATCGGTTAGGTTTAGCTAAACATTCAGATCTTTCAGCTCTTACCCTTCACTATTAATAAAACTATCGTCTGTCTTTCACATGTTTAAAAAAAAAGTCTTTAACTTTGTACTTGAGAAGTCTGGTTTCTTTTGCACTCCATGTCCTTCTCAAGAGTCTTCCTGGAGTGAGCCATAATATGTGGAGGTCATGTCAGTTACACTCCATTACACAGGAGAATGTTTCATTCCTAAAAAGTGCCATCAGATCTACTGACGTGTCATCAGTCATGAACAGAGGCCATCCATACTGATGGATGACTGGGCTCAGGCCCTCCAAACAGCGTCTTCACGCAGCATAAATACAGCTGGCAAGATTCCTGATAACCTGAGGTCCTCATCTCCAGTCTTTACAGAAATTTACTTAATGTGACAATGGTAACATGAAGAACTAGTCAGAATTTCTTGAATTCCTTTCCCCTCTGCCCAGCGCTCCTCAAAAAAAAAAATCATCTTTCAAAGCCTTTAACAACAACAAAAGCAAAAAGTCTTTACCTTTTAATGTCCTGTGCCTTTTTACTCGCTTTATCCAGTTTATACGAGAACATGACCAACTGAAAAATGAACTATAACCTACATGGCTAATATGGGGTTGCTAGCATTCTACCAAATTATTCACCATCCTCTCATAAAGTAAGGCACCCCACTTCCACCCATCAAGTCCATCCCTTCCTTCTCTCACTACTCCTGAGTAGACAGACTCACACACCTTTCAGGCCAGACTAGTTCTTAGAGATCAATCATTTACTTCAGTTCTCAATTCATAGACATGGAAAGCTGGAGTCCAGAGAATTTAGGAGATATTCACCCCATGGCCCCGTTAGCTAATAGTAGGTCTACGAGAGACACTCACAATTACTGCCTTTTAACTTATTGTCCTTTCCACATTTTTACTAGCCCATCGCTCTTGCACGGACTTGGCTAATGTTTCTGCCAACACCCTCAGCCTTTAGTCCATTGCTTTATACTTTCACACCATCCACCTAACAAAATACTAGTGTGGTTAGCCCAGTGTCTGATCTGCCTGAAAATCACCCCACTGGGAAGATTGCTCTGTCTCCATTCCAGGGCTTCCCCTTCTCTCTGACACATGAATACTGCTGAGATTGGACAGTTCCACAGTGCCACGACCTTCCATAGCCAGCACCTCGATTTCTCAGCTTTCTACACTATCATGGAACCTTGCACTTACTTCACGGAAAAAAAAAATATGACTAACTCTGCTTTTACTCTTTAACCTCCAAAATTAGATACCCTCTCTCTTTCTTCCATAGTTCGAAGCGCACTCCCATTGAAATGGATGAAATGTTTCCTATTTAAGCCAAACCCCCATGTTCATAGCAAGTTTCACATCTCCAGCCTTCCCAGGGTATTCTGTCTAAAACACTCCCTCTTCCCCAAGTTTGCATCACGATCGCCTTCACTGTCTTCTCGTCATAATTATTCAAGCATCTTCACCTTTCTGGTAGCTCCGAATTTCTCTTGTGGCTCTTCAAAGACTTTGCCATGTGTCTGCATTCCTGGGAACCTGCCCTGGATAATTCACGATGCCGTCCACACGCCATGCTGCAACATCCCAAGATTTGTATTACACTTTTTTATGCCATTGGCTCCCAAGTCTGTATCTCCCCGCTGTGCTGTGTGTACTAGTCTTTTCTCACTTTTCTCTACCCATTTTGGTACAAGTTTCACAAACACCACAAACTCAGTGCATGCTCCTTCTTCTCCAACTATTCCTGCCCCCTTGTCCCTTGTTCCATCAAGTGACATCACTACCTTGCTAGGAATTTTCTGTATCTCTTGGTCACAGTGTGTACTCTAAAATATTTACCATGTAGACCTTAGTCATGCATGATCATCTACAAGTTTTTTAACATTTCCAAGATTTAGTGCCAGTTTTTTTTAATAAAATAGAGGCGCCAATAGTATGTAGAATTAACTGAACACGTAGATATAATATCTACCCAAATAGCCTTCAGCACTTTCATTTATTACTATAAATACAATGACAATTGTTACTAATATGATTAGTACATATCACAAATCAAAGTCCAATTATACACCATTAGCTGGACCCAGGGCACTCTTCTAGCTGCTGTGTGTCAGACAGGAGTCTCATTGGCTATCTCTCAGACCTCAGATATACCCCCTTTGATATGTTTTCCACATTGCATTCATAAGTAGCAGGCCAAAGTTTTCACATTGTTTCTTTCTGCAGAACCATTCAACGGCTTTGTGTGACTAGATTAAAGTCCAGATATCCTGGGGAGACGAGTAATGTTCATTATCTATCTCTTGTTTATTTCTTATTTCCTCTTTGGTTTTCCTACTCACTCTTCATACTCAAAATAAAATGATCCTTTAGAAAAGGTCCTACACCTGTGTATGCCACTCATACTGAGATTTCACACATCGATTTTCTATGTAGAATATTCTGTATATATTGTGTGTGTGTGTGTGTGTGTGTGTGTGTGTGTGTGTGTGTGTGTGTGTACATGTGTTTGTGAATGTCATAATATATTCTCAGATTTTCACAAAGAAGTAAAAAGTATTCTCGGCATTTTAGGCATGACAAATTTTAGTAGAATAACTGATGTTTACAAAATTATTTGTTAATTCATAATCTTTTATCATAGTTCTGCTTATATAACAGAGGTTTTTTTCAAGAAATCTTCAATCTGTACTTACTCTAGGATATTAACTTTCTAGAACAACTAGTATAAGATACAATCACTTCACAAATAATGTTTTCTTCTTTATTTGATGTCATTGGTTCTGTAGGACCCTTGTAACAACATCCCACAAGAAAGAAATAGAGATTTATTCAGTCAGATTCATGAAACCATATGAGCAAAATCTAGGTATCAACATGACTTTATTTCCCTTAAGTGCTCTTAGAGAAAATGCTTCTTACATCTCCCACCTTTTGGTCATTCCTGATTCCTTGGATCATGGAAGTACCATGCCAGCCTTTGTCTCAGTTTCCGTATGACTTACTCCCTTTTTCTAGGATGCCCCAAGTTCAGGATGATTTTATATTCAAGTTCTTGACTAATCACACTGACAAAGATATTATTCCTAAATGAAGTCATATTCTGTTATTCCTGATAGACATGGATTTGGGGAGGATATGATTAAACCCATGGAGATGATTAATCTTTGTTGTCAACTTGACTTGGATTTAAAAATCACCTAGGACATTGGTGAGCCATCCTTTTAAGTGTTTCTGTGAGGGCATTTCCAAAAAGAATTAACTGGGGGACATCCACCGTGAATGTCTGTAACACCATTTCATTTATGGACTTGGAGCCTGGACAAGGAGAGAATGGAGCACCAATGCCCCTGTTCCTTGGCCTTCCACATCACGAGCTTCTCTATTCTGCCATACATTCCCCAACCTGAAAGCCCAGGTCCACACAAAATCACATGCAAGCATACACAGAAGTCGTACTCAGAATTGCCAAAATTTGGAAGCAATCAAAATATCTCTCCAGGAAGTGAACATGTGTAAAAACAAACAAAAAAACACAGTCCATGCAGAAAATGAGGTATTATTCAACACTGTAATGTAGAACCAAAGGGAAGGGAGGAGAAAGCAAGCAGGAAGGCGAAGGGAGACATCAAAATGATGAATATATGTTACATGCATGCATGATAATATCACAATGAAACCTGTTACTCTCTATAACCAATATGTACTTATAAAATAACATCTAATTAAAACATAACCAAATAAAGTTTTATGATTCATCCTGAAGCAATCCTTTCACAGATCGATGTTCCCATATCTTTTTTTTCTTAAGAGATTTGAAGCTTTATAGCTTATATGTCCTTTATAATTTCTTTAAGAGAAAGGATCACAACTTTTACTTTTGTAGAAGAATTTCACTGTTTTTTCTGTAAATCTGGATCCTTTACAGCTTTGTAAGCTTAGTTCTACTGGAGTTAGATTTATTCAAATACAATATGTTGTTGGTTCTCTAACCTCCAAAAGAGGGACCTTCCATTCTCAAGATGCTAACACTTCATTATTCATTGTTGTAAAGCTTCTTCAAACCTAAAAATGGCAGTCTTCAAACCAAAGTATTCCACCAGGGTGTTGTGATACCGGTTTTATATCTTTCCACATTCGTGAACTTATCTCCAGGTTCCGACAAACTCAATTGTGTATCTTCACAGATAGGCTCAGAGGATGGTACCACTGATATTTCAAAATACTTTTATTTCTTTTCAGGATTACATGATTTCTGCCAAGATAACCAGAATGGGACTGAGGGTATAAATCAACTCAGTGGTACAGTACTTATGCAGTATGTGTGAAGCTCTGGGTTCCATCTGCATTAGCACAGTAACACACCAGAAAAGATCATTAGACCTATATTCATAGACAAATTGTGTGCGTTTTGTGTGGTGTGTGTGTGTGAGGGGGGGTTGTGTGTGTATGTGTGATAATGTATTCTCACACTTTCACAAGAATGTCAAAAGGTATCCTTGGTATTTTAGGCAGGACAGATAATTGATGTTTACAAAGTTATTTGAAAGACAAAAAACCGAGAAAGTTCTCATTTGTACAGGTTAGCTATTTGTTTCAGGTGAAGAAAAAATTCCTCACAGTGGAAGATGGACCTTGTTTTGGTTGCAGGAGTAGTCAGCTCAGGAATTTCACTTAAATACCTCGATGGAACCTCATGTTCATAGCACTGAGACAGACGGGGACCATCAGGGAGATCGCCAGAGGCCAACACAAAAATCTGACTCTGTCAACCCCCAATTGTCTACTTGCCAGCGCGTGTAAAGGGCTGTTCTTCCCACCCAGTTGAGTATAGAAATGGTTGATAATTAATTCAGATGACATGCCAGAAACAGATCTATATGTAGACTTGCCATTTTTGTCATCCTGTAAACATGTCTACCATGGCTGATTTGGAACCACTGACCACATAATTGATCAAAAAAGGTATACAATCAGCTCCAGTGGACTTGTATGAACAGATCGCCGACTGCTTCTGCCCTCCACGTGTTTTACAAATAGTGTACAAATGTGTCTTATGGAGGAAACCTAAAATAAATTCAAAACTCTAAGTCTCTGCAATGGAGAGTAGAGCGAACATTGCCAAGTATGCTAAGAACCAACATGGGCCAAACCAAGTTTACATACTTTTGGTTTTTTCTACAAATAAAAGACAAAACCAAACAAGCCCTTAGTAATTGCATCCGCATCATGGCTTCACTCCCAAATGATGTTCAAGCTCTATGTGAGACGTCTGAAAATTAGTGTCTAAGCAGGTGCAATACACTGGTTCAGTCCAACGCCTAATGAGCCGTTATAATGGGCTCGGTATTGTTTTAGGCTTTACGCAGCAGCTTCCATGACAATCTATATGAGAGAATCACCTGGAAAGGAATAAATATTAATTATGTCTTACAGTACGGGTATCAGGCCATGATTGGCTGGCACATTGTTTTGGCCTGTAGCTTGGCGTGTTCTGGCAAAGAATGCATGGTAGAACAAGCTTGCTCGCTTCATTGAGGCCAATAAGCAAAGAGAAAGAGGTTGGGCTGAGGACCTGGAAGACCCTTTAGAGGCACATCTCAGTGACTTAAAACCCAACCACAAGGCTCTACCTTACAAAGGCTTCCCCACCTCCCACATTGCCCCTGATTGCCAGCACAGTCGGTTACTAGACCATTACACATGAATGAGTTTTTGGCTGACGACATTCCAGATCAAACCTACAGAAACATGTGTCACTCCACAGTCTTACCATCAAGTTCAGGTGACCAATTTAGAGTTGTCCAAATCGAGAAAAGGTTAAATAGTAGCCCCAGTGATTGAGGAGTAGCATATCTGAAATTGAAAATCTCAAACTGCAAAGGCACTGTAGTTACCTCTCCAGTCACTCTGCTTTCACACCCTTGGCTTTATGACAGAGTTCAGCTTCTAAGCATTGCGTTTGATTTCAGATGCCTGATAACACAGGGTATGTCACAGAGTAAAAACACCGAGCTGAATTATTGTAGGACCATATCACATCTTTCCAATCATCTGGTATTACTGCAAATGTTACGGTAAGCCTCTACCTAAAAGGAAAAGGAAGGTATACGTGTGGTCCACTGTGATTTGCCCATGAAGTGTCTTCATTTCTATTTGTATCACTAGCCCAGCAGGTCCAATCTCTTCCATTCACCTGGTGTAGATGAAATGTGTCCTTGTTCAAAGTGTCACCGACTTGACTGTGCAGAAAGAATAGATAAATAATATAAACAATTCTCAAAACGTGTGGGGAAAATTAGAACCACTCTCCCTTTTCATAAACATGACATTTGCTACATTAAAGACATTTCATGTTTTCGAGTACAAGGGCTTCTTTTTTTTTTTCAATTTTATTTTACTTTACTTTTGTGAGTGTGAACGCCTCTGTGTGTCGCAAACATAGGTGTGCATGTGTTCATGTGTGAATGCACTTGGTCCTACATGTGTCTGTTGCTCTTCACCTCGTTTTTGGAGATAAAAATCTCTCATTGTGGCTGAAGCTGCCCATTTTGGCTGAACAGGCTGGCCAGTGAGTCCCCAGGATCAGCCTGTCATCCATGCTGGTGTTAAAATGCACATAGCTCAAACACTTGAGACAAGGTTTCTCTGTGTCATAGCTCTGGCTGTCCTGGAACTCACTCTATAGACCAGCTTGGCCTCAAACTCAGAGATCTGCCTGCCTCTGCCTCCTGAGTGCTGGGATTAAAGGCGTGCGCCACCACAGCCAAGCACTTAGCTTTTATGAGGGTGATATGGATCCAAACTCAGGTCATCAACATGAATGGCAGGCTCTTTATCCACTCAGCCATCTCCCCAGGCCCCAGGAACTTTAATGTGTGAGCTGTGTATGTATACATGGCTTGGAGTTCTCACTCTAATCTTTCACCCAGCGATGGCTTGTCCTACGCTTTAATGTCCCACTCTCATACCTCACACTCTCTGTTTCAGAGTCGGGTTTGAAAGCAACCAAACATCCTCTTTATTGCAAACTATTAAACGATAATTTAGTCTGTGTGCTGTTCACCGGCCCAGTTTCAAGCTAATTGCATGGCATTTGTCCAAACCAAAGCAACTGTGCTTTCTTTCTTCTTCAATCAATCTTTAACTTCAAAATGAACGGATAGAAGGTCTTTCTGTGAGGGAAGGTCTGTCCTGTGACTTGGGGTGGACCATACTGCAAGGACAGGTGTGAGACTCCCTACCCACTCTTGCCATGCCATGGCCAAGACAGGCTCAGTTTATGCCAATTCACCGGACAGCTTCCAGGGCTTGTCAGGAACCAGGCTGTGAGATGTTTCTCATCTGCGTGCTCTCTGGTTGAGGCCAGTTCAGAGTAGCAGATGCAACAGAACGTAGTGGAATATTGACAGCTCTGAGATTTGCATTCTTTCTCCCCACCAGCTTTCACCTGAGAACCAAGAATGACTTCTGAAAACACCAAGTGGCTGCTACATATTTTTCAAAAAGGTTTTTTTTTTTTCTGCTTAATCAACCTATTTACCAAAAGGAGTTCAGAATTAGAGACATCTGAAATGTTTTCCTCCTTGAACGTCAGAGCAAATATTTCTTCTCGGGCTTTTTCTTTAGGACGGGCTGGGATTTTTCCTGACATTTGACATATCAGCTGAAGGCAGCTAGTCAGCTCTCTAACATCTGGTTTTAGTCAGTTGGTATTAAACCCGATTAGTTAAAGTTAATTTGACATTCATATTATAAATCATTGCTGAAGGCTGGAGATTACAAACATGGATCATTGGCCAAGAAAGCCCCTGAGAATGACAAACCTGTCTTGAAAGCCAGCAAATGTTGACCACTGTTAGTGCAGATGACACAGACATTAATCCCTTCTGATATGAATACACACACACACACACACACACACACACACACACACACACACATACATGCACGCACACACGCAATAGGATTAGTCACTAAAAACTGTCTCCCATATCAGCACAAAAGCTGTGTCTAGGAATAAATGTATCATTTCCTGTATTTTTCTCTGGCCAGTGGCCAACAGAGAATGTACATCAAAATGAGAAGAAATGGGAGGTAGCGGGATGTGGTCCCACGTTGATCTGAAAGCCGATAGCAAACGGAAAGCTGTCTCCTTAATTTTTTTTTTCAGGAATATATTAAAACGTCCAAGAAAATGACAGGCAGCCAGTCTACAGTATAGAGTCCTGCCTCTCTTGACTCTTTCACAGCATTGTGTGAGCACCCGTGTAGACTCCGAGCTTACCCCGACACACCCTGAAATGCACCAACTGGAAAGGAAGAAGGAAAATTAGTTTACCCCCATCTGTTTCTGGCCCAGGAAATGTCTCTGGCACACATGCTTGCTGTTTCATACAGAGGTTGACACAGAAAGTAGCATGGACACCATGAATAAGCGCATCTGGATGCCAGCAGATCCCAGAAGCATTTTGTCTTCATGAAACATCTATATGGATGTCCTCCAACTCATCGGTCACTTGCTCCCTAGTCATGTAAAGTCATGTTTGGAATTTTGTTGGCAGCTTCCTGTCCACTGCCACCACATTGACTATTGGTACAGTCAGAGAAAGAAAAGAAAGATCCTGTGGATGATCATTCTAGGACCCACATATTGCCAACACTTCATACAAAAAGGGTATATCCCAAGAGCTACCTCGAAGACAGCGCTACAATCTAAATATCACATGTGACAAATACTTCTTACTTAAAAATTTCAGTTTTCAAAACTCATGAAGTTAGGTAACAGAAATTTGAGGGAGATGATAATTTCTCTCAGATGCATAACTGCACAAACATGCATATGTATGTCCACACACATGCCAACATATAGGCATCATTGGTTTCCTGGGATCACAGAAATTTAGTGCCACAAACTGATTGGCTTAAACAATAGAAATGTCTTCTTTTTTTCCCCCATAGATACAGAAGTCAAAATCCTGAAATAAGAGTGTCTAAAGAATCTCAAAGTCCTGTAAAGTTTCCATTTTATTGCTAGGATGAAACATTATGACCAAGGCAACTTACAGAAGAGAGAGTTCGTTTGGACTTAGGGTTCCATAAGGATCTGAGTCCATCGCTACGACAGAAGTGCGGCAGCAGGCAGGCATTGATGGTGACGGGAACAGCTGAGAACTCACATCTTGAACCACAAGCAGGAAGCAGAGAGTGAACTAGAAATGATACATGACTTTAGAACCCCAACACCCCCCCCACACACACATACACACACATATATACACACACACATACACACACACACACTTCCTCAAGCAAGGCCATGCCTCATAAACCTACCTAAACAGCACCACCAACAAGGGAGCAAGTATTCAAACATCTGAGCCTACGGAAGACATACTTACAACATACAATGGCACATAATATACATTATCATTCCAAAAGGGAAAAATGGGGACATACTGAGTGTCTTAGGTCTTCTACTGCTGTAATAAAACACTGCGACTAAAATCATCTCAGGAAAGAAAAGGTCCATTCCATCTTACAGCATCTAGGGAAGTAAGGAGAGGACTCAAAGCAGGAAGCTGGGGTCAGGAGCTGATGCAAAGGTCAGGTCACGGAGGGGTGCTACTTACTGACTTGCTCCCCATGGCTTGCTCAGCCTGCTTCTTTATAGAACCCAGGACCACCAGCTCAGTGGTTGTACCACCCACAATGGCCTGAGCCCTCCACATGAAGTAGTAATTAAGGAAATGCCCTACAGGTTTGCCTGCAGACCAATCTGGAGGCATTTTCTCAATTGAGATTCTCTCCTCTCAAATGGCTCCAGCATGCTTCAAGTTGCCATAAAGCTATCAGGCACAGTGAGGAAAATACTGAACCAAAGTAAAGCCCCAATTCATCAGCACAAACATAATGCCAGCTGGTATCCGTGGTGGTATTGTGTTCCCCAAAATATTGTGCACCCTAATAAACTTATCTGGGGTCAGAGAACAGAACAGCCACTAGATATAGAGGCCAGAAAATGGTGGCACACGCGCCTTTAATCCTAGCATTCCAGGGGCAGAGATATGCCTGGATCTCTGTGAGTTCAAGGCCACACTGGAAACAGCCATGCGTGGTAAAAGGAGCCTTTAATCCCGGAAAGTGATGGCAGAAAGGTATTTAAGGCATGAGGACCAGGAACTAGAGCCTGGTTAAGCTTTTAGGCTTTTGAGCAGCACAGTTCAGCTGAGAGGCATCCAGTCTGAGAAAACAGGATCAGCTGAGGAATTGGTAAGGTGAGGTAGCTGTGGCTTGTTCTGCTTCTCGGATCTTCCAGCATTCACCCCAATACTTGGCTTCAGGTTTGATTTTTAATAGGAACTTTTAAGATTCGTGCCCCTCCAGCTTTGCTGCCTACAGCTTACATCTCTCTCAGGATGGTTCTACTCCCTGTGTATAGCTCTCCTTGGCAGATATCCCATAGCTCTGGTATGTTCAAGATTTCAGGGTCTCCAACAGCTGTAGAGCCTCCACCGGACTGGACTAGGCCCTCTGCATAAGTGAGACAGTTGTGTAGCTTGATCACAACTGGCAGTAAGATCAGGATCCATCCCTGGTGCATGCATGAGCAGGCCTTTTGGAGCCCATTACCTATGGTGGGACACCTTGCACAGCCTTGAGGCAAGGGGAGGAGCTTGGACTTTCCTCTACTGAATGTACCAAGCTCTGCTGACTCCTCATGGGAGACCTTACCTTGTTGTAGGGGGAAACAGGGAGTGGGTTGTGAGGGGAAGCTGGAGGGGCAGGAGGAGAGAAGAGGGGGATATGTGATTTGTATGTAAAATGAATTTTTAAAATTCTTAATAAAATTTTTTTTTAAAAAAAGAAATCAAATTTAAAAAAAAAAAAAAAGATTTCAGGGTCTCCTGTGCAACCCAGATATCACTGTCACAGTTTTATACAGTGACCTCTTAGGACCTCT
Source organism: Peromyscus californicus insignis (assembly GCF_007827085.1). Taxonomy (NCBI): domain Eukaryota; kingdom Metazoa; phylum Chordata; class Mammalia; order Rodentia; family Cricetidae; genus Peromyscus; species Peromyscus californicus. The sequence continues at coordinate 16,923,545 of NW_026294535.1, forward strand.
GTGCTAGTCACTTTTCTGTTGCTGTGATAAAACTGCCACAACTAAGGTGACTGTGGTACATTATGGTAGCTACATCGCTCAAGAACATGGCACTGCCTCCTCCACTAAGCTTTAACTGTTAGGGTCCCCCCAGGTTAATTTGTCCCTTCCTCGTCTGGGATGGAACACTGACAACCTAATCTTGTGCCGCTCTTGTGCAGATGAGCACAGAGAGTTCCTGAGTGCGGTGATCGCGTCATGTGCCACAGACATCTTTTAGCTCCGCATCTCTCCATTCTCTCGCTCTGACGTCCCTTCCACCTCTTGCCTGCAGCGGAGTTGAACACATCTTTTGGAGAGACATAATTCAGCCCACAGCAATGGGAAGTGCGGCTCTCCCACAGGAGTTTCAGTTCTGATCGCAGAAGACTCCCCCACCTCCCCGCAGATGCACAGCTCCAATTACACAGTCAGAACAGTAGTGTTTGATTTTTTTACATATTCAACCTTAGAGCTGAATGTGTTGGGATAACTTGAAAAGTAAGTGTGCTGCATTTTCAGTGACCCCCCATTCCTTATTTCAAATCACCTTGTCTTTTTCAAGTGGCGGGTTACACTTTAGGCAATTATCTTCTAGGTGTTTTGTCATTAATCCTAACAAACTAAGTTGGGTGTCTCTTCACTTACTTTACAATAAAGACAAACTTTCTTATAAAATCTTTGTTATCTTCAGAACAATTTCTTATGACATATGGACAGATGTGACAGGTAAGGGGGGAAAATAACAAGGCCCCCAAGGATATATTCATCTCTAAATCCTGGAACCTGTTATCTTCTTGTAACAAAAGATGGAATTATTATGAGACATTGAGAGGGGAAGTGCATGCTGGGTTATCTAGGTCCTGCTTAAACGCAACCATGACCTTATAAAGGGAAAAGAGGCTAGAAAGAGGCAGGCATACAGAAGAGATACAGTATGGGATGGAATGCTGAGAGGCACCCAGGCACTAGCCAAGGAATGTCCAGAGTCACCAGAGGGAGAGGTTAACTTTTGGAAGAACCTACATCTTCTCCATTTCATCCTTCTGGCCGCTAGAACTGTAGAAGATTGAGGTTAGCTTTTCAAACCACACAGTGCGGTGCAATTTGTTAGAATACAGAATTCTATCATACTAGAAGCAAACAGCACAGGAAAAAAAAAAAGAAGTCCCTTTCCTCAAAATGGATGTCGCATTTTTCACTGGTATCTGTCGTATACCATGCACCTACTGGGTAGGTTCCAGGGAAACTGTTGTGTGTTGGAAACCTAAGAATTTGAGTGGTTTTTCCCATTTTACAGGTGAGAAAGAAGCAGCGAGGTCAAACACAATTGACAAATAGGGCATGAGCATCAAATTGTCCACTCTTCCTGCAACGTTCAGCCACATCTCATACATCTGCCTCTAGACTCCTCTCCGCATCCCCCATCAACCTCTGTCTGGTTGCAGCACACACAACCTTGTTGACCTCACCCTTGAACAGCTGGAAGCTTTCTTCTCCGTAGGCATAGAGACTGACCAATTGCATTCCAGGACTGCCATGGGAAATGCAAAACATAAAAGGAACTCATAAGTCCATGTGCCACAAATGTCTTGGTTTGTAATCTTTTTGTAGTCTCCCAAATTCCTTGATCTTGACCCTAAGCTATCCATACAGGTTGATCACTCTTCCACACCAAGGCCTGACTTATCTCAGATTAGACACATTGCCAGCAATTCCCTGGTTACCAGAGCAACAACCGTGCCCGCGTAAAAACAGAATTTTGAGATGGCTGGGCCCCCGTCTTATCCCCACTGCTGAGCTCTCTCTTTCTCTTAGGTCCTATGCCTCCCTCCCCCACCACCCCGCACCATTTCTGCTGCTCTGTGCAGCCCCCATCCACTGTAATTTAAGCCTCCGTGTAATTCCTGCCAGCAGAGAATCAGAGTTTCATTCTCCTTGGGATTTATATAGGTACGTACCCACGCACACACCACAGCGTGAGCGCCTACTTACTTCTTGAAGCACAAAAAGACAGGTGTGCAGAAATGGGAGATTCCTGATTTCTTCTTAGTTAAAGGTGGCCTGGGCCCTAATCCCCGATTCTGCTGATGCTGGTGGGAAAGAACCCTTCTTTCCAGGCCAGGCATGCCTTTACTCTCCCTGTCACCCCACCCACACCTCCCCAGTTTTTCTTTGGAGAGCTCTAAATTCTCAGGGTTTGTGTATCATGCTCGCTGTGGATCAGGGGCTTCTGTTCTCAGCATACACACACCCACACCGCAAATTTGTCCTTCACGGTTTTTGCTCCCTGTCTTAGGCTTGAGTCTAGTCCTTCTGCACCCAGGATTCTCACGTCCAGGGAATTTGGTTTCTATTACTTCCACCCTGCCCCTAACACCCTGATGATCCCTGACAAACAACAGATAGACCACCGACACAGTTACATTTCATATCCTCCCAGGGACCAGCCTCAGGCAGTGTTCGATATTTTGCAGATGAATCCAAGGAGGAAGGGATTTGAGAACGAGGAGACTGAAGGGAAATCAACCCTTCTGCATGAAACACCCTGTCACGATCCCTGTCTATTCACCTATCTCCAGACAGATATGAGCCTGGGAGGCAACTTTTAGCAGGCCTAGTAGTAAGATGCCAACCCATCCTCCATTAACCCAACAGTGACTCCTACTCTCCAATCCAGGCTTCAGTGGCAGGAAGGTAAGAAGCGTGGCCTCTGTCAGCATCCAAATTCAGGCTTTTTAAACATTCTCCAGCAGCTCCTCCCTGAACTTAGGAAGCGCTCCATAGTGTACCAACTACTGTGCCAAGGGCCTTAAGATTCAATCATCATACACACACACACACACACACACACACACATATGCACACACGCACACACGCATGTGCGTATATAAGGGTGTGCCACATGTGTGGACATCAGAGGTTGTCTTTGAGTATACATTATTGCTCTACCCTATTGTTTGAGACAAGGTCCCTCTCAACCTAAGGTTCACTGCTTCAGCTAGATTGACAGGCCAGGGATCCCCAGGGACCCTCTATCTCCTCACCCACAGAATTAGGGTTTCCAGAGCGGGCTGCCATGCTCAGATTCTGTATGTGAGCACCAGGAATCTAAATTCAGTTCCTCATCCTGTGCAGCAATAACTTTACCATTGATCCACCTCCTCAGCCCTGAAATATATTGTTTGTACGCCAACTAAAGTAAGAACACTAATAACTAATCATAATAGCCTCTGCCATATACTCTGGTTGAGGATATACAACCAACCCTCTCTTGGCTAAAATGCTCTCTTGGCTTACTAAGTCAAGCTCTGAATGCTAATAAAATATTTTCATTTCTCCAAAATGCTGACCTTTAAAGTACCGTGTATGCTTTGGGCTTCAAGTAATTTGAAGGGGGAAATGGGTAAAATGGGGGAGAGTTTAACTGGGAAGGGGGAGGAGGGTTGATACAGAAAGATGGGGAGGAGAGTGAAATGACACTGAGTGTCTAGAAAAACCACAGGAATCATAGTGTTTTGGTTTTTGTTTTTTTGTTTTTTCAAGACAGGGTTTCTCTGTGTTGCTTTGAGCCTTTCCTGGAACTCACTCTGTAGCCCAGTCTGGCCTCGAACTCACAGAGATCCACCTGCCTCTGCCTCTCAAGTGCTGGGATTAAAGGCATGTGCCACCACCGCCCGGCCATATTATTTTTCATTGACCTAAAATTACATACACTACGCATAAGTCTATGTGTATGTATATGCATATAGAACTTAAAGGGAGCTATCACACTTGGACAGACAATGCATCCCCCGAAAGCTGTGGACAATCTAACAACACATCAATGGCAAGCATAAGAAACTCTCTTTCCAGGTGTTAGCCAAGGGAATCTAAGAGAACTTCAAAACAACATAGACTGTTGCTCTCGGTTACTTCCCAGAGGTTGAAAATAAGTCTCTGTTGCTGAAGACACCATGCACTTTGGATATAAGACTCAGTGGACCCAAGATGGATCTTACCGGAAAGCCTCCTCCCTGAGGACTAGCTTTCCATATGCAAGTTTACAAGGGAAGGAAGCAGCCAATATTCCTATATCTATAACATCTATGAACTACAACAATGATCTAACCCTACAGGTATAATAGTGACACTCATATCTTAGTAGGAACTGACAGCTCTCTAATTAGACTTAAGACCTACTCAACAGAGAGAAATCGTGTCTGGTACAAGAAACCCAGTCAACTACCATGGGCTAATGAGATCATGGATCTTAGAGGAGAACACACTACCACCATTTTAGTAAACTAGCATAATTTCTGACTGCGTTCTAAATAGTTGTCCTTATATCTGCAGATGAGTGTACTTTTCCCCTTTCATCGAAGAAACTTGTCCCTGTAACAGATAAAGGCCATCACAGGAAACCACAATCAGTCAGAAGGCAGAAAACAAGTGATGGATCATGAGATACCCAGCCCAAACTGGGACATCTATAACACAACTCCTCCAGCACATAAGGCTCAGAGAATAATGTGGAAAACTGGGCAGAAAGTCTGCAGTAGTCAGAGGACCAGGAGTCTGCTGTGAGATCGTATCTTCTAGAAATGACAGAGGAGCTTCACACATGATACCTCAGTAACACAGCTGTCTAAACAAGACCTGAAGAAGGACACCTCAAATAGACATGCTAACATGAAAGGAGGAAACGTCACCCCAACCCAGACAAAGAACCACAAGCAACTAGGGAATGCTGGGAACAGGAGAAACAGTCTTGCCCGGCGATGAGCCCCCAAATTGCTTATCTGATACGAAGGGGTCAGCCCTGAAATCATATACATAAAGCTAACACTAAATGGCGTGAGCAGGTTGTGTTTTCATATTTAGGGGTGTGTGTGTGTGTGTGTGTGTGTGTGTGTGTGTGTGTGTGTGTGTGTGTGTAAAACAAGAACAATTCAAGAGAAGGAGGCCAAAGTGGAGGGGGTGGCTACAAAAGAGGGATGTGAGGGGGGAAGGAGAAAGAGAAAGTGGTAAAATTATGTTTTAATTTTTTTTTATTTAAAAATATTTTACAGAGAAATCCTGAAGCCAGGTAAGGGCTCTTGTACCAGGTGGGCCTGTTCACTTGGCTTTAGAAGCAGTTAGTGTCGCTGTTTCTGTATGAGAAGGGCCCTGGCAGTGAGCATCCCATCGGTGAGGGATTTGGTGTCACTGTTTTGCAACATTGTGCAAAACTCTCCAGGCCTGAGCACTATCATCTAGGCCTAAGACGTGGTTTATAACTTTATATAGTAGTACTACTGCTTTCGTGGCATTATTTAGCTAATTTACTGAAATGAAGTTCAAATTTCCTTACTTTGTTTAGTTTTGAAACCCAAACACTACATTTCTTTGCTCATTTTTATTTCAAAGTCAAACAAATTAAAGGAGTTTACATATTAAAGTCTAATATAGGGTGGGGTGTCAAGACTAATAATGCTATTTTACAAAACTCACGTATTTGAGATTACTCGATTATGTTTATCTTTTGTTGTATTTCATTGTAGAAATATTATAATAGAAACTTTTTAGGAAAAAAATTATAAGTCATTCTGAGCTCCACCATCCTGTGTGACTAAGGGAATGTTCTATAAAATATTAAACCAACTCCATTTAATGGATGTTAATTGTGATTTTCCTAATTGTGCACCATTATGGATGATGACAGAATAAATAACTTTCTGTGTACATGTATTTTCTTTATTAGAGTGCTTGCTTGTGCCAAGAGTTCAATTACTGAGTCACAGGGTAGAGTTAGCACAAATCAATGTGTCTCTGCCGAGCACAAAGGTTATGCATGGACCATACCTCACTAATCTCAGTGCCCTGAACTGCTACCAGTAGGCTTTTTCCAAAGCTAATGTAACTGCAATAAAAAATAAAGTATTTTATACACACAGGCGTTGCTTTCCTTTTACGAGAACATGACCTTCTACCTTTACATTCGACTTAAACATTGCATCATAAAAGTATCCAAAGTTGAAGAGTTTTAAACCCAGGAACCTGCAATGTTATCTTCGGTCTTTTCTCCTCTATATTTTCCAAGTTCAGGTGAACTTATTGACATAGAACAGGAGTCAAAGTGCAGTGTGAGGCCATGTGTCCTTGCATGGAGATAAGAGCCCAGATGCAAGTGGGTAGACTTTAAAACAAGGCTGTAACGTAAGATGCTTCTGTATCTTTTATTATATTCACATCCTCATAGCCTCATAGTAAATACTACACTTGTGTTGCCCAGAAAAACATTTGATAAAGTGCGCACATCTGCGTTTGTGTTTACAAACTTGTTAGAAATAGGAAGCCTAGCCTTTTATATGACGGTAGGCATCTCTAAGGCTGCTTAGAAAGTATGAAAGTATACTTCTTCACATATGTCCTGGCTATGCTTTGTCATCTTGGCACAACTTAGAGTCATCTGAAAGGAGGGAACCTCAGTTGAGAAAATGCCTCCCTAAGATCCGGCTATAACACATTTTCTCAATTAGTGATTGATGGGGGAGGGCCCAGCCCATTATGGGTGGGGCCATTCCTGGGCAGGTGGTCCTGGGTTCTATAAGAAAGCTGGCTGAGCAAGCCAGTAAGCAGCTCCCCTCCGTGGCCTCTACATCAGCTCCTGCCTCCAGGATCCTGCCCTGTTTGAATTTCTTTCCTGACCTCCTTCAATGATGAAGAGTGCTATGAAAGTGATGTTTGCTTTGGTCATAGTGTTTCACCACAGCAATAGCAATCCTAACTAAAACAACATGTACATATGCTCTGTGTGTGTGTGTGTGTGTGTGTGTGTGTGTGTGTGTGTGTGTGTGTACATATACATATATTACAGTTCCCATTAACAGGAAGCAAAGAAGAATGCCACAAAGTCATTGACATTTCAGGAACATATTTGTTGTTTTTCAATGGTCTCTTGAAGAACAAAGTAGGTTAAAAATAAATGTTGCTACAATTACCACAGACACCCTGTCTTTCAGTAGCAGAGAAACACCACTTAAGCTAAACAATGCCTACCTAATTCTAGGAAGCAGAACTTTTAAAAATAGTTACATACGAGTTCTTCAACAAAGGATGAGACCTCGTCTCTCTGTATTTCCATCTGCACATCTACAACGTACAACTCAGGGGAAGGGGTTTTAAGACCTTTATAAGCCTAGCAATGCTATTCTTCTACAAGGAAGAATAACGGAAACACACACAGCAGATGTGATGACGACCACTGAGGTGTCAACCTGGTGTGATAGCGCAGGCCTCTTCACAGTTAGACAGAGGAGTAGACTCCCCAGGAGTCCTTGCTTCTCTTTCTAAGTTTTTTTTTTAATGTAGTATGTATTTTTATTGTATTTGAGTGGTGTGTGTGTGTGTGCACGTGCATGTGTGTTGCCACAGTACCACGTACAGAGGTCAGAGGACAACCTGAAGGTGACAGCTCCTCTCCTTCCTCCATGTGGGTCTTGAGTTGAAGTGGGGCACAGGTTGTCAGACTTGCGACCACAGGACTTTGCCCATTAAGTCATCTCATTACCCCGTAAGCCCATCTTTTAAAGCATGGTCAATTTGGGGCATGTTCTAACATTCCCAGTATTAAATTCAGAGACATACGTTTATACTTAGTGAACTGTGGAAGTTTAATGTTCTTACTACTTGGCACGGGCATTTAAATTGGGAACATGTAGATTTTTAAAAATAAAACTATTTCTCATAATGGTCCTTAAGAGATGAAAAGGAAAAAAATAAAGGTTGTTGCAAAAAAAAAAAAAGAAAAGAAAAGAAATCACGAGATGTCATAATTGGTTCTGGTTTTGTCTCTGCTATGAAACCTTTTCTGATATGTCCAAGTTAAAAGTGCCATCTTCCTGCATCCTATACCCTTGTATCTCTGCAATAGATCTGCCTTCTTCAGGGACCTTCATGACTTCAAATAACATAGATATTTCTTTTCTGTTAGCATTAGGTGAGTACACGTCATAATTTTACCAAACACATTTTAAACACTTTTTGAATATAAGGTTTTTCTTATTCATATATTTTTCATAAGATACAGTTAGTATCTTCATAGTATTAAATTGTTTGCTGACTTGAATTTGTAATAGCTTAATTAATTCAATATTTTTATTTCTTGTACTAATATTTACATGCCTGAGTGGTGATACAAATGTAACCTTAGTTCCAAGTGGTGTGATTATACAAGAACCTACAATAAAACCGTTTTTTTAATTGGATTCTTATGAGTACATCTGGATAGCACATACTGTGGTTACAGAGTCATGGGAGCCATAAGAACACTTGTGCTAGGACGCAAAGCTGATCCCATAATGAGCCTCCCAAAGAGCTGATATTCTCTGAGTCCTTCCTTCCCGTTCTCCACTTACAAAACTAAGTCCTTCCTTCTCCTTGTCTACCAACAAAAGAGTCGTGTATACTCCCCCAGGTTGGAAAAACACACACTGCTCTCCCAGGGTCCTAGGCACCCTGCACTGTGAACTCTAGCCTTTCCAGACCTTCTGGTATCTTATGCCTGAAGGAGCCAAAACTATGAAGTCAACTTTTCTTCCACAAACACCACGTAAGAACTCAATGGTCATGGAGAGCACAAAGACAAAACCAGTTACTAATCATATCGTTTCTTCTAATGGAATTTATTAACCTTACATAAGTCAGCACAAATCAAAATCATAAAGCATTTTCAGGCAATAAAATTAAACTTGGCCTTTAGCTATGGAGTTAGGCAAGTCTAGATTGAGATACTTTACATAAATAACTACAATGAAGTTATTTCCTTGAAATGCGAAATTTTTATTTTGCAGTTAGAACCATAATTGGCCAACAAATAATGTTTGGAATCAAATATAAAAGATAATTCTCATGAATCTTTAAAACCAAGTTTTGATTTTGAATAAATTAAAATACAACCTGCAGAACATGTTCAGTGAGTCGATCTACAGTTTGACAAGGTCTCTTTCAAGCCACTTGGCATATATTTTATTTCATGTTTAATTTCCGCTTCCAGCAAATCAAATCAAAACAGAGCTGACAAACTTTACCCAAAATTAAATCCAGTCAAAGTTCTTGGATTTTTCCAAAACCTGTTTTTCCTACTATGCACTAATTTCTAAGTAGATAAAAACCACAGTCAAAGGGGGGATTCTGCTTTGAGGGAGAGTCCAAAAGTGTGATGACCTCTGAATTTCTGTGTTCAGATTGAGGACCGCCACTTCAGTTTTTGTCTTTTGTATCTCAAGTGAAAAATGCAATTATGTGTGTATTTCAAAAAAGTTAGTTAGATAAGATGAAGATGTAGTTTATTCTAGAAGTAGAATGAAAGTGTAGCTAAGTCACAAGCACTCAAATATCATTGGAAAAATCTCCGACACCTAACATGATACCTCTATAAATCCTGTATTTCAAAATTCAGTTCTACACATTCCTCTGGTCCTTCACTCTCCATATCCCTACACATACATACTCCAAACTATACAACTTAGGAAACATGAAACATTAGGTGGTTATAGTGGTCTTCCTGCTGCCTCTGTTTGGTCCCATCTCTGCCACTAAGAGAGACTGTAAGTGTCTTGAAGGGAATGTGTGCTCTTTGTCTGTGTCTTTCACGAAGTGCCAAGTGCTAAACTGTTGAGTGCATCAAAATATAGAGATGATTCAAGATTCAAGAAGGAAAACTTCCCTCCTAGCCATCTCAATGACTGTTATTTTTCAATGCTGGAAGCATCATGTACCCATGAGATAGCTATATATTTGTAGTGTTAGCAGAACTGTCACGTGATTATAATGACTACGTAAGAGCTATGCACCTAAGATGCGTTCAGCCACCAATAGAAGGGGTGGGGAGAAAGATGTAATTATAAGCCTTAAGTGTTTTGTTCTCTTTTGCTTGCACACAGCTGCTCCTATCTCTACTTACTGCTGAAATGTTATTCTACTTTCCTTTTAAGGTAGCAATTATTTTGGAATGTGTTTAATACAATCTATCGTTTGTGTAGTCATGTCAAATAGTTAATCATGTTTAAAACTAACAAGAATAGGTTAAATAGAGGGGAAAAAAACTATGCTATGAAAGACAATTTCTCTTTTCTTAATTCATCCCTAAGGTCAGAAAGGGAGATTTCAAGAAATTTATTGGTAGTTTTACTCAAAAATAGTTTTCTTCATAACATAAATAAGGTTTTGGAAGTCCCCCCCTCCACCACTTGCTTAAAATCTCTGCAGGTGGGAATCTCTTCCCTGTAAATCTAATCTCCAAGTTGAGCCACTTACTTCTGGCCTGTGGCATAACAAGGCAAAAGATTCTCTCACTTAACCTGCAGCTCCACCGTTTTCAAGCTGGCAAGGCATGAAGCAAATTCAGTTTGGGAAACGGGTTAGTATTTTCTGCTTCGTCTCCTCGGGGACAAGTCTGGTTTTTCCTCTTAACTCTGCCTTGCAATGAAGAAGTAGTCTTCTGGGCAAGTGCAACACCAACACGAGTCAGCTGTAAATTCAGATGTAAAATCAACCACACGTTTCTCTGCTATCATTAGAGCAGAATCATTTGCCCCATCTAAGTGAACACGCCGGAGTTTGCAAAACAGGTTAAGAAAGTGTTGCTTCGTAGCTAAATGCCCTCACTGCTAATAAATTGAGGGGGAAATGCCAGTGAGGAGAAAAACGTTAACAACGGTCACATCCACAAGCTTTTAAGATATCCCTACACTTGGGAAAATCTATTTGTGGGCACATGACAGTTATTTATTTATGGACAAAGCCTATTTTCTTTGCAAGAAAACATCATCAGTGATGCTATTCCTCTTTAACATTTTCAGCTGGCAGAATTCCAGGAAGGAGCTCTACTTTTCAGTGTCTTGGGGGGCTCAAGGTCAATTGCAGAGGTCATCCACACCTCTCCAATATTTTACGAAACATGAAAGTCAATAGTTAAGAGAATAGGATTCCAAAGGCCCCCTGTTTAGCTCTTAATCCACAGCCTGATGGGTCGATGCTTCTTCAAACCCAGTTAGAGCAGCACAACACTAGACATGCATGGTGAGTAGATTGTCTAGGGGTTCAGGAAAATGACTAGGCAAACAGAGACTAGAAGTGAAAATACAGATGAAAGAAAGCTTGATAGGCGTGTGAAGAGACATCAGAGAGGAAAATGATCATATATTGAGCAGGATGAAGGAAAATGACAGCAGATGTCCTCAGGTTCTGATCACAGGCAACACCCTCCTAGAAATGGGAGACATTTTATAGCCCACAACATCCGGGGATATTTTATAGCCCACAATATCAAGACAGAAAGCAAAAGAAGCCACTGTCGTGATGTGAAGTCGCCGTGATGTGAAGTCGCGATCATAAAGACGTAGGGTCTTGTTCCTGCCGTGGCCACTTACCTACTGTTATTAACAAGCCCCCGATAGATAGCAGGCCCCATGTTCCTCTTCTTCTGTACGTTGACACAATTCTTCATCTTACCTCAGCTGGAGGTCACAGGAAAACCTGGTTTTCTTGGGTAAGAGGATTCTAGAAATAAACGGTTCCAGTTTGCCCTTAGCCATCACGAATAAGGCAGCAAAATTAATTTATTTTAATGTTATGCCCAAGAGGCCCATGTTTTCCTTTCTATGTGATTATGAAAATACTGAATGTCCCCTGAGGAAGTAAGTCCTTTTTTTAGATTTCAAGAACAGACAGCCCAATTTTCTCCGAGTTTTTTTTTTTTTCCTCCTTTGAGAGCACACTTAATTTGCTAATGCGGGAGTGCATTTGTCGCCAATAAAATTCATCTTCACTCTATAAACAGACTGCCTGAAATTAGTCCTGTTAGGGGGAAAGCTGGGGGGACCGTACTTGGTTGCATGTTATAAGAACATAATTTAACGGTTTCATTTGTAAGGAGATTTTTATTTCAAACTACTGCACGAGCAGCGTGGGTAAGGTCCTAAAAGAACACGATTTGATTTGCTTTTATCGGGCATTGACTTTTATGGCACCAGATCCAAAAAAAAAAAATCAAGCTGTCCTTAATAAAGACTTCACCACTGTCCAGTGAAGTGAAAGACTGTGAGATCTATGTCATTTTCAACTACTATTTATCCACGAAGACTGAAATTGTGACTCTTTACAAAACAAGATGGTAAGTGCTTCTGAAAGAAAGAAAGGAAAAGGTAGGATGTGGCTGCTGGCCTCCACTAATACACAATCTAATAGAGATACTCACACACCAACATAAAAACATAAATAGCTGCCTACCATGCAGCATAGAGAAATGTCAGGAGTGAGCATAGTGATAGCATTCTTTTGTTTTGTGGGGGGGGGGAGGGGGTGTGAAAATAACCAAATCCCTAATTTTAGTAGCTTCATAAGAAGTACATTTGCTTTGGCATAATAGAAAAGAGTAGGGAATTGGGGAAGGCTGCTGGCATCGAACCACATCTTAGAGAACCTCCCCCTCCCCCGCCTCCAAGCTGCCCATCAGAGCTGCCATCCCTCATAAGGCTTGCTGCCTCGTTAAAATGGCTGCCAGCAATAAGACGACTATCATGCTTCTGTTCACATCTAGCAAGAGAGAAAGACCTGATTCTTGGTCCAAAATCCTTTTCATCTTATTGCATTGGCCCAGGTTGAGCTCATGACTAACACAGAAATGGTTGGGGGGAGGGCAGGGCAGTGACCCTAATGTATTTCCTGCATTAATCCAAGGGGTAACATTTAAGTTGCAGAGACAAGTCCACCAATATAGACTAAAAGATTAAAACCAGGATATATCTAGTCGTTGCCCAAACTGCATAGCCTCCTGGGGCCCTGGTGGGTTAGCCTAGGATGCTGAATCGGACTGGTAGACACAAAGCAACACTTAGTATGGGAAAACTGCTTTTCAAGCCCCTGAGAGATGATTCACTGAGCCTCCATGGCATATCTAAATTTGGCTAAGAGGAATACCTCAGTATTCTCCCTTCCTCCTAAGTCAGATAATCATTCTCAAGTGGTTGCCAAGCATTTTTCAAACTGATATTTCTAGCTCCTTCCAAAACAGTCTGTCACTGAACTCACCCACTCTACAGAGGAGGGGTAAGGAAGAAAAGTTGGAGAGAGATTCCTTTTTATAGAGACATAGATTTTTTAGTCTTGTCAGCTACTGAGGGGGTAAGAGTGTGCTTTCAATCTTCGAATTCCTCTTGTCTGTGGGCATCCTGCCCTGTTCTGAGTCCACACCTATTTCATTGCCTTTGATTGTACAATTTTTTTCTCTGTTTTCTCTTTCATTTTTAGTATTTATGATGTACCATATGCCGCTACAAGCTCATTTCATGCGAGGCTCTTTTAATTTTCGTAAGAAGCTCTGAAATAGAAATGACTATTGTTCTGGCTCGACAGGTGAGTAAAACTGAACCAGGAACAGAATGAGTGAGTAACCTGAAACCACCGAATAGTCCGTGGCAGAGCTGGCATGGAACCTATGAAATAACAAGTCCAGTGTCTGCGTGTTTTCCCCCAAACCCCACAGTTGTTTCTGTGGCCAGTGAGCAAAGGATACAGCGGAGTGTAAGAAACCTAAGAAGGCTCTTTTAAAAAGAGTTTAAATATGACCCCCACAAACAGGGAGTGTATGCTGAAGGGCGATCCGAGAACTCGGGCAACTGATATTCAAATAAGTTGATAATGAAGAAGAAAGTATTGTCGCTGAGAAAAGCTGGGAGAAAAAAGGAACTCCCGTCTATTAACCAGCTATTGTACTGAGCACAGGTGCACAGTAATTTGAGCACTGTGCATCATCCAGTAAGAAGGTTCCAGGGTTTGACTTCCCCCAGCCTAGAGCTCAGAAAGCCAGCTAGCTACCCTACTCAGTCAGGGAAGAATGGGAAGGATACCTGATTCCAAAGCGGCATGTTTCCTCACATTATTTTCTATAGGGAGACCAGATCTCACCCACACCAAAGTCTGTATGAAAGAAAAAACCCTCATCCTCCCCGCCCCCCCTTAAATCAAAATAATAATTGTGAGCAAAAGAGCTGGGTGTAACTCGGGTAAAAGCCTCTCTTCCCTCAGATCTCTTAACTAAAAGACACAGAGATGAACAACTTGGAATATGTGAGCAAGGACTATTATAAATAGAAACAAAAACCTCTGGTAGCCAGCCAGAACAGAAACATGATCAGAGATTGAAATTATCTCCTCTTCCTCCTGTGGAAAGGAGGAAGGAAACCGCGCCCCGAACACCCCAGCAGAGCCCGACTTCCGCTGGAGTTTACGCATCACATTATTTCTGTGTTTGCTCAAGTGCATGATCCCAGAAGCACTGCGAGGTCCATTTCTGCTTCTAACACAGGGGCCCCCCCGCAGGCCTAGGCCTCTGGTTAGGGAAGAGGCGTTGGGAGAAGACAGCTCACAAGTTGCTCTGTTTGCTGTGTTTACGTTAATAACATAGCCATGTGGCCTTGTGAGCGGCAGCTCTGACACAACACGCGTGACAGATTCCTGCCCCGAATCCCAGTTCATCCTCCCAAGAGAAAATGGAGTATTTGCTCGCTTCACATTTCACCAAGATAGGCTCTTCAACTATTTATAAGTCAGGGAGACATTTCCAGTACTTCAGCTGGTACAACTGCTTCTACCCAGCAGCTGCTGAAAGAGCTCTCTGTTGGAGACATCAGAAAACCAGCTTTTAGGGCTGGGAGGCCACTAAGGTAGGGAAGGGAGCAAGGACTGAACTCCTGGACGGTCTGGCCAAGGAGGTATTGTTCCCCCGCAAGTTAATCCAGAATAGATTTTGCCCCCAAAATTGGTAGAGTGCTTATTATGTATGAATCCCTGGTTTCAATCCCAAGCACCCCATAAATCAGGGATGGTGGTGCACAACTGTAATCCTAGCAATAAGAAGGAGGCAGGGGGATCAAAGGAAGTTCAAGGTGATCCCCGTGACTTAAGGGGCTCAAGGGCAGCCTCGGATAACTAAGACATTGTCTCCAAAAGAACAAAAAACAAACAAGCCAAAAACAAAAGCAAGAATGGATAAGCAAATTTTGCTAATTCCTTTTTCCATACACGACTACAGATGTGAAGAAGCATTAAAACTGACGTGAATCAATACCACAGGGCTCTTGTTCTGAAATAGAACTGACTTCTCTCAT
Organism: Peromyscus californicus insignis; assembly: GCF_007827085.1. Lineage (NCBI taxonomy): Eukaryota > Metazoa > Chordata > Mammalia > Rodentia > Cricetidae > Peromyscus > Peromyscus californicus. The sequence continues at coordinate 16,938,694 of NW_026294535.1, forward strand.
TCAGTTTTATCCACTTCCAAAACAGATTCATTGAGGCCCTTTTTTGTGCTGATTTGTGGACTTGAGAGATTTAAAAAAGTTAAGACCTTGTCCTTCAAAGACTTAAAACTTAGCAGGGGGTACCCACATAAATGGAAAATCTTGCCAAAGATGATTGTTCTGCCAAAGGGAAGTCCAGGGCCCAACCAGGAAGTAGACAGAGCACTTAACCCTGGCATGAAGATTATCTCAGTGATAACAAGTTCAGATCTAATGCTGAGTAGTGCATTTCTCATTTGACTTAATCCTCCCAACAGTCCTCCCCGGGTGGCTAGTCCTATTATTAACCTAATTTTTCAGTCAAAGAAACTTGCTCAGAGAGATTAAGTGATTTATTCACTCTGACACAGCAAGTGGCAGATGGAAAATCCAAATAGCCCAGTCTAACCACAAAGACAGCGCCTTCGCTGATAATTCTGTATTTCCACTTAACTGCAATTTGCAAAATTTAGTGTCTGTACACTATTCAATTATCACTCAAGAAGTAGTTGATAAATGCCTCCTAAGTTCACAGCACTTAAGGCAGAGGGACAGGCACAGGGCTGGAGGGACGTGCACAGTACTAGAAGGATGTGCACAGTACTAGAGGGATTGCACAGTACTAGAGGGACATGCACAGTACTAGAAGGATGTGCACAGTACTAGAGGGATTGCACAGTACTAGAAGGACATGCACAATACTAGATGGACATGCACAGTACTAGAGGGAGGTACACAGTGCTAGAGGTGGTTCTGCACTTTTGGTGCTTGCCTTTAAAAACTGTGTAAGGCAGAGTTTGAAAGATCAGTAAGCTAGGTAAAGAGTACTGGAAATATTTATAGACTGCTGTCATATGCCAGACAGCATGTTTAGGTCTGAGACTACAGAGTGGCCTAAAATAGATAAATAAATAACATATCTTTGGTCCCATTATGGAATTTATATAAAATCACTTAAATCCACCTCACCTGGAGTGTGGTACAGGCTATAAAGAGGAGTAAAGCAAGGATTAGAAAGCAAGGACGAAGAGGTGAGGGTTGACTGGCATTTCACACGAGTGTTCAGTCCGTGTCCCGCAGAATTTGAGGAGGGTTTCCCAATAAGGAGAAGAAACGAGTTATGGAATGACTGAGTAGAGTGGGCGTGGCCAGGAAAAAAAAAAACAGCAAGTGCTATGACTCCAATGCCGGAACTCATCTAGTGTGGACCAAGAATCTACACAGTCCAGATTATGGTTTGGGAGCACCCAGAGATAGGGGAACCATCAAAGGGAAGCTCCCTGGAATCTCCCCAGCTTCGTGAGGGGTAACCACTTTCCTGTCGTGGCAATAGGAATCCCCTAGAGAACTTCGCATAGGGAAGGGGCACACGCGGATTCACCTTTTACCCTCCCCCTCCCTGCCAGAGGACGGACTACGTGTAGAAGCCAAAGGAGCAAAGAGCAGGCTAGTAGAAAAGCCTGAGTTTGGGCTGGTGGTGGGTTAAACGAACGGGAAAACACAGAGCTTGTCAGATTGGGGATGCATTTTTCATCATACTGCTGACAGCCTAGATTAGATGTGGGCTGTGAGGAAGCGAGACAAGAGCGAACGCACTGAAATTCCTGGAATGGCTCCTAGGACAGAGCACGTACTCTGAATGAGGAAATTCCACCTCCTTCTCTGAGAACTCCACAAAGTACACTTGAGGGAAGTAAGTCACATTCGGGACTACATACTGCGTCTACAAGAACAGTCCCGGGTCTAAGCTATGGTCTCACCCTGCCTTGAACCAGTAGATGAGTCCTACTTAGGGCCTTAGATTAAACTAGGAAGTTCCCTATTTGCATTCCAAAACAAGTAGGGGGGGCCTAACTTGAACCTCACTTGAACTGCTTACTAGATATGAAAGAACTCTTAGTGTGCTATTTATGGTAAAGTCCAAGACAAGGATTCCACAGAACCACACACACACAAACACACACACACACACACACACACACACACACACACACACACACACACACACACACACACACACATATGCAGGAGAGAGAACATCTCTGTTCTATACCTTCTCAGAATCTCTGTATCTTTCTATTACTCATTTCAGTGTGATTTTGATATGTACATATGTAATATCTGATTAATATCTACCCCCATATCTACCATCCAACCCTTTTTGTCTTTGACTTTGTGCCAAAGAAAGTATGGTAGACACTTAAGATAATTTGTTGGAAAAAGGAAAGACATACTTTAAAATGCATCTCATTCTTAAAGCAGAAACCAAATGACCTATGGGTGGGGGAATTGAATGCCCTTTAATAATTCATGGGTATTTAGCTCCATTTTTAAAATCCTGTTTAGAAGTAAGAGTTGCCCTGGTGATAACACATAGGATTTACATCAAGAGAACCAGAGTAGACATGGAGAAATCACTTCTTAAGAGACAACTGGGACTTTAGGCTATGGTGAGAATGTGTTTATCACCCGGTCAATTGTGTATTCATTCAACACTAATCTGACCTAGTATGCAGATGCTGTAGGATGGGCCTCACCTGGATGGCAGCAGTGGCTGCCTACCTGTCCCCCCCAGCATCACCTTGCCTTCTTACACAAACTGTTTTTGCTTCCACCGCTGGACTGACTCACTTGGAATAGGAGTTCATCGATGGCCCCTCTCCCACTCCCACTCCAAATAAACACCAACAGCATGTTGCCTGCAGCACCTTTACCAATTAGGAGTCTAGGAAGAAAGTAGGTTCATCACTGCACTGAAAAGGGGAAGCACAGGGCAGACATGTGGCACACTGTCCTCTTCAATCTGTCCTTCGCCTCTGCTTGGCTCTTCTGTAGCGGTCACACTAGCCTCCAAGACACAGGCGACACTCTGCGTGAACCTCGAGACTTCAATGTGTACATCCTCCTGTGCCTCTGATCAGAATATGTCTCTCTAGTCTCCTCCTTTACTCCTTCCCTCACTTAGCTCAAAAATGTCACCTCCCGGTACAACCTACCTGAAAGCCTATTTAAAACTATAACCTTCTTCTTCGAACTTTTCTCTTTCCCTTTTCCTTCACTGCATCTTCCACACACTATTATAGGTCCCGCGTACTCCTCAGTCCTTTGGGAAAATATAAGCTCCAAGAAGTGATCTTGCCTTTGCAAATGGGTAGGTTCTAAGTGCCTAGAAATAGCACAGTGTGTAGAGAGAAGCTATCACCTTAAATGCCATATTCAAATGTTCTCATGTTGAGTTTTGTTTAGATCTAGAGGTAAATAGATAATTTAAAGTCAGTCTGTTATTTTCCCCCATGATATCCTTGAAGGATTGACTAAGTCTGACTAAATATTGAATGAATTTCTTTCTCTTCACAGGTATGAGTGGCCAATCTTCCTTTCACATTTGATGAAATGCCTTCTGTGAAAGATAATGGGCCTTAGACTATGGTCCTTGTATCTGAACTGTCAAGCTCAGATGTATGGGAGATCTGACACCCTGGCTATGTCCTTTGAAACCCCTAAAACTTCTCAGAAAGCAAGGCTGCAAAGCCACTATGGAGGAGGAACTTAATTGTTCTGAAAACAAACAACCACAACAAAAAACACAGATTTACAGACTTGATTGAGAAAAATGTGCAGCTCTCACATTGCAGATAAGAGACTCAGATTTGGGGATGCCCCATGGCTTGCTCACGTCACTCCACAGACAAGCGTCTCTCATGGAACACGGAAATCTTGTGCCCAGGTTCTTTCAACAACCCAAGATATCACAGGCCTTTAAAATAATCCCATTTGCACATATATTTAACTAGACTAGGAAGATGTGTGGTTAATATAAAATGTTCTTTCCCATAAAGAATAGTATATTGGGATCGGGGAGATACCTTAGTCAAAAAAGTGCTTGCTTTGCTGAGATTGATCACTACAACCTACATTATTTAAAAACCAAGCTGGTCTTCATCCAGTAACTGAGGGAAACAGATGCAGAGATCCACAACCAAGCACCAGGCCAAGTTCCAGGAGTCCAGTCGAAGAGAGAGAAGAGGGATTATATGAGCAAAGGGGTCAAGATCATGATGGGGAAATCTACAGAGATGACTGAATCAAGCTCAAAGGAACTCATGAACATTAGACTGACAGCTGTGGAGCCTGCATGGGACCAGACTAGACCCCCTGCATATGGGAGACAGTTGTGTAGATGGGTCTGTTTGAAGGGCCCCTGGCAGTGTGATCATGGTCTATCCCTGGTGCATGAGCTGGCTTTCTGGATCCCATTACCTATGGTAGGACACCTTGCTCACCCCTGATAAAGCAGGGAGGGGCTTGGTCCTGCCTCAACTGAATGTACCAGGCTTAGCTGTCGCCCCATGGGAGAACTTAACCTGTTAGAGGAGGGATGAGAGGTGGGGTCAGGGTAGGGGGAAGGTGGAGGTGGGGGAGCAGGAAGAGGGATGAGAGAGGGATCTGAGGTTGGTATGTAAAATGAATTTAAAAAAAAATTTTAAAAGCCAGGCTTGGTAACACACATTTGGAATCTCTGTGCTGGGCAGGCAAAAATAAGACTTGTTGGTCTGCCAGTGTAGACTACTCAGCAAGCTCCTGGCTAGTAACAGTTCCTATCCGAAGCAGGAGAGGTGGTACCTGAGGTTCTTGTCTGGTCTTCACCTGGATGTGCACAGGTATGTTCTCACACACCTCTACACACACATGTACATGAGCCCACACACATGCATGTGCACACACAAAAAGAAAGATGCATCCCATCCAATACAAACAAAGATGGGTTTAAATATTTCTTATAAGGACAAGTACAGGTTTAATAAATTTATGAGGCCGGGCAGTGGTGGCGCACGCCTTTAATCCCAGCACTTGGGAGGCAGAGGCAGGTGGATCTTTGTGAGTTCAAGGCCAGCCTGGTCTACAGAGCGAGATCCAGGAAAGGCACAAAGCTACACAGAGAAACCCTGTCTCAATAAATAAATAAATAAATAAATAAATAAATAAATTTATGAGTCTAGTGAAGTACAGTGGAGAAAATGACTTTCGGATCTGGCTTCCCACGAAGACCAGCAAGGACGGAAGTAGCAATGATTCCATCTTCTCCATCAGATCTACCCCACAAAGCAGCAACCAGACCTTATGCAAATGTACAAATCCTAAGGGTCTTTAAGAGGAAGATATATATTTTACAGTGTTGTCTGTATCCATAAAAGCTTTGCCAGCTGTATTTATGTGCATCATGGCGATGTGTTTAAGTGTTCCTTCATCCTCCAAGTATGAAGACATTCCAGGTATGCAGTGTTTAAAAGCACAAAATCGGTCTTCTTAAAATATTAATTTATTTACAAGCCAGCAGAAAAAGCTTTTCTGTTGGAGACGATATCATGATATTTCGCTTTGAAGTCACTCAAACCAACCAACAAAGGCACCAACTACTTAAGGGTCCAGGTCCGTGGACCTCATAACAGAAAGGAACTTCCTTTTAAAGTCTCCATTAAAGGGATATTTTTAAAGTAGGTTAGGCATATCCTTGAAACAAGAAAGCATCTTCAGATGTCTAGCTTTTGTAGCCTCCGGGCAATTGTGCCATTCAGCCTACTTTATCCAGTTCACAGGGGTCCTGGCTGCTGCGAGGTGACACGGTTAGGTAAGGCCACCTCTGCAGGGGCTTGCCTCCATCCGTTTCTACCTCAGGCAGTCCTTTTACAAGCTCCCTCCTTGGACAAAAATCTACAGAATCAGACTTTTAAAGCATACAAGGTACCTTGAAATTAGAAGTGTCCCTCTTTGCTTTCTTCTAATATCCTAAACAGCAGTTGCATATGTGTGTAGACATCAAGAACTCTGACCATGGCACATCAAAGATAGACAAGTTAACCTTAGTGCATTACCAGGTGGGCAAGGATCACAGGAGAGGAGCACGTACAAGCATGCAATCCAGGCAAGTCAAATTTCCCTCAACTTGTTGTAGATAGAAAGAGAAAAGTGTAAGATCAAATAAACAATGGCCTATAGACCCCTAGATTTCTGCTGGTAATGTTTGCTTTGTTTAGTTTTGTGTTTTGTTTCTGGTTTTGCTTTTAGAGAATTAGCTGAGTTGAATTATTCCAACCCAGCGGGGAGATGCATCAATCTCAATATCCAATTGCGCTTTGGCCAAGAATGAAATAAATGTGTTTACTTCGCACATAATTTTCAGATTTCTGGAACTTTGATTTGTGATGATGCCTGGGGTTGTGAATCATGGGACACAAGAGCTTTCAAGTGGTAGGGGCTGAAGACTTTTTTGGAAAAACCTAAACTGGACTTCTGTGGAAGGTTTTATTGCATGTGTACAGGATTTTAAATGTTCACAGAAGTGAGCAGTGGAGAAAGTAAAGAGGAGCACCTCTAAGCCAAAGTAGGGAGAAATGCTCTTAGTCAATGAGATAAATAAATACAATCTAATAGATGAGCTGTGGAAACTAAAGTGCCAGTTAAATGCTCACAGCGTTACTGTCTTTATTGGTCATAACTGCATTTCCAGAACTAACACGGAGTTTTTCAATTCAATTGCCAGTTCAATTGATGTTTGTCAAGTCTGGGGCGTAAAGGATGGGAAGAATGCCCTCTGGAGCAAGTCTCAGGACCTGAGTACTGCCCTTGACCATAACTATGTAAGGGCAGAGAAAGAGGAAGCCAAAAGTGGAATCTTCTTTTGGCTGGCACCATAGGTCAGTAGTAGAGCACTTGCCTAACAATCTCTAAACCTGATTTTGTTTCCAGAACTTTAATAAAGTGGCATTTATTAAGCTAATGAATGGTGCAATGGGTGGATGAGATCCTCCCAAATGAAAATAAAATATATCCAGAAAATAGAATTCCAACTTACCAGAAGGAATTGCTAGCTAGATAAGGTTTCCTGTAAACACAACCATTTCCCTTCCTTTGATATGCCTTTGGATATAACTGAATATATGATAATGAGTTCTCCTGGATCAGTACACTCATAGGATAGCAATTTATGGTCAACTAGAAATTAATAAGTTGGCTATGTGGAGTATGTTGCTCTTCTGTCCTGTGCAATGTGAATTAAATGAACCAGTGTTCCAAGAATATCATCTTTAAGAGCTTACTGTAGAGCTTTTCACACTCAAGGAACTCTCTGATTTCAAATAGCAGTCAGATAGCTGTACCGTGTATAAAATATGCTTTGGATCAAGTGGACTTTCATCAGGAAAAGGATGCCTGATGTACTTGGAATACATTAAGTACCTCATTTTTAAAAAATTTATATTTTTAATTAAAATGTAATTACATCGCTTCCCCCTTCCCTTTCTTCCCTCCAGCCTCTCCCGTGTTGCCTCCCTCCTTCAACATCTCTCATGTCCTCCCCTTGACTCTCAAACTGATGGCTTCTTTCTCCTTGATTATTGCTACATGCATATATGTCTACATATGTGTGAGTGCAAATATATAAACACAACCCACTGAGCCCATTTTTGTTGCCTGTGTATAAGGTTTGGGGGCTGACTACTTTGTACTGAATACCAGCAGAGGCTCATCCCTGGGAGAGGCTAATTCTCCCTCCTAGCAGTCATTAGCTACCTAGAATTCTTAGTGTAGGGATGAGATCCCATGTATTTTCTCCCTTCTGTGTTAGTGTGTCTATTGATATTATCATTGTTTATTAGGTCTTTGGGTTTTTTGAGACAGGGTTTCTTTGTGTAGCCTTGGCTCTTTGGGAACTAGCTTTGGAGGCCAGGCTGGCCTCAAATTCACAGAGATCAACCTGCCTCTGCCTCCCAAGTGCTGGGATTGAGGGTGTGTGTCACCACCGCCCAGCTGTTTAGGTCCTATTTATGCAGCCATTTCTAAGAGATGCCATTAGGCATCAAAATCCCTGGTGTTCTGAATCTTACAGTCTTTCTACCCACTCTTACGCAATGTTCCCCAAACAAGACCTGTGCTCCATTATGTATCCACTGGGGCTGAGATTCCCCACAATCCATTGATCTTTGTACTGCGTCCAGTTGTGGATCACTGTAATAGTCTCCCTTGAGCTCCTATTGTTAAAGACAGCACACAAAACTGGATGAGTCAACCTAGATCAAACCTGAAAGCTTCGATCCTATGGTCTAGCTCCCATAGTACAAGAAACTACTTTGCAAGCTGTTAAGGGAAAGAAGCAAGTAATAATCTTACCCTGCTGTGAAACCTATGAACCAAAACATGGCCAGCATGGCAATACATCTGTGAGGTACAATAGTGGCACTCACGTGTTGGTGGTAACCAGCAGCTGTCTAAATGGACTTAAGGCCCACTCCACATGTGGGAAATCACACGTTGTGCATGAAACCTAGCCATCTACCCTCGGCTAGTGAGGTCATGGGTCTTAGAAGAGAATCTATTACTGCCACTTTGCTGGACCAGCACAATGCTTTAACTACTCTCTAAATCTTATTGTCACAGATAAGTGTAGCTATCACCCTTCATCAAAGAAGCTTCTCTAAAGCAAGTAGACCACCACCACCCCTTTTTTGAGACAAGGTCTTCTGCCCAGGTTGGACTTGAACTCCCTGTGCATCTAAAGATGACCTTGAACTTTTTTATCCTTCTGCCTCTACCTCCCAAGGACTATCATGATAGGAATAGACATTCACACCACTCTATAAACCAAACTAAACAACCAGCCCAGTTAGAGACCTTTGCTTCCTTTTTATTTCTAGGTAGAGATTAATAGCCTTGGAGACCCTTCTCTCACAATTATCTTTTGACTGCATATCCCATTTTGGCAGTAATATTAGGAAGTAAAATATTACAACTGACTCTCCTAAGACTTAAAATACCATATGAAAAGAGAGCCATATTCTTGGACTTTATTGAGGCCCACTGAGGGAGAGCTACGTCTTCCTGGTCAAAAGAATGCAAAACCTCTGGCTTTGAGTGGAGACCTGGCATTCTGATCTTCTCCAAAGATTAGACATTGTATACTATAGCCTCTTTCTTTAAGATACTTCTAGCTCACAAAAAGTGGGACTGTTCCATCTAGGTCTTCATCTGTTTTCCTTTCACACACTGGCCAACTGCCCAAGCATGCTCTCCCTCACACACTGAGCTTTCCCACCCTCTCTCTGAGTGTCTCCTCCTCTTCCACTCTGCACCTGCTTCCAGGCCTCCACTGCTGAGCATCCCAGCTTTCTTCGACCCTAACACGAAGAGACGGGACTTTCTTCTTCTCTCCAGCCCCTCTAATCCACAACTGTGGGAGACTTCCAGCTTGCCTGCTCTGTTATTTTTCTTACAAACTCTAATAAAATCATTTGCAAGCTGCCTCCTGAGTCATTTTCTTAAATGTTTTGTATTAATGAGACTAGGAATCCTAAGGGGGGACTTCAATTTCCCCAGCAACATAAGGAATATTGGATGATCAGCAGTACGTGTCAAAACGCTAATTTTAATTCATTAGTGTACTCTTGCCCTGTACTCAGTTTTGTCCCAGGGAAGGAAGGAAACAAGAATATGTTTTTAAACATATTGAAGAGAGAAAGATGAAAGTTAGTGACAACTTAGTGGATAAACTCTGGATAGTTGTATTGGCCTACTAGAGCCTCTTTAAGAACATGACAAACACTTGGTGATTTACACAACAGAAATTTATTTTCTCGTAACTCTAGAAGCTTGACTTTAAGTCCAAGACCAAACTGCCAAACCTGGTGGGTCTTCTCTGAGGCCTCTATTATTGGTATGTAGATAGCTATCTAGATGATGCCTCTTCACCTGGTTCCTGCATACACATATTGATCTCCAGCATGATCAAATGTCTTCCTCTGATAAAGACACCATTCAGACCAGATGTGAGCCCCACACCCCCCAATGGCTTCATTTTATTTTATGGTACCTCTTTAAATACTGTGTCTCCCACTAAGGTCACATTTCAACAATGAGAGTTAGGGTTTCACCATATAAATGGGGATCGGATTTGGGAACCACAAGTCAGCGTTCAATACTAACTTAGTGCTGTGTTAACACAAGGTAATCTAAAATAAGTACTGAGGATGATGCTTTGGAAAAGTAGCTAAGGGGTACAAAATGTAGTCTTTTCTGTAGGCGTTAAATAGGACAGTGGATAGAATTTAATGAAGGAAGATACAGTAGAATGAACAATAACTCTTGGAAGATAAAAGTGTCATGAAGAAAAGGCACACACCATCCCTGCCTTAAATGGTATAATAACAGGCAAGAACAATGGAATTTCAACTGTGGGTTGGTTTCCATCTTAGCTATTTCCAAAATAAAGATGGATTTACCGTGAAGAAAATGAAATTCAATTTCAGTATCCCTCAGGATCTTTCCAGGGCAGTTGATCTGAGTTTATATCCATAATTTTGTCTCTATTGTTGAGAAGGCTTTGGACTCCACAAAGCCTAGATCTTCTTCTTCTTCTTCTTCTTCGTCTTCTTCTTCTTCTTCTTCTTCTTCTTCTTCTTCTTCTTCTTCTTCTTCTTCTTCTTCTTCTTCTTCTTCTCCTCCTCCTCCTCCTCCTCCTCCTCCTCCTCCTCCTCCTCCTCCTCCTCCTTCTCCTTCTCCTCCTCCTTCTCCTCCTTCTCCTCCTTCTTCTCCTCCACCTCCTTCTTTTTTGGTTTTTCAAGACAGGATTTTTCTGTGTAGCCCTGGCTATCCTGGAACTCACTCTGTAGATCACTCTGGCCTCAAACTCAGAGACCTGCCTGCCTCTGCCTCCTGAGTACTGGGATTAAAGTCATGTGCCACCATTGCCCAGCCTGGATCTATTTCTGTCTTTCTTTCCTTCTTTCTTCCTTCCTTCCTTTCTTTCTTTCTTCCTTTCTTTCTTTGTTGATGTTGTTGTTTTTCAAGACAGGGTTTCTCTATGTAATTTTGGTGCCTGTCCTGGATCTTGCTCTGTAGACCAGGCTGGCCTCAAACTCACAGAAATCTGCCTGGCTCTACCTCCTGAGTGCTGGGATTAAAGGCGTACACCACCACCGCCCAGCTCTGGATCTATTTCTTGATCAAAAATATTTCTCAGTCATTTTCAGAAGGACAGTTCAAAGTATTCCTTGAACTGAATACTTCAAATTGAGTATTAACTCATAAGATACACAGTTGGTCTGTTTTATAAGATAAAATCCAGAAAGATAGCAAGGACAACTACTACAAGCTGCATTCTTGCCAACAGGCACTTTTGATGGACTTTCAAGTCACAAATGCTCTCTGACGTTCTCTGTCTCTCTGTCTTTGTCTGTCTCTGTCTGCTACCACACCACACACACACACACACACACACAAAAAAAAAAAAAATTATTAATGCAACTCAACTGTGCCACTCATTTCAAAGTGACTTGTGTGTGCTATACGATTGTAGTTGAAACTATTGCTTAGAATATACTTAGCTTCCTTTCGTGGGAACCATCGTCTCTCGCTCCTTCCACTCAGCATAAACTCTCCACTGTAAATTCCCCATGGTGACACATATCAAAGCCAAGTAGTGTGACATTTTATTTTTTTGGCATTGGCTGAAAATTATTCTTCTGCTTTCTGGTTTTTTTTTTTATGTTTTTAAAGAAAACATTGTGAATGATGCAAAACCACTACTTCAAAGTGGACCTTTCCAGGGGTATTCCCAGGTAAGGATCAGTTTCATTCCTGTTCCCTTTAAGACTCCTTGTGTTTCATATTTGAGTTTTACAGGTAGCCCCTGCAGAGAACAGTCTTGCTAGTGCAGACGTAAAGGTGGCTCCTGGTTGAAAAGCAATAGAAGGACGTGAGGTGAGATCGGAGGTGCTGGACAGTTCAGTCTGCCTAACAAAGCAAAATTCCCGAACCGAGTTACTCTCATGACTCTGTAATCAGCCATGTTGCTTAAAATGCCTGGGTTATATCGAGCCCCACTCACACTATGGTAATTATCAGCTGCCAGCACACAGACATGCTGCATTCCCTGAGACTTTTTTTTTCCCAAAATGTCAGCTTGTAATCTGAAGGAAAATTACAAACCCTTCTTTTTAAGGGATGTTTAAAATAAACTCACAAAAGCACCGAGTCTGTTACAATTACTGTCCTGCTTCCAGGGAGCCATGCCCCAGCTGCTGTTTTATCTCTGCAGCATGCTTTCTAAAGTTTAGCCACAGTGGAAGGAGCCACCATCCCTTAGAGAACAGGAGGGCCGGGCAAGGCTTGCAGGAGGTGCTGCGTTTTCTTTGAGAAGCTTTCAGATTTTATTCCACAGAAACAGAAACTATCCTAAAAACCATCACTGTGGGTGCTCTTGTAATAAAATGTCACTGCTTCGAACATCCAGCATTGGTCATGTTTTGTGTGATACCGATAATAATGGAAAGGTTTACTGGCCTTTATTTAATAGGTCCATAAAGCCTGCATTGAGTGGAGTGTTTTATGTTAACGATGTTTCCAATTAGATTGACAATATAGATCATTTTGACACGTCCTCGTTCTTTATTTTAACAACTGCTTCTACACCATGCACCACAGAGCTGCATCTTTCAGCTTATAAAAGGCAAATGAAATATCAGTCAAAGACATAATGGGCAGAAGTCTACTGAGAGGATGTGCTAGCATAACAAAACCCGCAGGAGTCAAAGGCACCCAAGGTCTACGAGAAGATTCTGCCAAGGATGCTAAAAAGCTTTTTAAATGATACAATCCAATCACCGAAGTCCGCAGATTTCCAGTCTCCGTAAATTTTAAGGTACACAATAGTATCAGAGTGAGGATCTGGACACCTAACAGGCTGTTGTGACTATGACTCAGCTATGAGCAACGAGGGTGACTTTGATCAGACCTCTAGCATCAGTTTCTAGATGTGAAGCTCCCGGGGATCCCCTCTAACCTGGACTTTCTACAACAAGTTCCAGAGAAGGTAAAGAAAAATGAGGTTGCTTCATGGATTCAGTGAAATTTTGTTGGAGTTTCCAGAACAGCTTTATATTATCCTCATTAATACATAGTATGTATTAACTGGGGTTATGTATTAGCCCCAGTAAGTGTTCTATTTACACACCTAAAAGAAGAGTGTGTGAGGCAGAGCTGGATTTGAACACTGCACATCCTCAGTGACTGTGTGACCTTGGGCAATGCACTTAGTGTCTAAAACTCCACTACTTTCTTAGGGAAGGCAGATTTGCAGTCTCCATTTTATAAGGCAAAGGTGATGATCATTGACATTTCTAGTCTGTATTTTGAAATGCCTGCAGCCTGGTAAGTTCTCAATAATAGCATTTTGTAGGTGTATGTTTCCATACACACATGCACACATACACACACACATACACGAACAAGTATTTATATAAACCACTACCTTCTGCCACATATTCTTCTGATGTTGGAGAATATGGCTTCCAGTTCCAAATGCCCTCAAATGTTCCTTATTCTTTTCCTGATTGCTGCTCTACTAACACATTCTTAGATCTGTTTTTTTTTAATCTCCTTTCAATAAACTCCAACTCAAAGAAACTAGAAATTAGTAATTCTCATGCCACTGTACCAAAATTGAGAATTCACATAAATAAGGTAAACCCATTCCCAATAACATGGTCAGATAAAAACAATATAGAACACAATGTAACATTAAAAATTTTAATTACCCCCTTTTTTTTCTAACATTAGCAGCAGCCTAAGGTGAGTGTTTTCTGACTGGTCATGATGTACCATCTAATTGAATGGGTCACGCCAAAGGTCTGGTCTACCACTGCACAGTCAATGTGAACAAACTGGAATACAACTGGATTATTGTCTATAGGAAATGGAAGCAACCCTGATTCCAGTATAGCTCTGATTACTTCTGCCTCAATCCTATCTCATGTGCTCACCATTCAAATTACTCAATCTAACCAAATAATAAAGCCAAGCCGCTACACACGATACCCACATATCATAAATGTAGATGCTAGTGCAGGACTCTCAGAACTCTTTTCTTCCCCTTGCTACTTCGGCACAGATTAGTTATTTCGATATCTTGATTTTAAATTTCTTTACTTACCCAACTTCCTTAGAGCAGTCTATCCTCACAGCCAACATACAATTTCCCTAAAATCGTCCTTGCAATGAATATCAATGATGCTCATGGCCACACCCAACAACACGTAAGTGCTGTGCATGTCACCTTTCCCCGGGAATTTGAAACAGACACCTGCTGGAACACCCATCCTCTGTGGATGAATTAACTCTGCTCACTGAGGGTTCTTCTACTTTTTTGTCTGTGTTCCTCCCATCTCAAAATGTAAGGGATTCTCCAGATGCTACTCTGGTCCTTCTCCCACAGCTCTTCAAAGGTGATGTTTACACATCTGGTGATTGGAAATATGACTGTGCTGAAGTGACTTCTAAAGAAAAGCCATCCTCACTCTGAGCACTCTCCAAGAGCCTTCCGCCAGGAAGCCTCTACACCCACCCCTCCCCAAATCCAAGTGTAACTCACTACTCTGCGCTTGAATCTCACTGCTCTGCATTTGAACCTGCCTCTAAGACGACATTCTCAGGTTCTCCCAATGTCCCAGCATCTTCGCTGTGCTCCAGGTGCTAATCTCCATGCTGCTTTGCCCTGTGTCAAAGCAGTTGCTGTACTTAGCTTTAGCCATTGGCATTTCTAAATCTGTCTCATGTCTCCATCCCCTAAAGTGGAACATGCTAATGTGAATGTGTCACTACTCATTCTTGCTCGAGGGCAAATTAATCTTAGAATAGACATCAGAAACACGTGTGTATTCATTTTCATTTCCTTCTCTCAGATGTTTTTGGTGAGAAACCTATTTCTCATATATGGAAGGCTGATTTATTCAATAGGTGATATTCATCCAACAGTTCTGTTGGATAAATGTTATTCTATATTTGAAACATATCAACAAGTTACCTCATGAAATCTCATATAGATGTGATTTTATTGTTGTTTGTATGATTATGCTGATATGTGGTTTAGTTACCCATCAGGATATAAACTCTGGGCTAGATGTGAATCTCAGGCATTCAATCCTCTACAGATCAAATGAATTAGTGGCTGTGCAAAGGCATCTCTAACAAACATTGAAGGGTATCCCACTATATTTTATATTTCTTATGCTTGTTTTCAATTGGGGGAACAACTCCAAATAAATTCTATCAAGGTAACATTTGTTTTACACAGTACCTCACTATGAGCTCAGGCTGGACTCAAACTCCTGGTTGTCCTGCCTCACATGTGCTAGGATTACAGACAGACATGCCTGGGCTAGCAAGATGATTTCTGTTCCTGCTAAGGACACAAATTACGTTATTTCAAGAGAAATAATTTATCAAATTCTCCAAACCAAGTAAGATTTCCTACTCTCCCTCACCTCTCTTGTTCATGTCTTTAAAAGCCCAGTTATTTGGTCCAAACCTGAATTAGTGAGTGGCTATTCCCCTCAGAGAAGAGTTAAGAGAATTTGTTAGCTAATGTTTTTATAACTTAATGTCTATGCAACAGAGCAAAACAGACTCCCTACATGCAAAGGGAGTCACACATAGATCCTGTTTTCAGTAGATTTATGCATAAGTAAATATGGTAAAGGCTATGCTTGAGTGATTGTAACTCCAATAAGAAAGACTGAGGTGGCATAAAAAATGTGCAGATAAACTAGGAAGAGAATTAAGGTCAAAAATACTCATTTTGATTGAAAGAACTCCCAAATGCATCATAGTTTACATTTAATAACACTTATTAAATATGAGTAATATTCAGGTGTATAGAGATAAAGAAGGATTCATTCTGGGAGGAACTAACAAAAAGGGGGAAGTTTAATTATTATGGGATGTATACAAAGAACGTAGGGTAACAGAATTTAATTTTAATGATGAATGATATTGATGCCTATATTCTTCTTGAAATTCACAAGTATAAAAAAGCAGGCAATTTAAAAGAATAATCACTTATATAGAATTCTTGGGTTACTGGGTCATCACACGAATAATATGACATTTTCACTATGATGAATTAACTTCCTGATAACAGTTGACTTTGGTTTCTGCAAGTCTGCCCTCTTTGTCACAGAGTAAGTGGCCACGGACTTTAGCTTCACAAGTTATATTGCATCACAAGGGTGTACTGATTCTGTGTAGATATTTACATCTCAGAGATTTCAGGCCCCTCCGTTGTCTCCAGTGCCATAATACTTACGAATTTGCATCTAAGTCAATTTTCATTCAAATTTTGTTTTTTAAATAGTCCAAGACAACTTGATTCAGGGCTATCCAGCTCTGGTTTGATATTTTGTCTTGTTTTCCCTATCGGGTGAGTTGCTATTTTAGTTGATTTTGCTGTGAGGTTTTTTTTGTTTTTGGGGTTTTTTTTCCCCTTTTCCTTTAGATGTGGGCTAGAAATCAGGCTGGGGTAGTTTGCATTCCAGTAGTTTCTCCTCTCGGCTGTACAACTGTTATCTCATCTAAATCCCACAGCTGCGTCATTCCTTAACGACCACCATTCCCGCAAGACAGCTGTTGCTCTTAATTGGCAGAAATAAAACAGATGAGCATTAAGAAAGTTGTCCAAATGATGCGCTGCACAAAGAACTCACTCTTCGTGAAACACTTTGAGACCAGAAAAGAGATTTATGTTATTTTATGATCTATTCAACACAAGAGAAGGCAGGACAAAAGGCCCCACCAAAAATATGTTGCATTTGTCTTCCTCTGATCCACCGTTTTACAGCTGAAGCTCCATAAAACCAAGCTGCTTCTTGGCCAACCCAAATGAGAGGCCCACCCCTAGGGGCACAGAAAAGCAACTTGGAGTTTCTAGTGTAGTTTCCTGATGAGCTCTTGGTGGGAATATCTGTCATAAATCACAGCGGTGTTTTGAAAATCGACTTTTTCCATCTCATCTTCCATAGCACACATGTCACAAGTTACCTTGCTAACTTGTGAGTTGGTATTCAAGGTGTGGTCCGTGGGGCCCGTAGCAACGGTATCACCTGGGACACTGAGAGCACTTTCAACCTCCACCTCAAGTCTATTAGTTCAGAACATAATCATCAACAAGCTCCCCATGTGGCTTGTGTGTAATTTATTTATAACTCATGTGTACAGCACTGGCCTCGTCAGTAGAAGCATACGCTACACTGCACTGTATGTTCTCAGAAGTCATCTGAAATGTTGTTACAGTGAAGAGTCTAAAATACCCCCCAAAGAGTTTCTGAGTCAGTGAGACAGATAGAGCCATCCTGATTTGCTAACACAAAGCTCAGATGGCATAATGGCCAGAAGTTGACCTAATTCCAGCTGAAAACATAATTTACTCTGCTCTATTTTTTCCTCAATCCTAGTCTTTATTTTTTTCTTTATACTTTTTAGTGTAGTCCAGTATAGCATGTCAGATTGTGTGTGTGTGTGTGTGTTTGTGTGTGTATGTATGTGTGTGTTATTGCATTTGGCCTTGGAGTGATTTCAGGGCACTTTTGACTACTCACCCTTATCAAAAGTAAACGAGTCAAGCAAAGAATGATGATTTATCTGGATGAGAGGAATGAGTGAATAGCTTATTTGTTCTAGCCTCTCTCCTCCAACTGAATCTAAAGGTTAAAAGGTCATTGAAGAGTTAAGCATGTAGAGGAGATGGATACAAGGAGAAGCAGGAACACGGAGAGTCGTGTTGCAGATACACCATGGCAATGAGAGGCATGGTCTATGTGGTGAGGTGACATGGTGTAATGGTTAGCATTAGCTGTCCATTTGTCAGAATCTAGAATCTTCTGGAAGACAGACCTTTGGACATGCCTGTGACAGATTTTCTTGATTACTTCCTGTAGGAAGAACCATCTTAATTGCAGCCAGGACCATTGTGCTAAGCAGGGAGTCCTGGACAGTGTAAAACAGAGAAAGCGACTGTGCACTAGCTAGCATGGATTACATTCATGGCTAACTGCGTCTTGAGTGTGGATGCAGGATGGCCAGCTACTTCAGGTTCAGGCTGCCCTTAACCTCTCTGCCATGATGGACTGACTAGACTTGGAAGTGAGAGCTCAAACCAACCATTCCTTCCATCAACTGCTTTGGTCTGAGTGTGTTCTCATAGCAATGAAAAAGAAACTAAAATGAATGGTTTTAGAGGAAGAGCCTTGGACTTAGAATCATAGAGTACTAATCCAAGTTACTGATTGAATCTTCATAACCGTCATGGCATCAAGTGTACAATAACCTCTAGTGACTTCCAAATCTTGCCTATAAAATGTAAAGAAGCATCATATTGTATGCCTTACAAAGTATTTGATGAAGTGCTATATTAAATAAAATATTGCCCAAGTATACATTGATGAATAATTTAGGTTGGTGCTAGGGGGACATAGTTCTACTTTCAATAACTCCACTGCCAGACAAAGGATGCAGATGGACAGACAGCAAACTGTAAAATCAATATTGTCCTAAAAGTGCAAGTCAAATGCTAAGGGAGCTGAAGAATGGAATGCCTATCGTGGATTTGTAAATTATCCCTCAGTAATTATGCTAACACTTTCTGTACTGTTATAATTGCTATTTCTGCTGAAATAATGACAAATAATAATTTATAACTATAAGTTAGTCATAAATATAACATATATATAAATCACTTATAGTTAATCTATGAGATCTGTACAATATTGCTCAGCTTTTAAAAAGTTCTAGTAAATTGGAATTATTATAGTTTGACATGAGAAATGTAAGAAAGATTCAAAGTAGGCAAGGACTACTTGACCATGCCATACCACCTACACTCAACACTGACGAAGACATTGGATACTTAGGTTTACTCAGGCTCCATTCCAACATACAAAAATACTAAGCCTGCCATGAAAGGGTAACTCTATAAATAAATGGAATATCTATATTTTTCACTGACAAATGATGCTTGGAACATCACTGGATCTCAGTACCGTATGTGGAGTGAATTAGTAAAAGAAAAACAAAGTCTGTATGAGGCTAATGACTGGCCAGAGAGACATAGTCTCTTCTCCGTGTGAACAGTGTGCTGAAGTCAATAACAATACTCTAGGCTTTAAGTCCAGGTTAAGTTAATTCTTTGAACATCTATAAGATAGAATTTGTACTTACAGCACTGGATCCATTTCTAGTCAACACTGAAGAAGAGGTCACCAACACCAACACTGTGAGCACTCTTGCTAAAAGTATTGGTTAAGAATGGCGAATTTTAATTGTCTTGGTGTGTGTTTCCTTCTCCTTTTTCTCCAGAAGTATTGCTGCAGAGACACAGAGTTCAGGAACATTTCCAAAGATGTGTTTCTCTGGGTTTCCAGACAATACGCTTGGCGAAGCCGGTGGTTCTCAACCTTCCTCACACCGCGACCCTTTAGTATGGTTTCTCATGTTGTGGTGACCCCCCAACCATAAAATTATTTTTGTTGCAACGTCATAACTGCAATTTTGCTACTATTAATGAATTGTCATGTAAATATCTGGGTTTTCTGATAATCTTTGGGGACCCCTGTGAAAGGGTCATTCGACCTCCAAAGGGATTGCCACCCACAAGTCGAGAACCATAGGTCTAAGCAATGTTTTATCCTGACTATTCATAGTTTCCAGCTACATTCACCTGGAGAACAGAGACGCTGGGCCAGTTTGTGGTGGAAGCTTCTCTTTCTAACTCCTGGGGCTTCCTCTACTGTTGACAGAAATCAAGTCCATCTTATCCAAAAGTCTTGGAGAACAGATAGCTGTGATCAGGCACTTGAGAGATTTTGTAAATGTTAGTTTTTATTTTCATTTTAATTTTATGTAGCTATTTCATTTAAAATATAAGAAACGCCAGACAGTTTTTCTTTAAAAGAAAAATACACCCTGACTGTTAAGGGGAATAGAATATCATGGTATATAATGGGAGAATAAAAAACAGGTGATTATACCAACATACCTATAATTAGTATGGAGGCACTCGCTCATCTACTATTGTGGAAAAGTTTCCCTAAATGACAACTTAAATGATATTTTATTTCATAAAACTTCTCATTATTTGCTTATTCTCAAAATCTTGGAACTATATATGTAAGGAAGTAGTCATAAAAGACAGTTATTATTTCTTTTCATAAACCATCTTAACCCAGAGAGCTTGTCACAAGGGATTTTCAGAGAGAAGTCTCATTGCCACAGTCACCTCCGTACACATATATGTACATATACTATGAAAAATAAAAACAAAAAAAAAGCAAACGCCTTACAAAAATGCTTCTAAAATCTTTCACACACAGCATCTTAGTCTGTAGCAGCAAACCTAACATGGGACAGAATCCTGAGCCACTGTTAAAAATCAGTTAACCCACTAACAAGGGACACAGAGAGAGACGACTCAGAGGATGTAAAAGAAATAAAAACATGACCCCAAACTTTTATCCCACAGAGGAGGCCTCCCGTGATCACCTGGCCTAACAGAGACCACCCAACCAAATCGCAGGGGTGAGAACAGCACCCCCACCATGCCTAATCAAACAGCTGAAGGAATGAATGCCTAAAACAGAGGCTGTAAAGATAAATGAGTAGTAATGAGATCAGGGAATATGTCCAATGTGCATTTGGTGAAGTGTATTCAACAATAATATCCCTGCTCGGGGTACTGGCAGGAATGAGAGGACTGAACAGTGTCCACTTTGGGAGAATTCACCATCCAATTGCGGTGATTGCCAAGCCAGGATGTGGATGAAGAGGGAGGCACATCCCCAAGGAATGACATTAATGTGGACACAGAATGTGTCCACCCAAGAAAGCCCAACTTCACGTACGAGACCTTGTATCACCTGCTAAGAACGTTATTATTTTCCATACCAAGGCAGATAAGAGAGAATACATTCTCCTTTGTAGTAAGGACAGTTTGTTGTTTGCCTAAACTCTCACGCTGCCTCCAATTCCCTGTCTTACAAAGTAGCAGAGAGGACAAAATTCATGTAATAGAGAATTAAAAACAAAAACAAAAGCTAAAAACACTCTAGTTTTCTTTTTCCTTTCTTGTTATAGACTAATGGAAAATAAAAATGTTTATTTTCCTTATCTTTGTTCAAAAGTAGTTCTGAAAGTTTTTAATTAGTGATACAGATATATTTTTCTGTTTCCTATGGAGGAAAAGGAGGAGAGTTCTTTCTTCTGGCATTTGTGATTTTAAAGGGCAAGTGTGTGCAACCACTTTTATTAAAGTGCATACACTTCGGTATCATTCACATTAGTACTGGATAAGCTGGCAGTTCAAGAAAAACTAGAAATGAATAGATCTAGTTGCTATAATGTTCACACATTTGTTTCCATTTTGCATTAATGCTATGTCAATTTGCAACTGCAAAGTTCAAGTTTTAAAGACATCTGTAATCCAGAAAAAGCTGCTTGAAAATTTAGGCACCAAAACTTAGAGAATCCGCCCTGGCCCTCCTCTCTTCTGTCCACATGTTTCCTTTTTCTTGGCATTGAAACCCAAGGATCACATGCACTTGAAAGTGTCTCCAAGTGTTGCATGCTACTCAAAACAGCATTACAGCTCCAGAAATTAACAAGTTTGCGATCTTAGCCTGAATATTCAATGTGTATTACCTCATATCAACCTCAAAACACCTTGTGGGCTAGGCAACATCTTTGTTTAATAGAGACTTAGAAAGATGAGTCCACACATTTCCTAGAAATGCTAATAATCAGTCTGCCTGATTCCCAATTCTACACTCCTCACTCTATGATGGTTTCTCCCTAAAGCATTGAGGATGCGTTTTACTTCTAACATACCAGTTAAATCCCTGCACTCAAAAGGGGGAAAAAAGTATTTCTAACCAAGTCAGAAACATTGGCATAAAACAATGTACAACATTTGACCTGAGCTTCAAGATGAGTAGTGTATCTGATGAAAATAATAAAAAGCATATGATATAGAAGAGGCAGACAGGCTGGTACAAATAGTATGACTTTGGGACATTTTTTTTTTTTTTTTGGTTTTTCGAGACAGGGTTTCTCTGTGTAGCTTTGCGCCTTTCCTGGGACTCACTTGGTAGCCCAGGCTGGCCTCGAACTCACAGAGATCCGCCTGGCTCTGCCTCCCGAGTGCTGGGATTAAAGGTGTGCGCCACCACCGCCCGGCAAACTCGATCTGAATCCCAGTTTGGGCTGTTGGCTATTCTGTGACCTTGAGCAACTTTTCCAGGTTCTGTGATCTACAGTTTCCTGCGTTATAAAATAAAAATACTAATACTTGTTTTGTCCCTCAGGTGATGAGGAGTATAATTATACAACATATCTAAAATTGTTTAGTTCAGTGCTTGCTCATTTTTGGTACTCAGAAATGAAGGCCTTTTTCTTTTGTTGTAAAAACTAGGGAAACACGAAGTTGTAAACTACTGTTACTACTGTTACGTGCTCGTAAGACTCTCTGCTCTGAAAGTTTGGGAGGTAATGGATCATTCCTTCCCATCATCACAGAAAAATTTTCCAGGAGTACTGAAGGACAGTTGCTTCTAGATATGCCATGAATGTATTTGGAATATGGTGCTGAAGGAAATGAAAAGTTTGTCAATGAATAAAGGAAGTAAACAGGTGAGATTGGCTGAGATGGGTAGACAAAGGGGAACCTCTGGCCTGCTCCAACTGGACAGAGAAAAAGAGAGTGTATGAGTTAGAACAGGTACGTTCCTCTTCTCAGCCTGAGCTGGGACCAGCCATATTGGCTTCACTACATTGTCGAACTGTCCAGTTAACCAGATGACCGACCTATCACAGCAGATGAAGAAAACACATGATCATTGAGAGCCTAATGTGAGGCAGGCTGGGTGTTGGGCACCCAGAAATCCTGGTGAATAAAACCAGGTCAAATATGCCTATGGTGATATAAGTATTTTTGTTCTCTGAGTGAGCGAAAGCGAGTCATGAAAAGCTAGGCAACTCATGACTCTGATGCCTGAAGTCATTCTCCGCAATTTTATGCACAGAGGCTTGAAAGGGATAATAAACCCTTCCTTCCAGAAATAACCAGTGTTGAATACCCACTATGATCACTGTCATATACATCTTTTAGGAGCTAAATTCATACAAAAGGTCTAAGAGGGAAAGGCTATTTATTCCCATTTTACAGAAGCATAAGCCAAGGCTTAGACATAACCACTGGCTTGCTGAAGCCTCGAGCTTGTCAGGACTGGAACTGAAACTGACTCCAGAAATATCTGAGCACCAAGTCTGTTCCCAGGGTGGAGGACCCGAGACTGCTATAATACTTTGATGCCATTTTTCTTGCTTTAATCGCACCTGTTTCTTTACCTTTTTGTATTCAGAAATCAAAATGTAACTGCCAGTTCTGGCTTCTGGCATTGGTCAGTGACAAGAGGAGGGAGGAGAACCTGTACTCTTCCTTACAGGTTCATTTCTGAAGGTCTTCTGGCCAGGTCAGCACGTTTCCCTGCTGTGTACACTGCTTTCTTGCTACTTTGCATGAAGGCATTTGTAAATGATTCCAGTTATCTTTAGAATACTTAAAATTGCTCTCTGGCATTTATATAATCAGAGATAATCAGATGATCCCTTTTTTTAAAAACAATGAGCCACTTCCTGTTCATTATACTTATTATGTTTATTTATGGCATGAAACTCATTTTCTTTCTAGAAGGTCACCTGTGGGTTGGTGTGGAGGATTTCTTCCCTCCAATTTAAACCACTTTACCAGGTTTTGGCATTTGTATGACTGTTGATTAATTATGGCCCTGTCTCAATCATTTATGGAAGAAATAATAGCCTCTGGTTCCTTTTACCAGCCACTGGGTTATTCATAGTTCCAAAAGTGGCATAAAATTCTTAAATCTTACATATTCAAACGCTTGTAACAGACAATCTATACCTCTTGCTGTGTACACCCACTCATCTCAGAGAAAGGCTGGATGTTTAAAGCCAGAAGACATCTCACACCACAGCCTTGGAAAGCTAAAAGTCTCCATTCGCATTTGAGGCCCAGAGCCTTGCAAATCATACCCAGCGATTCTCAGATGGCCTCGATGTCTTTAGACAATAAATGATTTGGTTCTCCCACAAGAAGACTTATGAGACCGGAGTGCGAGGTCAAAACTTTCATTCTATTCATACCTCATATGAGGTACGGGCAACTAGAGACATCATGAATCCCAGTGCGAAGAGCTTATTCTATCACAGAAAATGTTAGCTTTGGAGGACTTGCCCTCATCTCCTCTCTGTTTGTAAGAGCATCCTCTCTGTTCAAGGATGAGGTCCTTTCTTGGTTAATATGCACTTTAAGAAGAATTGGCCCCTTCCTTGTTTTAATGGTGGATCTCGAAATGACTTCACCCAATCAGGAGAGTGTATTCCTATGTCCATACTACATGAGGAAGACAGGAGAAGAGGACTCAATAAAAACCAGTATCAAAAAGAATGCTTCTCCTAGTGGAGCCTTCTAAAAGGGAGCTCCCTGCCCTTCTCTTAACACATGCTTTATCATCGATGTACTCAAGGACGCTTGGAGCCACAGAGACATTAAGGACCAACTTTCAATGAGCTATGACTGAGTAACGGGATACAGCCTTAGCTCTTCATATTGTTGACTTACAGTCACATGAGTGGAAAAAACAGAAACGTTTTCTTAGCAGTTTGGGTCATGTTTTCTGTTATTTGTAACCAACACAATAAATACACCCAGGACCTTGGGCACGATTCCACAGTCACCAAGCCACTGTAGTGGACCATATGCCATGTCTTTGTAGACTTTAATCTATAGCATCTTCTTGCTTTCATGGACTTCTACTTACTTTTCTCTGAGTTCCAAAACTACACTCAATAAATGGTTCTAAGAAGGTTACTGAGGCAACTGAGAATTTTCAGTATGCTAGGCACACTGTCTTGCTTTGTATTGTCCTCCTGCGGTTATGGGCTACCACACTGCAATTCTCTCTGTGAACAGGAGCCTAAAAGCATTTAGCAGAAAGCCCATCACCTAGGCAGAAATAGGACGACATGAGCATATACCTACATCTTTCCCGACTTTACCTCTTCCTCTTCTCTTCTTGTTTCTACTCACAGAAATATTTTTGCGATTATTTCTGCAAATGAGAGCACCTTGATTCGGAATCACCAGACAGCTTTTATTAGTTGTTTCTGTGTGTTTTGTTTTCAAAGCTGGAATCCCAAAGACAGTTCAGCACTGCATTTGCCCCCCACTTGCCACTAAGTTAGCCTTGGGACAGCAATGCAATATTTTTACTATATCTGACTCTACGGAATGTCGCAGGTGGTCCTCAGGAATGTCGCAGGTGGTCCTCGGAATGACAAATACATTCTCAACCTCTTGCTGGGTTTTGTGGAGTTTTTTGTTTTTTTGAAGTCCCCCCCCCCCCCCCGCCCTGCCCGCTTAAAAAAACTTCTTTTTCTTTCAAAGGACTGAAAAGACAGCTCCGTGGACAAAGTGCATGGCAGACAAGTGTAAGGACCCAAGTTCAAACCTCCAGCAGCCATGTAATGAAAAAACAACAACATAGTAGCATGCACCTGTAACTCCAATGCCTAAGGGATAGAGACAGGGGGATTCAGAAGCTGACTGGCCTTTTAGCCAACGAAGGAACACCAAGTTCAACAAGAGTGTAAGGTAGAGAAACAATTGATAAGGATATCAGACATTAACTTCTGTTCACTTCATGGGGGTGAGCACTGCACAATTAATTAATTAAAAAAACAAAAACAAAAAGAAACCTCTCTGCCTTCCAGTTGAACACACATCCATCTGTTTCATTTTGGTAGGCCTTCATCAGTAGCATCTTGCTACCATCTGCTGTTTATAGTCTGTGTCTGTCCTTACCGTGACTCGCTTGCTCTCTTACCGTAACTTCTCTCGGGAATTTCAAATCCCAAAAGATACCTGGTGATCTTTCACACTGACCTTTTGGTTTAACTCCAGAGCCCTGGACTGTTAGGAAAGACAATATTGTCAATTGAGTTTGACACTATGGAAACAAACACACACGTCATAAAACTTGACTCTGTGTTTTGGTAGATGTGGCCTTCACATTGACTGTCAGTCGACTTTCGAGAATGTTTTTTTTTTTCTGCATAAGAAAGGGGATATAGAAATAATCAGCAATCATGTTTCCCCTCGAGTTTCTACCTATTTGTAATTTGACAAATATTCACAGAGCTTTGCTGCTGAATTGGAGCAACATGGTGTCTAGAGATGTGGTAGGATGTGTGTAAAGGAAAGCGACACTCGAAACAGTAAGCTAGCAAAGGACAAGTTGACACAAAATCTGTCTTTATTTCATGTAGAAAAGCCTTAGGGAATCACAAGATGGCTCATGCATTTGAGTTCATATAAACAGATGTGTCTTTGGTGATAGTCTCAACTTACTAGTATGTTATGCTAAGACATATTTGCTATCACATCGTCAGTTTCTGAAGGTGCAGATTCAACCAATTCCAGGTTGAAATTATTTGAAAAAAATTATACTTTAACTAAACACATACAGATATTTTTCTTGTCACCTTTCCCCAAACAATGTAGGATAACAGCTACTTATTTGGGGTCTAAGTGATCTAGGGATAAAGTATTGAGAAGATATGCCTAGACTATGTGCAAATATGGAAACATTTTATATGAGACCTGAGTTTGTTAACTCTAAGAAATTCTGGTTAAAATTCATCTAGGTGACTGAATATCCTCTAGGGAAATAATTCTCTCCTAACTGGTATAGTTGATGGCCAACCAAATGAAAATCCTGCCACTGATACACCACAATTTAAGAAGGCTTTTTGTAATAGCCCACCTCCCCCAGGATAAATCAATGTCCTCGGTTAGGCTGCCAAAGCACTTTTTATTTTTGATTAACTCATAAGGTCATTTGTTCAGGTCAGTCTCCACAGTGAGCATGGGAACCCAATGGGTACAGATATGTTTCCATATCAGTCTGCTGTGTCCAATGTCACACTCACAGTGCCTGACGTAACACCTGTTAGGATTCTGCCACTCCTCCAGCTATATGACTGTACATGCGCAGTTCAGGAGCTAAGTAAGGGGTCTTCCGTCGTATGTCATCCGTGCACTGTGTGATTACGCATGCGTGCAGCATGGTCACACAATCTGCACATGCGTGACATAGTTCCATAAGCCCACATGCGCATGTGCAGGGGAATCCTTAAAAAGCCGGACACACACTCCTCCCCCCTTTTCTGCTCTCTCCTAGTTTCTTTCACAGGCCTCCTGGTTACTCTCCTCTGTCCCCCTCCCCCGGCCTCAGTAAAGCTCTCATACTGGATTTTGTCCTGCCTCATGACCTTTCCTTGCAGAGTAAAAGCGCCGCTTATTTAAAACCAACAACACCCAGCACATAGAAGATGCTCAGTCAACATTTGACAGCGGATGAGGTAGATGGCAAGGAAGACCGAGTAGAAGGATTGATTCACTGCATGGTACAGTATCCAAAACAGCCACGGAAACAACACCTGCTTACACCTCGTGGTTTCTGTGAGTGACAATCTGCACATGACTTACTTTGCTCCTCTAGGTCACGGTCTCTTAAGCATACTGCAAAACATCACTGAAGGCCACGGTTATCCACAGCTGCAGCTGGGGCAGGTTCCACTTCAAACTCACCTAGTAGCTGCTTGCGGCTTATTTTACTAAAGGCCTCAACAACTTCCCGGACTGTTGGCCAGGACCCACTCACCTTGACTAAATTCCTGACCGCAAGACCTCACCACAGTGTCACTCATGATTCCTCGGAGTAAGTGACACAGCCCGAAGGGTACTAAATTAATAGACAGCGCAGTCTCTGATACGTTAATCTCAGAAACGGTTGTCTCAATACTTTTTTTTTTTTTTTTACATTCTCTAGTTGTTAACAGCCAGTCACTAGGTAGAGCCCACACTCAAGGGGAAGGGAGTGCACAAGAGCCCAAATGCTAGAACATGGGAATGATTTGAACCCTACCTTAGAAGGCAATTCAGCACACTTAAACATATAAGCACTAAGCACAAGAGGAAAGCTCAGTGTAACAAGTCACTTATCCAACAGAATTGGGCCAAACTTGACGACTGTGTCCTTCAAAATAGTAAGAGATTAGTCCTAATGTAACTCTAATAATGAATTCATTGGTAGATGTGTTTAAGGCAATTATTACATGTTCGAATGCCACATAACTTACAGGTGTCCTTTGGGGAATGATTTTTAACAGGTGAACCTTTTCTACCATTAGAAATGGAAAGGAGGGCCTAACAAGGCAGCTGTCAATCAAGTGCATGCTGCACAAGCGTGGGGACCTGAGTTCAGACCCCCAGTACCCAACACAAAAATCTAGGTATGATGGTTTGCCTCTGAAACCTCAGTGCTGGGGAAGCAAAGGCAGGAAAATTCCTACAAAAACATTGTCTATCTATCTCAGCCACTTGGTGAGTGCCAGGTTCAGTAAGAGCTATACAGTCTCAAAAATAGGATGAAGGTGAATCAAGGAATATATCCAACATCAATCTTTAGCCTGTACACATACATGTAGTACACATTCATCTACATGTGCATGTACATATACCAGAGACACACCAGGATTAAACGGACATTGAAATGATTGAAGATTAGCAATTGAAGGGAATCTGGACATACGGCAGGCGTTCCAATAGGAAGCAAGTGTGACTCACTCTCAACATCTCTCGTAATCCGTGGGACAAGCTGTGTGGTCCACAGGAGAAAAACATGTTAATGTAGGCGTGAGTCCTGAACAAACCAAGGAAAGTATTTGAGGGCAGCTTAAAGTGGGTGAGTCTCTTTCCATGAAAGGATGGGTGTGCCACAGTCTTGACCAACAAATACATGCTAATAGGTCTGTCTCAAGTTCTGCAAGCAGCCACAATATTATTATATGCATTCTCTCTCTCTCTCTCTCTCTCTCTCTCTCTCTCTCTCTCTCTCTCTCTCTCTCTCTCTCTCTCTCTCACATCTATCTATCTCTGTCTCTCTCTTTTTTCCCCTTTTCATTCTTGTCTAGACTTTTAGAAATGTGCATGAGCCCAAAGTAGGAAGTTTTCTAGGGGTGTTATTCTTTAATTTTTAAGTGACTTCAGAGCCTATACATCAGAGGGCGAAAAAAGAATCGGATCTGGTTATTATGTAGCCCTGTTGTGCTGAAAATCCTGTGGCTGCTGTAGAGGTGTTAGGGGTATTCTGAAAGCTTTATCCAATGATCCTTCTAAATTCTGAGTTAGTTCCTTTTATTTGAGCACATTCAGATGTCAGTACATAATCCAATGTCACTGAAAGCAGAAAAAGGCACAATTCTTTTAAAGCCCAAACTAAATCTCCAGCCTAATTTATACAGAGTGTAAGGACCATGAGATGCCAAAAAGCCACCATGCCAACTAGTCACTCAGGATTTCTGTGAACACATTTTCTGTTTACAAAGGTGAATTACATTTGAAAAGTTGATGCTGTGCTGTGCGTGACAGTGCATCCTGGCATGTCCTAGAGTAGAGAAAGCATTGTTACTTCCTACCAGCTTGCCTCTCCAAAGGGTTCATGCTGCCCACGGTCATGGCTGCTATGCCACAGCATGAGTTATGAGCTGACCATAACTTATATGCTTTGTCCTCAGAGGAACAATTTCACAGATAAATCATAAGGTGACAGCCACACACTAACTTAATGACTTGGGGTAACGGTCCCACCGGGTAAAAGCATCCATAAACAGCTAGGCAACCGTAATACCCTCAGCATGTCATATGGCGTTCCCATTTGCAAAAACTTGTTTCAGGGGGTAGATTGTGTGACCTCGATTAACAAGTCCATCCATTTTCCTGCAAACCTCAGAAAAAGAAAAAGCCACAGATTCTCCCGCATATGAAGATCTTAGTCTGTAGTGTGTGTGTGTGTGTGTGTGTGTGTGTGTGTGTGTGTGTGTATACAAATGTACTTGTGAACACATACAATATACTATGAGGCAAAGAAGACCAGAACGGGGAAATATTTGGTGATGAGGAAGTATGAAATCCAGGTAATGGACACATGAGTCATGAAAGAAGCTAACTATTTTTTCTAGTTTTAACTCTGTCATTGTTTTTGTGTGTGTGTGTGTGGTAGACAAGTGCACAAAAAATATAATTGGTAGTAAAAGTGTAATTTCCAGTGGAAAGGCCAGAAGCATCAGAAAGGTTATTCTAACTATACAGAAATCCATTGAAATATTTAGACTTTGGGTTGCTGCAGAATGCTGTTTTATGTGAAAGTTCTTTATGGTAAAGTTTTACTCCCTTTTTTAAAAGGCAAAATCAAGGCCATTCTTCAGGAAATAATCTTTCAGTCACCAGGTAGTTCTGTATTCTGTGTTCTAGATGCTAGCAGTCTATTTCCAAGGAAGTTTTGTTGCCTCATCCTTTTTCTGTCTCATAAGCCATATTTAAAATGAGTAAATGAAATTCCACAATACATGGTTAAATTTTGAATCCCCGATGTAATGCTTTAGAAGATCATGTTCCAACCCCTGTCCAACTCTGCATTGTCTTCCATCTTAAAAATGCTCTGGTCCCCATCCTGGTTTCCCTTGTCCCTGGCCTGAGTAGAGCAAAGGCTGGGTGTCTGAAGCACAGGAGTGGGAGTTGTGTTTTACTGCAGAACACTGAAGCAGATTCTAACATGTAGACACTAACTGTGGAACTGAGCAATCAGGTTTAGGAAGCAGTTCAGAGACGGATGTCACAGGACTTGTCCAGGCGTCCTCTATATTATTATAAAGTCAGGGCACGAAAGCTCGTGTGGAAAAGAAAATCTGAAGATGCTATGAGTATAACTACTTAAAGCCATCATCAAGTAAAATATTACCATGGAGAATTAGATAAGATTTCTTCACTGTTCTCATCGGTTTATTCAACCACAATGAGAATAGCGACTATTGAGAGAAGTGAAAAATCAATCAACTCTCTGTAACACATGGCACCAAATTCATTCCTTTCTCTCTCCTTCCGCCCTCCAAATCAAAATGGCATTTGGGAGAACTCACAGGGGCTGTCTTCAGGCTGAACTGCATGGGTACAATTCTCCTTCCTTCTGCCCCTCCACTTACCAACTCTACAAATGTTTTATTTAACCCCTTTGAGCTTTAGTATTCTTGTCTATAGATCAGAAATAATCATCCTGCTCAATTAGCTTTGAGAGAGAATCACACTTCAAGAATGCAAGACTGGCTGGGACTGCCATGTAGATGAGGCTCTGGGCTTGGGATGGGATTCTGAAAGCTGCAGCTTATACCTCATCTACACCCAAGAACCGTGACCACTTGGCAGCTGGCCTCATAGTCCTGGATTGGCTGAGCACACTTGGTCAAGCTTCCCAGACAGCAGAGAAACATGCACCCACTGCTGAATGCACAGGGAAAATGGTTAAATGCTTATATTTTCCTCCACGCCCCACAAATAATTGTTGAGTGCTTATTATCTGTGCTACATTATCATTTTAATGGTGGTATCAATGCTTGCTTTCTTCCAGGAGAAGATGGCATTTATGTCTTTCGTCAAAGCACGCCTCTTCCCTGCTTATGATTCTAGCAAACAACCATAGCTCTGGAAAGATGGTGATTAATAATAATGATATTGGTAGTAATAATAATATAACTTGCTTGGGATTATTTTGAAATAATCACTTTTAACCATAAATTCCAAATAACATTAGCCATCCTCAGCAATCACATGCCTCAACAATTCACATGCATGACACACTTAGGGTGTCTAAATGGAGACAGACTGGGGAACAGTCCTGAGTCTGGCTACATTGCCAGGGAAGTAAGGCAGTCCCAGACAATGAGTTTAGAGTTTTTGATCTACTTAGCAAAGCACAGAGAACTATGATCTAGTGTAATTTAATTCAGGTCTCTGTGTTATCATTCAAAATCCTTAAATTTTATAAATGAATGCCATATTGTTGCTCTCTAGAATATTTAGAAGTTCTTGCAGAATGTCCCCAGGCCTTCTGGAGGCTCCCAAGGTGTAGTAGCACCCTTAAAGCCTGGCTTTGTCATATGACCCAGGGGAACAGTGACAGTTAGAGTGAATGCTCCTTGTAGTTAATAAGGCCCAATAGAAACCACACAGTGGTGTTGCTGCTTTCATTGTTTGTTGACACAGATAAAATGCTGCTGGAGCTATGTGTTTCTGACTCACCTAACTGCCAAGCACTGGGTACCAGGCTAAGGACTTAGGTTGCATTCAGTCAGTGATGGACTCTTGTTTGCTCTGTTTTTCAAAGACTGTGGTATTCTTTTGACTGTGTTCTTAGGAAAACTAGCAAGAGAAACGTGGGGACAGTGGGAATAGAGAGAGGTGTGAATGAAGAGGTATGGGGAGAAGCTTGCATAATTCCCTGTATTAAGGTCTCCAGTGAAGCCGACCCACGGGGGAAGCCTGTGACTGTGATCCCCACATCTCAAGCCCAATCCACAGGCGCCTCACTAAGCCACCTCATTACCATCCCTGCACGCCATTCTCCTCATTAATCAGGGAACTAACCGAAGCCTCCACTTCAGACAGTGGCCAAATGACTAACAGAAGGAGCAGAATCGCTGTGACAAGAGCAGGCAGCGACCCACAGGGACAGCATGATTACCACTGAGAAGCAACAGCCGAGTTGTCCAACCTGGTTTGCACCAAACAGAATTGGACCAGGGCTCTGGGGCAAGAGAAGCCTGAAGACCATGAAGGAAACAGGCACTTTCGTGAGCAGGAGGCTCACTCAGGGGCAGCACAGGGCCATGGGAGAGCTGGGTGCCCAGCATGGAGGACGCATGAGCAGAGGGTCGGCCCCAGTCTGCTCAGTAGCCCTTATCCACATGGATGGACACGCCATCTGCGGCAGCATTTTTAATGGGGGTGGTTTGTTCTTTTTGCTTTTTCTTAACTCAAGGAGCAAAGATCCATATATGGTAGAGATGCGAGTGTATAAACACACACAGAGCTATGCACACAAATGTTGCTTTTGCAAAACACAAACTTAATGCCTCTGCTGAACTCGAGTTCGCTTGAATTTAAAACTGATTCCCTTGGCAAGAAATCAACCGCTTTCACAACTTGGTGAAATATTTTCAGATCACAGCACATCCTTTTGTTTTAGCGACTGCTTCATTACATATATCAGTGAGATGGCATGTTTTCTGTCTGGCCTTAACTGAAGCTGAATTTCTAATAAGGAGAAAATGGGAAGTGAGGGCAATATTAAAATACAGAATTCCCTTTGTGATCAGCTTCTGGCCCTTTGTCCCTCCACCTTGGGAACTGTCTTTTGCGTTGAGGGATGCTTAGCAACCACCGGATTTTTAACAACCAAATAAATATGTGATCCTGCTGAGCCACAAAAATCAGAATGGTATTGTTTACCCTTCCTAGTCACTTAGGCTGAAATATTGCACTAGCCTTATGCCAACCTTGGGCAGATGTCTCCTTTGCTACATAGATACTTGTGAACCTGACTAATCTTCTGGTCATTTGTCGTATCGCATCATTCAGTTCTTCCCCCCTGGCCTTAGCTACACAGGAGCAATTTTGAATACTCTTTAAATATGTCTGTCGTTGCACATGTTTCCTGAGCGCATAGCTTTTGGTTGTTTGCTTGTGTTCCATTACCAGAGATTGAACCCAGGGCCTTGAACAGGTCAGAGATGTGTCCTACCACTGTGCTACACCACTACCATAAATTGGCTTTATAAGATATTAGACAGTTCTCCAAACCTTTTTCTTTAGGGAAAAAAAAAATGCCTCTCTTTAAAAACAAAATAAGCCGAGTGGTGGTGGCGCACACCTTTAATGCCAGCACTCAGGAGGCAGAGGCAGGTGGATCTCCGTGAGTTCGAGGCCAGCCTGGTCTACAGAGCGAGATCCAGGAAAGGCGCAGAGCTACAAAGAGAAACCCTGTCTCGAAAAACTAACTAACTAACTAATAAATAAATAAATAAAATATAATAATAATAATAAATTAAGTCAGTCCATGCTGGATTAATCTAACCATATGCTTATACAACAAAACATTAGAATGAGTAGCAGACTGAGGCATTTGCGGATTCAAGGTCTGGTGAAGCTTCATTTCTTCAACAGCACCTTCTCATTTATTTTCACATGGAGGAAGGAAGGGGTTAGCCGGCTCCCTATTGGAAGGCCACTAATAACATTCAGGAAGCCTTTACCATCTGTTCACTTTTCCAAGGACTCCTTCCTAACACCATTACCTTGTAGGTTTCTGGTTCAAATCAGGAAGTTTGAAGGGAACAAAGATATCCACGTCATAGTGCGCATGAATCTAAATGTCTTGTCAGACCTGGGCAATCTGAGGAACACGGCCAATGCTTTTATGTTTGATAACTTGACAATTATTGCTTGATCTTATTCTATCAAACCTTCTGGTTTTCCCTCAGGGGCCATGCTTAGCCATTTATTAGGAATCAGTCTTATCAGTGGTGCCAAAACTTGCTTTTGAATCCTCCAGCCCTTTTCCATAAAAAGGTAGAAGCCAAGAACCTAAACCTGAATCATACTGTTTTTCAGGGAAATTGGAGGATGCTTCATTCTTATCATACCGCAATTGGCATTAATCATGGCCACCATTTTTTGATGGCTCTCAATCTGATATGATGGGCACAATCTTTGATAGATGTCTTTCTCTTTCATTGGTTAATTTATTTAGTCAACAAGTATTTGTTGAATCACTGCTGTATAAAAGAAAGCATTGTTGGAAATGCTAAAAGTACAGGTTTAACATATTTCATCAATTCCTTTAAAAGGCTCAATGTATAGGGGGAATGTCAAGGAAACTCATGGAGATACATGCCATAGACCAGTGGCTCTCAACCTTCCTAATGCTGCAACCTTTTAATACAGTTCCTCATGTTGTGGTGACCCCCAACCATAAAATTATTTTCATTGCTACTTCATAACTGTTAATTTGATTCTGTTATTAATCATAATGTAAGTACTTTTGAAGACAGAGGTTTGCCAAAGGGGTCATGACCCACATGTTGAGAACCATTGTCATAGATGAGTGTCCAAAAACATGTATGTGAAGTGTCACACTGGCAAATAGGATAGATGATTATTATAACTGCTAGGGAGTCCCACAGCCGAGGTTGAAAATATGAAATTTGAGAGATGAGTAAGAAGTTAGAAAATCCATCTGTTGAACCAACAAATATTTATTCAGTGTCCACTTCATCTCAGAGGCTGTCTAGAACACTAGAGTTTTGGCAGTGAACACATTATCCATATAAAGCTATTATTACAGTAGAGGACGGCTAATTAAAAAACTATACAGGCCAAATATGTTATTTTCCAACAACACAAGATGTACACATGTGAACAAAAACAAAAAAAAATCAAGAGTGTCAACAGTTGGAGAACTGCAACTTTCAGTAGGGTAACTAAGGAACCCACCTCTGAACAAAGGGAAGGGAACCTGGAGAGATCACTCAGTGGTTAAGAGTGCTTGCTGCTATCATGAAGAATCTGAGTTCAAATCTGGCACCCAGGTTGGGCAGCTTACAATTCTCTAACTCCAGCTTCAAGAATCCAATGCCTTCTTCTGGTCTCCACAAGTACTCACACACACACACACACACACACACACACACACACACACACACACACACACACACACACATCTTTTTTTTTTTAATGAAGACACTTCTGAGCAGAACTCTGAAGGAAGAATGAGAAGTTATGCAAATATCTAGGTAAAGTACCTTCTTGGCAAGGCACAGGCCATGCAAGTCTAGGCTCAGGCTTGGCTGCCATGGAAACCAGCATGGCTAGAACAGAGTGAAATGAGGGCCTAAGGCTTGGCTGGGACTTGAGTAGGAACTTGGAGATATTCCAATGACTTTGGCTTTCCTCTGGTTCCTTAGGACACCAGTGGAGGGGCATAGAATGGCATGCTCTGCCTTCCAGGACGAAAGTATGGAGAACTGATGGCAAAGGGACCAGGAGAGAGGCAAGGCCAGTCAGGAGATTCTTACCCAAATGCAGGCTGGAGACAAGTCTCATTCTAGCAAGGTAGCGGGAAAGGTGGTAAGGCCGGGCCAACTTTTTGATACATTTAAATGTAGAGGCAACGGGAATAATTGATAGGTTGGATGAGCATTACAATGAACAGAAAGAAGTTGTGACTAAAGATTTTAGCTAGAACTAGGTTGGAGCACACACATTGGTTAAGAGATGGAGAGAGCATCTCCTCTGTGTTAGGGTCTGCATGCAGGAGAGACAGTAATTAAATACAATCATTTATCATGACCCCAGGTACCCCAGAAGATCATTTCTTCATAGTTAAATATAAACAAAACTCTACCCTCAGCAGAGAAAAGCTGGAGTGAAAGATCTGTATAGACTCAAAAAAGGAGAGACACTCAAGGTAACTCTCCTACACTCAGCCTCCTTTCCCCAAATTTCTAGATGACACCAACCTAAAAGGTAAAAACTGAAAGCTGGAAATCAGACCATGGCTTACGAGAACAAACTGGAGAAACAGTCATAGCTCGGATAAAATTTTCAGGGAACATAATGTATACAAGGAAAAGTAATAAATTCGGTAAAGTTAATTACAGTAGGAAAGATAGATTCCAAAGTGAGAGAAAGCGCTCAAATTGAATTGCAAGGATGAGTTATAAAAACAAAAGGACATTGTACAGAGAAAGGAAAACATCCAGAATTAGAAGTCGGGGTTTCCTTCCTGATGTCAAGCTGAGTCTCCTGGGGTCACTTGCTGTTTTCATACAAAGATGTCTCTACCCCCAGAGAATGCACTGATGTGCTAATGAGTGACAGATAAGGATTGCTCTAAAACAGCATTTAGATTTCTATTGTGCTGAGCAGAGATGTTTTTACACAAGTATGAATATGTTGTGGACTTAAAAAAGAACACATCGAAACCGTTTCCACTCCTTTAGACTTTATTCACTGGTTGCCTCTTGTGTACCAGCCACTATCCTGGTGCACTTCCAGGGTCCTCCTTAAAATGAAGATAAACATTGGATAAATACTTAGGGAGTGAAGCATCAGTTCCCAATAACTGTCTTAAAAATGCCAAGCTCCATCCCAGAGGGCTTAGACACTACATAAGGAGTACTGGAGAGAGATTTTTAATGGAAACTTATTTAACTTGTAAATATCGATGTGCAATGGGAAAAGTATTTGGATGGTGTTAGTGGAGACCTTTAAGAAGTAGTTGCCAGTATAGAGTAGATAGATGTAAGCACTTTATTAGGGCATATGTCCATGTGAAGAAGTAGCGAGAAAGGCAGGAGGTAGAAAAAGCCACCAGACCATGATGCAAGTCTTACCACAATGAGAGAAAGACGGACTAGGTAGAAGGTTGGAAGCATTCTAGTTTGTCATATGGTTTAAGGAAAGATTGTCCGTAAGCCAAACTTAGTCTGCCTTCGTTAGTATCCTGGCTTCCCTCAATTCCTGTCTGGGAACTGCCTGTAGGAGGTCTAGCCTCTACGAATAAGTGGAGACAGGATGCTTGTCACAGCCCAGCACTTGGGTCTTTGGTCATTCACATTCCTTATATTTGAAGGTCTTGGGTAGTGTTCTCCTTGCTGGTGAGTTTTCTTTTGACCTCAAGAGAACGGCTTTGTTGTCAATAAAACATTTCCGATTGAATCGAGCTAATTGTATTAGCTATTTATTTTGTGATACTGGCAAACTATTTGTGTGTTAAACAAAAACAGTAGCTGTGATATGCACCGTACAGTGCCTGGAGTGTAGACGATGATCCATGAAAGATTGGCCTGCACTCTTGCCTCTAGCTGCACAGTGTGTTCATTTACTCAACATGGAACTTTGATGACCCACCCTACGCAAGGTAAGAAAATAAACTGTGATTGTGCAAGCAATGGAATTGAAGACAAAAATCTCTGTCTTCAAGATGGTTTACTAAATAAATTGTAAGCACAGAGTACTAATATCAGTAGTAAGAAGGAACACTTGCGTTTAACTACATGAATTACAGCTATTGGTGCATGATAATTTTTAAGACAATTTCACCTTCCCAAATGTGCTGCTATGATCCACAGATGGCTATGTTGGTATGCGGTGTAAAGTGCATGGATGAAACTTGGGGAAGAGCCTTTAATGCAGTAACAGCAGTGCATCTGTATCTGTCCAGCCCCTTGTCACATGGTTCTGTAGCTTAGTCCTTCCTGTGATACCTGCCAAGTCCCCCTATCAACATTGTCTACACGTCACACTGGCAAGGGTTCTGTGTGTCAGTTTGCACTCCAGAATGCTTTCCCCAATGTCTTTTCAAAACCCTTGCATTGGGAAGAAAGAGCACTTGCCTTATAGATCCAAGCATGTGAATTTGTGCTCAGTGTATCCAGACAATGTCTGATCAAAATCAATTTAGATGTGGCTCTGTTATACTTCAGTTGTTCAAGAAGTTTCTTTGCAGGAATCTACCGGGCATGATGAATATTCTGTGAAAATAATTGTAGTAATAATCATTAACTACACACGTGTCAGTTGGAGCTGAGGGAAGCAGCTACCTGCCTTGGCTGGTTCTCTTTTCCACAACTACGAACTCTGTGTGTGTAGGGCAATGGGAAGGAGGGCTAAAATACAGCAGCCTGCATTTCCTGGAGAGTCCAGAGTCTCGCTGTTACCATCTCAACAGCCAATCAAACGCTATCGGGGAGATCCATTCAAATTCCTCTTTGGACTATGGGATCATTCAATATTCTTAGGGAGCACTGTGTGCTGTCGCTCTAACAGGTCACAGTACGAGCCCGTGGAAGGAATAACAGTACCTGCTGCTGTGTATTGCAATGACTGCCCCACAGAGGAAGACACCAGAAGCCCGGGAATATATATAAATTATAAGTTAAAAGTTGAGACTGCTAAATCTCTCTGCTTAAATCCTTCTAAGTCCAAAAACCAGGGTTTTTCCTCAGCCATTGTAACTCAACTTTTTATTTTCATAATAATGAAAGACCACCCCACCCCGGACCCCTTGTCCTCAAAGTCTTTCTAGACTTTTAAAATTCGAATCAATTCTATGAAATAAATACAATGTTTTGTCACATAGATTTGAGCTTTGGAGAACCACAAAATATTGTCACAGCTAAAATAATTTATACTTCCCCAAAAAATCAATTTTCACCTGGATGAGTGTGATATTTTCCTACCAAGATGCAAACTCCACCATTCTCTTTACACACATCATTTTTTTCAGGATCTGTGAGCTTTAGAGTTTGAAGAAAAGCAAAGTCTGCGATGCAGTCTTCTACCCTCAGAGAAATTACAAAAATTATAGCCAACCTCACCCCATCAGACTTTCAAAACTCCAAGCCACCAGATTCCATAATTCTGATTTTTAATGTGTCTAAGTTTACTGAACAGAAACTACAACAAGGAAATCCACTTAGTACACAAGTAAATGATTCATCAGCGATGTTTACTGAACAACTGTGTGGTGCTATCTGCATGCAGAGTATATTCTTCTTTATGTTGACCCAAGGGCATAGATACATTAGCAACTTTTGGGATGGGTTTTCCTTGCCTCTTCTATGTGGCTGATATCCTTGTGATCACTTAGAAGGCCTTGTTGAAATTCACTGGGCTCCCCAATCAGCTCATCATAAATAATATACACCCCTCTCATACCACTCACCCCCACCACATACACACACGTTAATGACCCTGAATGGGCATCATTAGGGGTTCTTCTTTTATTCAGAAGAAAGGATTTTGATTGATCCATTGCTTATAAGCAGAAGAAAAAAAAAAACAGCAATTCAAAACCACATTTTGAAATTAAACCTTCCGTGATCTGAACAAGCATGATTGTCAGTTCTTTTATGCGTTTCCAACATTGCCACAATTAATATTTAAAAGGAGCTTTGCCAGGGACATATTTAGAAGCAGAAATCTTCATATTCTTTTCCTGGTAGCCTCTTTCCATAGCTTCGCAAAACAGGGGGAGCCCTGTGGAAGCAGTGGTGGTTCTGCCAGAGGAAATTGTGTAGGTGACTACAGGGGCTTATCAGTGAGCCTCCGCAAAGCCCAGCTGCCACTCACCTCGCAAAAGGATGCCCAGGAGCTGTGGAAAAGAGTTCTCTGCCCCTCCATCAGGCTTATGCCCAGCACCCAGGGGATAAGTGTAGTTATTTATAGATAATCCTTTCTTGGAAAGGTCAGGTTTTATGATGTGTTTATGACCCTCTCTGAACAAATGCATTCACTTGCATTGGAATCTGGCGGGACGGGGGTAAGCAGATTCAATTTGCATCCAAAGTTCTGTGCCCAGTGTAGGCAGGGGAGGTTTACCTCTGCAGCTAGCATCAAATATTAGAAGGGAAGCCACATGTTAATGCTCATCTATGTTCCTTCCCATCTCCTCTTTCTCTGCATTACAGTTTTCCTTGTCTCTCCTGCCACCACTTTTCTTTCCCACTTTGAGAGACAACCGTTTGAAGATGGGTCAAGTACTGTATTTTGTTTGCTAATGAAGAAACCCCAGAGTTCACAAGTCAGGTTAACAATATATATCAGAAATGGGTCACAGTGCCCCGGTTGACCAGACTTTGCCCATGCCTACTCAAGAACCCACCTATCAGAGTGAGTTACATTGGACTTTCTTTGGGCTACCATGACTCTGATTTCCATACTCAACCTTAACCTCTGGAAAGATGATTTCATTTCTACCTGATTTCTCAGTGTTGGGGATCATCCAACTCTTTATACCCAAAACTAAGCATGCAAATGCACACCCCTTAAACAAATCTGCTTCTCTGTACTTATAGAAATGGCACAATCCTTCCCCAAGTTACCTAAACTCAAGAGCATGCGAGCACACATTTTTCAGTAACATCATGTGCATGGACAATGGGTCTTTTCCCCATTCCTCCTTTTACTTTTCTTTTTTATTTTAATAAATATTTTTATTAAGTCTTTGAGAATGTCATACAGTCTGTTTTGATCATAATCATATCCAACTCTTTTCCTTATCTTCTCCTAGATCCTCTTTTACTGACCTGCTCCCCTAACTTTGTATCTTTTTTTTTTAAT
Organism: Peromyscus californicus insignis; assembly: GCF_007827085.1. NCBI lineage: Eukaryota > Metazoa > Chordata > Mammalia > Rodentia > Cricetidae > Peromyscus > Peromyscus californicus. Next base: position 16,979,681 of record NW_026294535.1, read on the forward strand.
TTAATTACCTAGAAAACCCAAGTTGTTGTCCATGTATTTAGAAGTGTATATATCCACTGAAGTGTGATAAATATATCAGGAGCCACCTCTTAAAGAAAACTGACTCTTTGTGGGCTGGAGTGATAGCTCCGAAGTTCACAGCACTTGCTACTGCTCTTCTAGAGACCCAACCAGGATTCTCGACACCATCAACCTGCTAACAACTGACTGTAACTTCAAATCCAGGGCATCCAGTAACCCCTTCTGGCCTCTGCAGACACTAGGCATGCACATGGTACACAGTCATACATGTAGCCAAAACACCCATACACATAAAATAAAAAGAAATAAATCTAATTTTGTTTTCTAAAAAGAAAACTGATTCTCTGTCCCCCCAGAAGCCATTGCTGTCTATAGCTCCTCAGTTAGAACTCATGACCCCCTTCCCACTCTAAGCCACAACATTGACTGTCTTGATCTTGTACCGATCTTGTGCAGGCAACCATAGCTGCTGTGAATTCATGAGTGCAGCGACCCCATTACATTCAGAAGACACTGTTTCCCCATAGTGCTAGCGAACTCTGGCTCTTCCAATCTTTCTACTTCCTCTCCCAAGGTGATCTCTGAATCTTGGAGAGGGGGTATGATACAGACCTCCCATTTGGAACTGAGCCTTCCACAGTAATTAATTCTATGTTGTTTGACCAGCTGTGAGTTTCTTCACTAATCACTATCTGCTACACAAAGCACCTTCTCTGAGGAGTCTGAGAGCTACACTGATCGATGTGTGGGAGAATGTAAATTTAGAGGGCAGTTCAATGCTATGTCCATTTAGAAAAAAAAAATAGTAGCATCAGGTCATGAGAACCCCAACCATGAGCTCTTGGCCATACTTACTATATCAGGCATGTGTTTCTGACTGTAAAGTAAACCTTAACTACAAACAGAAATCAGTTGGTTTCCCTCATGACACTGGTAACACTATTGCTCCCGTGGGTGTATCTTTTGAGGCTAGTCATCATTCCAGTTCATGGGTTTCCCAGCTGAGTAAGACTGTTAATGACTTTTCTGACACAGCAGGCTGCATTATCACCTACCAGTACTAGGAGAGCCAGCCAAAATGAAGGAAGCTTCCTAGTCAGTACTAACTTGATTTCTCTGTGTCCTGTGACCAATGTGTGTAATGTCTTTAGCAATGAGGTCTTACCACCAAGTTATTGAGAGCAATGGCAATATCCTGAGTGGCTTGGGGGACCCGTAGGACCCCTCTGACCAGCAACTCAAGAGGAGATTGCCACTGTGGTTGTTTTTGGAAACCTATGACTTCTGTGATGAGCATAATACCCACATGCTTTCACTTATTTGTGCTTCTTATCATAAAACCTTTAGAGCTGGGCAGTGGTGGCACATGCCTTTAATCCCAGCACTCAGGAGGCAAAGCCAGGAAGATCTTTGTGAGTTCAAGGCCAGCCTGGTCTACAGAATGAGATCCAGGAAAGGCGCAAAGCTCCACAGTGAAACCCTGTCTCGAAAAAAACCAAACAAAACAAAACAAAAAACTTTAGATTTGTGTGTTTAACTTTGAGTACCTATAAAACTAGGAAAATAAAATAAGTGCATTGGTGGAGGTGGGGAGAAAGATCTTAAGAGGTGGGTAAGAGAACACAGGTAATATGAAGGGGAAAGGTGACAAAGCCGTATTTTATAAGCTGCATATATCATGATATGATTTCCATGGCTTCCAAGACATGAAGAAAGTAAGCCCTAACAGAAACGTGGGTGAGTATAGTTAGTAACCATATATTATGTTCTTGAATTTCACTAAAAGATAGACTTTTAGTCATCTTGTTACCAAAAAAAATAATTAACTATGTTGAAACTATGTTAATTATTGCGATTTAGCTATTCCATTATGTATGCATATCTCAAGTAATCAGTAAAGGGATTCAGTCTGAGGTGGTCCAAGTCCTTGGTTTCCAGCCTGGGCCAGTTTCCCCCTCTCTAAGCAACCTTCTGATTCTCCACTCCCAGGGGGTCACCATATTGATGCCAAATTAGATGAGGACACCAGACCTATATAGTGTACTTTAGGCCAGAACTCCTGGACTCAAGTAATCCTCCTGCCTTGACCTTCAGACTAGCTGAGGCTAGAAGTACATGTCATCATTCCAGGTATTTCAAGACACCATACTACACAATTTTGATTTGTGAATTCAAAAAGCATATAAATATACTAGGATATTAAACAAATAGATGCAAACCTACATAATTCTTAACCACTGTACCATGCTCCCTAATAATGACATAATCCCTGTCCTCTCATGTTCTACTTGTAAGTAAACACTTACAAGGAAGAATAGCAAATATTCTGATTCAAGGAGAACCAGAGTGCCATAGAGACACAATGAAAGAACAAATATTTGCCAATAAGGTCAGTAGAATTAAAATCTGAAAGACAGTATTGGTTTCCTCTTCCTCGTGGGCTGGTCCCTGCTCAAATGCCTTTAATCTCATTGCCACAATATTTAAAATGCTTCTTGGATCCTTCACATTCTACAGCTGTGCACTGAAGCCCAAACTCTGTTAGGTTGAATTCCTGCCTAGTTCCACCTAAGTCCAGACTCAGGTAGCGTTCTTGCAGCTGGTTCAATTCCATTGGTTATGTACCCACTGGTGGAGGGGCTGCATCAAATGGTAGAAGATACATATATATGCTGAACTTTCTAGAGACTTAACTCTTCAACCTTGGTAGCAAGTATCCCTATGGGTGAACCATCTCTCCATCCTACTGCGTTAAGTATCCGAGAGACTTCTATATTGTTTCCATAATGAAGATACTAATGTATGTTTTCACCAACTATGCATAAGATTTCCCTTCTCAACACTTATATTTCATTTGTCTTTTGATCTACCTCTTCCAACTAGAGTGCAATGATAATTCATTCAGTTTTATTTGCATTTTCCTGATGATTAGAGACATTGAGTATTTTCCACCTGCTTTTGACTATTTACATGTCTTATTTTGAAAGATGTATATTTAAGCCTATTGCCTAATTTGAAGACAGATTGCGCATGGAATTTTTGCTTTTAAGCTGTTTTAGTTCCTCATGTAATCTAGATATCGAGCCCTGTTGGGTGTATAGTTTACAGATATTTTCTTTCATTTTGTAGGTTATTTCTTCACTCTACTGAGTGTTTCCTTTGCTATCTAAAAACTTTTATTTGACGTCATACTATTTGTCTATTTTTTTTTTTTGCTTTGGTCCTAATGCTTTGAAAGAATTACCCAGAGAGTCTTCACCAATCCCCACGTGATGAAGTATTCATGGATTTCTTCTAGTAGCTCCGTATCTCTGCTCTCGCATTTTTCTTCATTTCCATTTTCAGTTGATATTTTTTGCACATGCGAGAGATAAGGGTCTAGTTTCATTCTGCATGCATATATCCATTTCCCCAGTATTTCACTGAAAATACTGTCATTTTACTAATACTGCTTTCAGAAACCTTGCTGAAGATAAATTAGCAGTACATATGTGAGTTACTTCTTGATTCTCTGTTCCAATGAAATGGTCTTAGACCTTGTTTTTAATGCCAATACCATGTATTTTGGTTATGCTTGTTCTATATTGTATTTGAAAACTAGATAGCACAGTGGCTTCTGCTTTATTCATATAATTCAATATTTCTTTGGCTGCTTGAGTTGTTTGTGTCCATAAGAACTTCGGGATTTCTTTTTCTGTTCTGTGAAGACTGTCATCAGCGTTGATTAAGACAGGGCTTCACTGCACAGTCTCGCCTAGCCTTGAGCACACTGTGTGTGTCGTCCAGAGGAACTCATGAACCTTCTGGCTTGTCTTCCCAAGAGCTGAGAGTCCAGCGATACACCACCACATCATGAATGTCATCTATCGCTATTTGGTAGGACTTGTCTTGAATCTCTAGTTCGCTTTGTGTAGTATGCATATTTAAATGATTTTGACTCTTCCCATCCATAGATATGGAATGTACTTTAATTTGTGTGCCCTCTTCAATTTCATTAACTAATGTTTTGTAGTTTTCACTGTGAAGACTTTTTAGTCCTTTGATTAAATGCCTTCTGGTGTTTTGTTTTGTTTATGTAGCTATTGCAAATAGGGCTGCTTTCTTAATTTCTTCTCCAGATGTTCACAAATGGAATATGACAATGCTACTAATTTTTCCACGCTGATTTACATGTTGCAATTTTGCTGAACTTGTTTATTAATTCTGGTATATTTTAGTGGAGTCTTGAAGGTTTTCTATACAGATCATGTCCTCTGCAAACAGTGACAATTTTACATCTTCTTTTCCAGTTTGAATGTCTTTTATTCTTTCTATTCCCTATTTGTTATAAGTGAACTCAGTTAAACCTTATGGTCCTCCCCTGACTTCAATGACTTCATAATTTTAAAATATGTCTTAATGATTTTATGAATATATAAAATTTATTCTACTGGATATGAAGCTCCATAAGGATAAAGACAGTTTCTTTTGCATCTTTATTCAAGACATGGTACCAGAATGATTCTAGATAGAGATCCAGAATTAGGGAAAACTGCAGGAGTTGCGGACTTCCCAGCCTCGACCTTTCCTAGACTTCAATAAGTGATCAAATTTTGCCCATCCTTCTCTTCTTCCTGGGTTGTTCTTGCATGACCTATTTTTTTTTTTTTTTTTTTTTTTTTTTTGGTTTTTCAAGACAGGGTTTCTCTGTGTAGCTTTGGGGCCTTTCCTGTACCTCACTCTGTAGACCAGGCTGACCTCAAACTCACAGAGATCCTCCTGGCTCTGCCTCCCGGGTGCTGGGATTAAAGGTGTGAGCCACCACCGCCCGGCTGCATGACCTATTCTTTTATGCATCATCTTCTGTTACTTATATTTAACTCAGCAAGTTTTTATTGTAAAGGGCCAGGCAGTATCTCTACTAGCTGCAGCGAGCCATATGGTTGCTAAAGGTGGCACCTATTCAGTTCTTCCTGGACAGTATGGATACAGCTCTTAGGCCAGCATTGATGCTGGCACAAGTTTATCAAACTCTTGTTTTAATGAACACCAAATTGTTCTGAGAATTCCCATTCCAATCCACTATTTAGGCTAGTTTTAAGTGACGGTTTTATCTTTCCCCAATTTCCAGAATTGACTTTTTCTTTTATCGTAAATAAAGCACTTCAATGTCCTCCTCCATCACTCCACCCTTATTATGCCCGTTATCTACCTTGAAAAACCCTAGCCATCCTCCAAAATCTAGCTCAAGGAGCTCAATTTTTCTAGAAATCTCTATGAGATATGACCAGAAGCTAGTTATAAATTCTTCTATCTTGTTCTTGGTAAACAATCTTTTGATTTATAAGTCTCCCAAGTTTAGGTTGAGAGACTCCAAGTTTGCCCCCACCCACTATGAAGGGAATTCTTTTCGAAGAGCCGGGCCTGTCTCAGTTGACTCCATAGTCTTCAGGTATTGGCACAAAATATGCATTCAGAACATATTTTCGTACTTGTCTCATGACGATTTCCAAGTGAGAAACGCAACCACTTCCCAAGACCCAAAGGCATGATTGTCTCAGGCTTGGTCAGATAACGTCAGGCCGAGAAGTCAGGGAGTGGCCAGGGAAGAACCCCAGCCAAGGATTCTGGTCAGGGAGTGCAGAACCGGTTCTTTGTGGACTACTCCTAACAGTGTGAGGCAATCGCTGCCTTTTCATTCGTTTTCTAAAGAGTGGAAAATCATACGTCTTGCCAAGTAGGCTTGCAGATATTTCCTCATGCAGATTAACCACTCAGTGAAAGCAAACTGTGGGCCGGTATTTCAGAGGTGAGCTTGACGGCGGCGGCGGGGTGGCAAGCAGCTCACATGGGGTACTGCACTGTGTTTACAGTGAGAGGGAAGAGGACAGGAAAGGGCTACGAATTGAGGCATGAAGAAACAGAATGGAAAGGAAGCGCTACGCTCCTATCTAGAGGATGTTCATATATATATATATATATATATATATATATATATATATATATATATATATATATATGTCAACCATAAAAGGCAGATGTAAAGGAATTGAGCGACAAGGTCTGAATAACTCCTGCCCCCAATTTTTTATTGACAACAACCATGGAGGTCATCTTCCTCCCCCCCCTCCCCTTCCTCTCCTTGTCAGCCCTTGCTCAGTCTGTCACAAATGTATCAATGCCTTTTATCAACATCTCTAAAGGAGAAAAAAAAAAAAAAACAACCCTACCTGTACCTGAGCAGAGGACTGGAGAAGAAAACCATCAAAATCCACTTGTGAGCTGTGTGCACAGCTCCCGTGGTTAAGTTCACTCGAAGGTGTCTATCTCCAGAAGTGACATTTCTGGGCAGTTTTCTTTTTAAAGTAGAAATTCTGGATATCCCTAGTCACCTAAATGTCAAAACTTAAAATTGAACTTCAATACTGCTCTTAGATCAGAGAAGGAAAAAAGTCCTATCTATCTTAAGGTTTAATTTTTTTTTCTTCATGGGTCATGACTCTGGAGGACACATGATGTACGTGCTCGTTGGCCCCTTCTCCGCATCACCTTGGGAAGAGCAAGCTCCCCATCTGTCTCATTGATCTGACTAGGACAGAGAAGTGTGTATGCAGAATTCAAGCCAAAGGAAAACCTACTCAACTGGTCGGAAATACCCAGACTGACTCTCTATAGTGGTTAAATGGCCCATATAACTCTTTAATCTCCCTCCTAAATGCTATCAAAACAGAACCATGTCGCTGTTTCATCAGCTACAAAGTTAGGCTCAATCACTCAAACAAGCAGCTCTTTGCTCTTAATCCTCAGTGCGAGCCGGGGAGTGTGGTCCACATGTTGGAAAACTGACACGTGAGGACTTTTGGCCACAGACCATCTCTGCCATTGGATTCTGCCAGAAAAGCTATAAATCTAGAATTCGCTTTTTGATACAGAGCCCAGGGTGGGAAGAGAGAGAGTTACATGGGGAAAAAAATTGAAAAATAAATGAAAAGAAAGAGACCGCTCCACAAAGTTATGTAATCATCTACATAACAGCACTGTGGTTCAGAGAGGACCAGAGCTCAGACCTGATTCTTTCTTCTGACCTCATTAATTAATCTCCAGAAGATCTTGTGTCAATTCCCATTAACCTTGACATCTTCTGAGCTCATCTTTAAAGTGGAATACTTTTCTCTACCTTGTTCACATGTTTCTGGGGAGACTCGAAATACAAAGTTCTGAAAATTATCACTTTTGTTGTTATTCCTGATATCTTCTGAAGAATAAATAATTGATGTGCGGCCTCTAACCTTCATGATGTGAGGGATCAGCCTCTTGTGTACTCGGTTAAACAAAGAGGTTTATCTGTTACCTAAGACAGAAACCATCTGAGGACTCTTCCAACTTTGAGATTCAAACTTTCTTGTTTCTTCTAGGTGCCCACTTGAGGTATAAGGATTTAAAAAAAAAATACACACACACACACACACACACACACACACACGTTAGAAATGTCGCATGTTCTCTCCCAACTGAGGTTTCCGGCTCCAAAATTTCAGATGTGAGTACACAGCCCAGAGTAACCACAGAAACCAGGAAGGTAAAGAGAGAATATTGTGGCAAGGGAGAGCAAGAAAGAATGGAATAGCAGGGTACAAGTGGTCTGAAGGGGGAAATGAAAAAATGGGGGTTTTAATTAGGGAAGGGGGGACATAAATTTAGAAGGAGGGAGGAGGGTAAAATAACTGTAACAATACCTGAAAAAAGTCATGACTCATACTATTAACTACCTAATAACAGCTGTAACACATATAAGGCAGTCTACAAATACACATATAAAGTTTAAGTGAAATTTGCCCATCTGGGTCGACAATGCTTACCACTCCCACCCCCAAGAGCCATAGATCATCCGAAAAACAAGTAAACAAACGTAAAACCACAACAAAAGCCAACAGCAGCAGGCGCAGGTGGACAATCAGTCCCTATTGTTGAAGACATCATGCACTTAAGACACCAGCCCGGAGCTGACTCTGACATGAAATCCTCCTCCCTGAGAATTAGGTTTCATGACACCAGAAGGCACCAAGCAAGCTTCCAAAGGGGGGAAATAGCCAAGAGTCCTACCCAGCTACGACACTTATTAACCACGTTAATATTTATCACTGAGTGATAACGCTATAGGTACAGGAGTGGTACACATCCCTTGTTGGTAACCAACAGTTCTTTAACTGGACTTAAGACACATTTAATAAGAAAAAAATCAACCTGGTACTGGAAACCCAGCCAACTATCCAGGGCTGGTGACGTCATGGATCTTAGAGGAGGATCTACAAAAATTGTCACTTTATTAACCAAACCAGCACAATCCTTAACTACATTCTAAAGGTTTGTCCTTACACCCAGATATAGTGCAGTCCCCATCCTTCATCAAGGAAACTTTTCTTTGCAACAGACGGAGAACATTACAGAAAACCCCAACCAATCAGAACGCAGTATTGTGGAGCCCAGTCCACATAATGCATCTAGAACACATTACTGCACCGAAGGCTCGGTGATCATTACGGAAGAGGGGAGAGAAAGAGTGTAAGAGCCAGGGAAGAGGAACTTTCAGTGAGATTGTATCTCCTAGTAATGAATGAAGCTGTGGCCTGTGGTGATATTGTGTTCCCCAATATATTGTGCACCCTAATAAATTTATCTGGGGTCAGAGAACAGAACAGCCACTAGACAGACATAGAGGCCAGAAAATGGTAGCACTCACACCTTTAAACCGAGCCTTCTGGAGGCAGGGATCTATAAGGATCTCTGTGAGTTTAAAGCCACACTTGAAATAGACAGGCATGGTGACTCATGCCTTTAATCCCAGGAAGTGATGGCAGGAAGCAGAAAGGTACATAAGGCATGAAAACCAGGAACTAGAGCTGGTTAAGCTTTTAGGCTTTTAGCAGCAGTTCAGCTGAGATCCATTCTAGATGAGGACTGAGAGGCTTCCAGTCTGAGGAAACAGGATCAGCTGAGGAACTGGCAAGATGAGGTGGCTGTGGCTTGTTCTGTTTCTCTGATCTTCCAGCATTCACCCCAATACCTGGCCTCAGGTTTGATTTTATTAATAAGACCTTTTAAGATTCGTGTTACAGTGGACATAAAGTCTCACCAACATGGATGCCTGAATATGACCTGAACAAAAATGACACCAATAGACATATTAACACAGAAGGAAAGTTCATGGGACCTCAACCTTATACCAAGAACTACTGTCAGCCAAAGAACGTAGCTGGTGGGGGAAATTGCTGCTCCAGGGAAGAATATTCCAATTGGTTATCCAATATCAAACAGTCTGCCCTCAAAAATATACAGGTAACATTATGTGGAGTGAACAGGTTGTATTTAAGGTGGGAGGGGTGTGGGGGGTGTGGGTGTGTGTATATGTGTGTGTGTGTGAAAACAAAGAAAAGGAGGCCATGAATTTGAAAGAGAGAAAGAAAGAAGGTATATGGGAGGGTTTCGAAGGAGGAAAGGAAGAGGAAAATAATGTAATTATATTTTTTTAAGTATTTAAAGGTAAGTGCCAATGGGAATAACCATGTTTTCTTAGTACCTACTCATCACTTATTAGACTCCAGCAGGAATAGGACTGAGTCCTTAGTCCTATTTTGAAGCCTAACGAAATGTTACCTTCTCCTAAAGTATTTGATCCTTTCAAAACTATTCTTCCAGGTTGAAATTCTTCATTCTTTTGGCTTCTATCACACCACCATTTCCTGGTTTTCTACCTAACTCTCTGGTCACCATTTCTCAGTCTCCTCTACCTTCTTTTCCATAAATGCCCCTTAAAGATTGGTACACATGCCCAAAGTACACTCAGTTTTCTCTCTTCTTACCCCCCGTGCTAGCAGTGGGAGAATCTGACTGTGGATATGTGATAGGTATAACCAGTAGAATGGGAAGCATCTCTTTTTTAAATCATATGCTAAATCATCTCTACTTCAGCCATCTGCTTCAACTGTCTGCTGGGCTCTCCCAGGAATCATCTACAGTAAAACACCCAAACCCCATAGCAAAGCGCACATAGCTCCCTGGAGTTGACATCCCCTACATTTGAAATCTTTCCTCAAATCTACAGAGACAACTGAACCAAGCTCAAAGGAATTCACGAACTTTAGACCAACAGCTGTCGAACCTGCATGGGACCAGACTAGACCCTCTGCAGACAGGAGACAGTTGTGTAGCTGGATCTGTTTGAAGGGCCTCTGGCAGTGTGATCAGGATCTATCCCTGGTACATGAGCCGGCTTTCTGGACTCATTACCTATGGTCGGAAACCTTACTCACCCCCTGATAAAGCAGGGAGGGGCTTAGTCCTGCCTCAACTGAATGTACCAGCTTAGCTGCCCCCGCCCCCTGTGGGAGAACTTACCCTGTTGGAGGAGGGGATGAGAGGGGCATCTGTGGATGGTATGTAAAATGAAGAAGAGGAGGAGGAGGACGAGGAGGAGGAGGAGGAGAAGAGAAGAAAGAAAGAAAGAAAGAAAGAAAGAAAGAAAGAAAGAAAGAAAGAAAGAAAGAAAGAAAGAAAGAAAGAGAAAGAAAGAAAGAGAGAGAAAGAAAGAGAGAGAGAAAGAAAGAGAGAGAGAAAGAAAGAGAGAGAGAAAGAAAGAAAGAGAAAAAATAAATCCTGTCTCTTGCCGTGGCTACCCAGTATCTAGGATTCAGATAGGCATCCCTTTTTGTGAGAATCAGACTGACAAATTTGGACTCAAACCTAGTTCTATTGTTTCCTCACTGCACAAAACAGCCTAGTTTCCCAGCCCATCTGATCCTATATTCCTAATCTATGAAATGAGTATCCTGAGGATGTGATTAAACATTCTGGCTTGGTCTCCAACAGCACTGGGCCTTCCAGTGAGTGTTGGTTCCTTTCTCTTTCTCTGGAGAAATGTTGCACTACTTAAGTGTGCCATAATTCATATCCCACATCACTGTGGTTTTGCATGTGCTGTTCCCTTTGCCTAGAATCTTCCCCTTTACTACTCCAACCCCCTTTCTGCTAGCCACACTATCACACAGCTCATAAGGGCTTTAATTATCCAGAAATATTTCTTTCAGAAGCCCACACTGCTGTTACAGCCAGGACCTCCTTTCTCAAAGCCTCACCACTCTTCTTGATCACCCTCTGACATTTTATATATATATATATATATATATATATATATATATATATATATATATATATATATATATATATACACATACACATACATATATATGTAACCAACTCCAAAGCTAGGTTATGAGCTCGCTGAGAATTCCATGTATTGATTCCAGCTGTTGACTTAATAGAAAGCTGTCTAAATAAAGAAAAACAAACAAACATTGTCGTAATTAGTCAAGCTAAGCGGGTAGAGACAATTTATTCCATTTCCATATTAGATACTGGCATCACAAATAGAGCCTAGATTGTGGGTAACTTCTGGTTGCTGAGGTACAAAATTAAAAGGTTTTCTTTACTTATGTGTCATATACCAAAAAAGACACACAAAAAAATCTATAGATTCAGAGTTCTTCTTTAGATCCATTATATTCAATATCAAGATTTTTAAGAGGTGTGCATTTGCCTGAATATCTTTTGAGACAAGCACTTAATAATATAATGGGCAACTATATTGGTTTAAATAAATAGATATACAGGGAAGACCTATAGGAGTTGTGCTGGCTAGTTTTTATGTGAACTTGGTACAAGCTAGAATCATCTAAGAGATGAGCCTGAAGAGTGTTTTTTAAATTATTAACAGGTAAGGATTCAGCACACCAAGAAAGAAGCATTCACTAGAACCTAGCCTCACTGGTACCCTGGGATGGATTTCCAACCTCCATGAAAATGAAAAAATAAGAGTCTATTGAGTAAAGCCCCACTCTATGGTATATTTTCACAACAGCCAGATGGTTTAAGATATAGAATGTGTGGACCTTTATTATTTTCTTCTTTTAATTCAAATCCACGTTGAAGGTTCTACATGATCTTGGCTACCAGGCTATCTCAGACACCACAATGCACCTAGTTCATAAGAACTTTGTCAGGAATTTCAAAGGGGTTCCTTTTCAGTGGAAAGTGTCCTCTTGCTTTTTTCCTCTTTCCTCTAATATCAAGGAAATAGACATTTTAAAATATGATTAATCAGTGTTTTAATTACTCAGAAATGAGAACTTAAATAAAGGAACCAATAGAATAAAAATTATCCCTAATGTAGAGAATTAGTCTTTTCTTATCTATAACCCATATCAGCCCTACCTCCATCACTGAAGAGGTAGACACATACCATACACCTCACACACATACCACATACATACACACACTACACACCACACACCACACACCACACATACGCACACATACACACACACACACACACATACAAACACACACACACACACACACACACACACACCACACACATATCATATACATACACCACACACACACATCACACATACACACATACTGTTGTTGGTTGTTTTTTACTCTTTTGGGGGGCCCACCATCCAGCTCCCAAATAAATCACATGGAGGCTTATTCTTAATTATAAATGCCCAGCCTTAGCTTGGCTTGTTTCTTGCCAGCTCTTCTTAAATTATCCCATCTATCTTTTGACTCTGGGCTTTTACCTTTCTCTATTCCTGTACACTTTTCATTACTTCTTACTCTGTGGCTTGCTGTGTAGCTGGGTGGCTGGCCCCTGATGTCCTCCTCCTTCTTTCTCCTGCTCCTTCTTTTTTTCCTCCCAGGTTTCTCCTTCTATTTATCCTCTCTGCCTGCCAGCCCCGCCTATCCTTTCTCCTGCCTCGCTATTGGCTGTTCAGCTTTTTATTAGACCATCAGGTGTTTTAGACAGGCACAGTAGCTTCATAGAGTTGAACAAATGCAACATAAACAAAAGCAACACACCTTATAATAATATTCGACAACACATACCATACATATACACCACACATCACAACACACACACACACCACACCCATACACACACCATACACCACATGCACACCACACACCATACATACACATACACACCACACAATACACACACACACACACACACACACACACACACCATATCACACACACACAAAGCTTTCTAGGGGTGAGGATATAGTGTACTATTAATTAAAAAAAACAATAATCTATTGTTTCTGCAAATCAGGCGTCCATCTTTGGCATGAGATTATGCTGGGTGAATGGGTGTACAATTCTCAGCTTCCTACTGCCAGAAGAGGCATGAATCATCAGACCAGCTTGAGTCACCTGATGCAGCATGTGTGTATCCCATGGCTGAGATCCTAACGTTGTAAAAGCTAGGGTTTCAAAAGAGGAGACGTCCAACTATCTCAGTGGCTTCTCCTCTCTGTCTAATACCTTTGCAAAGCTGCTATTATGTGTAGACTGTGACCTTCGCCCTTGTGAAGGCTTTAATAAAAGCTGTATAGTTTATTTCTTAAACTTTCGTCGCCTTTATTTGAACAGGGCCCCAGACCTTAGGAGGCCCTCAGACCTTAGCACAACTGACTCCATGATGGAAGTACCATTTAGGCTGTAAAACTCAGCACATTAGCACCACCTGCCAAAACTAAAACAAAGAGGCCTAATCTGCCGAAGTCCATAGTTGTGGGAAAGTCTCTAAATGTACTAACCTTATAAGCTTTTTGGCTTCTGGAGTTCTGCTTCTGGCTAACTGTTCTTGTTAACTGAAGCACGTCAACCCAAGGCATGATATTTGTGCTTAAGGGAGGGGGTTGTAGACTTGGGAAAACAGGGAAATGAATGGGATTGGGGTGCATGATGTGAAACTTCCACATGATCAATAAAAAATATTATGTTGGAGGGGAAAAAAAAAAACCATACCTTGAAAAAAGGCTCAGTTGCTACACTGAGTTCCCAAATATCCCATGTTGTCACCTGCTAGCTAATACTTCCTATTTGATTTAATACATGTCTGAGCAGTCTTCTCTGTTAGATGTCCCACAACACTTATGACTGTCTAATGGACATAGTTGTTAATTCTCACTTTTCCCTTGAAAAATCCTCTGTTTATTAAAACAAACATCTACCAGTGATACGGTTTCAGGTTTCCAGTTCAGACTCCATCTTCTGTCTCAGTTGACAAAAGAGGCAAACTCGGCCATGGAACTTGCTGTGCAAACCTCCACAGGCAGTTACTACTACAGAAAGAATGCAAAGCTGTGATCTTGAACAGGACTCCAAACTGTAGAGAGTGCTAATCTTTCTTCTCCTTCATGAACAAGGAGCATTCTCTATCTCTATTAGAATCACACCAGTCTGGAAAAAACATTCCCACTCCAAGCTCAGCCTCCCTCATCCTACACACTTCAAATGTGAAGACTCATTAATGACAGAATTGAGTGACCTCACCAAAGGTAACTTCAGGCTAACAGAGCCCTACCAGAGGTCATCACAGGGCACTGCTTTACCTCACTTCGAAGCAGCCTTCCGTCTCAAAGATGCTGCACAAGATTGTCCCTACAAGGATTTCTTTCAAGGTTGAATGAGCTAATTTGTTTAATGGACTCCCAACAATAACACCACCTAGCTAACAATGGCTGCTCTTGTTATCACTGGTGTTGAATGAATCAGCAGACTGTTACAGAGAGAATACTGTTCTGAGGAGCAAAATGTGTAGAACTGTGTCCAGATGATTTGTCTTAACTTGTATGGCATCGGACAACTCACTGAAATTGTCACATCTCAATACCCTAATCTAGAAAATGAGGATAATTTCAACACTCATGAAGTTTCTTAAGGAATGGCAGAATCAAATGGGAAAAGATGTTGAGAGCATTTTGTGGCTTGCAAAGAAGGATATGAATGAAGCTTTGTGATCATAAACACATGAGGGCGAGTAAAATGTGGTCAAAGTCTAGACCCTTAACGCGATTGTTACTGCACTACACTCCCATAGCCGCCTCCCATCATGCTCTGTCACCCTCTCCCATGAAGGTTTGCTCTTCCCTGGCCAGTTAGTTTTCATTCCATTTGATAATGGATCATATCAGCTGATAATGTTGATAAGGCTGGACCATTTGGTAAATAGTGACTTTCAAAGTTTCTATTATTTGAACACTGGTTTTATATTGACCTCATGAACACGATATTCATAATGTTATGGGGCACATTTCAAGGCAATTTATGGTAAAATTTCAAAATGATTTCCTGTACATTATCTTACTTAACCCTCATTGCAACCCTGTGAGGTAGGTAGTTGAAACTTTGTTCAAGAAAAAAAAAATGGCTCCAGGTGGCCAGCAGAAAAACTTGAAGCTGATTCACAGTGTGGCACCATGGCTAAAACTGCACACACACTATAAGCCTTGGCTACCTGAAATATTCGTATTTCAGCTCTCTATACCTCTGCTTGAACCTCAGGAAGTTGAACTCACGATATCTTGGTTTTCTGACTCTTAAAATGAAGTTTACAGTAGCTCTTAGCTCATAGAGTGATTGAAAGAATCAATAAGTCAACACGTGAAAACATTCAGAAGACGAAAGTGATAAATGCATGTTAGTTACCACAGTGTAACCTAGTATTGAATGTTCTCGAAAGTCTAGCCCCAATCAACCTTTCCAGACACTTCTCATTTTTGCCTTTGTAGACATTCTGTTCTCCCTCATCCACAGCAGATCTGACACACATGGCACGTTATATATAGATACTTGACAAATGTTTGTCAAAGAATTAGTTAAAGAAAGGATGAAGGTAAATGTCTTCTATGTCTGCCTCCATGTCCACACCCTGCTTGGTTCATAAGGCATTGCAGGCTTTCGTTTTCCTCAGTGATCATGTTGTCCTGTGAACTTTTGTCGCATCAGACTTTTTTGTTGTGCCTAGTTTGACTTTTCCAAATTGCTTTTATCTGTATATTACTCCTCTAAAGAGTACATTCCTCATCATAATCACCTTTGAATAGTTTTTTGGATAGTACAAATGATGAGATAATATCGGGTTGTTTCATTATATTCTTGATACATGCTCAGAAACTAAAGCAAATAGCCATGGAATCATCTCTCAATCTACCTTGAAAACAATTGCATTCCTTTACCCTGAAGAAGTTTGGTGTCATTATATTGTTGGGTGCTGAAAAATAAAAGAGCAAGAATAAAACTCCTCAACATTTTCATACACCTACCTACCTCTTCTGCCTTTAAAAAATAAATCTGTAACTTCTCAAAACTAATATTCATCAGATCAGTTAAGAAGTATTGCTAAATTTTTTGTCACTACTTAGTGTGTTCTTACTATGTCCTGTGCTTTTTGTGTAACACTGGGTATACTAAAATACAACATTACCTGCAAAAAAAGTTATTAATGCCTTTCGAATAAGACAAATTCAAATTCAATGTTTTATCCAGTTTTACCATGTGTTTAATGTATTTTAAACTTCTACATACACTATCTAAAAGCTAACTCAATATATCCACTTTACTTCCTAAATATTTGGATTGGGAATATCAGTGAAGGTTTGTAATGCTATTATTTTTCCACAGTATTGCAGATCAGACCTTGATTTCTATTTGTGTCTCCTTTATATTTTGATGTTGCAAGTCCACAGGGAGAAAATATCTCAGTAAACAGAATGAAAAGGAGATCTTTCAACGTCTTCTCCATGCTTTCTCTCCTAAGTGAAATGACATTTGTTTCTAGTTTATTACTTGAAACAGATGCAAGATGAGAAGACTCCAGTATGCATGCAGTACTCCAGAAGAGCATTCATTCTAGGGTTAACTCAAAAAAAATCAATCATTGGGTCTCTTCTTTTCTACTGTCTTTACCCAGTATTTCTAATACTATAGCTCAGGAAAGTCAATATTTTTACATCAAGTCTTAAAATTATGACTTGTTCTGTTTCCAGTTATTAGAATTTTAGTGTGCCTTATTTTATTACTGCTGGTGTTTGAGCCAAGCAACAAGACTAAATCTTATGACTACAACCAGGAACATGAGGGCTTTTGCTTACAGAAGAAATTCTCGGGCAAAAAAATATTTTTTCTTCTCTATTGCCTCTATAATTTTTCTCATTCTGAAACCAAAATTTCAGTCATAAGGCTAGCCAACAATTTTTTTTTCTATCTTCCAAACTATAAAATATTTGGTCTGAGGAAGAGACAGTCTATTTGTCCAAAGTGCTTATTTTAAATGGTCTTTAGTTTCAAGAATTCTCTGCTGTTGTTAGAGTCATCAGAAAAGTACTTGCCCATCATTTTCCAGTAAAAGTTTGAAACAATTCTTCACAATCACCCGGTTTACTGCTAGTGACATGGTCATAGGGTCCTTTGAAACAAGTTAATTGTCTTCTAAATTTTAGTGAAGAATCTACCATGTAAAGGCAAATGAGAGGGTGTGGACAATTTCCTGGCAGCCAGCCCTGGTCAAACTGGTTAGACACCAGCTTTTGCACCAGGGTAACCAGAGGGTGAAGATGGGAATGCATTGTAGTTCCCAGGACACAGCAATAAGGAAAAAGCTTGGCCTCTACCCCACAAGTTCTGTGCATTGTTCACGGGGCAGAATCTGTCATTGGAATTCAGTCAGAAATGTATACCCCAAGGTTTAGGATGACAACTGTGCCAAGATTTAGATTAAAAAAATTTGTCTCAGTAGTGCAATGGGTTAAAATTTAAGGACTTCTTGGAGTTCGGGGAATCCTGCAGGAGAGAGAGAGAAAGGAAGCTAGGAGCCAGAGGGGTCAAAAACATCCCAAGACAATGGCCTACAGAATCAACTACTCAGGGCCCACAAAGTGATAATCAGGGAGCATGTATGGGTCTGACCTAGGCCTTCTGCATATATGTTATGGTTGTGTAGCTTGGGGTGTTTGTGCTACTCCCAACTGTGGGAGCAGCGGCTGTCTCTGACTGTTTTGCCTGTTCTTGGGACCCTTTTCCTCCTACTGGGTTGCCTTGTCCAGCCTTCATATGAAGGGATATGTCTAGCCTCATAGCAACTTGATATGCCATGTTTGGTTGATATCCCTAGGAGGCTTATCCTTGTCTGAAGGGAAATGGAGGAGGTGTGGATCTGGGGGAGAGGGGAGATGGTAGGGGAGGGACTGGGAGAAAGGGGAAACTGCGGTGTGGATGCAAGATATGAGAGAAGAATAACTTTTTAAAAATTAATTAATTCTTTATTTTAAATCATTTTTATACCCTAATGTGCATCAGCTCCCTAAATTATAGAATGAAAGGATCACAACTACTCAGAAAGATTTTATCACAAATGATAGAAACAAAACAAAAGGGGAACCCCGAAGACCAGA
This sequence comes from Peromyscus californicus insignis, assembly GCF_007827085.1. Lineage (NCBI taxonomy): Eukaryota > Metazoa > Chordata > Mammalia > Rodentia > Cricetidae > Peromyscus > Peromyscus californicus. The sequence continues at coordinate 16,997,983 of NW_026294535.1, forward strand.
GAGTTTAACGCATTACCAGCTTCTCAGGGCAAGTTCATGACCCCTGGGAGGTGACTGAGCTACAAATTCAACTCAAGTTCTAGATACCAACTCCCCATATCTTCCTCCTACACTGAACACATGTCAGGGGTCATCTGTTTCTCTTCTTTTTTTTTTTTTTTTTTTTTTTTTTTAAAAAAAAAAAGATTTATTTATTTATTTATTTAGTATACAGAAGAGGGCACCAGATCTCATTACAGATGGTTGTGAGCCACCATGTGGGTGCTGGGAATTGAACTCAGGACCTCTGGAAGAGCAGTCAGTGCTCTTAACCTCTGAGCCATCCCTCCAGCCCCCATCTGTTTCTCTTCTATAGGTCTTTAGTGAGTAACAGAGAAAACACTTCTCTGTTGAGATGTCCCCTTTTCCTTTGAATTGTCAGATTACCAGTAGCCAACATTCTCTGTAGCCATCTGGGTATCTAACTGTCATGAAGTGGTACCCCTGGGACGTCCTAGAGTTTACTTTCATAGGGAATGATGGTTTATGATGAGCTTGAGGAACAGTTCAGACAAGGATTCTGGTTCATGTTGAGGCAGTACAACTGCTTAATGGATCTCTACAACAGGGGAATATGGGTTAACTTTTTTCTAACCAAATTGCTCTGAGGAAATCACAAGAAGAGTTTTTGTGTAGCCTGTTTCTTGATCAATGAACCAAGAATGTTTGGAATAATTTCAAAATGAGCATGATGTAGTCTTCAGTGTTTATCCCAGTTCCTGGATTTCTCTTCTTCTTCCCCAACTCCTTACCTCTTTCAAAACACAAAACTTCTAGTGAGCCATGATAGCACACATCTATAATTTACTCTCAGCATTTGGGGAAGCTTAGGTAGGATTACCACTTCAAATCTGCAATCAGCCAGGGCTTCATAGTGAGTCCTGGAACAGTCCCATCATACACAGTTAAATCCTGTCTCAAAATAATAACAACAGGCCAGGCTGTGGTGTTGCATGCCTTTAATCCCAGCACTCAGAAGGCAGAGGCTAGTGGATTTCTGAGTTCAAGGCCAGCCTGGTCTACAGAGGGTGTTCCAGGACAGCCAAGGATACACAAAGAAACACTGTCTCAAAACAAACAAACAAACAAAAATTTCATTTCTCCTCAGCAACCAGCCTCTCTCTTGTATTTCAACTCAGAGAGCTTGTGATATTTGCCCTCACTGGTGTTAGTATTGAAAGGTTCCTCAGGAAGGAGCCAAGACAATAGAAACTCAAAAGACCTGTACATTCTTCAGAAGAATAAGAAGCATATCTGCCCTTCGTTCCTGAATAATAATTTTTCTTCTCCTTGATCTGTGAGAGATTGATTCAGGAAGACTTCTTGCTTCACCAATGGAAACAAAGCTGCATTGAGATCTCATGGAGAGGTCTTGTCTTCCTAAGATGACAGTGAATGAGTCAACAGTCTTCATTTACAATATGTAGCATTGGCTGGTGCTGTTGTTATACAGCAAAGCAAAAGCTTTGGAGCACCAAATGTGTGAATTTGTTTGGTTGTTTTTTAATCTCCCTGTCCCTTCAAAGAAGATGGATAGGAGGAAGAGAAGTAAAGAGAGGGTGAAAGAATACAAAGAATGAGAAGAAAAAAAAAGAAGAGATTTTTAAAAAGACAGGAGCCAGGTGGTGGTGGCGCACGCCTTTAATCCCAGCACTTGGGAGGCAGAGGCCAGCCTGGTCTACAAAGTGAGTTCCAGGAAAGGTGCAAAACTACACAGAGAAACCCTGTCTCGAAAATAAATAAATAAATAAAATAATAAAAAAAAAAAACAGAGGACAAAAAGAGAAAGGAAAAGAAGAACTGAGCTCTCAAACGAGAGCGAAAGATAAAGAAATGACAAGATTCTAATTATGTAACAGAACATTTGAAAAGACAACCCAAGACCTGAGTACTTGTACGATGGTAAATATGACAGCAAACTTTGTCATAAAACAATGAGGTGACACCATAAGTTTTAAACTAATAAATGATGCCCTTGGTGATGATGCGTGACGTCCAATTCCCTGTGGGGTTTAAATGGGTGCCTTAAACTTGACTTTGCTGGGAGAATCGATGGTTGTGACACTACTGTGGAACCCTTGCCAGTTGACATTTGAACACTGTCTAAACCAGTTCCTTGTTCCTTGAAAGAGCTGCTCCCTCCCAAGAGTCTATTATCTTGATTGTATCCTCATGGGATGGCCTCAGGGTTCAAGCTTGGGTTTGTAAAGTCCTTGATGACAACATGAACTGCTACCAGGCAACAAACTCCTTGAACGCCCATTTCGAATTGAGCTGCAAACCAAGCTCACTAAACTAAAATCTGGGCCAAAAGATTGAACCAACATTCTTAGTGTGACAATTATGAATGGCAATTTCCCTAGCAGGACTGGCTATGGATTCAATGGTTCCCTCCTGGGAAACTCCTAATGTCCCATACCAACAGAAGCCTAGATGGCCAGACACTAGGGATTGGCACATTTCCTGGAAGGTGGAACTTTAGTACTGAAACTCTGAAAGTCTGAGGAAAGCCAAAAGCAATTCATCATCCTTAGAAAACTTCCCATCAGTCATTCTTTCCTTCCTCCTCTCTGGACTTGTAACTCATCAGTAATACTCAGAGGTTTACCAGGACTCAACCTTCATGTTGCTCTGCAACCATCTGGTCATGAGATGCACCCACCTCTCGGCTGGACCCAAAGCAAGGAAGGAGTCTCACGGGTGATTACATTTCTGAAACCTGGTAGAGTATGACACGTAGAAGAGTTTGCTGAATAGAGTCAGTGGAGCAACTGAAATGATCTGCTAAGCATCAGCTGAACAGGGATGACGGCACCCTCAGACCAGAAGCAGTGTATGATCTCTCAGGCTTCTCAAGTTGACCTTAGCTTCAGCAGGAATCCATCTCCTCAAACTGTTTCAGCTTTGTTTTTGACTATGTGATTTTCAGGAGATATTTCCTACACTGGTTCAGGATACATTTCCAGAGTCGGACTAATCTGGGTTAACCCAGAGAAGTCCCCTAACTTCTCTATGTATCACTACCCTATTTGCATCCCCCTTAGAGATGTAGAGAAAGCAAAATGAGACACCTCTAAGTAGACTGATGGAAGTAAGTAGATACCTGTAAGTAGACTGACTGATGGTAAAAATGTACACACGGTAGTTATCATTAGTCTATTCAAACTCCCACAGAATTTTCTTTCTAAACTCCAAGAGAATAAAAATGAGAATAGTTTAAAAAAAAAACAGTATGTATAATGAGTTCTCAAAGGTTCTTTTTAAACTCTAAAGCAACCAAGAGTTTTTAATATTTTTGTACTAAAAATCCACTCTTGGATTCTCTGTCTATGCCTATACTGGGTACAGTACTACAATCCAAGGCAATCATCACGAGAATGCCCACTGCGTGTAGCAATGAGGAATCTGCTCATCTCCCCATCCTCCCCATTTTATTAATTAAACTTCCCATTGCATGAGCCATTTACTCAGTTTTCGCTGAACTTTTCCCAATCCTGAATGTCACTGGACTTGGTCCAACTACTATAAACTTTAACTGCTCCCTGTGTTATTGCATAATGATTCCTAAGAGTTAACGTTTTACTTTCCTCCTAAAATAAGGGATTTGCTTAAAGGAAGAAATCTCATTGTTAGTACTAATGATGCCAAATCTAATGCTTTATTACTTTGCAAAGAACTGATAAACTATCTGAACAAAGTTTAATGGCATTAGTAGAGTGCCGGTTATTAGTGTGGTATTTCATTTTCTCCCTTCTCCATTCTCCTTACTTCTGATTACACCTTTAATGTTTACATAGCCAAGGAAAATATTGTTCTGTGGGGATAAAAACTAGAAACAGTATACAAACAATGTTTCTTTAAGAATAAAGGCCAAAAGTACTTTGCATTGTTATTTCTTCCAAAATGATGGGTTTAATTCGGAGTATAGGATGCTGCCACAACAGTCCCTTCAGATGTAATGCAATCCTCAAAACCAGTGTACCCCGGGAAAGCATGCACTAAAAATAATGGTGCTTATGTAAAAATAAAGAAGCAAAAGAGAAACCACAGAGCACCCAGGGAAATTTGAGAATTCTGAGAAGCTGGTGATAATGAACTAGGTTTTGCATTCCTCCAAAGTAAATCTTCCTTGAAACTATAGCAATTAAAACATCAAATTATACACCACAAACTTAAGCGACAAGGTATCCCTGAAATCTAAAACTCAAGCAGGAGAAGACAGGTCACCCACATATGCTAGCCATTCTATGTGCAAATGTATATATAGTGTGTGTGTGCTAATATATATACTAATATATATACTAATATATACTAATATATATACTAATATATATGCTAATATATATACTAATATATATATACTAATATATATATACTAATATATATATATATATACTGGGACATTACACAGAAAAATTACTCAAAATGGGAAGAGAGGTCAAATAAAAGGTAGAATGTTTATTTATATCTTATATTTATTGAATATATGAAACCAAATCACTTAATAGTGATTAAATTCATGTAGAATGCTAGAAAATATTGATAAAACCTCACAGTAGCCAGGAGGTAAAGGAGAAATTGTACCTCTTAAAATGTTGGCATATGAAAACACAATTATTGAGACAAAAACAAACTTTCCAAATATTAAAAAAAAGAAAAGAAAAAAATTCCAGTGCAACAAATAAAATTGTCCACAAAGGGAAAAGCATAAAATGTTATGATATTTTAAGAAAGTGGAAAATTTGAATACTTCTCAACATGAAAATCAATGACTATAAGGACTTTTAACATCTATTAAATAATAACATTGTTGTTATAATCTTTAAAGCCAAGAGTACTTACTTAGAAATACACAATTAATCTGTGTGGATAAAAGCATATACTTTCCAGTGCTTACTTGAAAATAACGTGGAAAGGGAAGTAGGGAGATAGTGAATAGTCATTGCTCTTACATGAATATTTTGATCTTAGGTAGTATCATGGAGGATTAACGGATCTTATGTATGCCTGACATTTTCTACAGTAGAACGGTATGATTTCGTGCACATTACTTAGATTGGAATTTTCCAGCTTCCCCAAAGCTAAAAAAAAAAAAAAAAGAACTTGACAAGATAATCAAGTGTAAAATTATCAGAATCTCATCCATTCATGTTCTGTCATCTACTCTAACAGAGATCTCTGCCAAAAGATGAGAAAGGGCATCAGAAAAGAGTGTTGCTATAGTTGATCCCAAATTTCATAACAAGTACAGTGTAGTGACTGACTGCTTACCTAGCTGCCATTTACCACCATAATTCTGTAATTCACTAAGGGATGAGACCGTTTCTAGCTCTCACAAACTCAGAATCCAGCACATAACAGGGACTCAAATTCATGCTTTTCAAATGAGCAGTAACGAAAAGAATGAAGAGAAACACAATTTTAATTCACAACTGGTGACGTTAGGCTAAAACATGATGGTCAGTCACCGTACTAGAAAGGCTCATATTCTGTCTCATTAAATACACACATGTGGGCTGGAGAGATGGCTCAGAGGTTAAGAGCACTGACTGTTCTTCCAGAGGTCCTGAGTTCAATTCCCAGCAACCACATGGTGGCTCACAACCACCCATAATGAGATCTGGTGCCCTCTTCTGGCCTGCAGAGACACATGCAAGCAGAACATTGTATACATAATAAATAAATAAATCTTTAAAAAAAAATACACACATGTACACACACACACTCACACACACACACTCACAAATAAAACCTGCAAGGAAGACATTCATTCTGTTATATAGCTAGGGAAAAATGGGGTCTCAGAGAACCTATGGGACTGACTCAGAATCACAGTGAGGGACTAGTGAAGACTCTCATGCATTAGGTCTGATGGGCTCCAGAACTCGCTGGAAAGATCCCACATCCACAAACTGGAGAGGATGGCCTATGGGCATGTGCAGGAGCAGAGCAGGCGGCACACAGCTACCTACGTTTAACACCAAGTCAAACTCTGAAAAGTGCTCACATTCACACGGGGTTGCCTTGGTGTTCTTCATTTTGTTCAAAATGATGGGGTTCTCTCTTTGTAAGTCACGGTTCTGAAAAGACAGAATGCTCCGTTCTGCCTCAGATCTCCACCCAACTGCACAGGGCACCTCGAAGGGTCTTATTTTAAAAGACACAGAAACACAAGGTTCTAGTGAGTCTGCCTATCTCCATATGCCCCAGGGAGAGGAGAAAGTGCTTACTCTGCCTTCTCATCTTTCACTTGGGGCTTTGGAGGGACTGTCTGTCTTGTCTTCATGGCTTCTATGGAACTACCATTTGTCCCCACGCCCATGGAAGGCCAATCTCAAGACTTTCTGTTCTTAAAATGGCATGCATATAGTCAGAGTTAGTTCTGTTCCTTTGCTGGGGAGAAAAATAAAGAATACATTCACCAGAATAGGTTTTTATTTTCAGGGGAGAAAAAGAGGAAAGGAATAGCGATGAACGAACCTTTTACTAGTGAGGATTTTTAAATAATTTTCTTTTACTAGTAGTCACCTCCCAGAGTCCTGTGAAAATATTTTAACCTGGGAAGGAAGATGCAATCTTGTAATGATATTTTGAGTCCACCATGAAGTAAACTATTTAACATCTGGCATACAAAACAACTGAAGAGATCCCAGAAGGATGCTAAGGTGGTGCCCTGCGCTTCAAAGTTCAAATAAGTTCACCATTTAATACTTATTTGCTCTCAAGTAAAGGAATTTCCATAAAAGTTTACAGATAATGCCTATTCACATAAAGAATGCCACAAAAATGTTAGTTTTTATTCACATGGAGGAATAGTTTCCAATGTTTGCATGCAATTAGTAGATGCTCCTGATAGAGGATGGATGGAGATGTTTCTATATAAAACATAAATAATACTCCCTTTATCTCTTAATAGATCAAACAGCCTCAGAATTGTAAGTTGACTATCAAATATATGCTGACATCTACCCTAAAGCAGTTTAATCGGTAAATGGGAGGGCAAAAGTACCAGTCTGCTACCCAACATGTTCTCACCCTCTCATCCACCGAATTATTTGCTCATTGTTACATTTACAGTTATCAAAGGCCCCACTGAGTGGTTGTATGTTTTAACATCGTTCTTTTGTCTTTCACAGCCTTTTTTAAAACTCCAGAATCATGAATCATTTTATCAGCCACAAAAAGATAAAGCCTTCCCCACATAAAAATATTTTTTAAATATAGCAAAAATTAATGATCATTATCTACTCTGTCAGATCCTCTGCACAGAACTACATTCTGTTTTACGGTATTCTTTGCCAGGCACACAGGGGACTTGAGGAGATAGTGGTTAGTGGTAATTATGATGCATCCTGCGCTGGTCCACAAGGGACATTTGCTGAAGATTAAAAATAAATTCACAACTAATTGACTGCCAGCCATAAGCGATGCTGCTGGGACTTCCACACTACAAACTAGAAAGAAAATGACTGAGCAGACCTTGCCAAGGACCAACCCAGAGACTGAAAACAATCTCCTTACTTGACTTGCCTACAACAAACCCAATCCAATGGAAGTTGACTTTAGAGTTTTAGCAGTTCCCTAAAGGGCTCACTTTGAGAAATCAACCTTTCATTATAGGAACTGTAGCTCATTGCCCTAAGTTGCCTGTTTTAAGCTGGCTAGGAAGAATTACCTATTGAAAACTGAACCTAATGCTGGTAGAGGCTGGGAGTGCAGCCATAAGGAGACACCCATAACTGCCTCAACTAGGAAGGAGTTACTGTATGAGATGTTGGTGACAGAAAAGACGGAGGAGTGGGTGGTGATGCTTTTCCATGTCACAGACACATCAGCTTCTTGTTCTTGTCTCTCTGTTATACCCGCTTCCCTCATACCTCACATGTGAGGAGTGACCCAGAAGACTGTCACTGTCACCCAAATGTGACAGGCAGTTAGTTGTCAGAGAACAATCAGCTTCCTGATGAGCTGTGAGTATAATGAACACAGAGGCGCTGATGGACAAGATTGGTTTCCTTCAGGGCTCTCATCCCAGCCTCTGGCAAGGACCAACCTTGCTAGCAAAGCTCTGTCAGCTAAGTTTTCTCTCCCCTTTACCATCTGTATCTTTTTTTTTTTTCTTTGTGGATATTGGGTTTTCTTTTAGCCCACACGCCTTCTCCTTCATCCTCTTTTACAAAGGCTGACATCAATGATGGTTTCATGATAGACTTCACTTACGTTCGCTGATATCTGCTTCCCTTTCACTCTGGACTCGACATGGGATTTCACCTCCACACCTTACTGAGGTTTTATGTGACCACATGACCAGTGCAGCCTAAAGCAAGCTGAATGACAATCTGGACCAAGGCGTTCTTAGCTTGGCTAGGATTTTCCTTCCCTTCTAATCTCTTGCTGTGATAAACCCTGAAGCCTGGTCTTTTAAAGCCAATATCACAAGACAGTGAGCCTCCTACACCCTTAATCCCCATGTGATGGTGTTAAGCGAAGCACTCCCTGGCACCAGGAATATAAAACAGTCTGAAAAGATATGGTATATGGTGGTTACTACAGCCTAACCTGGAGTACAGTGACGTACCAAAGAATGACCAACACTAACCAGCACAGGTTCATAAGAATGATGGTACCATGACTTATTAAACATGAACTCATTGAGCTGCTCCAATGAAAGCCGGGCTCTAAGCTGAGCATAGGAAGAGATAATTCTGCTGCCTACAAGGAGTTCATTGATAAATGGACGAGGGGGGAAAGGGATAAATGCACAAACACTCAGGACAGAGAGTCATCTTCTTTTTCTTTAATCAGCTAAGTATGGCAAGAGAGAACTGGAAGGATCTTTGTCTACACAGAATGCAGCTGCAATTTAAGCAACTAGTCCTGCTGTGCTTTTAATGTCCTTACTGCGAGGATTACCGCGACCTTCTATTTACATGAGTGTGTATGAGAGGCAACATCTTAACTTTTGTTTTCAGCTTTAAAGTGGAAGGAAAATAGGATTTCTCTGTTTTAAAACACTGCATTGGGATTAATACCCCAAAGTGGACATGTCTATGTCCTCCGAGTTCTTGGCAAAAACAACCTCCCAGACAACAGTTAGTGGCAGGCCTCTGGCTCTGCTTCTAGAACCTAAGAACAACTGAAGAAAAAAAAAGCCACTTCCCTGATCCCTGGACTTCTTAAATGTCAGCCATTCCACAGGTCTCAAGCAATTACCATGTGCCAGGCGCTGGGCTAGGTTCCTGGAATGACCCAGTGAACAAAGCATTGTCCTTAACCTCATTCCACAAACCAACAGATACTAAGTATTATCCTCATTCATTGCACAATTGCCAGCATTTGAAGAGATATCAAGAGAATTTCTTTGGACCAAGTTACTAAGGGACCAACTGTGGGTCATCAGAGAGAGAGATTAATAACTAACCTGAATTCAGATGAACCTATAAAATAAAAGTAATATTTACTTTGAAGGGGGCTGTGAAAATTAAAGAGATGTTCCGAGCATAGAATCGTTTCTCAACAGATCCTAGCTATCGAACAGTGTCATAGAAATGTTTGCTTATGGAACAAAAACAGTGCTCAGTGCGGAGGGAGGAGACAGTTTTCACCACATATTAGCACTCACTTTACAGCTGTCCTTTCGCTGTAAATATTAAAACATTGTCCTGCTGCTCCGCGCTTGTATTTTTATGTTTCCTCTGACATCTCTCGATTCCGCCAGAGGGGAAGCCCCTGTCTTCCTGTCTGCTCTGTTTTGGTTTTGTTTCTCGTACCTTTCCTGGCAACAGGGTCCGTGTAGTCCTCTGGTTACCATAGAATCCAGCTTGCTCTCATGAGCAGCAAATGTTCCAGGGGACTCAGCAAACTACAGGAAGGGACAGACTAAAAGTCCCTCGCCCAGATTATGAGTCAACAGGTCCGTTTGATTCACTCTACTCCAAATGACTTCTAGGTGGGGTCCAAACTAGTATTTGAATGGCAACTTCAAGGTTTTATGGCTTCAAACTCCAGATCTATCAAATTGTTTTTATCTTTATTTGCAAGATTGTAAACAGTTTAAATAAGCCTCTTGATTTTTACCATTCTTTCACTTGATGATTAACTCTTTCATTGCTTCTTAAATGAACTTTGTGGCACTCTTAGCTTATTTCCCAGGAAAAGGGAATTGGGAAAGTATGTTTGGAGATAATTGTAAATCAAAAAAAATAGAATAAGACTAAAAGCAGACTCCTTTAAGAGAGAGCATAGATTGGGGAGAAAGAAAACCGTGAACATTCAAGAGTTGAGGCGAAATCAGTGTAGATTACATTAAGAAAATCATTCCATTCATTTCTAGAGACAGGAAAGTAAGTCACATTTTCTCAGAACATATTTTGTTTAATCCCCTAGTGACCTTTCAAAGCAACATTTTTGTTAGTCCTATATTTTGAATGAAGAAATAGAAATTAGGGTCACGAAAACAGTAAGTCCTTTTTTATAGGGTCCCAAATTCCTCAAGAAAAAAAAAAAACCAGGGGCTGGAGAGATGGCTTAGAGGTTAAGAGCACTGGCTGCTCTTCCTGAGGGGCCCAGGTTCAATTCCCAGCACCCACATGGCAGCTCACAACTGTCTCTAACTCCAGTTCCAGGGATCCAGACATACATGCGAGCAAAATACCCATACACATAAAATGATAAAATAAAAATAATTTAAAAAAAGAAAAAAAAACAATATTTTTGTTATTTCAGTTACTTATGAATTCAGTTAGAACTTGATAGTCCCTCGGGGAGGTTTCATTTTTAAAAACACAAAGGAGAGGACAACAGGGTCGCCGACTGGGGCACAAATGCAAAGTTACATAGAGACAAAAGCAGATGAGAAGGAGATCTTTTGCTCCACTGTTTGTGAAAAGGAAGGTGCCCTGACATTGGGGAAAACAGCCCTGAGTTTTCATTCAGTGAAGAAAACAGAAAGTTCCCGGGAACAGGGTTAGGTTTAGTGGGCACTCTGTCCAGCTACAATAGCAGTAGCCATCATAGATAAATAACCACTTAGAGCTTTTTGTCTTGGTCAAGCTGTTATCTTGCAGTCAGTAAAAGATAACTTGGGCTCTTTGTGCTGTCATTTAAAGAAAACAGTCTGCCTTTTGTGGAATCTCTCTCTCTCTCTGTAGACTTTGTTTAGAAGTTTGAAGGCGTTCCATCAATACCTTGGAAACTGCATCTCTGAAAAGCAGGTTTCTGGCCCCATGTTACATTTCTCACCGTTGAATCATATTTTTCTCGTCTGCATAATAGGTGGGGCTTGAAAACAAGATGTCCTTTCAAAGAATTTCTAGGCTTCTTATCAAGAAAAGAGAAGTATGGGATTTAGGGAAATGCAGAGGTGCAACATCTACATACTTTGAACACTTAATGGGAAAATTGCCAATCACCGAAACATGCCATCCAATAAAGCATGAACTTGCAAACCTTCTGCATCATATAATGGCCTCGTGGCTCTGGAGAGGTAGCTCAGTTGGTACAGTGCTTTCTTAGCATGCACAAGGACCTGGGTTCAATCCCCAATAGCACAAGATTGATTAAGTAATTTCTAAAAGTGGCATCAGGACGAATGATTGCAAAGCCACATATTAAAATCTTTCACTGTAGTTCTTAATATTAAAATGTATCTCGCCGTTAACTATCTAATCACTAAAAAGAGTCATCAGGGTCCACCTCTTTTCATTGCTGTATTTGGGAAAATTAAGTCAAAGGTCACACGCCTGTCCTTTCAAAATTTGGGACGCTGAGGCAAGAGGATCGGGATTTCAAGGCAAACCTGGACTACATATCAAATTTAAAAAAAATCTTGTAAAAAGGGGTTAAATTTAAAGACCTTTGAAAGGTCATTAGGGGATTAAACAAAATATGTTCTGAGATACTAACTACATAATTTAAATTATGATACTACTAAACATAATATTTCATAATGCAAAATACTTTGCTTTTTGGAAAGGTCATTATTGCATCAGCAGGTTAACATTCCTGGTCAGCAAGTAAATAGACTTCTGTTCATGTTGGACATTCCTTTTCATTATAGATGATTATGAGTCATGATGTGCTTTTTGGGGAACTGAACTCAGGACCTCTCTGGAAGGGCAGCCAGTGGTCTTAACACTAAGCTGTCTCTCTAGCCCCTGAGTGCTGTGGGATGGCCTTTCTGTATGGTGTGAATATGTGTTGGTCCCCATTGGCTAATAAATAAAGCTTGCTTTGGGCCTATGATAAGACAGGATAAAATCCAAGCAGGAAATCCAAGTAGAGATCCAGGGAGAAGAAGGGCAAAGTCAGAGAAATACCAGTGAGCTGCCCAAGAAGCAAGATGTAAAAGTACTGGTAAGCCACCAGCTACATGGCAATACACAGATTAATAGAAACAGATTAATTTAAGATGTAAGAACTAGATAGTAGTAAGCCTGAGCCATAGGCCAACCAAACAGTTCATAATTAATATTAGGCCTCTGAATGATTATTTTTTAAGCTGCTGCGGGACCAAGCGGGACAGAGAAAAGGCTCCAGTTACAATTCCTTGAACAAAAAAATGTACCAGTTTTCTCTTACATACAATAGGAATCAACCCACATTCATGCATTGAGGTTTCATAGACCATAGAGTACACAATCTGTGTAGAATGGCTGTAGGCTTGTAAGGTAATTATTAACCAGACAGAACCTGGTAGATTCCATGTCCACATGCACCAGCTAAAATACCAGAACTGTTGTCTTCCTGTATCTTAAGTACTCACTGTAGGTCTCTGAATTACTGTTTTGGAAAAGAAGAAGGAGAAAGAAGGAGGAGGTGGAGGAAGAGGAAGAGGAGGAGGGGGGAAGAGGAGGAGGAGAGAAGGAAAAAGAAGGAAAGGGAGGAACAAGAAAAGGAGGAGGAGGAGGAGGAGGAAGAGGAGGAGGAGGAGGAGGAGGAGGAGGAGGAGGAGAAGGAGAAGAAGAAGAAGAAGAAGAAGAAGAAGAAGAAGAAGAAGAAGAAGAAGAAGAAGAAGAAGAAGAAGAAGAAGAAGAGGGAGAATATTCTGTGCTCTTAAAAGCCATGTCCACAACAAAGCAGACTGTATTATTCCAGACTCAGTTATCTTGGAGTCAAAGAAAAGATCAGGAACTTGCTTGCTGTCTTAGGGTTTCTATTGCTGTGAAGAGACACCATAACCACAGCAACTCTTATGAAGAAAAACATTTAATTGGGGTGGCTTACTTACAGTTTCAGAGGTTCCATGCATTATCATCATGGTGAGGAGCATGAAGGCATGCAAGCAGATGTGGTAGTATTTTAGAGTACTAGATGTAGTATCTTAGAGTCCTAGATCTTGCAGGCAACAGTAAGTCAACTGAGACACTGGGCATAGGAAACCTCAAAGCCCACCCCCACAGTGACACACTTCCTCCAACAAGGCCATACCCACTCCATTCCTCCAATAAGGCCACACCCACTCCAACAAAGCCACACCTCCTAAAACTGCCACTCCCTGTGAGATTATGGGGGCCAACTACATTCAAACGACCGCACTTGCTGTCTGACCGACTCCCTTCTGTCTCATCGTGGAGTTGTTGCGTGAAGGAGCCGCCTCTCATCGGCTGTCTGTCCTTCCTCCATCTCCAAAGTGCAGGGATGGGTGGGAAGATCTGTAAAGTGCTTCCGACGTGAAGTCTCTGTGATAATACGAAGCTTCTCCCAGGTGTCTGGCAAGGCTCCTAGTTACTGTCTCTGGTGTTTCCCAATGTACACTTAAATTATGGGTCCTTCAGTGGAATTTCAGGAGGAAGGCTCCTCACCCAGGGCTAATTGCAAGTTTTAGAAGAGGGAAGGAAGAGCCCACACAAAGAGTTATTGAGAGCCCAAGGACAGCTACCAAGATTAGAATCAGCATTCTGCTAAAATTCTTCTATGAGGTCACGTTGGCCAAAGCTTTGAATCAGAGGGCAGTTTTGCCAAAACTGTCACACCCAGTCTAATAATGTTGGGAATTTCAAGACACTTGCTGTCCCAAGTAATTTGGGATATATAATAATTCAATTTTGCTAAGGGACACAATCAGAAACAATAAACTTTTAACCAGAAAAGACAAATAAGTTTATATTAGCCCAAGAATTATCTGTTGTTTCTCCTTGATATGCACAGCCCCAAGGTCAAGGCCACAAGAGCGTCATAGACCCCCAGACTCCAAACCAAACTTACTTTGCACACTTGTTTCTCGTCTAATGTAAGTCTTCTTTACACCATGAAAGATGGTTACAAGTTGTTTTTAAAATCATTTTATATTTGAGGATTCTTTCTCCTGTTTTTTAGTCCATTATTTCTTTCACAGACCATGAACATTATCATTGATTTTTCAAGTTTTATTTCATAGCATCCCATGAATTACAATCATGATTAGCCCCATGTTCAACTATCTTCTGAAAATTCCCCCAAGCCATCGGAATGGTGCAACTCAGTAAAACACACAGTGCCTTTTCTTGTAGCAAATCCCCTGCAACTAAACTGTTCTTGATACTCCAAAATCAATTGAGACCCAGTCTCAATTCAATGCTAAGGATTCTGGTCTTCCAGGTGATGACATTCAAAAAAGAAGAATCAAAATCAAATGGAGTGTGCATTTCAGAACCATTCAGATACGACCTCAGAGGACCTCACACCTTCCTTGAAGTCGGCTCTTCCTGGCTCCTTACAGACCAACCTTTGAAATGAAGCTTTGCCCCAGGTGCAATTGCTTTATTGAAATGCTGCTGAGAGCTCAAGAGGGAACAGAGTTGCAGGATAAGCCCTGAGGCCCCGGGTTGGGCAGGGATTATGAAAGAGAAACTTTGTGATGTGCTTAGCAATGGAAAATATAATCAATCTGCCAGAACAGACATCTTCTGTAGTCGAAGACATGATATCTAATCTATAATACATTGTAATTATTTTTCCATGATGAAAACACAAGGGAAAAAAAAAACCCAAAAACTTCTAGGTAGTCCTGATTGTAGGGTCAAGGATTCACTTAGGACATTTTTTTCTCTTATACAACTTTTATTTTTATTTAGTTCTTTGGTAAATTTTTCAACTTTCAAATGTCATTCATGTATGAAATATGATCACTTATTTCCCCATTTTCCCCCAACCCCCCCACCCATATTTGATCAACATACCCCCATCCCAACCTCATGTTTTGGGTTTTGTTTTTTTTTTTAGTAACCCACTAAGTACAATTAGTGATGTGTGCATGAGTATGGAGCCATCCGCTGGAGCATGGGAAACCTACCAATTGCCACATCTTCAATAAAAAAAAAAAATGATTATTCTTCCCCTAGCAATTACCTACTGCCAGTAGATTCTCAGTGTAGGGTGAGGAGTGGAGGATGGCTCTCCCATCTATGCTAGGATTCTGGCTGGCTTGTTTGTGTGTGTGTGTGTGTGTGTGTGTGTTTTTTTTTAGATAGGTCTTGTGCGGGTAACCACAGCTACTGTGAGTTCCTGAGCTTGATAGCCCTGTCATGTCCAGAAGACATCTCACAGCACTGTCCCCATCCTCCAGCTCTGGTAGTCTTTCTTCCACCTCTTCTGAGGTGTTCCCCTGAGCCTTTGTGGCGGTGGGGTCAACAGCGATGCCCCACCTAGGGCTAAGCGCCCAGTCACTCTTTCTCAGTATTTCTCTTCTGCCAAAGAGAAGCTCCCCTGACCAAGACTGAGAACAGCCTAACGGGAAATAATCAGGAATGCTTCGAAGGCAATTTGACAGCATGATCCTTTAGAAAAATAACAATTGCAGGTTCTACCTACCACTTCTCCTGCTATGGGCTTTTGACCGGGATGACATCATCAGCATGAAATTCCCTCTCATGGAACGGGCTTCACATCCAATCATAAAGCAGTTAATGACCCTTAATGGTGATGCCACTATTATACCATTAAGCACACCTTGCCTGGCCAGTCAGTGTTATGGAGTGCAAGTTCAGTGCTGGGTAATGCCACTGGTGATCTTTTCTCCCCCAGTAGACTCCACAGCACCTACCTACCAGCACCGCAAAAGCTAGTCAGCACGGAGAGAGCTTCTCAGTTGGTTTGAGATTCATTTCCCTGTGTCCTGTAGACAAAGTGTGTGGTGTTTGCAGCCACAGGGTCTTGTCATATTGTTATTTATTAAGTGGCACAATGCTATTTATTAAGCGGTGCTGTTTACTATGCGAGAGAAGCCATGAGGCACAACAGAACCCACTATAAGAGTGTATTAAGGGAAGGGAATAGAAGGGGTGTGCATAAGCCTATGGAATGACTGTGCAGGAGGAGAGGGAAGGAATAGGTGGAACCCGCTTTTATAGGTCTCCCCTGCACATGGCATATGGGTTTCCGTAGCTACATCACACATGCCCATAGATTACGTGATCACGCAGCATGGATTACATAGGACGTAAGGCCCTGGGATGACTAAGCGTCTTGCCTGGCTACTCTACAGCGCATGTGCATTCATGTAGCTGGGGAAGTGGTTAGGAATTCTAACACATATAATTAAGGTAGACAAGGGTATTGGAAAACAAAATTGCCCACCTACATGATTCTTGGCTTCTAAGAAATGAACACTGACTGGGAGGGTGGGAGGGGCGGGCAGGGAGCAACAAAAATGAGAGAGATTTGTGAGAAAAGCTTAGACAGATTTCCATCTTTTCATTTCTCCCACCATTTCTTATGATGAAAACCAAGGTGTATCCAGTTCTGTCCTTCAGAAATTTGCCCTGGCCATTCTCCTTGAGTTCCTTATTCACTCCACTGAAGAAAATAATAAAAAGTTCTGTAATCCAGAGAAGCCGGACCTACCTCCATTCTTCATAGTGATAGGTTGTTTTATTCGATAGGCAACGACTGTCAGATAATGGAATGCCTCTCTTGTCCTATTTATTAGCAAATAAATAGCAGCTACACATTTGTTCTGTAAGTTGTTGGGCCTTTTCATTTTCCTTGCATTAATGATGTTGTGTGATGTATTACCTACCCCGTCTTTTTTTCCTGCTAATTATACATTGGATTAGATACAGTTCCTAATGAAAGCAAAACACTGCAGTCTGGGTGTTATTGGTTTCACAGAGTATGATAAGCATCAGGTAAGGATATTCCCCCAGGAGAGGCCTGTATTAGAAGGAAATTGAGTTAGGTGGCTTACTGGGTCTTTGAGTGTATTTTAAGAACATTCTGACTTGCTTTGCTCTTAGAAGGGGTCAATGACCTGTCCTCTGAAAGCATATTATGTCTCCTATGACTGCAGCCTCTGTGATTAAGATTTCTCAGAGAACTTAATGTTTAAACGAACTAGGTCTGAGAGTTGCACAGGGACAGTATTTAAAGCCTGCTAGAAATTCATAGCCAGGATAGTAGAAAATGGTTAGCTGTTTTCTCTGGCTTGTAGTCAAGCATATTCATAAAACCTCTTCAATTAATATTTTTCTTCCCAATTAAGTAATTAAGACTCAGAGTTATATGATTTGCTGTGGTCCTGCCTAGTGATGAGAAATCTAACCTCCAGAGTCCTTCCAATCACATGTACGTGCTTGGATCTGTTTTAGCAATTTGTGTGAATGCAGCTACATGTTTAGAAGAATTCTCAGCGTCTTTTACTGTATTTACTTTTTCATCCTCTTATGAGATATTGGAGAATTTTGAAATTAATCACTGATCCACTCATTCAACAGATATTATTGCATTAATACTGTATTCAAGATATTTTAAGTGTTGGAGGTAGGAGGGGACTACAAAGTACATAAGCCCCCAAAAGTCTTCAGTCTGGCAGGAAATATATTATGCCTTGGCAATTCTCAGGGCTGACTCACCTTGTAGTCACAGTAGGCACCATGTGTGGAGCCCATAGTATTTTTAGGAACCATGAATTGTTTTAGTTTTAATAAATTTCAAATCATAAGGAAAAAAATGAATGTATGCAACAACTCAGATTATACCTTTATTTATACTGATGCAGTTATAAAATATAATTTTCAATAATTTTTATTTAAAAGAAAGGGTTCCACAAAGCCAAAAAAGACCAGAATCTATGAAAATCTTATTGTAGTTCTCTAAACAACACCCCAAAAGCCCAACCCAATAATTTACCCAGATATTGCATCAGTATGGCTATGTCCTTTCTCCATTTCTGGAAGGAACTCTTGGGAATCTCACTCCAAGCTAAGATTTCCTTTGCATAGGTCAGACCACAAATACAGTGCAGAGGGTGGTTTCCTGATCTTTGGAACCAAGGAGGCTCTCTATACAAACATCTTAGAATTAAAAGACCATGACCACAAATTTACAAAATTTTATGGCTTTGGCAAGGCCTCCAAATAGACTCATTTAAGATTTTCCAAACTATGTGATGTTACTAGATGTTCGTATAGGCAGTATTTCTAGGACCAAATTGAGGATATGGTATAGATAATATACCCTGCTCCTATCAATTATCAATGAGCCCATTAAATGGTATCATTTGTCCAACTACAAAAAGTTTTGTAGTTGTTTAATGAAGTATTTTCCAAACATCCTTGAATACAGGGTCCTTTCTCAAAAATATGTATTATATTATGGGAAACCGACATAATTTGGAAACCTCAGATCTCTAGTAGGGAGCAGCCAGTAGTTATGTAAAAGGCCAGACCCCAGGTGCTTCAAACTGCATGGGAAGGTAATCTCTCTTGAAATTACTCAGTCCTGGAGTTGTAGTGGGAAAGCAGCCACAGACATCACATAAACAAATGGGAGTGGCTGTGTAGGCCAGCTCAGCTTTGCCCACAAAACAAGCCATGGCTGGCTGGGCTCCAGTAGCTCATTTGCCAAGGCTTGTCTATACTTTCCACTATAACCTTTCGGGATAGTTGTAACTCCACCCAGAAAGTTTCCAACATCATCTTGCCATACGTTCATAGTCAAAAGCCGTCTATTCATTCAGACTTTTTATTAGTAGAGTATTTTTTAACCTGCAATTAATCACCGCCTAAATAAACGGCTACTCTTTCCATTCAGGGTGTTGAAGAATTTGTAGAGTTGTTGAGATTTCATGGGTGTCGCTTCTGACGTTTCTAGAAAACGGAAGGGCACGCCAATAGCTTATCCAATACCAAATGGTCAGCCCTAAAAACATGTACATACAAGTAACATTATACAGACTCAGAGGATTGTATCTATGTGTTTAGGAATTATATATATTTATATATATATATATGCACACATATGCATATATATGTGTGTATATACATACACACATGCATATGATATGAGGTAGCATTGTAGCAAAGGCCTTTGAAAAATATTGAGCTACAGGAGAATCACATTAAAAGAAATTAGTGTTTTAAGAGGTCGTGAATTTGAAAGACAGCAAGTGACCGACACCTGGGAGGGCTTGGAGGGAGGAAAGGGAAGGGGGAAATGAGGTAATTATAATGTCAAAAAATTAAAAAATTGCTTGAACAAGAGGACTTGCCCTAACACAGGAAGGGCACTCACTAGAAAACGGACAGTGCTGATCTCTGGGTGGGGGACTACGAGGGACTTTTGTTCTGTTTGATGTGCTTCTCTGTGACGTTTCTGTAACCAGAGATGAAAACGTTAAAAATGTCGCTATTGTTGTCGTTTACAATGCTGAAAATAAAAGCCTGGGTCTTATAAATGCTCGGCCAGTCGCCTAGCCCTAAGCTACAGCCCCAGGCAGGTTCTGGTCATTTAACCCAGGCTGGCCTTGAACTCTCATCTTGATGCACCAGCCTACCAAGTGCCAGGATCGCAGATATGAACCACCATACCGAGTCAAAACACTGATTTTTTTTTCTAATGTTGTTCTCCTGTAGTTGATTTTCAAAGACCTTCTCTACAATGCTACCTCATATTCATGTAATACTTCCTGAAGCCTTACATGGTTTGTTTCACATCCCCTTCCAAATTCCTCTTTCTTTTTTTCTTTTAGAGAGTATTCTATTTTATTTTATATTATTTGAACATAATAATGAGGCATCTCCATACATGTAGATAGCAGGCATCGATCATAATCAATCACAATTCTCCATCTTCTCTTATAGAACCATTTGAGTAGAAAACATTAAATTCCTCACAAACTAAGATAATTAATAGTGATTGGTTATCCGTGCAAAAATCAGAAAAAAAAAATCACGCAATAGCTGTTACTAATAGTGACTATCCGCTATTAACTAAAGCTGTACAGCTTTCTATGTTAGTACATCAGCCTCTGGTAAGGCTGTATCTTTTTAAATCTTCAATTACAAAGTTGTTATAAGATGTTGGTATCTAGGGGTTGGGGATTTAGCTCAGTGGTAGAGCGCTTGCCTAGCAAGCGCAAGGCCCTGGGTTCAGTCCTCAGCTCTGGAAAAAAAAAAAAGTGTTGGTATCTAGAACAATAGTAGACTGGGATGCTTGGATTACAATCACCCCTGCTGGGTTACATTAATCCAAATGGTTTGGCAGAATTCCCTCAGCTTCACTGTATTCCATCCAAGTGCAAAAGTCCCATTGTGTAAGTATCTGCTCCAGTCCATAATTAGTTAATAATGTTTACTTGCTATTTATACATTCCACGTGCATACATAAGTATAAATATTTGCTGACTACTTCACTACTTAATAGGACTTCATGGTTCTGAAAAATTGTGTTAGTGATAACGCTTCCTTTAAGGATAAAGGCATACGTATATAGAAGGTTATATGCCGCAAGTGAGATAGTTTGGGGTAAAATATTTCTTCTAAATTTGATTTTTAAATTTAATTCCGTTTTTTTAAAAATCATGAGACGAACTAAGTGTCTTATTTGTTCTTTTAGAATAATTTTTGGATGGCTGCGGATCAAATCTTTTGTCTTCACCCAATTTCTCTTTCAAGTACATCAAAACACAGACGGGATTTGCTGTCATGTTTCCTTGTTCTGCTTACATTCTTGCTATCTCTCATGATGTAAATTCTAGCCTCTTTAACAGTGGTCTCCTAAATTCACATTCCTAGTTTTGATCCATTGTCTCTCATCATTATCACCTGGGAACTTACTGGATATGCATATCCCCAAACCCACCAGAGACCTAATTAGCCAAAACATTCAAGGATAAAGCCTGGGTATGTTTCAAAAATTCCACAGGAATTTAGATGTGTACTTGTGGTTTAAAAAGAAAATTAAGCACTCCTTTTGAAAGACTTACTCATATGATACAAGATTTTTTTTTTTTTAGTTCGTCTTCTGTACCAGATTGTGAGCAGAAAGAAATATGGCTGATTTGTCTTTCTATACCATTTATAACTAGTTACCAACTTCCACACTCATTGACTTGCAAGATGGATCTCATTTTAACTAGCAAAAGAATAAATATGCAGTGAATCTAAAAGATATTTGATCATTTGATCTGCTTTATATTTCTTATCTTCCTGGCACTCCTCAATTCACTATATGTAGGAGTCTTTTTCATGTCACACGACTGATGTTATTTACAAGGGCACCAATAATCCCTTAGATCCTAAGTCCTAGAAATGAAAGTGTCCATCTTCACTCCTTACATTCTTTCTCTGGTTTTGACACTAATTACTGTTTTTTACTTCTGCAGGTACTGCTACCTGATGTCTATTTAGACATCTCATAAATGTTTCTGGCTCACACCCAAACTGAGCTCTGTCTCATGGCCACGAATACACTTGCGTTTTCCACCCCATTGAAAACTGCCACCGTCTACCTAGCTCCCACACAGAACTCAGGTATCAACATGAATTCACCTTTCACTTATTTAATCTATTTTTTTACAATTGTCAACACTTACGCAAAAGTGTTTTTATGGAGTCAAAGAATGTTTTATAACTTGCTAATTGACAAAAACACTCTGAAGTGATTTAAGATTAGTCATAGCTCAATAGCAGCATGTTTTTATGAATATTTGTCTGTTTTCTGTCTTGGTTGCTGCTCAGACCTTAAAGATTTAGATGACGCATTTTATATGCATAAATACATAATTTATAGACACGGATTTATATATAGCATTACATTTCTAGAAATATAAAAGATATTCTTAAGTACACACACACACACATACAAAACAAAAAACAAAAAAAAATTAATCTCATTCTGCCACAGGAATTGTAGACCTGGGCTTCCTAAGTAACTGTCAAGCATCTCGGTTGTCATCCCCCTTATATAAAAGGCAACTACCACATCGTCTGATTGCAACAACAGCCCTCAAACAATTCTCCTGTGTACTCGGCCCTATCTTTTTTTAACCTATTTTTTACCTGCCACTAGAATTGTCAAATTATATAAAATGAAAAAAAAAGTAAATCCTTCCCTCTATTTAAAACCCTTCAGTGCTAAATTTTCTAGGTTAAAATACCAATCTAGAACACAGCTCAGAAAAACCCAGGTAAACCACCCTCTCCTAACTCTCTGCCCTTCTGGTTTTGTTTGGTTTTGTTTTGTTTGTTTTGTTTTGTTGTTTTGGAGACAGGGTCTCTCTGTGTAACAGCCCTGGCTGTCCTGGAACTCATTTACTCTGTAGACAAGGCTGGCCTCGAATTCACCAAGATCCACCTGCCTCTGCCTCTGCTGTGCTGGGATTAAAGGCGTGTGCCACCACTGCCCAGCTCTGCCCTAATTTCATATCACTTCCCACCTCCAGCTCAGTCACCCCAGTTACCTATGTCCTATATTCCCTCAGTTCCTCCTGTTCAGCCTTCAGGTTGAACATGGCAAGTGGTTGCGTGATGAATGCAGTCTACCTTGCTTTCTTGGATAGAGAGGCATTAGTATGTTTTGGTATTGTTGTTTTTAGCAGTCCTCCATGAGTTTCCAATTCTTCACCTTTTGTTTTGAGAAATGAGAGGCAGAGGCACCATTAGGTATGTACCTAATAGTATTAGTTAATAAGAGTAATCATAGAGACAGAGAAAACTATGTTTTGACCAGATATGGCTGTTCTGTTTCCTCAGTGATCTTTCAGAAGCACTTCCTGACTTTTGAGCTATTTTCTGTTTATCTATCTCTTTTCTACTATCTATAATATTTACATTCCCCAAATTCTACCTCTACTCCAGTGGTTCTCAACCTTCCTAAGGCTGAAACCCTTTAATACAGTTCTTCATGTTGTATAGACCCCCCCAACCATGAAATTATTTTTGTTCCTACTTCATAACTGTAATTTTGCTAGTTATGAATTATAATATAATTGTTTGTGTTTTCTGATGATCTTAGGTGACCCCTGTGAAAGGGTTGTTCAATCACCTCAAAGGGGCTGTGACCCACAGGTTGAGAACCACTGTTCTAATCAATACCATTGAAGACTGATGGAGTACGTGAACATAAAATATCTTGATAAGTTGGCTGTATTTCTTGTAATAAGCATTTATTTATTTAGCAGTTATCAGTAAATCTGTTTTAAGGATGAGGAATTGGGCTGCTTTTCTGAAAGTTACATATTCCATAAAAGCTATAAATGGGGTTTGAATCTGTAATCTTCGTCTACAAATCCTGCTCTATACTGTCTTTCAGCTCAGTGGGATTTTCTCAGACTTCTAGGCATGCCCTAAAGTGATGGATCATGGGTGACCAGGAAGGAAAACCAAAGTGAGAGGCCAATAGGAGTGACACCATGAACAGAAGAGAGGAGAGAGAAACACAAAACTTACAAAGTCCTTTATTGTAAAAAAAAAAAAAAAAAAAAAAAAAAAAAAAAAAAAATAGCTTGTTGCAATACAAATTCTACAACTGAAATTTTGTCAATTCTTAGACTTCTTTATCGCCTATGTTGCCTAGGGGAGAGTGGAAACACAACTTGTAATCAATGAACACATAAAAGCAACCTCTTAGTAGTAAGATGCTGACTAAGTATGACAAACATTAATCACGGCCTACTTCAGTAGAGTATCCTGGAAGTCGGAGCAAGGTGTGGTAGGTGTGCACTGAACCTTATCACTAAAGCAAGTTTTAATGTCTGTACAGACCTCATTAAACTCTTTGACCTAAGATACCGATTGCCCATGGGTCAAAGTCCTGGACTTGACTTTCAAGGAATTGAAACAGTGAGAAACAAGGTGGACTTCTCTCAATGGATGCTATAGAGAATGGTTTTCATTGTCACAAATATTAATTTGACATCCTACCGGCAAGGCATAAGGAGGCACTAAATGAGGAAACATCCATACATCAAGTTGTATATGAGTGATATAAATGTATCCTAACATGACATTTATTTTATCTGACCAAGACAAAATAGAATGGCCAAACAAAGCCATTCTAAGGAGACAGAAAAAATAAGTCATGTTCACTGTGTCATCTTTGACTTAACATTTTCTGGAAAACATAACAAATGACTATTTCTTTGCTTAGATGACTTGTGTCGGAATGCTAGGTCTTAGTAGGAAGGCCACTGTGGTTCATCTTTATGTTTAAAAAAAAAAAACCTTCAAACTAAAGAAGTTGTGTGAATAAGGAAGAAAATTGTAAAATTTAAAGAAATTGGAAAAGAGCTAAAGCTAGTGTCAAGCCAATGATTCTGGCAGGCTTAAACCAGATTTTTCACAAGGTTGTGCAACCAAAGGAACTCCCCATTTTTTCACAGAATCAGTCCTTTGTACCTTAGCCAGGGCAGACACAGGACCCAAGGGGAAACACTAGAAGTAGATAGAATTGAAAGACCACAGGCAATGGCTACAGTAATTCCTAAAGTCTGTTGTCTTCAAAGGCACCACAAAGCTTGTCAAAAATTGGAAACTAGGACTGATAGGCAAATGGCACTGGTGGCAACACTGGTTACTGGCGGAAAAGTCACGAGCCGTGGCCACAACTACCAGAGTTACAGAGAGCTTTATTAGAAGGAAAGGAGGAGAGAGAGGGGGGAGCCAGGCCTGGGGGGATGGAGCAGAGCAGAGAGCAGAGAGGGAACAGAGAGAGGGGGGTGGGGTCCACGTCTGGCTTTTTTTAAGGCGCAGATTGCATGACCACACCTCACGTACATAGTCGCCAGCGCCTGCTGATGACATAAGATGCAAGACCCGGAGGAGTGAGGGCAGGATCCTAACAAGGACCCCACACCACCTTCCTAAATTTGCAGATGCATAGGAGCTATCCACCTCCCATGGAAATTCTAAGACAATATATACTCATTTATTAAATGGTATTTGGAAACCTTGACCTAATATAACCTGATCATTTTATGCGTGAGGGAAATGAGGCTTATCAAAAGTAAATGACAGTTTTGAATAAAATCTCTTAGTTTTTTTTGAAAATGCCACAAAATGTCAGTAAAATAATTGTTCAGAGACCTAAATAGAAAAGGGTGGCAGATGAAAGCCAACAAGAAAATGTGGGGATCTGGAAAATCATGGGAAAGAGTCTTAATTTAAAAGTGGGGAAATAATAGACACCAACCAAGGAGGAAGACAATTTCGTCTACTAAAAATGTTCAGAAAATCTCTAACCTGTGTTGTACCTGTCTACATGGCACAGAAACCCTGACAGTCTTGAGGGGTAGCCTACAAAGTATCCAAAGGCAGTGGCAAGATACAGACAAAATAGAAAGACTTGAAAGTTAGCTCTCTGGATTGCTTCCTTTGTCCCTAACAAATGACATTTTTATCTCTCCCTAAGCAACTAGACAAAGAGTTAATCTCTGCAAGTCTGGACTCAAGTCAGGGACACAGGAACACCAGTCATGGAGAAAAGCAGGCAGAGAGTACCAGATTAAAATGGAGAGGATTAGGTGAAGCTCTGTGTGGTGGGTGATGATCCTCTTCTCCACTTGTGTTCAAAGCGGTCTCGTCTCTGGAAACAGAGCATCCCAATAGAAAATGATTACAGGTACTGACATTTGAAGTTGGCCCAATACTTCTAAGAAATCCCAACTCTGTGGCTTTGCAGTGATGTCCACCACCAGCCAACATGCTTTGCCCATAAAGCAGAGTTCCCAGTGTGTTTTTCATTATATTAGTTCTAAGATGTGAAAGGGAGGATCAGCAGACACCTAGAGAAAATTGTGAACACAGAATCAGTCCCAAATAACTAAGCCAAAATAAGAATGTGAAGGTAATGCTTAAAACAAGAGAGGTTTTTAATCTGCAAAGTCATAATTAGTCACTCCACATAATTAACATGTGAATTAGGATGCTATGAAAGATCCAGAATCAGAGACTATGAAATTTAAAAATTAGGTGTAATATAGAGAAGTAAAACAGCGCATCAAGATATTGCCCTGAAGAAATCTAGGGAGATATAAGAAGTTGAACAAAATGATGAAAACCAGAGAAAGCAGATAACAAAAACATAATATCAGCCAATGAGAGCTAATATTCACACAGAAGACTTACAGCATGGAAAAAGAAATGTAGGAAGTTATAACAAAAAACCTTAAAAAGCATTTTTTAAGAATTAATGGTGTTGGTTTTTCTCATAGAAGAACTAAGTCCCCAGGATAGTTAATAAAAAATATGTAAATATATGTATACCTTTTGAAATAAAAGCAAAAGAAGAAAATGCTATTTCCAGAGAGAAAACAGGGGGTCACATATGAAGGATTGTACTGAGAGTGAGATCATATTTCTCACTGGCCTCAGCAGATAGAACACAGTGGATCAGTGACACTAAAATTAAGGGGAAAATCACTTCCAAACCAGAATTTTGCACCTAGCCTCACTATCAATCAAGGAGAAGAGAGATTAAACAGTCCCCCGTTAATTAGGGATAGTTAAATTATCAGATAGGCAAATTGGCAAAAGGTTTACCTTAAGTATGATGTTCCTAAAGCAGACCCCGGGACTATGCTTAGCCAAAATAAAGGAGTAGTGAGGCACAAATTAACAGATCGAGAGACATTGCAGGAGAGAGGCCAAAGGAACACCCAGGGGGAGGGGGAAGAGGAAGGCTGTTGGCTACACAACAAAACTATAGAGCAAGCAGTCCACGTTCTAAACGAGGATTGAGAGTTCTGGGGAGGGTGGTAGGATGCCTCCAGAACACAGTAAAATTTGGATTTACTAATAGGAAAGGTTAGAAGTTACTGAGAGTTTGGGCCTGGAGTTTGAAGATTACTGTGAGGTGGGTATATAGAAAACTAAACAAACAAACACACTGGTAAGTATTGAGTTGGGTAAAACTAAATTTATTAAAGAAAACTTGGAATTGTGTAGCTGAAGTTTTCCTGTGTCCCACGGGCCAGCGGTCAGGACAAATCTCTCCTACTTGCATGCCCCAAGTAAACACACAGAGGCTTGATATTAATTAAAACTGTTTGGCCATTAGCTCAGGCTTTCCACTGACTAGCTCTTACACTTAAACTCAGCCCATTTCTGTTAATCTATGTGTTGCCACATGTTCCTGGGCTTTACCTTTGTGCCATTACATGCTGCTCCCTGGACAGTGGACTGGTGTGTCTCCTGACTCCGCCTTCCTCTTCCCAGAATTCTCCTTGTCTGCTTATCCCGCCTATACTTCCTGCCTGGCTACTGGTCCATCAGCTTTTAATTTATCAACCAATCAGAGCAACACATTTACAGACTACAGAACTTCCCACAGCAGAACTGCACTATACTAAATGACTCAGTTTAGAGTAGCATGTAGGGGCCGGGGAGATGGCTGAGCAAGTAAAGGCTTTTGCCAAGAAGCCTGAAGACCTGCGTTTGACCCCCAAGACCTACTTGGTGAAAGGAGTAAACCAACTCCTGGCTGTTGTTCTCTGAGTTCTCCAGGCATACATGTGTGAGCATGCATGTGTATGCACAAGCGCACGCGCGCGCGCGTGCGCGCGCGCGCACACACACACACACACACATATACAAATAAATAAATAAGCATAATTCTTAAAAAATAACATAAATTGTATTAATAACACACTAAACAAGGGCTTGAAGACATAGCTTCAGTAGAGGGCCTGACCCCTGAAAGCATAATGGCTTGAGTTTGCAACCCCACAATATATGGTAATATATGGTTAAAAAAATAGCTGGGCAGGATGGCTTGAGTTAATAATCCCAGTGCTTCAGAGTCTAGGACAGAAAGATTCCCTGGAACTCATTGGCCAACCTAAGCAAATCAATGAGCTCTGAGTTCTGTAAAACAGCCTGCCTCCAACAGTGAGTAGAACAATCGAAAAAGGCATCTGACTTCCACCTTTGGATTTCAAGTGCATAGGCATACATTCAAGAGCAACTGCACAAACACAGGCCTATACCATGTAAACTTGCCATACACACAACACATAAATAAACAATGAAAACCAAATGCTTATTTTAACAGCAAGTAGAACTTTTCAGAAAGCACAAACCTGAGAACAGGTTGGAGAGAGAAACTCAGAGGACTGTATGACAGACTTTAGTCTCAGAAATATAACCCTATGCCACTCTCAGAAGTAACAGTGTAAGAGGCAAATTTTCAGAAAAAGATATGTGAAGACTGTTCTCTCCCAGATGTATATGACCCAGGACAGCTCACAAGGTCACTAATTCCATAAATAGACTAAAAGTAAATATCTACCCCATCCAGAGCTGGGACACCAGTGCCATGGGTGCATTTAAGGTTGGATGCCATGTTGGAGCACAGTCCAAGAATGGAGTTGTGTGAGAATTCTGAGTGCTTGTGAGAAAACTCCAAGACAACAAGACGAGAGTCTTGTGACCTCAGTTTCTTCAAAACACAGAATCTTTCTTGGAATCTGTTTTCACGCTCCTCCCAGGTGTAGCGGATAAGAGTGAGTTGACTTCAGTTCGTGTATCTCTATAGAAAAACATGTTTTTGCCACATGTGGCTTGTCCTTGTGATTGAACACATTACTCATGTGACTCTTCTTAACCCTTGGGGTATAAATAGTCTGATGCTCAGAATAAAGTAGGCTATTACAAGAGACTTTAGTCTGCCTCATTTTTAGGCCCCACTCTCCCAGGTTCATGCCACCAACTAGAAAGGTAAACAGTGTCATGGTCCTCTCCCTTGGAAACAGAGTGCTCACATGAATTCCCTAAACACTGTATTTCCTCGTCACAGAAGTAAAATCGGAGGGAAGTCTTCCTGGGGCTGAGTGAACAGAGGCTGTAGACGTAGGTTAGAAAGCTGTAGAAGCCTAGACATGACAGTAGAGGGTTGACAGTGACCACCAGAAGCTAGGACACACAAAGTACTATGCCTGTCTCCCAGAGCATACAGCAAACCAGCACTCATTTTGGATTCTAGTCCCCAGACCTGTGAGGAAGCCACATACCAGTGAGGAGCCCCTCACTTCATAGCACTGTGATTGGACAGTCCTAGAAACTAATACTATACCTGATATCCTCCAGATCCCCAGCAAAACCAAGTCTTTTCTTGTCTGTTATTACAGAGAAGAAAAAGGACTTTTTGTCTCCATGGCACAGCACAGGGCTGTGTACTTGCCACGTCCACACTGGTGCTCAGAAACCCTTCCCAGACCATGACACCCGGGTCGTCTGCTTGATAGACATCTCATTTACTGATCCCAGTGAAGGGTGGCCAAGCTCTCCAAAGACAGGCTGGCAGGGACAGAGTAACTCTACAGCTATTAAAAGCAACACAAAACAAAACAAGATTCAAGGTTAAACACTGGAACAAGGATTTGTTTAGAACGTGTTTTGCTATCTGTGGTCAAATTGCTGAATCACATACCTCTCATCTGTTAGCTTTATACCTACAAGCCCAGAACTTCTTATGTCTTATGGGGCAGTTTAGTGACTCAGTGTTCTTAGTGTTTGTTACAAAACTGACTTCTGTTTGGAATGAGCAAGGCCTTGCAGAAGGAACTATACCAGACTCACTCTTCTGAGATCCCACCTCAGTGTGCTCGAAAATGTGAAGTAGTTAAACAGTGGGTATGTGAGCAAAAAGCATTACCCTACTATACATATTGCTGCTGGTTTTGCAATAAAGTGAAGGGAGAGCTGTTATACTTGTTAGTTCTTGTATGGAAGCTAAATGATGGGGCTAGGGGAAAAGGCATGCATGGTCTGATCATCAGACACAAAACGGAGTGTGTGGATAACCACCCTGCTAGCTAGCTGCCTGCTCCGAGAACGAGGCCTGGAGTCTGAAATCTTTTCCAGGTTAATTGGGGGCAGCTGCTTGTTTAAAGAGTCCGGCAATTTTTCTGGAGAACCGACTAGCCAGATCTAGCCCATCTGATTATGAGTGAAAACAATGGGGCTTCCTTGTTTTTTGTTTTGTTTTGTTTGTTTGTTTTTAAGTATGTTTTGAAGGCAGGAGGCGAGAAAGCTGAATTCTGCCCAACAGTTGATGGTGACATTTAATACGGTCAGGAGTAAGCCACACATTACAAATTGGTAAGCAAGGCACTCAGTAGACCGCAGTTTCTGTACCAGCTGGGGAACTCAGAGATGCGAAAAATATTCTAGGATTGCAGTCTGCACTGTCCCCGAAGAATCTTCTGATTAAGTGAGGAAGCCCAGGAACACAGGCAGGAAAGGAAGACTTATTTTTAGTTATTGCCTTTGGCCAAAGTTCTCTGCCTAAATGGAGGGAATTTATTCTGAAAAACAGAGTTTTCTTTCTTGCCACATAAAGAAACAAAAATAGCAAAAGGCCTCGTAAATTATCATTCTTCAGTGTCAGGTTATGGAACTGACTGCTGAGGGAGGGCTGCTACAAAGTCACTCTGCAGGCAAGAGTCCCCTGCCTGTTTCTGAACACCCAAGTGACAACCAGGAACAGGAGAGAGGGCCTCGAGGCAAAAGCTTTTATTTTATTTTACTTTTTCCATGTACAAGTCCGTGTTTCACAGAAGGTCCCAGATGTGTAGACTCCCTCGTCATTATCATACATTTCTCTTCCTTCAGCCAAATCCCGTGTCAAAAAGCAGTCACACACCTCTGATACCACACCTGAGGATGTCAGACGTGTGCACTCCACACACAGACGCTTGGCAATCTTTCTGGCCTCTTTTCTCCTTCACCTCAGCTGTAAACCTCCTCAAAAAAAAAAAAAAAAAAAAAAAAAAAAACAGAAACAAAATAAGTGATTATATTGGTCATTGAAATTTGAATGACCACAGACATCTGAAATCTACAGTCTGTCCTAACTTACTAAAACAGGCAAAATTAAAAAGAGCTCAATATGCTTCACTTCCTCACCCCACCACTGCCTTTATTGTGATGCTGAGGCATCCTTTGTTTGTTAGGCTGAATTCAAAGATGTCCCACCGTAAAATTTCCATCCTTATTCATCGTATAATGATCTCATTCCTATGATTGTATGTCATGACATGGAATAAAGACATGTTTGCAATGTAGTTAAGGTCACTCATCAATTATCTTATAATGCCAGTGTGAGTTTGTGGACCCAGTCCAGTCATACCAGCCCTTTTTGTCCAGCTGGTAGAAAAAGAAGCCAGATGGATTCAGAGCGTCACAGCACTCTGTTGAAAGAAAAATTCCACTGATGAATGGAGGCAGCCATAGGGTCAGGACCTCAAACCTCAGTGGGACCCACCTGAAGTGACCTGGAGAACTCTGAAGTGTCTGAATCTGTTGAGTGCTATGGTTTAGATCATAAACGTTGCTAATAGGCCCAAGTGTTGAATGCTTGTTCTCCAGTGACCCTATTGAGAGGTGATGGAAGTTTTAAGAAGACCTGGAGAGCTCCAGGTCTTTAGGACTAATCTCTTGAAGGAGGCAGAAGGACTCCAACCCTTTCTTCCTCCTCTGACTTGCTTCCTAACCATGAGATGAATGGTTTTGCTCTCCCCCTGGCTTCTGTCTCAAACTGCTGCTTCAGCACAGGTTCAAAGCTCTAAAACTGCGAACCAAAGTAAGTCTGGGGTTTTTTTAATTAGCATAGTAATGAAAGAAAGACCACAGTGATTGTTGTAAGCTAAATTTGTGATCATTTATTATCGCTCAGTAACAGAAAACACTTCTATACCCTGTGTCTGAGACACTATTTCTGCAAGCTAGCCAGTAACCCAATCCCTCTGAGACTGGAATTGTGCCCTTCCCTAGCCTTATGTACCCATCTCTTCACAAAAATTCCTAGCCTGATGACAGGCTCTCTGCCACCTGCTCAAAATTATTGGGATACGGAAGGACTATGATCCTATCTAGGTTCCCTAGGTTCTTTGGCCTCTGACTTACAAATTCTTGGGATCTAGTCCTTAGGCATCCCTGCCTTCCCTCTTAAATACAAATCTATTCTCATGCTAATACCAAAGGAGCCTGGGATTTGAGAACTCTACCACTTACTGTGTATGTCGCATTAGGAGCATCATTAATCCTTTGGAATTCATGGCTGGGTTCTGTGTGAATTAATTGCAATGTGTGTAAAGTAGATAGCAGCTGATTATCATTGTTATCACTTTTTGTATCCACACAACTGAATGGGATCATTTTTGCTGAAATGGCCTCCCCTGCAAGCTTTCAGCCATCTAGTCCCCACGAATTTCTACTTTGTGGGGGTGGAACCACTAAAAAAACCCTACTATTCCCAGTTAACATACCATGTTATTGTCACCATGGCCCAGCTTACAATGTATGACACCCCTTGCATCCATTTTACTCACTTGTCAG
Organism: Peromyscus californicus insignis; assembly: GCF_007827085.1. Lineage (NCBI taxonomy): Eukaryota > Metazoa > Chordata > Mammalia > Rodentia > Cricetidae > Peromyscus > Peromyscus californicus. The sequence goes on from NW_026294535.1 coordinate 17,030,553, forward strand.
TTTTCAAGGGTCTTCCTACATGCCAGGTGCTGTAGAAGGAACAAGGATATATTAGTGAACCAAGCTGATAAGAACTCAGAATTTATGTTCTAATATAAGCTTTGTAGGATGGAGTCATTCTAGAAGGTGTGTGAATATAACACCATTTTGAAGTATCCCCAAGAAGCTCAGCTTCAGGATAAGAGCCATCATTCCCCTGAAAATGTATGGAAATGTAATCACCATTATTCTTGCATCAGAGAGCAGCAAATATTGCCTCTCACATCTGATAGCTAAGATTTAATATTCCTCTCACAAGAGAAAAGAGCACAGGTAGTAACTTTTATGGGGCAATGAAATGCTCCCGTTATACGTCAGTGAGTTAATGAAAAAAAAATTACTTCATTTCAGGGATTTGAGTAATAAGTCCATAAAGAGAAATTGAGCCTATGGTTGAGGCTGGAAACAGTATAGAAATGCATGAACTATTTTCTGCTCGGACCCCAGAGAGGCTGTTTAACAAGAGAAAGAAAGAAAACGTGGTTAGCACCCATTGCAAGCAACCCTGACTCTGCCTGGAAGCCATCTTGTAAAGCAAAGGAGCTCAGTGCAGAGAACCACTGAATTCACTTCAGGCAAGGCTCATGAAGGTAGCCACTAAGACTGCACAGAAGAACAGCATGAAAAGCTTGTCTGTCTTGGACCCACCCAGCACTCTGGATTTTGTAAAAGGGAGTCCTTCACGGAGGTGTTGGCTCAACGTCCTCAATATGACCATTGAAAATAAGTAAATAAAAAAAAAATGAGGCTAAAAGAAAAACAGGGTTTTCATTGAATTGCCTTCTATTTACCAGTAATCACACCAAGTGTTTTTCTGAATTGGCAAAACCGAGTTCTCTACATATTTATATTGGTAACATTTTCCAGGAGGTTTTACCAAAAACGTATCGGAGCACCTTGTGTTGTGAAATCCGGAGAAATGAAAAACACTCACACAAACAAGCCTTGTCTCCCACTAGGTCCTGCTGGAGAAGAAAACCTACCTTTCCAAGGGTGGCTGTCTAAATAAGGCCTCCCTTCTTAGACTGTTTAATAGTTGCCTTAGAAACCACCAGAATGTGGTGTGCCTCCAGTCCACAAGGTAATACTCTGATAGGTTTAATCACCTGTTACTCGGCCAAACACACACTTGACTGAAGGTAAAATTGGCATTCACTGGGACTGGAGGTCTGCATTTTGCAGATCCTTTGGGCAGTTAAATGATAGCCTGTCTTTGGCATCAGGAGGAATGTGATGGTCCGGGGTTAAGAAATTCTTGTTTGTCAGCCTTTGGTAACGTAATGGGAAAGCACTCTTGAAAATGGAATTCTATCTTGTTGAACCAACTATTGAATTCCTACTATGAGCCAGGCTGACTGTGGAAACCAGCAACACACAGGGCTGCCCCAGGTCCTCTGTGCTTATATATCTCCCAGTGCAGTGTTTTTATGGGATTCCTGAGTGTACAACAAGTAGGTCACTCCATCTGGCAAGCACTAGAAATTTACAAAACACAACAACGATGCGTCATGATCATATGAAATACTGATTGAAAAATCAGTATTCTATAATCTCACCAACTGACTGTGAACTGATAGGTACTCTAAAAAATCATCGTTGACATTTAAAATTAATTCTTTAAGATCTCCAAAACATTTAGCATCCAAATATGTAGAACTGAAAGTAAAGATGAGGATGAGTTCTGAAGTTGGTCCTTGATTTCTGCCAAAAATAAGTGTGAATTCATTCTTAATTAGTACCTGTAAGTGGAGATGGCCCTTTGCCGTGTCTGTCTCTATAATAACTTCAACCATGCTTTGATATCTCCTTCCATCAGAGAATTCAGCAACAGCTCCAAGACTGCCTGTTGGTTGTCTCATCCCCCCTCCTCCCTACACTTGCTCAAGGGTGCTTCTCGCCTTTGTTTTACAGAATTGTGCCTTTAGAAAGGAAACTGTGGTAAACATCCTTGCACACCACAGCTTTTATTTCTTTGACGCAGAATCCCAGGGATTGAATTGCTGGGCCATTGTGGGTACTTTTAGTTGTTTTTGTTTGTTTGTTTGTTTTTTAATTTAACCCTTACTTTTTAAAAGTTTTCAAATTTTATTTATTTTATGTTTAAGAGTGTGTTGTGTCTGCATATCCATGGCGCCTGTGGAGGTCAGAAGAGGGTGTCAAATCCTTAGGAACTGAAATTATAGAGCTGTGAACTACCATGTGGGAGCTGGGAACTGAACCCAGCAAGAACATCTGGTCCAGTTTTCAAACCCCTAAACTTTGTTTTATCTGTCTGTCTATCTATCTATCTATCTATCTATCTGTCTATCTATCTATCTATCTTATTTATTTGTATTTTTAAAGTATTTGCAGATCGCCTCCCCAATAATACATTCTATAAAACTATCCATGGTGATATCTTTTCTCGAAATTCCCACTTAGAGCAGCTCTAATCACTTTAACAATTCCTCAGATGGGAACACAAGACAGTCCTTCAATTTTTGTAGAGTTAGATTTCCCTCATAAAAACTTTGGTCATCTTTTTATTTGTTTGTTACCCATCCTGACCCATTTCCTTGTGAATTGACAATTCAACTCCTTTATGCTTTCCCTCTTGTTGGCTTTGGTCTATCCGTGTGCAAACTCTCACTGTATATTCAAAACAATAACACTTTAACTGTCACTTATGTGGCAAATATCCTTCAAACACTGGTATTTTACTTTCACTTCCTGCCTTTCCTCATTCTGCATTTTACAAGCACTGATTTAATTTACATGGAATTTATACGATCAAAGGTTAGGGTCTCGTTTCATTTTCCTTCTTTTTTTAAACAAAATAAAATAGAATAAGATAAAACAAAAACTATCACATTGATGTCTAACAAGACAAACCAACAGAAGGAAAAGAGCCCAAGAGAAGGCACAAGAATCGGAGACTCGCTCATTCACACACTCAGAAACCCCATAAGAACACTAAACTGGAAATGACACTATAGACCACCGCGAGGACCTGGTGCAGACCTGTGCAGGCCCTGGTGCAGACCTGTGCAGGCCCTGCACTTGCTGCCTCAGTCTCTGTGAGTTCTTAGGAGCCTTGCTCGTGTTGATTTAGAGAAACTTGTTCTCCGTTTTCTTACAAATGGAGAGCCAGTTTTCCCAGTACCGCTTATGAACAGACTATCCTATCATACCCACTGAAGTAGAAAATACAAGTCCTTTTGTGCCCTTAATCTGTTTGTCTCTCTGAGTCAGTGCCTTTCCCAGTGAGCTATTGTAGCTTTGTGGAATGTTTTGCTGCCTCTTAGGTTTAATCTGCTCTCACGAGTCTTGCTCTTCTCGTGTTATTGCCTATACTAAACCATTTTTCCTCACTGTATGTTTTCAAATAATTTTACTGACTCCAAGCCCTCTCAGCACAAGCAGGAATTTTTAGTCAGTATACGTTTATGTGTTAATTTTGCAAGCACAGAATTTTCACGATTTTAACTCTTCTCATCTAAAAATAGGGTATCCTGGCGCATTTGTTTAGAAATTTTTGTCTTTACATAAAAACTTGGAATTTTTTTAAAGCGTACATCATGTATCCTTTTTAAAGAACTTATTTCCAAGTTAGTGTCCATGGCTTTTGCAACTGCAGTGAATATACAAAATAATACTTGTTTTTCTTTTCTTTTCTTTTTCTTTTTAGATTTATCTTATTGCACTCTGGTCCTTGTCTTCCCTTTCCAGCCCTCTGGTGGGTGGTTTTGTTCTACTGCATGCTTCTGACATGTTCTCTGCCTGACTGAGGCTGAAATGCAGAAAGGGCCAACTGAGCATGCTCTGGCTCCTCTGGAGTTGTGAGCCCAAATGAGCCTTTTCTCTTTGTAAGATTCTTTGTCACGATACTAGAAAGTTAACACAGCCATCAGTATCCCACCTTTTCTTCTTACTTCCTTTTGGTAATGTGGCTGTTTCTTAGTTTTTGCAGCCATGCAAGCCTATGTCCTGCAATAAGATGTCATTGTTAGCCTCTTTCAAATCTGTACCAATTATCTTATGGTTTTTGCCAAGAGTAAATGTTACTATCTGATTTTATATTGTGGTCCAGCTATCATAAACAATTTGATTTACGTATTGATGGCTTGGGCAGGCTTTAGTCATGGGTTAAGTAGTCTCTTTTCTTTTTCACACAGTTCTTATTAGAACTATTTAGCAAATGTTTCCAAAGGTCTTAAGCATACTATCTTTATGGATAAAGTTGAGGGATTTCTCTCCTTCAGCATATAAAATCATGCTGACAATTTTCTCAATTTCGTTCCTGCATTCCTGGAATTCGTGCTACTTAGTAATAGCCCAATTTAGTGTATATCTTATGTGATTCTGGTTTCCATTTCATGATGCTTTCATCTGAATTTTTGACATAGAACTCATAAGAAGTTGGACGGCAGCACTTTATCTGCACTATATTAATTAAATGCTGAGATTATGCTGGATTTAGGAAACAAGTAAGGAGATTGACATCTTTCCCTCTGACCCGGAATAGTTTAAATACAGGGATTGCATAATCTCTGAGGATTTAATCAAACACAGTCACAAAGCCATCTGCTCCTATTAATTTCTTTAGTGGCTTATTTTTGATCAACTTTCCAGCATTTTCTGTAGCGTTTAGTGTATTGAGCTGGCTCCTTTTCAGATCCTTCTGTCCCTTATGACACCCTTTTCCTCTAAGTTGTCAAATATATTTCCAATTCGTTTCGTGGACTTCTTCTTTTTTTAATCTCTTCCACATCTGTGATCATGACTTCTTTTCCTTTCTATTATAGCTTATACCTTTTCTCTCTCTCTCTCTCTCTCTCTCTCTCTCTCTCTCTCTCTCTCTCTCTCTCTTTTAATTTTTCAAGTTCAGGAGATTTATCTACTTTACTATTCAAATTAGAGTTTGGGTTTATATATCATTTCTATCATTTTTGTTTATTTTCTGTTTTGTGGGTTTTAGTTCCAAAATTTATTAATACACCCTGCCTTGTATTCAAGAGCTTAATTTTTTAAAGAATAAACAGAAAGTCTTTTTGCCAGCCTTTAATAATGACACCACTGAGAGAGGGGGAATGCTATGAGCAAGAGATATTGAGACCGTGATTGGAAAAAGTACAGAGACAACTTGCCAAACTAGTGGAAACACATGAACTGTGAACTAATAGCTGAGGAGCCCCCATGGTACTGGACCAGGCCCTCTAGATAAGCAAGACAGTTGTTTAGCTTGAACTGTTTGGGGGGCCCCAGGCAGTGGGACCGGGACCTGTCCCCAGTGCATGAGCTGGATTTTTGGAGCCTAGGGTCTATGGTGAGACATTTTGCTTAGCCTTGGTGCAGGGAGGAGGGGCTTGGACCTGCCTCAACTGAATGTACCAGGCTCTGCTGACTCCCCAGGGGAGACCTTGCCTTGGAGGAGGTGGGAATGAGGGGTGGGTTGGGGGGAAGACTGGGGAATGGGAGAAGGGAGGACAGGGGAATCTGTGGTTGGTATGTAAAATGAATAGAAAATCTCTTAAAAAAAAATAATAATGACACCACTGGACTCCTAACAGTGGGATCAGAGGCTGTCTCTGACTCTGTTGCCTGTTTTGGGGACCCATCCCTCCTACCAGATTGCCTCATTCGGCCTTAATAGCCTTAATAGAAGAGGGGTGCCTAGTCTCATTGCAACTTGATATACCATGGCTGGCTGACATCCATGGGAGCCCTGCCCTTTTCTGAAGAGAAACAGTGGAGGAGGAGAGGAAAGGGGAGTGGAGAGGGGAGGATGGGGAGGGACTGGGGGGAGGGGGGAGAGGGGGAAACTTTAGTTGGGACGTAAAACCAAAAAAAATAAACAAATAAATAAACAAACAAAAATACAAACAATAATAATGACACCACTGATGTCTACAGCTCTCATCTGCATATGATTTTACTATGTCCCATAACTGTTTAATTATGCAGATATGAGAGAACAGAGATTGTGACATCTTAACTTTTTACCATAAATACAATTTTATCCAGACACATGATAACCCTTTGTGACTATTCTAGACATAGTTTTAAGTTATATGTGCTGAAGGATGTAAAATCCGATATTGGCTATTGATAAATTTTTGTAGTTGCCTTATTTACCTTTTCTTTCTTTCTTTCTTTCTTTTTTTTTTTTTTTTTTTTTTTTTGGTTTTTCGAGACAGGGTTTCTCTGTGTAGCTTTGCGCCTCTCCTGGAACTCACTTGGTAGCCCAGGCTGGCCTCGAACTCACAGAGATCCGCCTGGCTCTGCGCCACCACCGCCCGGCTACCTTGTCTTTCTAATCACCTTCTTTTTGGTGACCTTAGTTTGAAGATGTATGTTGAAATAATCCATGTATTTGCTTTGTAGTTAATTTATTTAGTGGCGATGATGTCTGCTGCCCTTAGTAAAAGAATTATAACTGAATAAAAATATATTGTAGTTTGGACATCTTAACTGAGGTCCTTGCCTCCTTTGGCTAACTACCCAGTTCTTATATTCCTCATCAGCCTGAGCAAGATAAGTAATTTGACAAGAATTTCCTTAGCTGCCCAATTGTTTTACAACTATTTATGCTGCTAAAGAGTCAAGGTATTTAATGGTTAGAACTTGGGCTCCTTGGGTGAACTGTGGGCTCCTGAGACTGCTGGTTCTTGGACAGAAAAAAAAAAATTCTTCACACGTGGTAAATAGAGCGCGATAACAATGCAGCCCATCTCACAGCATTGTTTGACAATTCCTGGTAAAGTTCAGTTAGGCATGTCAATAAAAATAGCTAATATTAGACTGAGGGTTTTTTTTTTTAAATGTTTTCCGAAAACCATGTTTCTAAACATGCTTTAAAAAGAGTATGAATTTATATACACATATAAATCATCCACAGGACTACTAAAGCACTCAAGAACAGTGAATAACATTCTAAAAATATCCCATTAGAAATAATTCTAGAAAGTAAAGTTCTATAACTTCTAAGGAGCTGTTGGTTACAGAGAGGGCAGAGAAAGGGAGAACAGTTGTCTTGAGGAGTGTAGGGTCCTGGTCACTCGTTCATGCTGCAGTGGAAGGCCACCCAACCAAGAATATCTGGACAGCACAAATTAGACTCAATGAGTTTTAATTAAAAAAAAAAAAAGAAAAGGAGGACACAGAGTTGGGTGGCTGGGAGGAGCTGAGAGAAAGGATTAATATGATTAGAACACATTGTATGATATTCTCAAGGAACTGATAAAAAAAATAAGTAAGAAAAATAAATAGATGTAAAAAAATATTTTGGCTGTCTCTGTGTATCAACAGCCTATGCAGAATTATGCAAAGCGATTATATATATACATGTGTATATAAATAGCATATACATAATCACATACACACACACACACACACACACACACATATATATATATATATATTGAGAGAGAAAAAAATTTAAGTGTTATACCTCAAGCCTTAAATTAGTTTAATTCCAGCTTCAGATTCACGGCACTGACTTAAAAGCTCTTATATTCCTGCCTATAAGGAAGACAATCTAATACAATGCAAATTGAGTTCCTGAACACTGAGAGGAAAAAAACATTAAAGCCATTAGTATGAGATAAAATTCACCTTGGGTCATCTGAACTCCCTAGAAGCAGGGTTGGGTTTTTGGTTTTTTTTTTAACTTTAGAGCCCTCAAAAATCACGGAGGGCATTTATTAAAATACAGATCTCAAGTTCTGCCTCCAGAGATCCTGACTCAATAGGCCTGTGATGGAACCAGGAGTTAGGGTTTTTTTTGTTTTTTGGCTTTTTTTAAGACTAACAAAACAGAAGAATGATATAATGTCTCTTTTCCTTCCCCTATAAAAGTGGAGCACAAACTAATGCTTAACATGCATAACGACTGAGGAATGGTGGTATCTGAGAAAGTTGGAGGCTGCCCAAAGTGGACTATTCAGCTCCAGCAATGAAATCAAATGACTTGATCTCAAAATTGTTCTTTGTGAATCTCTTCCTGTAGCTCAGATTGTTCTCAGTGAATGACCTTCCCCTTAAAAATGACCTTCCCCACTAAAAATGATCTTCCGGGACTCTTGTTCTCCTGTCGAAGCTGGAGAACAACCAAATATAGCCACATACCTCTATGGAGGTAGAGACTGCTCAATAAAAACAATGCCCAAGCTTTCAGCTCTTCCTGAACTCAGTACAGTCCAGTTGAGGAATCAGCCAGCTCCAGATTTCCCACCTTATGCCAATACTGAGAGACAAGAGGTTTATTAATATGATTTTTAAGTGTGTGTCTCAGGTTATTATGAAAAAAAAAAATTCAAGATCAGAAACCAGCAGCTACATACAATATGCTGATCTAGTACCAACAAGGTAAGTTAAGGCCAAAGAAATAAAATCCACTTATATAATATAATACGGAGCAAAGCAAGAAAAGTATTTGGATGCCTTGACTGACTAGAAAGCAGTGATGTGTCGTATTCCCAAAATACTCTCCTAACAATACAATGATATCAGGTATAAGGATCATATGAATATGGATAAGGACATTGGTACATGGATAGGTGTAGATATGGGTTTGGATACAGGTATAACACACAGCCTTAGTGCGTGAGAGTTTCTCGCTTACTCTGAAAACAAAGAGGAATTTCATTCCCTCTGTTCACTGATTTGTCACAGGAGGTGTAAAAAGGAGAATGACACACTGGCCTGTGGATGGAACAGAATCCCCAGGATGGGACAGAATCCCCAGGATGGACAGAATCCCCAGGATGGAACAGAATCCCCAGGATGGAACAGAATCCCCTGCCCGACTGTAATGTGAAATGCTGCTGAGTTTTCTGTTTCCTCTTCATCTTTCTTACAACCCTTGATAAAGCAAACACCTTGCGAGGAGTCACCTAAGTCATAACAGACAGGAAAGGTTGAAAGGAGAGTTTTTCCTTCTTGAACATGAAACATAATTAGTTCCAGTGGATGCAGCAAAGAGCAAGGACCCAAGAAGAGGAGAACGTTTGTTGAGGGGCACTGCGACACTCATCTAGGAATCGTCCTACAGCCGGACCAGAAATTTGGATCTAAAACCCTGTTAGCCTATTTACAATGGCAAAAAAGAGCTTGACAACAAAATACTTCCACAGGATGAGCCTTTTCATCTGTTCGAATCTCTCCGTTATCTCTTTGACAAAGCAACTCGCCCCAAAATTACAATGTTGTTGACTGCATGGTATGACAGCTATTCAAACATTGTCTCTTTAGCTCCTTCCTCCTCACCATTTCCTCACGTGGAGTTTAGAGTGGAGCGCCATTAACAGAAGAAAGCTTACAGTGACAGCGCATACATGTCTATCTTTACACACACGGGTACTCCCCTTTGCAATGGACTAGCCACACCGTGTGCTGAACAAAACCTTTAAAGGGAGGTCGCTCCTACTCCCAATTTTACAGACCAAAGAAATAAGAAGAGTAAAAATTGGGTTGATGATGTCATTCAACACCACAAAGCCAGAAAATGGCTGAGTGGGAATTTAAATCAAAGACGTTCCGGTAAGGTCAGCCTCTTCCTGTTGTGCCATGACTCCCTTTTCCCCACGCCAACAAAAACTGACTAGTCAGCATAGGGGGCTCGAATGAACAGAAAAAGCATAGATGTCCCTCAAAATGCTACATTGTTTCTGCATTTTATCAACAACCATAATTCTTATTCACAATATTCCCTTCTCATAAAAGTAGCAAAGTATATTCTGAAGTGTATTTTTTAAGTGATTATTACATAACTTATATAAGGAGAGAGTGCAGAGCTACACCTCTCGGTATTTCAGTCCTTGAGTGGCAGTCTAAATCGGGCACTTGTTCTTTTTAAATGGCCACTGATTGCAAGACTGAAATGCCTTTGTTATGTCAGAGTGGTCTAATTTTTTAAAAGTCCCCCATGGGTCACTGTATTCTCTTCTGCAATACAACCTTTCCCAGAAGGCTGTGCTGAAATTACAGTGAACGTTACAACAGAAATCTTATCCATTGCCAGCTTCTCTCTGGGTCCAAGAGCCACTCTGGATTTTATTTTCCTCTCTCTTAGAAATTAGTATCACTTGGAACAAAAAGAAAGTCAATGGTACACTGGCTGTAACCAAAAGAGTATGAGCTGGAGATAGCTCCAATACGTGTTATTCTATTGGACTATTGCTTCTTTCAAATTTAGGGCAGCAACGTGTCTTAGGAGGCGAGCATGAGAACACTCACATGATTGGGGAGATAAATTTCTAGCACGTAGAATTAATATTTATAATATTAGATTCATTATCATTGTCATCACCATGTTCATAAAGCATAGAGATGTTGAGAGAAGTACAATTGCATATTCCTTTGCAACATCAAGAGTTCTGTTGTGTTAACAGCAGCTTCCGCAGTGTTTGAAATTATCCCCAGTGGACAATTTTTACTGGAACTACAGACAATGAGATCCCAGGGTGTACTGTGAAATAGGATAGATATTCATCCCCTGGGCCATCCCAAGTTTTTCTCATTAGTTCTCACTAGATCCCTGTGCAGGAAAGAGGGGTGCTATCTTCAGTTGTCAAATTACAAAAATAGCAACAAAAATGGAGGAATTAAACTAGCCGTGAAGTCATATACTACTTCCATGTAGAGGAACTTCATATCTTAACATAGGAATGCAATGAGAACTCATTTCAAGTCTAACTATACAGTGAAATGATTAAGAGAATGGGGTGATTGATACCAAAGGAGAAACTACACATACAGCACCTCTCAGCCTCCCTACCTCAATCTCTGCCTTTCCTGGTCCCTCATTTCCCAAAGGAAGAATGAGGAATTTCTTAAGAGTCAAGGTGGGGAAGGGGTAACTATGGAGAAGGCTATCTTATTTCTAGCTTAGTCTACTGTTAAACTAGTAAAATGGGCTTTTATATAAATTAGCACCTAGCCTCTAATTTTTATTCAGGTGTAGTGAAATGTCTAAACATAACTCAAGTGGACTGTTCATAGGGCTTACTTTTCCATCTGATTTTACCTCTTCTTTCTGTATGATCTTATTGTAAGGAATGCTTCTTATATCTACTTCCATGACTTAAATTCTCACCTCTACATCTATTATTCTAAATTTTATATCTTGAACACCAATCTTTAGTATTAAATTATTTTGAAAGTTCCCTATGCCAGTCTTTGAAAACCAAACTAAGGCATATTCCCACCTCAGTAAGCTTTCTTTAAGCAAATTCTATTTTTTTTTAACTCCACATTTTCCAGATCATGCAAACCCAGCTTCATCATCTAGTCTTTTTCCCTTGCACATTCTGCCAGGCTTAAGATCTCCAGTGCTGGCAGGTCCAGTGGTAGTGAGTGATCATCAGTCACTAAAGAGATAAGGTGGAAGCTAACTGAGACAAGTTGAAGAGACAAATGGTAGATGATATCATATCTGACTGAATCCAAGCCAAACTGAAAATATTAAGTGGAAGATGTATTTATCACACTTAGGCTACCTACATCATAGCTTGGCCTAGCTCACCGTACATGAATGTGTTCAGAATGTTTACTTTAACCCACCTTGAGCACAGTCACTGAACACAAAGTTACTTCAATAACTGTAACTAGAAGTTTTCCTGTGTCCCACCCAGTCCCACAGCTGCTTGGACCAAATAAACACACAGAGGCTTTTATTAATTATGAACTGTATGGTCACGGCCTAAGGTTCAAGATTCTGGCTAGCTCTTATAACTAAACTCAACCCATTTCTATTAATCTGTATGTCACCACACATTCCGTGGCTTTACCTGTGTGCCATTACACACTCCTCCCTGGACAGCGGGATGGCATCTCCCCTGCCTCTCCTTTCTCCTCTCACTATCCCCCTTGGATTTTCCCGCCTGGCTCCATCCTGCCCTGCCATAGGCCAAACAACTTTATTTATCAACCAATCAGAGCAACACATATTCACAGCATACAGAAAGACATCCCACAGCATCTAACTGACTGAAGACACTGTGGAATGTGGAAAAAACATGAGAAACAAAATAAACTGGCAACATAGTGTGCTGGAGAGTAATTTTTTAGCATTGTGACATGGTTAAAAAGGAGCTGTAACTTGCTGCCACCAGCCAGCATGAGAGAATAAAGTGCTCCTTACCTAAGCCTAGCCTGGAAAATGATCAAAATTCAAAATGCATATAGCTTTAACAAAATCAACGTCAAGAAGTAGTAAGTAAAGGATCAGGGAGGGGTCTATACAGATGACTCAGCAGTTAAGAGTACTGGTTCTTCTTCCAGAACAGGATTCAATTCCCAGCACCCACATGGCCACTCACAACCATCCATAACCCCAGTTCCAGGGGATCAGATGTCCTTATCTGGCCTCCTTGGTCACCAAGCATGCATGTAGTACATAGACACACAGGCAGGTAAAACCCCATACACATAAAATAAATCTTTATAAAATATGTGAGTAGGACCATCCTAAGTTGGAAACAGGAACAAAAACTGGAACCAAGGATAAAAGTCACATTTGGAGAACAGGCATTGGATCCTGGAAAGACATGAGAGATTAATGAGAAGGGAGAAGGGAAATATCACTTAAACAAAAAGAAGAGGTAAACATTTAGGAAGGTTGGGGAATATGAAGATGGGGATATCTTGCTGGTTGTTACTGTGAGGAAATATCCCATGAATATTTTATAGCTGATAGAAAAAACCCAGAATTATTTTTTATTCTGTGTGATTGATAATTAAATCAATCAAGATTTGATTTTAGCATTTCATCTAACTAAATTTCCAATCCAGAATGCAGCTTTTGGTCCACATTTATTCAAATGACTCTCGTGGGTTTAAAACAGAGACAAAGAGACTTTGCAGTTTGGGACATATCTTCTCAACTTATTAAAGACCTGCAGTCTCAATTTGTTCATAGCAGATACAGCTCTCTGCTAACTTTCTCTTCTTGCTCACTGACAGATCACCTCACAGCCAAAGGAACTTCATTAAAGAAAGTGAGAAATCACAGTGAAGGGCAGATAACCAGGCTGGGGTTGGGAGCACAAAGACGAATGACTAAATTCAAGCCAGGGGGATATTACCCTGTTGACAAGCCATGGGTAGATCAGGAAGGAAACATAGGAAAGAAAGAAAAGTTTCCCAGATGAGAGCATGTGAACTGAATCCAATATCTGGGTGACAGTCAGAGTCCTGGGACCCTGGAGTTTTCGCTTAACCCCTACTGTCTCAGTTTTATGTATCTTAAATATTTAGTCTTTTGAACTTCCAAAAGCCGTTGCATTTCAGTAGTCATTTTTATGATTCATCTTCATAAAGATGACATTATTAGTGTTTGTCCTTGTTTTATGCTTTTTCCTAGCAACCTACAACAGATCCAAAGTTCATTGTGTGTGGGGAGGGGGGGTTGGCACTTCATACATTGTGCTATTAACTATTTTCAGAAATCTGATTAAACTTTAGACCCTGTATTTAAAGCTTAATATGTTTTACTGCTGCCAGTAAATTAGCCCTTGATATAAATGTGACCCAAATTTTCAACATGAGATGTATTTGCTATGCTGGTTATTTGCAGCTTGGGGAAACCATTTTCACTGCTCAGTGACTTGCATCACATAGGTAGTTTTTGTACTATTTTAAGCACCTACACCTATCTCTGTTGTGATTACAGTGATTAAAATAAATATACTTTCTAAATGTTTGAAGGAACTTAATAACATTGTTCCAGAAGCATCTGCTCAAAGTCACTAGACTGTGTTTACAGCACACGGAGTAGGCAGCAGTATTCCTGAGTACTGAATCATGCCACCGACTGGGTGTTGTTTTTAGACAGCAAGACCAGTCATTTCTGAACACCCTTCATTCCCCTTGCCAGTCAGCATTCTTAAGGAATCAGGAGCAGTAGCTTTGCACAATTACTTCCTGTTTTTTTTGTTTTGGTTTTTTTTTTTCAAGAACAGTGGGAGGAAAATCTGAATTTGCCATGTGTTGTCATAAGTACACAATTAATTCTACGTTAGTCTGATAATATGTGTTGAGATAGCAATTCTAAGATTATTTAGTCATCGTCTGTTTTAGTGGGCATCATCTGTCCTTTTTGGCGGGGGGGGGGGGGGGGGGGGGGGGGGGGATGGGCTTATTGCTATGTTACTGACTTAAGTTTTGGATTCTCTTGAAATTTGGTACCAAAGAGGAAGCTCTTTTTGAGAATTTGGGAGGGATAATGTTTCAGGGTCTGTACAGCAAGTAAAAGATTCTGTTGATTAATTTCCGGAAGTAAGTTTATTCACAGCAAACACTAATTTCTTCCCCACATCAGCAGAAGCACTTACTCCACCGTGGCATGCATGTGGGTCAAATTCAGGACAGCTTAATCTAATTCTGCAAATACAGATTGAGCTCACTTCATCTTCATTGTGCAAGGGCGATATGGAAGGGCAGACACAAGAGATACACCCTGTGCCCTCACACAACAGATCATCCTATGAAACCAGATGGATAGCTAGCTATAACACTGACCAGAAGAAAATTGATCTTAACACAGGGACATCAATTCTAAAGAGAAGAGAAAAAACACCAAGAATCAGCAGAACCTTTTAATCACTGGGTATCACTTGGCTTTTTTAATAAGTACCATAAATATTGATTTTTCAGTCAAGCATTGTGAATGACCAGAACAGCACTGCTGATTTTCTCAGGTAGTATATTTCCCTTGACACGCCATCAACCTGTGTATTCTTTGCCCAGCAACTAAGCACTTACTGAATGTGTCCTGTGTGCTAAATCTGTCACTGGAGCTGTCATAATGAATGGGATTCAGTCCCGTCCTCAAGGAGATTATTCTTTGGGGTAAATTGAAGAAAGAAACAAAAACTAACAGATCAGTAGATCTTGGAAGTGTAAGCCTGGAGCAAATCAAGGCGAAAAGACAACAGAACATGTACAGAGGCTGAATCTTCGTAGGAATAAGAGACAATATTGGGCTACAGTTAACAGGCCACTCAATTTGAGGTTTCTTTCCCTTAGGCTGCGCACTGGAACTTACCCCCAGCAGGGCACAGCACACAGAAGCAAAGATACAGGTAAGTACCTGCTACCCTTAGTATATTGCTCACCCTTCGAGAAATGTCTGCAAAAGTTTCTGTGATTGGTGGAAAGAAACTTCTGTGTTAAAGAATCCAAAACCCAAGGTTCAAAACCTTAGGCGATGAAAGGGGCTGTAGCATCATGTATGAATCCACTGATGTACCATGCCAGAAATTCCTGCTGGACTCCAATTAACTACACCATCAGGTCTACAGCAGACTGACCATGACCCACCACAGAGGGTGAAGAAGGGTTCCTGAAGCACTACAAATTGAACAAACATGTTTATCGCCATCACCATCTAAACCCAGCCAGAAAGACAGTAGGGGCATTTATTATATATATATATATAATTTATTTACTTTTATTTTATGTGCATTGGTGTTTTGCCTGCATGTATGTCTGGGTGAGGATGCCAGATCCCCTAGAACTGGAATTACAGACAGTTGTGAGCCACTGTGTTGGTGCTGGGAATTGAACCTTGGTCCTCTGAGCCATCTCTCCAGCCCTCATTAAAAGCTGGACTCTAGCCGGGCGGTGGTGGCGCACGCCTTTAATCCCAGCACTCGGGAGGCAGAGCCAGGTGGATCTCTGTGAGTTCGAGGCCAGCCTGGTCTCCAAAGCGAGTTCCAGGAAAGGCGCAAAGCTACACAGAGAAACCCTGTCTCGAAAAAAACCAAAAAAAAAAAAAAAAAAAAAACAAATATTAAAAAGCTGGACTCTATTTTGTTTCTTTGTTGGTGGGTTGGCTTTTATTTTTGTTTTTTGAGACAGGGTTTCTCTGTGCAGCCCTGGCTGTCCTGGAACTCGCTCTGTAGACTAGGCTGGCCTCGAACTCATGGAGATCTGTCTATCTCTGCCTCCAAAGTGCTGGGATTAAAGGTGTGTGCCACCAAAGCCCCAGTAGGGGCATTTTTAAAATATATATATTTTTTTTTTTTTTTTTTTTTTTTTTTTTTTTTTTTTTGGTTTTTCGAGACAGGGTTTCTCTGTGTAGCTTTGCGCCTTTCCTGGAACTCACTTGGTAGTCCAGGCTGGCCTCGAACTCACAAAGATCCGCCTGGCTCTGCCTCCCGAGTGCTGGGATTAAAGGCGTGCGCCACCACCGCCCGGCTTTAAAATATATTTTTAAAAAATGAGAAAACAAAAGACTAGATAGAAAAGACAATAGTTCAAAAGGTTTATCAGCAAAATTTTAGGAAATGGTGACAGGGTAAAGAAGAGTGAAGAGACGCAGACTGGTAGAGAATAGCGATGAGTCGACCACACTCAGCAAAGTACAAGAAAGCAAGCATCCAAAAGCTGAGTGTGAAGACGAGGTTTTACACAGAACACACAAGAATTCCCATCGTGGATGAAGTGCCCTCATGCCTGAGACCTGCCTCAGCAGAGGCTCGGGTCTCAAAGAGGGTGTGGGAAGTGTGGGGTCAGCGGGAAAAGGGGGAGACAGACATGATCTGCCACTGAATCAGGGCATCTGCCAGCACATTTATTAAAAAAAGAATTCACCTTTTGAACATGACAGGATTAAGTGGGAGAAAAGAGGCGTGGGAGCTGGGGTGCGGATTGAGATCAGGGGGTCCAGGAAGCTAGCAATGACCTTGACAACAGGTACCAGTTCTATGTTAGTGGAAGGGCCGCAAGTTCCTCCTGCTAGAGATAAAAATTTGTCTCCCTTCTTAGCAAGCAGGAACTTTCTTCAAGCCCCTGAGGAAATGGGGATTTGTCTAAATGCCTGACCTTGGAAAAAGGACTTTCTTGGGGTGGGGGTAGGGGAGAGGTCAAACATAGAATATTGCAGTTTCTTATATGACTTAGTTGATCCAAATAGCTAAGGCTTAAAAGTGAGCTTTTAGCTAGACTAATGCCACTGTGAACCTGAGTAGACCTTAGGAATTTATAAATCCTGATTATCAGATATCAAGCATATGTTACTCATCTAAATTTTCTAGCAATTTGATGTTAACTTGTATAGGTGTGGGTAGAGTTATTATGCTATATTGTTCCACGATGGTGGGGATTTTTCCCTAAGAATTATTTTGTTTAAAGAGGCTATCATTATACACATTTTCATCCTTCACCAAAGTCTGAACAAAATCTCCCAAGTGGAAAGACATAATAGTAAGAATCATTAAAAATGAACGTAAAGGGTGCTGGAGAATTGTGATACACAAAGTTGAAATGCTGGAACTTTGTCAAGCAGCAATGGTCACAATGCTCTTTTCCCTGGTCACTGCAGTTGTATAGAAGGTTAGACTTGTAATAAAAGGACATTTCCTTATTTCCAGGATGCAATATCCCTCTCTATGAAAAACAGCTAACCCATGAGAAAGAAAGAAAAAAGAAAAAAAAAACTCTCTGCGAAGTGATATTTGGATAGGTCAAGTTACCCTGCGATGAATCTCCTCATTCAACCCACGCCAGCTACACCCTCGACATGCACACCCACAAACACAAAATCACAAAGTCTTCTAATCATCTTAAAGCTTTTTACAGCGACTTACTCCAGGATAAGAATAGACAATTAAGACTTTAAGAAAAGCTAGTTCTAACAAAAACACAGAGAAATTGAAGCAAAGAAACCAAGGGGACCTGAAAGAAAGAAATAATGCAGGGAGTATGCTTTGAATATAAGATAATAAACAAAAAGAAAACTCGCTACATATTCTAAAAGATATTGTTAATCCCACCAACTGAGAGTAAAACCACTACCACAATTTAAAGCCAAATTTGAAGCAAGTTTTAATTAAACACCGACCAGGTGGATGGACTCTGGCCAGATCCATACCCAGGTTCCTGGGAAATGGCCCAGAATCAGTTTGCAGTGGTTTATGAAGGAAAATCCATAACTCATTGCATTTCCCAGCAGGTCCAATCAGGGGCAAGCATACATCCTGACATACCTCCAGCCTACATCCAATCAGGGACAAGTGTACATCCTGATGTATTTCCTGCCTGTACCTCCAGCCCACATGTGATCAAGCACATCTGGTGCAGATGGGTCAAACAAACTTGTTTAGGGGAGTGAAAACATGGAACTTGTTATCTCTCATAAACAATAGCCTCCAGCATTTCAGGAACTATCTGTCCTTAGGCAAGGGGCCTGTAGATCAGAGGCATTTTTTGTTTCATGGATCTCTAAGCCAGAGTGATTAAAACTTAAAATGTAACTTTGGCTCTCACAATATTCCATCTGTAAGTTAAAAATAGGTGAGTGTTTAATGGAGCATTGAAAGAATGGGAATCAAATTTGAAAATCAAAATTATTGAACTTTTGAATAAATGTTTAGCAGGTACTTTTAAAAACCCAGCAGACAAAATAAATAGCAAAGCTCCTTTAAAGATTAAAGGAGAAATTAGGGGACCTGACCTTTAAAAATTAGGAGTTCAAGAAGAAATGATTTACAAAAATGGGGAGAGAGAGATTATCAATGAACACACACACAAACACAGGCAGGTAAAATCAATGAGTTTCAGTTGGGCATGATGGCATATGCCTTTAATCCCAGCCTTGAGAGTTCAAGACCAGCCTGGTCTACAAATGAGTTCCAGGACAATCAGGGCTACACAGAGAAACCCTGTCTCAGGAGGAAAAAAAAAAATCAGTGAGTTTTTTGACTTTTTCCCCAAGGGGAAAAATGGAATGGAATGGGAGGGGGGAAAAATGAGACAAGAGAAAATAGGCTATACCACGATGATTGTGTTGCCAAGGTTAAAGGACTCCAAAGACTCCAGAAAAAAAGAAGGGAAATCCTACACAAAGATCAAGATAACAAAATGGCATCAGACATTTTACCTGTATCTCTGCAGTGTGAAGACACTGAGATCATTGATGCCTCTAAAATGTTGAAGGGAAAAGATAATGCTAACACGCAATTCTATAATCAGATGAGCTATCCATCTAGATTGAGAGGTGAATAATGGTATATGAGGCAGTAACAACCACTGAAAAGTTGTCAAAACATACATGCAGTCGGCAGCTTATACAGTGTATGGTACTGGAGAAATGGACGGCTACATGGAAAAGAATAAACCCTGTTTCTCATCCTGCTCAAAATTCAGTTCAAAGCAGACCAAAGACTTTAAGTACTCAAACTGAAGCTACAGAGGAAAAAAACAGCAAAACATAGATGCAGACATAGGTAAGAGGTTTTTAGAATAGACTCTAATAGTGTAGGAAATAGCCCCAAATTAACAAACTAGATTGCATGAAATTCAAAAGCTTCTGGATAGACAAGGGTAGTTGTTACAATTCCTAGCCTCACCCCCAGCTACATGATTGTGCATGCGCTGCCAAGATGCTTAGTCATCCCAGGGCCTTATGTCCTAGGTAATCCGTGTGCTGTGCGATCATGTAATTTGCGCACAAAGTGATCACGTAATCTATGCGCGTGCATGGTGTAGCTGCGTAAGCTCATATGCGCACATGGGGGGGGGACCTATAAAAGCAGGTTCCACTTATCCCTCCCCCTCCTTCCTGCATGATCATTCCATAGGCCTATGCACACCCTTCTGTTTCCTTCCCTTAATAAACTCTTGTAGTAGGTTTTGTTGTACCTTGTGACTTTTCTCGCATAGTAAACAGCACCGCTTAAAGAATAATATTGCGTCTCTCAATAAATAACAGTAGTCCTCAAAGTGAACAGACAGCCTACAGAATCGGGGGCGGGGGGGAGGGGAGTGCTACAGAGTGGGGAGGCTACACATCCAACATGGGATTAATATCTAAAATCTACATAGAACTTTAAAATGTAAATGCTAATGAACTGACTCCAAGGTTCTCAAAGGGAGAAAGACAATTCCCAATGAATATTTGAGTAGGTTCTCAACATCCCTAAGCCATCAGGGAAATGTAGATTAAAACAGCATTGAGACCCTGTCCTGTCTCAGATAGTAGTTAGCATTAAGAAAAATAAGACAGCAAGTGCTCATGTAGATGTGGGAAAAGAGGAAACCTTATATATCATGGAGACGTGAGGTGGTAAAGCCATTTTAGAAATCAGTGTTGAGGTTTATTTTTAAATAAAGTATAGAAGTATCATACAATCCAACTACATAATTGCTTAGTATACACCTTCAGCACTCTAAGTCAGCAGACCACAGATCCTTGCGCTACTCACAAGAGCTGCAATATTATGGAACCAGCCTAGATGTCCATCAGTAGGTGAATGGATGAAGAAAAGTGATACAACGCACTGTGCAATTTTATTTAGCTGTAAAGAAGAATGAAGTTATGAGATGTGTAGGAGAAGAAACAAAATAGATCACTAAATTAAGCAAAATAAGCTAACTCAAATATCACGTGCATATATGTGCCTATGAGAAACAGATTTGTGTGTGTGTGTGTGTGTGAGAGAGAGAGACAGACAGACAGACAGACAGACAGACATAAAAATACAAAGGGGACTGCAAGAGGAAAAAGAGCTGGGCAACAGTGACGCATGCCTTAATTTCAGCACTCAGGAGGCAGAAGTAGGCGGATCTCTGTGAGTTCGAGGCCAGCCTGGTCTACAGAGCAAGATCCAGGACAGGTTCCAAAGCTACAGAGAAACCTTGTCTTGAAAACCAAAAAAAAGAAACCAGAAAAAAAGAGTAAAGAAATCTAAAGTGAAGGAGAGGAAAGGAAAAAACAAGGATAGTCAAATATATTTGACTGAAAGCAGGAAGTGGGGACCATTTGGGCAAGGAAGGGAATAAGCAAGAGAGAGAGTAGGTGTGTAGGAGGAAACTGGAAAGGACAAATAAAAGCACATCATGATATATCTGTGCGAAAATCATTTCTTGGTATGCTAGCTAAGACATTAACTTAAAAGCATATAACACTGGTTGTTTTCCTGAGAAATCGCCGCTGAAATGGGTTCCGGTATTTGAATGTTTGGTCCTCAGCTGATGGCATTGTTGGGGATGTTTAAGAGGTTGGACCTTTCTGGAAGAAATATGCCACTCCAGGGGGTGGGCTTTGAGTGTTTATAATTGTACCCTCTTCCTGTTCATTCTCTGCTTTTGGGCTTGTGTGCTCTCAGCTTCCTGCTCCAACTGTACGCTGCAGCTTGCTGCCAGGATTCCTCACCATAATGGACTCTTAGATCTCTGGAACCTTAAGCCGAAATAAACTCTTCCTTTTGTAAGTTACCTTGGTTGTGATATTTTATCACGGCCACAGAAAAATAGCTAATACGAGCACTAATATCCGTGAAAATAGTAAGTATATTTCAGAAGGACACGGCCTTTAAATACAAAGGCCACATGGCTTCTATTGGACTTACTACCAAAGTCATCAGTTAAGGCCATGGCCAATAAAAAGTTATCCATGTTCCTAGCCTGCCTAAGTGGAGTTAATATGGAACTACAAGAAAGAATACATAACCAGATCTCTATTCTGAAAAGAATAGTCTGGTAATCTTGAGGATACTAGGTAAAAAAAGAAAAGCATCAGTGGTTGGAAACCAGTGTGTGTAGATGAGAGTAGATGTGGACCTGATACAACAGCAATGGACTCACAGGCAATTTCAGATTTAGAATCCTATTGCATGTCTGAATGGATGTAGACATTCAAGGAAAGCATCAAGATTGACATCCCAGGGCACTCACATCTACAACGTCTGTGGAGGTTTGAAAGAAAATGGCCCCAAAGGAAGTGGCCCTACTGGGAGGTGTGGCTTTGTTGGAGTAGGTAGGGACTTGTTGGAGGAAGTGCGTCACTGTGGAGGTGAGCTTTGAGGTCACATATATGCTTAAGCCACGCCCAGTGTCTCAGACTATTTCCTGTTGCCTATGAGTCAAGCCATAAGAACTCTCAGCTCCTTCTCCAGCACCATGTCTACTTGCATGCAGCCTTGCTTCCTGCCATGATGATAATGGGCTAAACCTCTGAACTGTAAGTGAGCCACACCAGTTAAATGTTTTCCTTTCTAAGAGTTTCTGTGGTCATGGTGTCTCTTCCTAGCAGTAGAAACCCTAACTAAGACCATGCCTTTTCAGTGTGAAAGAGAAGGACATGGAGAAAAGACCAGGCGAGCTTGGGACCTGCTAGGTTTTCATGATCTTATGTGCAACTTTCTTTCTAAACCAGTCATCTATATTCGTTCTCTGCTCTGATTGGCACGGCACCAACACTTCCCTGGACCACGCTGGTAAAACACGTGTGACCTGCTGGCACGCATTTGAAAAGTTCTAGGCATGACAGTCTTACAACTTTCTATTCAGCTTCTTTCACTTAAAATATGCTTGAGTGTGACTCTCTGTTGCTCCATCATCTTTATAGTTATCATTTTAATAGCCACATAATACCAAATCAGATGATACTTTACTTTACTATTTCTGCTATTGTTGACCATCCAGGCAATTTCTAATCTTTGAACTATTTTATATGAATAGTAAAAAAAAAAAAATATGGGGCTGGAGAGATGGCTCAGTGGTTAAGAGCACTGACTGCTCTTCCAGAGGTCCCGAGTTCAATTCCCAGCAACCACATGGTGACTCATAACCATCTGTAATGAGATCTGGTGCCCTCTTCTGGCCTGCAAGGACACATGCAGACAGAACACTGTATACTTAATAAATAAAAATAAATCTTAAAAAGAAAAAAGTTCTTTAAAAAAAAGTATTATATAAAAAAATACTACTATTTATTATTTACCATTTTGGCAAATACTGCTGTAATGAAAATCTTTGTGCACATATTTTTCTCTTTTTTTTCTAGAATTTTGTGTTTGTAGGAACTAGATGATAGTATATTTTTCTTTAGCCCCAAAGAAATGCTGCAGTTCAAAAACATACGAATGTTTTATGGCTGCCTTTTGTTTTGCACAGACTCAGGAACATGTTTTTCATGCCAAATCTGTCCCTCTTGGGCTCCTCTCTGCTCACTGCTACCACATAACAAATGAAGGTACTGTGTTTCACTAGCCCAAACTCTTCTTACTCCAGGCTCTCCCACTATGTCATTACAGACCTGCAGAGCCAGCCAATGGACACTTCTACTGGATGAAACAACTGAACTATCTATGTGGCTTTGATTCTAGTGTCCCTAGGGGTAAAGAAACACACTGGTCTACAGAAGACCTAGGCTCTGAACCGCCGGCAGCTTGTCAGCAATTCTAGCTTGCACCTGTAACCGAAGATCCTACTCTGCTCATGTCTAGACACCGTACATTCAAGGCATTCACAATCAAGAATCATACATAAGAAGAAGATAAATAGAACCATTCAAAATATTGGTGTTTCTTATTGAATTCTGACTTCCCTACATGGCTCTCAGAAAATGATGAAAAGCATGAGCCTTGCAGTCAGGTTTAAGTTGGATTCCCTGGAGAAGTTTGCAATGCCTCTGGATTCTTCAACTTTCTCATCTCTGAAATGTATATTCATATATGTAAGGACTTAGAACAGCATACAGTTCAAGGCAGACTACATAAAGATTTAATCTTGATATTACCTTCACAACTCCAAGGAAATTAGCAAGGGCCTATGAAAGGCTTAGCACTTACTATGACAACGGTTCTCAACCTGTGGGGCACAAGCCCCTTGAGGAGTCAAATGACCTTTCACAGGGGTCACCAAAGACCGTTGGAAATATCAGATATTTACATTATGACTGATAACAGTAGCAAAACTACAATTATGAAGTAACAACAAAAATAATTTTATGGTCAGGGGGTCACCACGACATGAAGAACTGTATTAAAGGGTCTCAGCATTAAGAAGGTTGAGAGCCACTGTCCACAGAAATCACTAGACAAGTAGCGTTTGTGTGAAAGGCATCTGCTGTAGTTTAGATACTGAATATTCAATAAGGCCCGTGTATTAAAGGCCTCATTTCCATGGTGACACTCTTGAGAAGAGAGAGATCTTTAGAAGGCAAAGCCCAGTAAGAAGTCCTAGGTCACTGGAGGTGTACACTCCAAGGGGACTATGGGATGCTAGTCTTCTCATTCCCTTTCCATACCCAGCTTGGAGGTGAGCAGGCCATCTCCGTTATGAACTCCCTGGCATGATGCGCTGTCTAATCCCAGACCCAAAAGCACGTCTGGCTGTTCATGAGCTGAAACATTCAAAACTGTGAGTCAATACAAGATTTTCATTAATTTGATTGTTCTGACATCTCTATCCACGTTAGCTTTTCAATATCACCAGAGGCAGGTATTATGACTCCATTATAAAGACGAGTACATCGAGGTAAGACAGTTTTAGACACCTGCCTACAGTCTCAGAAAAGCAAGGTACTAGAACTGAATCCTGGAAATATAAGTACAACAGTACCTATTTGTTTCATTTTTAATTCCGCATTCTCCAACTTTATTACGGAAAGGAGTGATGACAGCAATGCTCTTGAACATAATCAGTCTTCTGGGGTTCTCTTGACAATATGGCATTTGATTTTCAAACATATGCCCAAAGTGCACATGGTTCCCAACTGTGCTAAGTAGTGAGACATTGAAATCCTTCAGTGTTTATCATCCTACTTCTTCCTAGCTATGGTCTATCTCTGACTTAGTAGTAACTTGTTTTTATCTGGAGTTCTGTGCCCTCACCCACGGGCAACAGTCCGATGAACACTGGCATTAAAAGCTGCAGCTGCTGGGTCAAAACCATGATTGTCTGTCTAAAACAAGCACGGCCTCTTTTTGCCATACTAGTCCAAACCCAGAGCCTCACACAAGCTAAGTAAGTGTTACTTTATGTATAAGGTGTTACTATGTGTATAACTATTTGTAATGTAGTTTACCATCACCAAACTGTATCCCCGTCCCAAACCTTCCTATATTTGATTTAACTTTAGTAACCATATCTTGTGTTAGGGCCCCTGAAACAAGATACCAACTTCTATAAACACTTCCCGTTAACCATTACAATGTTGGAAGTTAACCAAAGCCATAACAGCAGCCTGAAAGTTGCAACTATTTACATCCAAACTTATCAAGAGCTCTGCGTTTTTATCAGTACCATCAGTAATTTTTGCTGTGTGGGTACTAAGTCTTGGCAATTTTCAACATTATTTCCACATTCAAGTCAGAAAGCTAAACCAAGAATCCAGTCTGTTACTTCTAATGGACCTTGACTCTTAAACAGACAAGACAACTAGACTTCTCTCAAATAACTAAGACCAGTGGCTGCTACAGATGCCTCTTAAATTACCTGTGTCCTGTTTGGCTTTCTGGTTTTCAAGTCAAATCAATACAGTTTAGATTGTGTTTAATGTTTGAAGTTGAAAGGGGCAGGGTTGGGCCATGCCTAAGAACATGACCCTTACTTTTGGCCCTAATCCCCTGGGTCTACACAGAGAGAAATGAGATGAATTAGACCACACGGCTATCTCAACACAGGAAGACACAGGGTGCACTCACTCCCAACCACTCGATCTGCGGCCTCTCTGAAGCAACAGAAAATTCATGGAGCAGAGGAGAGAGGTTAACAAAGTAGCTGATCTTTGCTGATGAGATCTCTCAGCTGCTGCTCCGAGGAACCAAAGCTGAGTTCCAGGGCACTAAAAACTATTTACAGCCTTCTACCTCCCACTTCACTGGGCACTTTGAACTGCATCCAAATTGAATTCAACACATGATCTTTTTTTTTCTTCTAATGCCATTGTGAGTTAATGGCTCTCTTAATCTCCATCTTATCTCTCAGCTCTAGTCTGTGGCTGTTCCTAACTCTTAAAGTGTCAAATCAAGGGATATGTGACCTCAGTAATTCTTTCAGAGTTTAAGACTGATAAGAAGAAGAAGAAGAAGAAAAAAAAGTCCAGTGTCAAATAAATGATAGGGTGTTGTGATGTTTTAAGTTGCAGAATGTGGAAATTTGTTTCTTAAGGAAAAAAAAAATCAACTTTGTCCTGTGGTCATCCAACAAATCAAAAACATTGGGAACGAACATGTAGGCCAATAGTCACGTGCCGAGCAATGACCTCTGTGAATAAGATCATGGACGGCTATGCTGTCTCTATGAGTACGGAGCTATCAAGTCACCACCGGTGAGGGCTCTGCCGTGAGGAGGCTTGGTTTCTCCTGCTGGAGATACAAAAAGGTAGGAGATGCGGTCAAGAGCAGAAAACGGATGGATTGAGATAATTTTGGAGGACATGGCTGCCTTTGAAGATAAAATCTCAAACTGTAGGAATACACTTGGATTTGAATGAGAGAGAAGAGCTGAAAGAGAGTGAAACAGTGCATCTGCTTAAAATGTACAAAGCTGGAGCTGGAGAATTGGCTCAGTGGTTCAGAGTACTTGGTTCTCTTGCAGAGGACCCAAGTTCGATTCCTAGCACCCATATAACAGCTCACACTGGGCTAAAGCTCCAATCCCAGGAGATCTGACACCCTCCTCTGGCCTCCTCAGACACAAAGCATGGAGGTGGAGTACACAAACACACCTGTAGGGGAGACACGTGCACAAAATCATAAAATATATTTTTTAAAAAATGTGCAAAGCCTTGGATCAACCCTCAAGATGGAAAAATGAGGTGTTTATGTGGGGGGGGGGGGGTAATCAAGGGTGATAATGTGATCCCACCACTACCCTACCATCCCCACCCCCACCCCCTACCCTCCCCACATTCATCCCTCTACCCCATGGCCAAAAGGAAAATACTAAGTTATCTGATGCTGAGGTTTCCTGACTCAAAAAGGTCTTTCCGGTTTCCCGTGTAGGACTGGGGACAGGGAAAGTGGCTGAATACCCGCAGAAGTTTAGGAGCCATTTGCAAACACTCTGATGACTCAGAGGAATGATGTTGCAGGGCACTTTGGACTCTGTCAATGGCGGTGGGAGAAGAGAAGAGAGAGAAACTCATGGAAGATTAAGGAGGTAGAAAGGGCAGGTTTTAGTGGCAGATTATATATGCTCTTTGAGATGCAGGGAGAATTCTAGGATAACTTTTTTTCCACTTTATATCTGTGTTCTTTTTTCTACTCCAAACAGAAATGCATGTAAACCCCCCCAACAAAATTCTTAGGTATGCCTGTAGTAGAATGTGGTGGTATTGTGTTCCCCCAAAATATTGTGCACGCTAATAAACTTATCTGGGGTCAGAGAACAGGACAGCCACAATATTAAACATAGAGGATAGGCAGTGGTAGCACACGCCTTTAATCCTAGCATTCCAGAGGCAGAAATCCCTCTGGATCTCTGAGTTCAAGGCCATATTGGAAACAGCCAGGCATGGTGACACACGCCTTTAATCCCAAGAAGTGAGCCTTTAATTTCAGGGAGTGATGGCAGAAAGCAGAAAAGTCTATAAGGCATGAAGACCAGGAACTAGCAGCATTTGGCTGGTTAAGCTTTCAGGCTTTTGAGCAGCAGTTCAGCTGAGATTCATTCTGGATGAGGACTCAGAGGCATCCAGTCTGAGGAAACAGGATCAGCTGAGGAATTGGCAAGGTGAGGTAGCTGTGGCTTGTTCTGCTTCTCTGATCTTCCATCATCCACCCCAATAACTGGCCTCAGGTTTATTTTTATTAATAAGACCCTCTAAGATTCATGCTACAGTAGAACATGCCTCCGACCAGAGCATTAAAAAATACTCCCTTTAGTTCACCTCTACTAGCCAGGAAATGTGTTGTCAAAATTTATTGCTATAATTTGTACTGCAAAACCAGAGAAATTGTTCTGAAATATAAAATGGCACTTCAATATTGAATAGAAATTTTCAGTCGGTAAAGTAATTGACAAGGACCAATCTCTCCCACGTCTAATAAGACTCATAAGTTATGATCTTTCCTTGGTCACACAACAGAAAAGGCACAGACCTGAGGGGAGTCAGTACTTCAGATATAGTGATATAAGTAATAGCATTTTTTTAAACATTTGCTCTTGGAGCATTTGAAAAAATCATGAGAGCTACTGATTTTCCCTTTCTGCACATATGTACAATAGGTGAATCCTATTTCTAGAAAATTCATGGGGCTCCTGAGGTCCTGAGTGACTACTTTAAGAGTCTGTGAAAACCAGATCAGCAATCAACACCTGTGAGAGGTCAACCTTGGTTCTATCCATCGCAGGCAAAACGGGGGTGGAGGTGGGAATGGGGGACAAGCTAATAACAAAGCCTTGGGACAGGCAGTATTTAAGAGACAAAGACAGGATGCACAGGGTGAGGCACCACAGCCAGGAGGCACCCAGACTCAGATGTGAGTGGCATCACTGAATGAAGGAAATAATCACTTTCTCAGACGAGACCGTTGGGTCAGAGAAAGCAGAAAGACAATTATAACTAGAAGATAGCTTTGGGTGTTGGCGGAAACCTGCTGTCTGTTGCCCCATGTTCATTCTTCTGCCCACTGGAAAGAAAGCACTCAATTGTTTCTGTGAAGCCAATCCCCAGCTTCATCATCCGCAGCTATACAAAGTGTGGGAGGTGTCCAAAATCTTTTGATGTGAGCCATGAGTTAAGATGGGCACTTAAACTCGGGATGGCCAGGGTGAACCTTGGGACTTGATTGTCTATTCTGGGACACAACGCTCCAGGGGGAATAAGGAAGCCAATGACTTTAGACTGATGGCCACATCTCAAGACTGGCAGCCAGGAAGAAACAAGATCATTAGTCACCTTGATACACAACGGCATTAAACCTTCCTTAAAGCTGGATTTCTTAATGGGCTTTCCAATTCACCATCTCATTTACGGCACATGCTGATTCCACTCACTTGGGACTCTAACTGATGGGACCTCCGCAGAACACTCAATAAAATAATCGTGGATGAAGTAAGAGCTCAATCAGCTGCAGAATTACTGGGAGCTCTAATTTGTTAACTCGGAGTGTACCCTTTATTTCTGTAGCAGATGGATTGTAGTGATTTAAAATACGATAGAAGTGTTTTTCTTTTTGTTTTAAATTCCTTTCCTCACAAGGGCTTTGGGAAATGCTTAAGAACAGTGTATTCTTTCCTGGCTCCTATTCTAGGAAATAGACGATGGAGGCAAGGCTTCAGTGGTTCACTGCCATACCCCCCCACCCCCCCCACCCCCCCACACACACACACAATGTAACATGTGTTACTGAACCAAGATCATGTTTTATTTGCTACCTCTTGTATAATATTAGAAGGACCAGTCTTAATATTATACATCCCGGGGGCTCAGGAGAGAGAACTATGAACAGCAAGGACTGTTTTCAGGCTTTGGGAAATGCTTAAGGAACAGTGTGTTCTTTCCTGGCTCCTGTTCTAGAACACTGATGATGGAGGCAAGGCTTCAGTGGTGCAGTGCCACCCCCCCACCCCCACCCCACCCCACACACAACGTAATGTGTCTTACTGAACCATGATCACGTTTTATCAGCTACCTCTTTTCCTTCTATGTCAGCACCGCGGAATGCAGCCCGGCCGACTTTAGATCCCCTTATTCAAACAACCAAATCCACACCTTTTCCTAAGGAAATTCCCTGTCTAAAACTCCTCATCTTCCTCTTACTCTAGGAAAACTCCGCACTAGCATCTCTTTGTTTTTCAATATTGCCCACTTCCAATCGGTCCGTACTCAGCACCCAGAGCAATCTCGCTTTAACATAAGGGAGACCACATTCAGAAATGTCCGGTGCTTTCCTCTGGGTTTAGAATTAAATGTTTATTGTAGCAGCTTTGAAGAAATCACATCAGACTCTATTTTTATAAGCTGAAAATAGTGCCTGGCACATGAAAGTTCAGTGTTAGCCTCTTGATAAGCAGCTATTCTCTCTGCTTCAAACGACAACCTTCTCTCACTTTGCTTGGTGAAGTGCGCACATCTTCAAGACTGCCTTCAGCTGCTCCCTCCTTTTTTCTAAGCAAAAAATAGCCTCTCGCCCCTGTTCCCCTACGGCTGCATCCATACCTCTGTGATGAGACTCGGTATGGCAGTCCAATTACTTACTGCTCGCCATCATTGGGATCTGGAGAACTTTATGTGCCCAACACAGTGTCAGTCATTGTCTGGCCAGTGCGTTCCACTAAAAACTAAGTTCGTGTTCATTGTCTCCTTGACCATGGGTTCATGCACCCTAAATATTAGCAGATGTCTTCTTTCTGTCACACAACACACAGTCCACAAGCTTTGACTGCAACTCTTTCTTGTGATGGATTGCTGGCCCTGCTAGTTACATTTTCGTACAGCTTTTCACAAGGGGGCAAATGTGAATGCACTGTGCTATCTGTCACCAATGTCATTGCCATTTTTGCCAAAGAGACCCTGAAGTGACCTATATCTCTTGGGTGTGAATTATAAGGAAAGTGTCTCTGTAGGGATTTGAGTAATTCATTCACTACATCTAAAATTGATTTTTTTTTTTTGTCACCTATTAAAAAGGAAGCAGGAAGAGCAGGGCAGTGGTGGTGCATGCCTTTAATCCCAGCACTCAGGAGGCAGAGGCAGCTGGATCTCTGTGAGTTCAAGAACAGCCTGGTCTATAGAGCGAGATCCAGGACAGGCTCCAAACATTTCAGTTTGAGAGAAACCTTGTCTTGAAAAACACAAAAAAAAAAGCAGCTGGGGAGGAGACTCAGTTGATGACGGTCTGAGTTTGGATCCCTATCACCCAGGTAAAAATCTGGACATGGGAGCATGTGCCTGGTTCTGGCTAGTTTTAGGTCAGCTTAACCCAAGTTGGAATCATTTAGGAAGCAGAAACTTCAATTGAGAAAGTTTCCCCACCAGATTGACCTGTGTGCAAAACTGTTGGTCATTTTCTTGATTGGTGATTGATGTGAGAGGGCCCGGGTCACTGTGGGTAGCGACACCTCTGCTGGTGGTCCTGGGTTCTAGGAGAAAGCAAGCTGAGCAAGCCTTGGCGAAGAAGCCAGTGAGCAGCACTCCTTCAAGGCCTCTGCGCCAGCTTCTGCCTCCAGGTTCCTGGACCACAGGGGTTCCTTCCTTGATCTCTCTCAGCAATGGAATGTGACCTGAAAGCTGTAGGTTGAAGTTAACTCTTTCCTCCCCAAGTTGCTCATGGTCATAGTGTTTCACTATACCCATAGAAACCCTAACCATGATATCCTTGTAATTCCAATGCTAGGAGGCAAAGACAGGAAGATCTGAGGGTTTGCTGGCCACACATACTAGCCAAGTAAGTGAGTGCTAGGTTCAGTAAGAGACTTGTCCCCCAAAATAAGGTAGAGATGGGGTTGGGCATTTAGCTCAGTGGTAGAGCGCTTGCCTAGCAAGCGCAAGGCCCTGGGTTTGGTCCTCAGCTTGGGAAAAAGAAAAAAATAATAATAAGGTAGAGATAACCAGAGGTGGTACCAGATGTTAACCCATAGCCCCCACCTGTTCTCGAATCATCCATGTCTGAACCTGAACATGACTGTGCATATAAATATAAACATATATACGTGCATATGACTGACACACATAAACTTTCATACTGAGTCTATGTTGAAGAGCTATCTTTGATATCGATGATTAAATAAATTATTCCATTAAAATCAATTTCACCTATTTACTTTGATGTTTGATGTGGCTATTTTAAAAATGATAAGTGTGTATTTGATTTACATTATGCTTCTATGTCTGCAGATCTAGAAAAGGCCTGTTGGTTTCTTGTGCACACACAAGCATGACCGCGGGGCCGGATGCCAAGAACACCTTGAAGAAGGGCATTTCACACAGCATTTTCCATTCTTCTATAAGGGATTAAAAGGTTTGTTCTATTCCAGACTCATGATACCTGCTACACGGTCAAGAAGCCAAGGCCAAAGTAAAGGCAGAACTGAGGTACTACGTTCACTAACTGCTTTCTCACTAATCAAATGTCTACACTCCTTTTCACTTCTGCCAAGTCCTAGAAGACCTATGTTCTTGACTGTTTAAAATTATTTCTGTTGGGAATCTCTGCTCTGGCTTCTCTCCCCCCATTCCAGACCCCACCTTTTAGAAAGCCTGCCAAGGGTCGGCTTCTCCCCCAAAGATGCTCAAGACCACACCTACAGGGTATTTAAACTGCTCCCTAGAGACCGGTCATGTGGCGTTTCCTCTTCCCCTGGGACCACCCGGGAATGCTTTGCTCACATTAAACCTAGACTTATTAATTTGGCCTGATCTGATTTATTGCATCAGCAGAGAACCCCAATATCGGGGTACAAAAACCTTTCAATTTCTAGTTCACAGAAGAAAATGATCTTGTGTATGTAAATATATCCAGTGAAAATGCCAAGTGCTGATATGATCATGACAAAAGGAAGGAAGGCCACGTTCTTTCAAGAAATTTGTTAAACGTTCACTGATGCAGACACTTCTCTGTGAGCGGTGTGAATGCCCTTCCCTCTCATAAGACCTGCTCTTGAAGCACTTCTTTCTTACCCAAAACTGAAAAGAAAATCTAGTCACATCTCTAAATTTGTCTATTGGATTTAGATGTAAAAACCGGCTGGTTACAGGGTCAACAGAGTAAGGACCCAAAAGAGAGGAAAACCAGTGACTCTGTGGCCTGAGCCCACACGGCAAAATATAAGCCCATAATGACAAAAGACAGGGTCTTCTGGGCTGTCACTGCAACTCCAGTGTGGAAGAATTACAATTTTTAATTCAAACGTAAGCAGAGGAGCATGCGGCATCGGAGCTGCTGAGATCTGAACCCCCCACAAACGCCCATTGTCCATCACCACGATCGTTATACAACAGCTCCCTGAGCGCTGAGGAGAGGAGGTGAAGGGTGGTCGGAGATGATGATTGCGCATTCCAAGTGTGCCTTCCTTGGTTTCAGTGTGTATATATATATAAATCCTGACAGAAGATTCCATTTCTCTCTTTCATTGATTTACTCAATAAGGTTTTAATAATATTTCGATGTACAGGGGGAATATCCCTGTGAACCAAGTTCTAGCCCCCTATCAGACTTTGCAATCTAAAAGAAATTCTAGAAATTCCTTGGAAGAAGCATATTTTGCTCATGTTTTATTACTATGAAGAGACACCGTGACCAAGGCACCATAAAGAAAAAGCAAGTAGAGAGAAATTAGAGTAATAATTTATAAACCATGTTTTTAATCAGTGACAAATGGAAGATCCGTGGGAAGGGGCAGTAAATGTATGCATTATGCAGCCATGACTTGGGTAACAACAGAATGTGTTTCCTACAGTGTCTCCTAGCTTTATTTTTATTTTTTTTTCCCCTAGCTTTATTTTTAAGTGAGGTTCAATACTTGGCAGTTTCTCAGCTAAACTTTTCATATCTATGTAGATCAGTCTATAGCACTTTTTTGGGGAGGAGCAGAGTCTCTGAGCTTATTTCCTATCAATGTAAAAGCTTAAATTGGGGGTTTTCTAAAAATAACTTTCCCCCTGCAACCGCAAACCTAAACTAACATCGCCTCCAGTAAACATAAAATGCACACACACTGAGGGGCGTTCACGCTGGATGTTTTCCGGGTGTGACCAAAAGACTGTGGGGAAAAAAAAAAATGGCAGGAAAATATCTTCTACATTTTTCCTTTGCTTCCACCCCAGAATAGGAAAATATTCACATGGAGAATCTTCAGAAACCCAAAAAAAAAAGTTTTTTAACGCCTAATTTTCCAGCTCTTCACATTTCTAATAATGGTGGGCCTGGCGGGTTCTGCCCATGCTTTCCAAACATTCCACAGACCACTAAAACGGCTTAACTAGAAGTAGGTCTAAATAACTTCTGGATAGATCACCCAGCGCCCTGCGGAGACATCTGGGAGGCCATCCTTCTCTAAGGGGCCTATAACTTCAGGGAATCACACATGTACCCATTGTGATTCACACTCTTTGGGGGACATTAGATGGCATGCGTGGCCATGTAGCTAGGGAGTGGCTAGGGATTCTAACAGTGTTCATTATTATTATTTATTTATGATCTTTATTCTTTGAGGTTATTCGTCCGTTGTACTCCACCACTCTCCTGCCCTCATCTCCCCCTCCCCCCCCCCCCAGCTCCCTCTCCTTTCCCATCAGCACTGGCTTCTGTTTGGTAGTTTAGCTCATGCTTCCATTCTCCCTCCCCTTCGGCTTTCTTCTTCCCTTCCCATGATCCCCTTGCTTTTCTCCGCTATTTTGTTACAGCAGCGAGGAAGGTAAGGCATCCACGGAGTGAATCTAAGGTACCATTTCACGTTGATCTGTGTTTCCCAGGACCTGGTCCACAAAAACGTCTCTGAAGCATTTGCAGTGTTCTTCCAAGATGTAGTCCCGAAGCCCCCCCCCAGCCCCACACTTGATAGTAACCTTTGGCGTTCAACATGGATTTAATATGTTACAAGCATTTAACACGCTCTGCGGGCGTGATCGTCCCACAGAAGCTGAGAACACGCTCCTTGGAGCAGGTGTTCACAACGTCGGGAGGGAACATTCTCTCCCGTACGCCTTTCTAACTAGTAAGGCGACAGGATCTGGACAAACGAAAGAAAAGCGTACAGATGTTCTTAACATTTCACAGGTGCGTGGAAGCCTTTGCAAGGAAAAGAAAAACAAAAACAAAGAAGTGACCAGAGCAGACTGAGGAGCCTGTCAGGAAAGGGAACCGTAAGTGTGTGGAGTAATAAAAGCAGGCTTTGGTTAGAGGCGGTAAGATACGGGACAGTGAGGAAGAGATGTTTAGGGGGCAGTTGGAAGAAGGAAGGGGTGGTTTTAGTGAGTCTGTGCAGAACGTAGGTCAGATAAGAACCTCCCACATTCCGGAACCAGGTTCCTTGGAGCTGCCCCACCCCCACCCCACGTTCAGCGACTCAGAGACAATGCTTCGCCGCCGTCATTAAGATCAACCGACACATAGCTGCTTTGGTAGTTTCCCTATGCGCGCATGCTCCGTAAGCCCTTCTCTGAAGCTCGCCTTCAGGACCTGGCCATCCTTGCTCAGAGGCAGGCCTTTTACATTCCCTTTGATGCTGTAGAATTCCTTGGCCCCCAGTCACCAAGATACCCTTTCCTGCAAAACCCTTTCAGGGACCCTTTCCATGCTGTTCCCCAGTCCCTGGGGAGGCGAAGCTTTGCTGTTGCTGTTAAGGAAGGGACATTTTTCATGGAGACATGGCTTATTCTAGGAATGAGGGGGTTGGAGGGGATGGGGCTGAAGGCTTTCTTGCATCTGCTGTTACTCAGTGCTTTGAGCTGAAATTAATCAATTTGCCAAAGCAGTATATTTCACAGTGGCCTGTCCTGAACTCACCCAATAATTCGAGTACAGGCCGGAATTATGAAGACCCAAAGCTGAGACTTGCCCACCCGATCCTCTTGCTCTTAGTATTCTCTATGGAAGTTGTGGCAAGCTCCGGACACGTGGGGCTGGAGAGATGGCTCCAGTGGTTAAGAGTACTGACTCCTCTTCCAGAGGACCCGGGTTCAATTCCCAGCACCCAGCACCCACATTGCAGCTCACAACTATCTGCAACTCCAGTTCCAGGGGATCCAACATCATCACACAGACATACATGCAGGCAAAACACCAATGCACTAAAAATAAATAGATTATTTAAGAAAGGAAAAAAAAAAGACCCAGACAAGCTCTGGCAATCATATACTTGTTTTGGTTCTCACGGTGCGAGTTAACAGCATGGAATGCACATGAAGAAACTCTGCTTCAAAAGACTTCTTTAACTTTGATGGTATTTCTCCATTGTTTTATAAAAAAAAAATACTATACACTGTAACACGAATTGCCAAACAGTCTTATTGATAAAAAAGAAAACCCAGAGCCAGATATTGGGGTGAAAATTGAGAGATCAGAGATTAGAGATCAGAGATCAGCCACGTCTTATCTCTAGGAAATCCTCAGCCAAAGACATAGCTACTTCCTATATACTCACGCCTATATCCTTTCTGTGCCCTGCCATCTTACTTCCTCTCTCCACCCCGATACATCACTTTCTTCTTTCCACCCAGCTCTGTCACTTCCTGTCTGTCTGGACAGACCTCCAGACCTTTATGGGATTAAAGGTGTGTACCACCATGCCTGGCTCTGTTCCGAGTGTGGCCTTGAAATCACAGAGATCCAGATGGATCTCTGCCTCCCAAATGCTAGAATTAAAGGTGCGTGCTACCACTGCCTGACCTCTATGTTTAATATAGTGGCTGGCTTTTTCCTCTGATCCCCAGATAAGCTTTATTGGGGT
This sequence comes from Peromyscus californicus insignis, assembly GCF_007827085.1. Classification (NCBI taxonomy): domain Eukaryota; kingdom Metazoa; phylum Chordata; class Mammalia; order Rodentia; family Cricetidae; genus Peromyscus; species Peromyscus californicus. Next base: position 17,066,697 of record NW_026294535.1, read on the forward strand.
GCACAAATAAAATATCACTACAGTACACTTTCTATCTGAGCCCTCCACTCAGACCCAAAGCTGAGGTTAGGAGATACAAACCATCCCCTTAGGTCTCTGATGGTGAATGGCAAAGACTCCAGAATGCTCCCTTGTCAGAAGCTGTGGCCATATGGCCCTCCTACCCCACAGCTGTGATATAGGTAGTCTTTGAACCACATAAAAACTACACTGATTAGTACCATTGTCCCTGAATTTCTTTTCTGCCTATTTTTTTTTCTTTTCAAAGATTTTTCTTTGAACTGATTTTTCTACTACTATGGTTAGAAGGGGAGGGAGGAAACCCCCTCCAGAGCAGGTGTTTATTATAATGGCTGCCTCCCACTCCCAGCTGACCCATATTATCTCCCATCTGTCACAAACCTAATTCATAGAGAAAAAGAAATAACACATCTTAGGAGAAAACTTCTTCTATGCATTATTTTTTCTGTTGTATTAATCCATTGATATTTTAATTTTATTTGAATATCTTTATAGTCTACATATCTTACAAAGAAATTATCTCCCAAACAAATTTACAAATGTCAAATAGATGAGACCAACTGTGTATGTAATACCCCAACTGAATAATAAAATCCAGTGAAATGACTGCCTTAGTACACTTCACAGTCTGGCCCCTTTTGAGACAGCCAATCAGACCTGCTAGAATTATTAATTCCATGTAAAGTGTAGGAGAATGATTCCAACTCTTAGTTTTTAATGTAATGGAAGGAGTAGAGTGATTGCATTATCATCCACAAGGCCCTGGGTTACAGACCCAGCATTACAAAAAAAAAAAAAATCAGATTTATTGTATTTATTATTTCTGTGTGCGCGTGCGCTCATGCGTGGGTATGTGTGCCAAGGCACAGATGCGGTAGTCAGAGGACCACTCTGGGACTCAGTTCTCTCCTTCCACCCTCCTTTTCCAGGACTGAATTCAGGTAGTCAAGCTTTCGTGGCAAGCACTTATACCCACTGAGCTTTGTCAATGGCCCTGCAAAAACAAATTTTAAAATATAAATAAAAGAAACCAACTCGTTGAAGGTCTAGTCACTAGCTAGCTAACAAAATGACTTCCATTATTTTCAAAATACCATATAATGAGTATATCTTTTCTAGTTGAAAAACAAATGTCCCTGTGTTCATTATGTCACACACACACACACACACACACAAAAAAAAAAAAAAACTGTGAGAATTAAGACTAAAATGATACTAAGTTTAGAAATAAGTGGTGTTTCTTCCATATATAGTATAAATCCACCTTGTCTCTACATTTTATCTCTGTAGCAACACAAGAAAATTTCAGCTCAGATTGTTTTTTGCAATCTAGTAAAAAAAAAAAAAAATCTTTTTTTTACTTTAAAACATTGCCTGGCTTTTCTTATTAAGTCTGTCCTAACATTTTGTTCCTTGGTAAATATTTTGTGGATGTATCTCAATATAAATGTATTCAAAAGACATTAAGGTTATTTTGTCTTATCTCTTCTTTGAGGATTGAAATGACTTAGTGTCAAAGAAATCTCCTCTGTTATTACCTTCTGTCTTTATCAGATACAATGTTCTAAGCATGTTTTCGCCACGATGTGCTCCCAAAAGTTGCTAGAAATATTTTGGAAAATTGGATCATAATACAAAGTACTCAAAAAATGTTTGGAATGAAGAGGCAACTGGAGATAATTCATTTTATAAGCCAGTGTGTCCTTTTTCAATTTTCTTTGCTAAAATTTTTTTAATACTAGTCGAGAAAGATGAGCAGCCAAGTCGGGATTACGGAGAGAGCTTCTCAGAGGAGGGACAGGGCTCCCAGGAAGGGGTGAAATTCAGCCACCCAATGCGCCTTCAATGCAAGGAACCCAGAATGAGTTCAAACAAGGGAGACAGAGTCTCAGAAGAGTTCCTCAATTTAATAAAAGATTTCTCCTCCCTGCGTTCACCAAGTATTTACTTAGAACCTATTGTGTGTGGAGGAGTGGGCAGACCACAGGCTATGGAGCTACAGCTGTGAACAGAGAAACCCAGGTCCTGAGCTAGCATGGGGGCACACACCTCTAGCCCCAACCCTCAGGACAGTGAAGCTGAAGGGTTAGCTGGAATCAGAAACCATCCTGGGCTGCACAGTAAATATCAGTCTCGTGCTACAGAAGGAGACTCTGTCTCAAAATAAACGAATACAAAAGTATAGGGAATCAAGGGTCTGAAGAGCTCACTCAGCAGTTAAAAGCACTTCAGTTTCTCACCCCCCAGTCTAGTGGCTCACCACGACTTGTCATTCCAGCTCTAGGAGGGTATGCTGCCTCTGGCCTTCAAGGACGCTGACACTCACATCCACATATGCACACGCAGACACACATATGCATAATTTAACATGAAATATATCTTTAAAAAACAACTATAAGAAAACTCTTTTAGGTGAAACGGATTCCAAAGAGATCTTCTCTACCTGGGAATTATATTGCTAATATAATTGAGAATCTATTTTATATTATGATCATAATGAAAATGCAGAATCAAAGGCAACTGTTATAAATATATAGATCCATCCTCCTCCCATAAAAAAAATTGTTCACCTTTGATGAAATTCATCTTTTTGTCATTGAGACCTTATGAGGAGGGGATAGACGTTACTTAGGTCCCCCCAGCAAGTAAAAAATTCTTACAGCAGACACTACATTCATTTGTTAGTGATGCTATATCTCATGATATTAAGAAAGGAAACCAGTGAACTAAAGAAAACATCTGAAGAATGAAAACATGTACATTGTTTTAGTAAGGAGGGATTTAGGTAAGATGGAGGGGACTGGACATTCCGTAATGGAAAAGAAGTCTAGAAAGCTCATGCAAAGTCTATAAAGGTTGAGTAAGTTATTTAAGGTACACCAAGGATGAGACTTAAGAGAGGCTATTCGTGGCGTCAAAGTTTCTAAGGTCAAAGATCAACAATTACAAGGCTTGGCTAAAATAGATCTCATCAAAATTATTTATAAATATCTGGTTTTCAAAATATTATACAGTAGTTAAAAGCACCAGACTGGTGTAACTGGTCTCTTGAGTGTTCAATAATCATACTTTAACGGAATATTAATGTGATCAGGGAGATTTAAACGGAAGGTATTTTCTTCCCTGCCCTCTGAGGTCAGCAAGGTCCCAGGGGACTGTGGGCCATCTCTTGAAATATCCTGTTAAAGGAGGCCGTGAAGACCCCACTTAATGAATTTGAACCAGCATCGAGTCTAAGAGAAAGGGACAACACACAGGAAAGATTTCTTCAGTGTTTCCACAGGAAGTCGCAGTCAGGGGCATTGGCTTATCCTCTCAGAGATGGACAGCTGGTAAAAGAAAGGCTGGAGGAGTCCAAGGGACCCCTGAGGACCAGATCCTCAACTGGCCGAGACAGTACAAAGAGCCATTCATGAGGCCACCTGCGTGTTATTACACACGCAGCAGGAAAGTATAACCCAAGACTAAGGAGATTGGTCACAGTCCAAAAGATTATGCTCCCCAGACTATAGATATAAGTCTGCATGGGATGTTATTTAGACAGCTATATCTCACTAATGACTTGATTCTTGGTTTTTTGGGCGTTTGTTGTTGTTTGTTTTTTGGTTGTTTGTTTTAATGTTGCCCAGATAGAAGCCCTCCGTGTTGCAATTTACAGTGAGAGAGTCACACCATGCAACAAACTAACATGCAAGTTTTATTAGATGGGTGGGGCAGAAAAGCAGACACAGAGGCGAGCCTGGCAGAGCTTACTTTTTTTTTTTTTTTTTTTTTTTTTTTTTTTTTTTCGTTTTTCGAGACGGGGTTTCTCTGTGTAGCTTTGCGCCTTTCCTGGGACTCGCTTGGTAGCCCAGGCTGGCCTCGAACTCACAGAGATCCACCTGGCTCTGCCTCCCGAGTGCTGGGATTAAAGGCGTGCGCCACCACCGAGCTTACTTTTTAAAAGGGGACATAGAACCTGCGCACTGGGACATAGCGATGTAGTAGCCGTAGGACCCTGAGCTGGCCAGCGTATGTGCCTGAATACTGCCAAGCACATGCACATAGGAGGTGTTCTTAGTGGTTGCAGTTGAGGACCCTGACCAGGCCAGCATGATGCCTGAATGCTAGCAAACACGTGTGCATTTTGCCAGGTCCCAAGGGCAGGCCAGTGTAATGCCTGAATGCTAACAGTCAGACATTGGCTCACGGCTGCATTTGGCTACAGCCAAGAGAGACAAGCCCACTAGTGTTTTAAAGTCAAAATTTAATGATGGCTAAATACCTCCTTTCTCTGTCTAGAAGCCACATGGGGAAGGGCATTATGTTTACTTTTAGCCAATCTAACAGCCACCAAAGGGCAGATTGTGGGTTCATCATTTTGGAGACCAATAATAGAGACCAAACAAAAATAAGGAGCCCAATAGATGGAGGGTCTTGTGAGCCCATGAAGAGATTCTAAAAGGACTTTGACTTGGACAATTTAAAATCTCTATCCAGGTACAAGTCAGGGACTTGCTTTCCTCCTTGTATCTAACAGTTGGTGTCTTTTTTTTTTTTTTTGGTTTTTCGAGACAGGGTTTCTCTGTGTAGCTTTGCACCTTTTCCTGGAACTCACTTGGTAGCCCAGGCTGGCCTCGAACTCACAGAGATCCGCCTGTCTCTGCCTCCCGAGTGCTGGGATTAAAGGCGTGCGCCACCACCGCCCGGCCCCAGTTGGTGTCTTTTAGGGGGACTCCAAAACTGTTTCATCCAATACCCCAAATTCAGCTGTAAGAAGCCAGATCAGCCATCACTCCAATCCCATAATGGCAGTTAGGATTACCTCTTCAGAGGGAGAAGGGATGATAAAAACAGGAGTTAGTGGGGGGGGGGGGGGGGAGCTGATCACACAGCTGCCATGACAGGCTTAGAGGCCCAGACACAGCTTCTGAGAGGCAATACCTGGACCCAGGAAAAGCCATAAGCTGACCCCACCCAGTGGGCCCTGCATCTAAGAGGAAATACCTGACATTCTAAACATTCCCTATACCCCTAGACAAATGTCAGCCAATCAGGACCCTGAACCCTGGAAATCCCCTCACCCCAACCTCTGGTATGATAAAAACCCCACCCTGCCTGGGCTTAGGGATTTCTGCTCTCACCGCTGCATGGGACAGAGAGTCCAAGCTCGGAAAGCAGAGCCAGGCAGATCTCTGTGAGTTCAAGGCCAGCCTGGTCTACAGAGTGAGATCCAGGACAGGCACCAAAACTACGCAGAGAAACCTTATCTCGAAAAGGAAAGGAAAAAAGAAGAAGAAGAAGAAGAAGAAGAAGAAGAAGAAGAAGAAGAGGAGGAGGAGGAGGAGGAGGAGGAGGAGGAGGAGGAGGAGGAGGAGGAAAAGAAGAGGAAGAAGAAGAAGAAAATGAAAGGCTCTTTGCTTTTATATACGGGGATTCAGTCTCCACGGTGGTCTTTTGGGGGTCCTTGCATAACAGTAGCAACAGCAAGATAGTTTAAAGAAAATTATCCAGTTTCTTTCTTGACCAAAAGCCAGAAATGGCCTTGGGACTCTCGTCAGTTTCATCCTGGCCAGAGGCCGAAGACGCCAAAGGTGTTTGGGGAGCATTGATCTCTGATGTATTTACTAAATTATGGTAGGGTTACCGGCTTAGGGAGGCAGAACTAAAGTAGGATTGAAGTAGCAAGGAAGGCCTGTTGAAAGAAAATTCCTTCCGCTCAAGAGAAGCTAATCGCCAGCCTGAGCGCTGGCCTGCTATTCCAGTGGGGTCAGGTCAATCTCCTGGCCAAAGGATCGTACCTAGGAAGGCAGGTTGACTTCAAACTACACTGACTAAATGGGATAAGTAATTCTTTGTACTGAGTCAACTGTCACAGGTGCTCCTATTGTACTTTCTTACCCCAAGATTGGACAGAAAAAGAGCTTCCAAAATGTGATGAGTTTTAAAAAAAGACTGTTTAAAACCAAAAGGAATTTGTAAGAAATAGTTCATATATATATATATATATATATATATATATATGATTTTTTTTCTATTAAATACTATACAACTTGTGTTTATTACAAGGAATTCAAATCTTTGTATCCCCCCCCCCCACACACACACACACACACATCACCTTGTAAGGCTTTTATGCAAATGTTTTAATCCCCCACACTGGTAAAGGCTTTGTTTACACAAAGGCCCCCCTGCTACTTTCCAGGAATTTGATGGCTGGGAACAATGATCCTTTCCCCTTCCTCCATTTCCTGTACAGCAACTGAATAAGACTGTGAGGTTGGACCCCAGCCAATGCGGGGGGGGGGGGGGGGGGGGGGAACCACAGTCAGCATCTGAGTTAGAACAAAAACCAAGTGTATACCCCTGTCTCTGAGTGCTAGCTCTTCCGAGCACACCCTCTCGATCAGGAGTAAAGTTGGCCTTATCTAGACACACACACACACACACACACACACACACACACACTTCACCCCTTTCACCAGAAGTGTCAAGATTGAGGGAGGAGTGCTTGTTTATGGGACAGGATCTCACCTTGTAGATTAAGCTGGCCTCCAACTCATACCTCTCCAGCCCCGGTTTCCAAAGTGTTGGGATTATAGGCATTTGCCACCACACCTGGCTTGAGATGAGGACTTTTTATTAAAAGAGCACAATTTATTAGCGGTAGAGATGGCTTCACTATAAGCAATAGTATTAAGAGCTCATAGCTGAAGAGCACAGACCCAGGCCCTTGAGCTGAAGAGCACAGGCCCAGGCCCTCAAGAAATGGGTACTTCTTTGAGAAAGTAGTATGTAAACGAAGTTTTTAAGTTGGACTTGGTCCTAACCAGGAAAGGGGTCTCGAGAAAGAAGGGGGCTAAATGTTCAACCTGTCAAAATCAGGACATTTGTGAACCCCTTCAGGCCAGAAATTTACTCACTGCTGTTTGATCACTGACCTGAAAGTCCAATGGTCCTCTGTGTGAGATGGCACTGTAGTGTAGGATCAATCGTTTTGTGAGTTACAGTGTGTTGATTCTCGGCACCATGCTTGGCAGATACTTTCTGTATGTATAGAGTATAACCCTTGTTAGAGTTGCAATAAAGGTGCTGATGATTAGAAGGTATGTTAATGACTAATAGAAGCTACATATGATTAAGACTCCTGATATTTGTGAAACACAAAAACAGAAAGGAAACCGTAGCCAAAGTATATCCATCCATCCCTAAAAAACAAAACTGGCTCTACTGTCATAGTAGAACATTCCAGAACACTTCTGTATGGCATTTGAAAAGAAAAAAGTGTAACACATTTGGTTAGGATTCTGCTGCCACTCCACCTGCATGGCCACACATGCGCAGTTCAGCAGCTAAGTAAGGGGTCTTGCGTCTTACGTCATCAGTGCATGCCGGTGATTACGTGGGCGCCATCAGCCCATGTGTGGTGCAGTTCTGTAAGCCCACCTGAGCATGTTCACGGGAATCCTTAAAAAGCCGGACACAGACTCCTCCTTCTTCTCTCTGTTCTCCCTCTCCCCCACCCTCTCTGCTCTCTGCACATACTTCTTCCTCAGGCCTGGTTCTTTTGCACGCCTCCCCCCCCCCACCCCATAAAGCTCTGATACTGGGTTTTGTCGTGGTTCGTGACCTTTCCGCATGGTAACCAGAGCCGCTTATCATTTTTAAAACAACACATTAGGCCTCTCAGAGAACAGATAGCACTGTGACCTATGTAGGGTGATTCATTTCTTGATCTTTATAAAAATAATTGTCACTTGTGTCTACTCTCCTTTGTCTTGAGGATCTATTCAAGTACTCTGAGCTACCAGCGTCTCTGCCTACAGACATCCATGCCTTTTAGCAAAAGTTCAGTTCCTTAATTCTGAAATGGGTCCCTTCCCAGGAGCACCCAGAGGCAGAATTCAAGTCCCTACCCGCATGCTCCAATTGAAGGAAACTCACCATGTACCTATTCTTATGAAATGCTCTCATTCATTTTGAGTCATAATGAATGGTTCAAACTTACTATACACAAGTTCTCTTTTCTCGATAATTGGGTTCAGAGTGAAAGCGAGAATTATACCCCTATTTCTAATGCCCAGAAAACGAGGTTTCTAAGACATTCTTAGAGTTGAAAAACAGCCTAAAAATCAACTCTGGTTCCTACATTTAAGACTAAAAAGAAGCATAGAGTCACAGCTACGTAAAATCTTAGATGTAAGGAAACTCCAACAGCAAGGATAGGGTTCTGTGTCCAATATGAATAGAGTTAGGAAGCCATGAAACAGCTTATTGATCAGTGTGGTGATATATTGTGTCCCCCAATATATTGTGCATCCTAATAAAGCTTATATGAGGATCAGAGGAAAAAGCCAGCCACTATATTAAACATAGAAGTCAGGCAATGGTAGCACATGCCTTTAATCCAAGCATTTAGGAGGCAGACATCCATCCAGATCTCTGTGAGTTCAAGGCCACACTGGGAACAGAGCCAGGCATGGTGGCACACGCCTTTAATGCCAGCACTAGCCGTAAAGGTCTGGAAGTCTGTACAGACAGACAGGAAGTGATGTAACTGGGAGGAGAGAGGAAGTGAGATGGCAGAACAGAAAGGCATGTAGGCGTGGGTATACAGGAAGTAGCCCTCTTTGAAAGCTGAGGAGTCAGTGAGGTGAGGTTGGCTGTGGCTTGTCCTATTCCTCTGATCTCTCAGATAAGGTTTATTAGGGTGAACAATCTATTAGGGTGCACAATATATCACCACAGACCGGAAGTGGACAACTGATTGCTGGTGCATCAGAAGCCCTCAATTATACCAGCCATTCTATTTACCCAATGATACTTCCATATAAAATAACTTCCTACAGGCTCTCAGTGAGTTAGCTGGTCTATGTTGCAGGCTTCTGATTCTTATTCCAGTCATTTTTGTGTTGCTTTTACTATCCTTTCCTTTCTCAAAGGGTTGAGGGTAGATAGTATTTAAAAATTTCATATTACTTCATTGTTTACCGCAAGCAATCATTGTAGAGAGTTTCCAAAACCTGATTTTTCTCTCCACCCATGCTGTCTGTCTTCTTACTTACCCTTAGCACTTTGTATGTCCCTTTCTTTTTTTTTTTTTTTTTTTTTTTTTTTTTTTGGTTTTTCGAGACAGGGTTTCTCTGTGTAGCTTTGCGCCTTTTCCTGGAACTCACTTGGTAGCCCAGGCTGGCCTTGAACTCACAGAGATCCGCCTGGCTCTGCCTCCCAAGTGCTGGGATTAAAGGCGTGCGCCACCACCGCCCGGCTGTATGTCCCTTTCTTACCAGCCCTTTCTTAATATGGTAATTTAGAAGCAGTATCCTTGACATAGCATGAGACCAAAGGCCTACACTCCTAAGTGAGAACTCGCCCTTTTCTCTGGTTAGTAGTTAGAAAAAAAGCAACAACCTCGCCAGCTTTCCATGCAAGTTCTTTCTCTTGGAATACGATAACTGCCTTATCAGAAGACAGACAGAAAATAGAGTACAAAATTCAACTTTTCTGAATGATTCTGGTTAAATGCTCAGCCTTGTACCCCATTAATGTATCCCAAGATAGACTGTGCTGATTCCCACCAGGGTTAATGCCGTGTCTATTATCTTCTGACCTTGACTCTCTCCTCACTCCTGCTACTTCCTTGGCAAGCTGTCCTCTGCAGAAGAGATAGGGCAGGCCAAGCAGCCCCAAAGCAACTGGCAGCTGACCGAGGCAGTTGGCAAATGCATTTTCTACTGGCTGTTCAAACTGGTGAGCAATAAAATCATCTCGGGAGGAGAATGAGGTGGCATTCACAAATGCGAATATGAGTAATGTGAGCTTGTCAGGCCTTATGCTTCTAAAAAACAGATTTTTGTGACAGAATTAGATAAAGACTTATTTCAAACTTGCATAACTCAGCATTATGCTATGCAAATCTTCATGCTTTTAATTTCCTGCTAAATTTCATGGTCCAAAAAAATCAACAGATGCTGAAGAAAATTATATTTATGTAAAAAAGCTTCTAATTCAATATGAAAATAATAAAAGAACGAAGCTTTCTCGTGCAACTCAAAGAATCTGGGCAGAATTTTGAAGTCCAAGAACTTCCCCTAGGGTGCCCTGGCATGATGCAGTGACCAGATGAATCCAATACAACCCTGACACATACACACACACACACACACACAAGTGTGCTCTCTCTCTCTCTCTCTCTCTCTCTCTCTCTCTCTCTCTCTCTCTCTTTCAGTTCTTTCTAATACCAGTCATTGTCATCACAACTTTTGAATATCACATTTTTCAAGTTATTTGAGTGTATTTAGGACTTCTGCTGATACAGTTTCAGGTTTAACTCTTATTCATTCCAACAATTAAGGAAATTAAGGAAAACCAAAATTAAGGAAAACCAAAACAAACAAACACATGTGGGTATGTGAGTGTATAGAGTCAGATAAGCCTTAGAAATATGAGTCATTGGGCTTAATTTCTCTGAATTTTGATGTGTGACCTGCTACTCCCAAATTTAGTGGCATAGAAAAGCCACAATTATTTATTTGTTCCTAATGATACCAAACATTAACTGGCCTTAGCTAGTCAGTCCTTAACTCCACATCCTGTATCTGACTCTGTATTCTCTCAGAAGCCAAGCTGGACTAAAATACAAAATGGTACACACTCACGTTGAAGGAAGCTTACCCAGGGCTCACCAACTGAAGGACCGAGTCCTCCTTTATGTGGTCTTTCCATATTATTGGGGCTTCTCATGAGATATGTTATTTTTTTACTTACTGTATCAGCTCACTGTGACATTAAATTTGCAGATGTCAATACACAGCATCACTTCCGTCACATGCTACTGACCAAATATTTTGTGGCATAAATTCTGGCCTCTCCATAAGCCTTCATACCACAAGATTCTATTATATCAGTAGAGGAAACACAACTGAAGGTTTTATTATTAGGGAAGTAATCTCATTGCTGTTTATGAAGTGCCTTCTCTCAGTTGACTTGCTCTCAATGCTAGTTTAAATAAGGTGCTTGTTACCGTTCGAGAAAGGTCACAAGGCATGACAAAACCCAGTATCAGAGCTTTATGGGGGGGGGGGGGGGGGGGGCGTGAAGAGAGAGTGGCCAGGCCTGTTGAAAAGACATGTGAGGAGAAGGGAGAAGGAAAGAGCAGAAGAGAGGGGAGGAGTCTAGTCTGTGACCGGCTTTTTAAGGATTTCCCTGCACATGCGCAGGTAGGCTTATGGAGGTATGTCACGCATGCACAGATTGCATGACCACGCTGCGCACACATAAGACAGTAAGGCCCCTTACTTGGCTACTGAACTGCGCATGTGCAGTCATGCAGCTGGAGGAGTGGCAGAATCCTAACACTCAATAGGAACCGGAGAAACTGACTCATCGCTTCCGGATTTTCTTCAAGGCAGGAACGGACTGAGAATTTTTCAAATTATTCAAGTCAGATCTGATTTCAAGGAGGCCTGTAACTCCTTGGAGTCATTTAAAAGATCCGAGGCCATACAGGCTTGAAAATTCCTGTGGTTTATAGCCCTGTTTGGGATTTACCTTGAACTCTATAAATGTTAAAAATAGCCCAAATAATTTTCCAACAGATCCTGTCAAACGAAGGGCGCAGTAGGTCACTCAGTTATAATTGTTGGGGGATTGAGGGGGGTGCGAATCTATTCACTATTGGGTATAATTGTAGAGGGTGGGTGAGAACTCAACTCATTGATTCTTTCTAGTGAAGTATTTAATTTAAAGATGGTCTTTAAAATCACCATTTATTTGTTTCACACTTTAGCTGTATTTTAATAAAACAGGGTTTGGGGTGAAAATCAGCGACAGAGCACTTGCTTAGCATGTGTGAGGCCCTGTATTGGATCCCTAGTGCTTTAAAAACAACAACAACAATAAATAAACAAAATGATTTTTGCTTGTTTTTATGGTTTTGTTTTGATTTTCAAGACAGGGTTTCTCTGTGTAGCCCTGGCTGTCCTGGAACTCGCTTTGTAGACCAGGCTGGCCTCTAACTCACAGAGATCCGCCTGCCTCTGCCTCCCGAGTGCTGGGATTAAAAGCGTGCGCCACCACAGCTGGCTCAAAATGATTTTTAAAGCAATGAAAGATTCGGTTTCCATTGGAAAAGGCAGGCTTAGCTCTCTTCACATACTAAGTTAGGCGGGTTGTGAGGGAATGTGTATCTATCTGGTGGTGTTGGAAGCCTGTAGTGTGCTTTACCTAGGGCTCTATAAGAATGCAAACAGGTCCTTGGTATTTCCTCCTTGACGGAGAGATCCCAGAAAAACACAGTCTTCTCTTGGATGCCTTCTGATTACTCTTTATCTCACCCTCCTGTCCCCATTCAATGCCAGGATATGAGATGGTTCAATGGGTAAGGGCACTTCCTGTCAAAGCTGACAACCCAAGTTCTAAGAAGGGAGTTTTGTAAGTTAGCCTTTGACCTACACACACACACACACACACACACACACACACACACACACACACACACACGCACTTGCACACGCACACACACACATGCACATCATCAGTCAATCAATCAACAAATCAATTTACTGAAAAAGTTTTTTTTGTTTTTGTTTTTGTTTTTTAATGTCAAGAATCAGCCAGGTGTGGAAGCACGCACTTGTAATCCCAGCAGAGAAAGAGGACTGTTTTAATTTCCAGGCCAAAGGAAAAATACATCCATAAACAAAACGACATTTTGTGAGCACCTACTACGTGCTACATACTGTATAGAAGGCTTTGTCTGCTGTGATTTTGTTCGTGTTTTTTTCTAGACTCTTCTGTTGTTGCTGTTCCTGTTTTTTGCTTTTCTCTTTTTCTAAAACCCATACAGCCTCATTTAATCATTACTAGATAGGGTTCAGATGCCACAGGCACGTCCTTCAGTTCTTCTTTCATCTCATGAGATAAATTGTGAGGCTAATGGTCGATCATGGCGTCACCGAGGTGTTGCTCTTCAAAAGAATCTCACACACTATTTTTTAGGACAACCTTCCTTGGTTCTCACATACAGAAGCTGAGTGTCCTTGCCAGACACAAGAATATATTATGCTTTGGCTCATAACAGCTCAGTACGATATTAAATTTGCAAAAGATGGTAATAGAATGCTGAATAAATGGAAGGCATTTTCATAATTGTACTTGAACCTCTGTAAGGTATTTTTCACAGACTATCCACACGAAATGCCATTGGGCCATGATCTGGAGACGCTACTTATTACAAGCATTTTACAAGCTAATTTTGGACGCATCTAGTACTTTAGCAAATTTTCAGTTTTCAAAAATAGGAATTCTATCCAGAATGGAGTGGCAGTTTCCCCCCAAAGGCATGAATGATCAGACTCATTTTGTTGAAATATTTCAATAAGCTGAATTTAATCTTGCTAGTTTTCATTATCCTCTTCTTATGGCCCCCCGTTTCCAGTTCTGCCTTCATCCCCAATTTCCAAATTGTTTTTGGCACTTTTACACATCTTTTTTTTTTTATAATAATGATGAATTTAATCTGTCTCTGTACTGCAGGGAAGTTGAGAAAGACCTTCAGATTGGAATAAATCATCGTTAGCAACCTAAGGCATTTCAATGGGGCTGCGACATACGTATCTGTCCTTTGGACAATAAGAACACTCTAAAGAAATCTACTCATCCAGAAGTCATCGTGAAAAGTGTTCAGAAAAAACTTCGTTGTCAGTTTTAAGGATGTAAGTCTAAATTACTTGTGAAGTGTCCAGTATGGTAGTATATGCCAATAATCTCAGAACAGAAGAAAGTGAAGCAGGAAGATTGTAATTTGGAGGCTAGTCTGGGACTTGGTCTCAAAAAACATCTTAGAAGTCATGGTTATTGGAGGAGAATCTACAACCACTAATTTACTAAACTAGCATAATCCCTAACAACAATCTATAAACAAAATTGCCCTTCTGTCACAGATAAGTGCAGTCCTCGCCCCCCTTCAAGGAAAGTTCTCCTTGCAACAGACAGAGACCACTACAGAAAAACACAACCAATCAAAATGCAGAGCTGTGGAGCCCAGTCCCAGTGGCCACAACCACAAAACAACCTCCCACCTCCCCCACCCCCACCCCCTGCACCTAAGGTACAGGGAACGAGGCCAGAAGAGGGGCAGAACATATGTAAAAGCCAGAGGATCAGGGAGGTTGCTGTGAGATTGTGTCTCTTAGTAATATCAGAAGCTATAACCATAAACTCTCCCCAACATGACCACCCAAGTATGAACTCAACAAAGATGACCCCAGGGAACATGCCACACTGGATGACGAAAAGCTCACAAGGCCACAACCATAAAAAAGAACCACAGCAGCCGGGCGGTGGTGGCGCACGCCTTTAATCCCAGCACTCGGGAGGCAGAGCCAGGCGGATCTCTGTGAGTTCGAGGTCAGCCTGGGCTATCAAGTGAGTTCCAGGAAAGGCGCAAAGCTACACAGAGAAACCCTGTCTCGAAAAACCAAAAAAAAAAAAAAAGAACCACAGCCAACTGAGGAGAAGAACTGAGATTGGGAGAACCGGCCTTCCCTACAGAAGAGCGCATCAACTGGTAATCCTCAGTCCAACAGTCAACCCAAAACACATACATACAGGCAGCATTATATGGACCAGACGGGTTATATTTCATAATATATATATATATATATATATATATATATGTATATATGTATGTATGTATATTAGGGAGGAGAGAAGCACTGTATTTAAATTACAATCTCAAAATTTTGAAAGTAGCTGGCGGGAGATGCTGCTTATGTTATAGGTCTGTGGTAGAACTCTGGCCTAACATGTGCAGTGTTCTGGATTCAATTGTAAGGACACACACATATGAAGAGTAATAAATATCAAACTGTAGAAAGACCCATCTGATATAACCCTGAAAACAAGAAATTTGAGCTTGACCATCTCTTCTATAAAGCATCAACATTATTTGTTTTTTTTTTTAATCAAGGTTTTCTTCAAAAAATATTAGCTGTCTCCCCTGCACTTTTATGCCTAACAGTATCCAGACCTTTGAATTAAATTGTGTATTCCTAGGTAATAGAGATTGTATTTAGTTGATTCACTATACACTGTAGAAAATAATGCCATGTCTTTTTACAGGTTTGTTTGTTCGGTTGGCTTTTGTTTTGGTTTGGTTTGGGTTTTTCAAGACAGGGTTTCTCTGTATAACAGAACTAGCTCTGTAGACCAGGCTGGCCTGGAACTCACAGAGATCCACCTGCCTCTGCCTCCCGAGTGGTGGGATTAAAGGCGTTCACTACTATCACCAGGCACAAGTTTTTAATATATGTCAAGTATACAGGTGTTTTCTAAACAAAAATGAATCTTTGTGTGTGTGCATATATAGTGTGAAAGCTTTTGACAGAGGGCTTGTTTCAAGTAAGAAGCTATTACTTGAATTATTACTATTCTAATTACAATAGTAAAAAGTAATTTAAAAATTTTATTATATTTTATTTTACTATATTTTTATTTATTTAATACATTTAATATATTATATAACATTATATTTGCATGTTTATTGTTATATTTTATTATAATAGTAAAAATAATAATGTTTTAATTATTACTATTCCTATTTTTCCTTTTTATTGGAAACGGGTTCTTTTCTCAAATCCTGGTTACAGTTTCCCCTCCCTCTACTCCTCCCAGGTCCTCCCCATCCCATCCCTCCCCTCTGGATCCACTTCCTTTCTGTCTCTCACTAGAAAAGAACAGGCTTCCAAGAGACAGCAGCCAGCATCTTAACTCGCTTATCATTTCTACCCTATACCCACAATGGTGAATGTCAGACCCTGTAAAAAGGACAGAGTCATTACATCTGGGTTTCATTCTGTATTCGAATTTCCCTTCCTCCCAGAATCCGTGTCTCAAATGATACCGACGCTGGCGCAAGCATGAACAGCTGGTGCTCAGCATCATGAGATGTGCCCTTCCCTTTTATGAGTGGCATTTGTTGAATCTAGTCAGTTGCAAAAAAAAAAAAAATCCACGGGAAAATGGCGAATTGACAGTGGTACGTTCCAGGTCGTATTTGGGGATGATGATAATATAAGGTTTCATATAGTAAATTCGAAATTATCCCCTTCAGCTCTTTAGCACGAACCTTATTTCTGGGAGTTCACGTGCATTGTGAAAAATCTGTCATCTAATGAGTAATGGGATTCTTAAAGATGTCTCCAAAATGACCATAACTGACTCAGCGGGATCTCCTAAAAATAAGCCTTCAGATGCTACAATGTGGCCAGCCAAGCACACTGAGATAACTGTAGTGCTAAGGAATGCCTGCGTCCATCCACAGTCTAACTATAGAGATTACTCTGCTATAACCCATAATATGCACATCTGTGGATAAACTATGGGAACAGGCGTCATGTTGTCTTTCGAACTTGAACTCACACCACACAGTTTACCATCTGCCAAAGCAAGAGCTATCTAACACTATTGCTAAAGAAAGAGGCCCAGTAACACAATGGCATACCCTTGGCTTTTAGGTTTTACAGTCAACTTGCCTATACTTCCTGATGAAAAAAAAAAATTGTCAAATATGCAAATTAACCCTTGATTTGTAACAGAAAGGGTTACAAAAAAAAAAAAAAAAACAAAATTTTTTTTTTTTTTTTTTTTGGTTTTTCGAGACAGGGTTTCTCTGTGTAGCTTTGCGCCTTTTCCTGGAACTCACTTGGTAGCCCAGGCTGGCCTTGAACTCACAGAGATCCGCCTGGCTCTGCCTCCCGAGTGCTGGGATTAAAGGCGTGCGCCACCACCGCCCGGCCAAAACCAAAATATTTTAATGACCTATTATGAGAATGAGAGCTTATGACCTTGAGACTTATTGGAGCTCCATATCCTCAGAAGAAATACATTTCTTGCTTATTCTCTGCACCGAAAGAGTTAATTCAAAGGACAATGTTTTCCCGGAATCTTACATGTCAGTAAAACTAAGATCAAATATGCTTTCGTTCCTACTCTTCATTTGTACCCAGGATTGCAAAAAGTTTAAGCTCCAGATGAAAGAGAATAGATAAGTATTTTTGCAGCATAAAAATAAACTGCCTATTAAGCAGAACTCTTAAGTGGTATAAAGTTTCTATGAGCTGGTATATATGTTACATCTGAGTCAAAGACCATCCTTCATTTCCCCCCCAAATCTGGTTTTCAACCTGCTGTTCCAAGGCCATAAACTCTCAGAAGGAAGCTCTCTGTAATTTGATATGGAATTTGATGTTTTAGAGGCCCATGGCAGGAAGGATGGAGAGGGGGTTTTCTCAAATCCACAGCTCCTACAGAGAGAAGGAAGCTCGTTATCTGCATCTTGGATTGGTACATTTCACAAAGCCAGAAAAAAAAGAAAAAAAGAAGCGTAAGTTTTGTGAATTCCAATTACCCACTTTGGGCGAGGTGTTCTAAATACCTTCCAGAATTGTTTGCGAAATGCCCATGGGTAAAGGGAAAAGAAAAGTTGAGAATGTCCAAAATGCTGGAGGAAGACAAATAGTGGGCTATCAGAAGCTAGATTAGCCTGGTTTTTCTTCACAAGACAATCCTTCAAGCTTTCCCAAGAACTAAAAAGCTTCTAGGGAGGAGAAACAATAGATCCGAACAGCAGGAGTGTATGGGAAGGGTGCCAAGCAGCAAGAGTCGCTAACAGAGAGTGGTAATTTGGAATGAATTGCTGTTTTGTGTTGTGAAGCACCAGAACACAGCTGGCGCACTGGCTAACCTGAGGATTTGTGGTGACTGCATTGAAATGGTAATGAAGTTTTTATTTTATGATTGCAGATGTTTGTGGATTATTGTTATTAAGCTTATTAGTGGAACAGTACAAATATGAGATTCTTATTTCCTTGGTCTCTCATTTATGGGAGCTTTGTTAAAGTCTTTGTAACCCAAGTCAGGAGAACAACAGGCATGCAACAACCCAAATGTGCTGCAGCATCATCCGATTGCGCTGGAGCACGCATGTGCATGTGCGTGCACTTTACATGTGCATGCTCTTTTACATTGGAGGCAAATTCGAAAGTTCCATTGATGAAAGTGCTTTAGGCAATACTGGCAATTGATTTAATCTATAGCCAAGTATACTGGTTCTCGGTTGGATTGCCTAGCCAGTTCTTGCCATTTATGAGCTTGGAAGAATTAGTCAGTTGACATCCTTATGTCTCAATTTCTCTTTGTAAGAGGGATGATTAAAAAAAAACCTATTTCTTTTATACCATTATCATGAAGATCAAATGGTATAACCTGAATAGAACTGTTGGAAATTAATGGTAGCTGCTACCCAAAAGGGTCTTTTATGTGAAAGGAACTTAAGTGTTTTTATTCAGAAAGGATTGAGTCAAAGAAATCCGTTTTATTCAGTTCATCATCTTGCCGAGTATTCTGTTTGATCAAATAATTCAAAGAAGGTCCACTTCCAAATTTCATGAAGATAAGTAGTTTCAGCAATGAAGGCAATAATAGTACTCAGTTGTTTCAGTTACACATCATCGTATGATCTCCTTTTAATGATTCAGAAGCTGTTAAAGCAGTGGTTCTCAACCTGAGGGTCGCAACCCCACAGGGGTCTCCTATCAGATATCCTGCATATCAGATACTTACATTACAATTCGTAACAGCAGCAAAATTACAGTTATAAAGTAGCCACAAAATAATTTTAAGGTGGGGATGGAGATCACCACAACATGAGGAACTATATTAAAGGGTCGCAGATTTAGAAAGGTTGAAAACCACTGAGTTATAGTCTCATGAAATCTCTCAAGATATTATTACTGGTAAATACTAAGTACTCCAAGAGAAAAATATATCCCTAATGACTTCACTGTTATATGGTTTTCTTCCTCCTTGGTCATCAAGACAGAGCAATATGTGGGAAGAGACACGAACCTCCTCTACGGAACTAAGTCTCTAACTTACCGTAATCATTTCCTTGGGTTAGAAAAATGGACCCCTCCCCCAAATATCCCACATGTAAAGTCATTACCATTCCCATTTTGAACAAGGAAATGTTGACCAGCTGACCAATTACACCAAGTCCCTTTCATACTGGCTGCTCGGCAGTTCTTACCATTTTGGTGATGGGGATGACTCAGAAGCAATTTGGAACCCTGATGAAGAATCCTGTGATTCACTGTCAAATATGTTCAGCATCTAGCTATAAGTTCAAAAGGTAAAATCTTAATAAAAAATTAAGTAGATGTGCTCTCCATGGTTTTCTAACAAAACAATACCTTAAAATAAACCTATGAACAGAAGTAATGGGCAGTAATTGATGAAGAATTTTAAGATTCCATTTTAGGGTTAGGGGATGGTTTAGTGATAAAGAGCTTCTAATGCAATCATGAAGACTTGAATTCAGATCCCCAGAAGCCACATAAAAGCCAAGCAGAGCAGCCTATGCCTGTCACCACAATGCTGAGGAGGCTGAGACAGGAGGATCCCTGATGGGAACTGGCCAATCTAGCCAAATCATCATGTTCCAGGTTAAGTGAGAGACTATTTCAAAAATAAGCAGATAGCCATTAAGAAAGACACCTGATACTGACCTCTGGGCTCCACACACACTCATGAACATATACGCATTCATATCTGCACACACACAAATAGACATACAACACATACGCCCATACAATAATTCATTTTAAGTAGTATATTAATTAACATATAGGCTCACTTCAGTATGTTGATAGCGTATTTCATTAGCTTAAAGTCATTGGAAGCAATAAAAAAAACACAGTACATTATAAAAGCATGAGTTTGCGGTAAGGGGAATGTCAGAGAATTGGAAAGCAGTTGATTTCCCATGTATGTGGGTCTTTCCGACGAACAGCTTCTAATGGCAACTGCATTCCATCTTAAACCAGCATGCATCAATACCATAGACTGCCATTAAGAAGGCTTTAATACAAAATGCAGGGTATTCAGAACTTATGTTTTGTATTTCTATCATCTTAACTTAATTATTTAGGATTTTAAACACTTCTAAATTCAAACATGATTCACTTAAGATAAGCTCAGTCCTCCAGTGAAGATTTTTCCACAGTGAAATTTATAGCGGAGAGTAGGATGCAGACCTAGAGCTGCCAGGGACCACCACATGGAGAAAGACTGTGAAGACGAAGCCAGCCCAGAGGAAAGCTGAGCCAAGAGATGGAGCGAGATAAACAGTGGTGACATCATTGGAGACCTCCGGACTCAACAAAGCCTGGGCTTTATGGCTCTCTGAACCAGCAAGTTCCCTTTAGGCCTCTCTGAGCTATCACTTCAAAGCCAAGAGGGGCTGGAGAGATACATCAGTGACAAAGCATGTGTTTTATGTATCTGAGGCCCTGGGTTCAACTCAAAGCACTGTGTGTGTGCATGCGTGTGTGTGTGTGTGTGTGTGTGTGTGTGTGTGTGTGTGTGTGTGTGTGAGAGAGAGAGAGAGAGAGAGAGACAGAGAGAGAGAGAGAGAGAGAGAGAGAGAGAGAGAGAGAGAGAGAGAGAGAGAGAAGGGAGTGGGGAAATGGATGGACAGACAGACAGAGACAAACAGACAGACTGCAAGGACTGTGGTCAGAAATTTCCGTGGACATAACTGCCTATCTCAAGACTCACAATATATAGTAGTTTGTTTAGAGACCTGAGGTGGGGGAAATACCTGACGAAACCTCTGTCTTTACTGCGTGTCTTGCTGGTCTCAAACTTCGCTGATGGTAGGCCCTTATTTCACTCAACAGTTAGGCTCATAAATTCCTCTGAGCGCACTTGAGGATGGGCTCCTCATTGGGGCACATGGAGAAAGTGTCCAAAGATGTGTGGAGCCTCCCTGCTTGACCTCAGCAGGGCTCCAGAGGAGAGAAGCCATTGAGTGTGAGTGACGCCATCATAAAGCAGCCTTTTGGTAGATGAGACGTCTAAACCCAGAAGGAGCTAAGGTTCTCCAGCCTCTACCTCCTCATTTCCCCACAGCACAGGGCAGGGACCTTGGCAACCTCTACGAGTAATTTTAATGAAAATGATGAAGTGTTCCTTGTAGCCTATGAGTCCTTCCTTCTACTATGTTCCAACATTTCAGTGGTTTTTCCTCTGTTTGTTTGAGCTGCTGAAACAAAATACCCTCAACTAGATTACTTATGGACAATGGAGATACATTTTAAACAGTTGGGCAGACCAGAAAATCCCAAGGTCTAGGCACTCGTTGGTACAGTGTCTGGTTGGGGTTGCTCTGTACTTCTGAGCCGAAGAAGAATGCTAAGCAAGCAGAAGAGCTGAAGAGCAAAAGAGCCTACATCATTCCCTCTAACCCTTGTGTTATCCATGACGGAAAAGGAGTCTTCATCACTTAATTGTCTGATGGCGTAACTTTTTTGGTTGGTTTGGTTTTGGTTTTGGTTTTGGTTGTCTGAGACATGATTTCTTTGTGTAGCCCTAACTGTCCTGGAACGCGCTCTGTAGACCAGGCTGACCTCGAACTCACAGAGATCTGCTTGCTTCTGCCTCCTGAGTGCTGGGAGAAAAGGGGTGCGCCACCACCGTCCAGCTTAACTTTTATTGTTGTATCGGAGAATAAAGTTCAACATGAAGGGGACACAAGCTCAAACAGGAGCATTCTCCTGCTCATAATCTCCACCCCCTGGACTATTATGACACACTGTAATTGTTTAATACTTGAGCGTCTCTGTGCAATGTGTTTGGGAATTTTACTTTTCAGGCCCAAATCACATTTCTCAACCCTGTGCTAGCAATCACTAGCTTCTGAGGTAAGTTTTAGGACCTTTACTCATGTACTCCTGTTTTGCTCATCCCAAAATATTTATTGCACGAACATGATTTTGGGGAGCTGTACAGTCTCCTCTTGTCATGTGGCCTAAGTTAGGAGCCTCCGTATCACAAAAAAAAACAAAAAAAAACTGTGGATTTCTGGACTCTATTACAAAATGCTCAGTCAGGGTCTGAATTGGAGGCTCATCTTAGGCCAGCATGTGAGCTTGGGGTCCAGGCCCACTTCCAAAGGATTTTAATGAGGAACCTCATTAGAGTATAATTGCTTTGAAATATGTTGTGAAGTGCAGAATGTGCTCAAGAGTCAAGGCTGTAGCTTCCAATGATTTCAGTCCCCAGTCCTCAGTCTCCCTGACCCTCATCTTCTCTCTCTTTTCTTCCTTAAAGCAGGGAGAATCCAGGAAAGAGAACCATTGCTGAGTTCCCAGTGCACAGCGAAATTGAACTTTGTCATTTCCATATCCAGTTTTTGGTCTTAAAACATGTATTAACTCTGCAAGAGAAAAGTGGGGAATCTTATTTATAGATTGGACAACTGAGGTTCATGGGAGTTAAAGGTGTTCTCTGTTGCTCATTAATGAGCTAGATTCTGATCATGATGCGTTTGATTTCAAACCCAGGGATTTTTCAGCACAATGTACTCTATGGTTCATTCAAGACCAGATTATCCCTAGCTGCGTCAATTAAATGTTGACAAGTTCTGGAAGTACCACACCCTTGCTAAGCAATCTGTGAGTGGCTCAGCCAGCAGAGTAGGTATAAAGAAGAGCAGGAAATATGACAGATTTCTACCTCATTAGAAAAAAGCTCAATGGACCCTTTGGATAGAAATCTTTAATAGCCGGGCGGTGGTGGCGCACGCCTTTAATCCCAGCACTCGGGAGGCAGAGCCAGGCGGATCTCTGTGAGTTCGAGGCCAGCCTGGGCTACCAAGTGAGTTCCAGGAAAGGCGCAAAGCTACACAGAGAAACCCTGTCTCGAAAAAACCAAAAAAAAAAAAAAAAAAAAAAAAAAAAGAAATCTTTAATACCATGATCATCCTCACAAAAGTATCAAGAATCTTATGTATTTTCATTTCCTGATCCCACAACCTCAGAAATTTTTTTCAAAGAAATGATGCTTGAGTAAATAAATGAAATGCAATTTACATGATTTTTGGATTTTAAGAGGGAGGAATTATAATATTTTTTGTTTGTTTCGCTCAACAAGAGCAACAAGACTAATCATTTGTGCAATTTGAACTTGCAAAGGGCTCTTCATGAATTCAATCATTTGGCCTTTGCTTAGAAGGTATATTCGTGTTAAGTATTTTTTTTGTTTGTTTGTTTTTTTCGAGACAGGGTTTCTCTGTGTAGCTTTGCGCCTTTCCTGGATCTCGCTCTGTAGACCAGGCTGGCCTCGAACTCACAGAGATCCGCCTGGCTCTGCCTCCCGAGTGCTGGGATTAAAGGTGTGCGCCACCACCGCCCGGCTCGTGTTAAGTATTTTAACGCACTGATTGGAAAGGCATCATAAATAAATGTCTCCTTCCTTCAGTGAAAGGGAAACACAAGCATAACCCCAAAGATTATTCTCACTCAAGAGCTTTAAGTAGCTTGTTCTTTGGGGGTGTTTCATAAATACTGACTTCCTGTTGACTATGGGGAATAGAAAGACTATCTAGTGTGTACATTGGAACTGAGAGTCACAGGACCTGTGTTCTACTTGTACTTTTGTGGGTGAGAACTTTATGTTTTCTGGTGTGAGATGTAGAAACAATCCTGGGATTCATGTCTGGGAAGATAAAGTTACTTCAGATGTAACTGAGTAAATTAATACACGCAATGTGAGTATACAAATCCTGAGTCAGGATGGATCAGTAGGCCATCAATGTGACCCAAGTTTACTGGGCCTCCCAGAACTTGGGGATGCAGTTGCTCATTCATAAATGTATCTTCATGGCCACAATTACATGGCTAATCCCACTAATGTGGCAATAAATGAGTAATTAGATGCCAGACAGCGACTGGCACTTCTCTGTGCTCAGTAAGTTCTAGCTGAAGGATGAATAAGAACATAAGCTTTAGGAAAGGGACAGCTGTGTGTAGACTTTCTTTGTTGGGGGATGTGTAGTTTAGATGCTTACAGAACTCAGGAGATATGTGCCACTGGGTCTTCGACTTTCTTCAAATCTGAGAACTAATTTTTTTCACTCTTCCTTTATTCTCCCCTTTCTCCTCGTTCCCCTTCCCTTTTCCTTTTCTCTCCCTGTTTTGTTTTTTTGAGACAGGGTTTCTCTGTGTAGTTTTGGTGCCTGTCCTGGAGCTCACTCTGTAGACCAGGCTGGCCTCGAACTCATAGAGATCCGCCTGGCTCTGCCTCCCAAGTGCTGGGATTAAAGGCATGTACCACCAGCGCCTGGCCCCTTTTGTCTTCTCTTCCTTTTCTTTCCACTAGAATTTCCCGAGTCCCTACATGTTTATCCTAAAGATCCAACAGCGGATACTCAGCGTTCCTGAATTTAAACACACTGAAAAACTACAGACATACCCATGAAGAGATAGGATCACTGATTTCCAAAATAAGCACAGTGAAAAGAATTCATCAAGTTTCAATAATAGTTAAAAATAAGAAAATTTATTCTGAATTTTAAGTTATATATATTAAAGTGAAATTAATAAAATCTTGCTGAAATAATTTAATATTTAAGGCTTGATTTTTTTAAAAAAAGTTAGCATATAATGTCTATGATATATATTTGATTTTCAGATACTTTATTACTAAATATTACAAAATAAAATTTTATTATTTTGAGAACTGCACAGAGGGTCCAGACAATAAAATGTTTACCACACAAGCATAAAGACTCGAGTTCAGCCCTTTTTGGTCTACACTTTACTCTCCTAGCCAGTCTCTTAGCCCAGGCTACCCCCCTCTTGGTCAATAGTTCCTCCCCCCCTCTTCTCACATGGCCCACTCCAAGTCATGGTCACTCTGGACTCTTCCAAATGTCTCTGTCTCTGCCTATGCTGTCCCTTTTATCTACAATAAACCTTCTCCTCCACCAAAAAATAAAATAAAATAAAAAAGATGTGTTCAGATCCTCTCGTTGCACCCACATAAAAAGCCAGGGACCTAACATGTGCCTGTGATCCCAGTGCTGGGGGTGATGGGGTGGGTGTAGAAAGGAAGATTCCTCACCTTGATATTGCTAGCTAGCAGGTCTACCCAACTGGTGAACTCTGAGTTCAGTGAGAGACACTGTTCCAAAAAAATTAGGTGGAGCAGTAGTTAAGGAAGACCCCTGATGTTGACTTGTAGCCTCTATATATATGTGTGTGCATGACCACATGCACACACACATATGCACACACAAACATGTATACACATAAAAATTATCATTTTAAATATTGCACTCTTTATATCACATCATTTACATAAATATTAAATAATTCAAATATTCGATTAATTGATTGTACTCTTACTCTTCAAATACATACTACTCATGGTTCACTATGCTTCTGTTATGTCTACAGATGATTTTTCTCACAGCCATGTATTCAATATTTATTTAGCAACCCCCAACCTTCCAGGTACCATGTCTACAATGAAAACTGTAGACACAGTCCCAATCCCTGTAAACTGGTAAACAGACACAAACAATATAACATAAACCCTTATCGAAGGGGAGTTTCCTTCAGATAAATGTGCTTTGTAACAAACTTGGCTAAAACACAAATATCCTAGCAAATAGGGCATAACTGCCTGTAACGTTCCAGAGCCACAGTTCTGAGGCTCTGGGTGAAATTTGGCTCAAACTCAAGCTCTGCCCCTTGTGGACCTATGACCATCTATAAAAGCAGATTAGTAACCTCCAATTCACAGGCATCTTGTGAAAATTTCATGACATCTGCATAGGGGGAACCTGGAATATAGTGTGCTCCCAAGTGCAGCAGGTCCTGAGACGGTCTGATTTTATCTTGTAAATCAGAAAATTGAATTGAGGGAAGGATAGAAGAGAGGGAGGGAAAGAAGGAGGAAGGAAGAGGGGAAGGAAGGGATAGAAGGAGAAGAGAGAAAGAGGGAGAAAAGGAAGGAGGGGAGAGGAGGGAGGGAGGGAGGAAAAGAGGAGGACTTAGGAAGGAAAGAGAATCAAGAAAAGAAAAATGCCTAATGCTCTCAAAATGACTAGTTCTGGTACATGTGTATGTCTCTGATTTCAATAACCACGTGTTAAGATCTTCCAAAATTATAAAATCCACCACTCTTACTTTTAGAACATTTAGTACCAATCTTCAAAGGACTGCAGCCCTTCCCAGACTCACCAACTGCTGGACCCTACATTGAAGGGTTCTGTACTTGTAAACATTTGGTCCTATGGGTTTCAGAATGTGTACATACGTGTTTCAGAGTGCTAGGTTCGAAGCTATTCAGTGACGACCCACTACCCAGATTCTTAGCAAGGACGGATTGCATTTGTTTTGTGTCTGGTGGGGGTGGAAGCAGTACGGTGTGCATGCATGCCACTGTGCCTGTGTGGAGGTCAGAGGACAAAACTATTCTAGAAATTGAACTCTGGTTGGCAGTGTTGGTGACAAGTGCCCTTACCCACTGAACCTCTCACCAGTCCCAGGATTATCAGTGTGGATTAAGTGACCATGAGCAAAGATGTTGACATAGCAAGAGACAGGAATTGAAAACAGACTCACTCTTTTTTTTTTTTTTTTTTTTTTTTTATAGAATTTTTTAAAGATTTATTTATTTATTATGTATACAGAAGAGGGTGCCAGATCTCATTACAAATGATTGTGAGCCACCATGTGGTTGCTGGGAATTGAACTCAGGACCTCTGGAAGAGCAGTTGGTGCTCTTAACCTCTAAGCCATCTCTCCAGCAAGACTCACTCTTAAAGACATATTCTGCTACCAGTTATTGCTTAGAACTCACAGGCAGTGTTCCATATAAAATGGCTCATTGGACTGTTTTCATTTAAAGACTAATAATCAATTACAAATTATGGTTTCCTGTATTCCAGTGGAGGATTTCCCACAATTTCTAAATAACAGGAACAGCAGCTTCCTTCTCTTTCACTCAACGTCTGAAGAGGAGTCTTCAAAACTGTATGTTACTTGCAAGAATGAGGCAGTCCCTTCGAATTAGAATCAGAGAGTGTCTGCCTCATTTCAAAAGAATCATGGCCTTAGAGTAGCAGTTCTCAACCTGTGGGTTGCCATGCCTCTGGCAGTCGGTTGGGCCTTTCGCAGGGGTCACCTAAGACCATCAGAAAGCACAGATATTAATTTAAGATTCACGACAGTAGCAAAATTACAGTTATGAAGTAGCAACAGAAATAATTTTGGTTGGGGGTCACCACAGCATGAGGAACTATGTTAAGGCGTCCTAGCATTAGGAAGGCTAAGAACCACTGACTTAGAGTTTTTAGCCTGAAGATAGCAGGGTAGTTATCAAGGGAAGATTAGTATCTAGACAATACTTTCATTATTGTCTGCATTACAGAACTTACTGCTTATTTATATATTTGGCCACATGTTCTTTATTTTTCAATACAATATGTGTGCTTAGTGGAACAAAAGTTCACCAATTATAAAGTTGATCAACATAAGGTTTTTAAAGATGAATCCTAACATTTTCTTCCTATGAATAAGTACTTAG
Organism: Peromyscus californicus insignis; assembly: GCF_007827085.1. Taxonomy (NCBI): domain Eukaryota; kingdom Metazoa; phylum Chordata; class Mammalia; order Rodentia; family Cricetidae; genus Peromyscus; species Peromyscus californicus. The sequence continues at coordinate 17,094,135 of NW_026294535.1, forward strand.
TAATAAATCTGTAAGATTACATGAGGACCTATTTCCAAACAATGGGATTTCTTTTTCCATTACATATGACTGATACTCCTAGCCAGAGCAACCACATGCCATTGTTTATTCATTTGTGCAAGATTTATATTTCATAGATGTCCAGGGACTCTTTTATCCTTAAATAAACTACTTTTTAAAAGATATATTACATATAAAAATATAAGAAATTTTTTCTTTTTTGATCTGGTCTCTCCCCAGCCCACATTTCCTTCATTTAAAAAAAAAAAAGTTCAAATAAAAAGTGTCACAGAGAATAGCTGGGATTAGTCAGAGGTTATTCAAAAGAATTTTTTTTTTTTTTTTTTTTTTTTTGGTTTTTCGAGACAGGGTCTCTCTGTGTAGCTTTGCGCCTTTCCTGGAACTCACTTGGTAGTCCTATTAAAATGCAGTTATTGTGGCAGCTGGTGGCTGCTTATTTGACATAAAAGTGACCAGATTCACTATGGACATGCTTCTCCCTCGTACTCTTAACAACTGTTAGTGAGTGCTTTATAGGTAAGATTTGTGATTGCTCTAAGAAGCTTTGACAGTTTGCAGGGTTTTTATTTTTTAAAATAAGTAATTTTTTTTTTAATATTCCTGTAAAGGAAGTACAAGTCATGTATCTGTTTTAAAAGGCTGCAGAACAACAAAGAATATTAAAGGTCAGGTTAAAGTGTCAAACCTAGCCTAGAACGTGTGTGTGTGTGTGTGTGTGTTTGTGTGTATGTGTGTGTCCATGCTTCTCTCTTTTTATTTTTTCTCTGCTGCTGTGCCTCTCTGTCTAGATTCACTTTTTCACTAGCTTCATGGATCAATCCTTGGACAAGCTGTTTCTCCCACCTCTCATCCTCTGCTTCTGAATTAATTCTTTCCCACTTCATCTTCCGAAGCTCTAAGTGCCGCCCCTTGCCTTGAATCTTGGAGCCTGCTCCATATGGCTGGCAAGTATGGATGAATACATTTAGTCCGGGGGCTCAAAATGTTCCCAGCTATGTGGAAAAGGCAGTTGCTGGAGGAAGTTGCAAGCGTGTGCAGGGGAGGTCACATCAGTTCTGATCAACATCCACTGACTTTACCACACCCAAGGCCAACTGTCCGCCCCTCAGCGGCTAACATCCCACAATGTTAGCTCTGTTGAACACCAGGAAGCTCCAGACATTGCTGAACCGGGGATAGAATGTAATTGGAAGGCCGTCAAGCTCTGCCTTCTGAGTTTTAAAATACTAAGAGAAGAGAGGAAGGGTATGAGGATACTCATTAGAAAGTGAAATATGTTTTAGTGAGTGTGCGAGTTTTTTAATCTATGAAAGTGTGTAAGACAGCGTAATCCTACCTAGTCCCATATGTCATTTATTTCTCTTTTCCCTTCCCTTATCTTGCAGTCAGTTGAATCTAACAGTTTATATAAAAATTCAGGCAAGTGAGGACAGGAAGAAAAAACCATACAGTATCGTTTTCTCTGGCTCATTCTTATGCTCTCAATTCTGCCCTTTGATATGAAAGCACCTTGGACCATTGACTCATAAATATCCTCTTCCCAAAGCCTCAAACTCTCACTGACATGCGCTGTGGTGGCCAGAGACAGCAGGATCACAGCTGTATCCTGTTCAAACACCCTAGTAGGTTACTTTGCCCTGACTAACAGGGACAGAGACAAAGTACTAGATGACTGGGTCTGTGGGTTGATAGTTCCCATCTACAAGTTTTCTTCTAATTGGAAGGATATTTTTGCTTCACTAGAGGGGAAAAAAATGACTGGCACAATTGATTGGAGAATATATTAGCATACAATGTCAGTTCTCAACGTGTAAGTAATAACGCAAAAGGGGACAGATGATTAATTCCAGACTTGGTCAGTAACACTTGAATAATCAAAAGTTAGGAGCCAGCCTGAAATTCCCACTGGAAGATGTCAGCCAATTATAACTTCTGCAGTGTTTTCATTCAGACTTGTATGTGTGTGTGTCAAACCAGTTGGCAATTTGCCAACATCGAATGGATTTATCCCATTACAGTGCCAGGAACCAAGATGGGCTTCTTGGAGAGCAAAGACACCAGTCTGGTAATATGCAACTATAAGAGTTGAACCTCAGTAGAGGAAAAATATTTTATCAGCTCTTGCAAATTGAGTACCAAGGCTGAAGTGGATGACTGTTGTCTTATCTCTTTTACAACAAAGAGAAACTCTCAGTGCACGTTTTGTGAGTCATTGGGCTACCTGATTCTAGTTCTAAAGGTGTGCACTTCAAAATTATTTATAAGAACACCAAAAAAAAATTAGGAGAATTTTCTGCTAGCAAAAGTTGGATAAGTAATCAATTTGATATGCTGAGATCAATAACTTCGTATTTTTAAGTTTTCACTCATTCATTTCTACAAAGTCCTCTTGAAATCCAGCACTGTTCATGGGGACAACACTGAGAAGATATTCCCTGTTATTGACATTACAATATCCTAGAAACTGTAATCATTTAATAGTATTACACTCTTTCACTGGTGTGTGAGAAACATACACAGCATATCACTTTAGAGTAATCAGTCAAAATGAGCATCAAGAGAAAAATACCATGAGTATAACAAAGTCCAGACACATACATGTGTTCATATGTACACACACACACACACACACACACACACACACACACACACACTGGGTTTGTTCAATCTAACATGATCTTTTCCTCAGAAATACCTTGAATGTTTATCAAACTCTTGCTAAAATCCACTCGATGTGTGAAATGTCCTGATGAAGGACATTACATACTCACCAATATACCCTTTACTTTCATAGGTGGCCCAATGACTTAGTTCTCCTACACCAATCGCCAGACATACTGCTCCAGGTGGCTTTCACCCTACTGAAGGGGACGGGAACTCAGGAATGTCACTGCTGGTGTTTGTACTTGTCACAAATCTGGCATCATGCTATATATCTTATTTATACGATTCATTTTGTCATCTGAACAACTTGTGTGGCAAGTTCCTTAAAATAATTACATCCACTCTCCAGATAAGGAAGCTGAGGCTTAGCCATTTAACCCCTTCTCCACGAGGATAGGGTCAAGGCAGAGCAAACTTTAAAGACTAGAGGTTGCTCTCATCACAGACCACACTCTCAGCTGCAATCCTAAAATTTCAATCTCCAACTTATATGCTATATAGCGATGGAGCATTATACAGCACATAAAACGTGCTTGAAAGTGGATGGCAGTCTTCTTGGTTAAGGAAACAAAGTGACGGGTAGACTGTCGTGGTTCTTATTGTCAGCTTAGTAAGATCAAGAATCGCCTAAGACAGTGGTTCTCACCATGTGGGTCGCAGCCCCTTTGGGTGTCGAATGACCCTATCACAGGGGTCATATATCAGATCTCCTGCATATCAGATATTTAACATTATGACTCATAACAGTAGCAAAATTACAGCTATGAAGTAGCGACAAAAATAATTCTATGGCTTGGGGTCACCACAACATAAGAAACGACATTAAAGGATCATTAATTAGCACTAGGAAGGCTGGGAACCACTGAGCTAGAAGGCAAGCATCTAAATGTGTCAGTAAGGGATTATCTTGATAGACTTAACTGAGGTGAAAAGTCTCACTCTAAATGTGGTGTCTATAAACGGTAGGATAAGATCCGGACTATATAAAAATAAAAGCGAGCTGAGCCACGGCACTCACCAATCTGTTTCCTGACTCTGGAGACCATGTGACCAGCCACCTCAAACCTGTACTACTCCGAGTTCCCCACCAGGATGGACTGCAGCCTTGAACTAGGAGCTATAATAAGCCCTTTCTCCCTCCAAGCATCTTATCACAGCAAGAAAAAAGGAATGCATAGACTTTAATAGGAACATTTTGTTTATACCACTTTTTGTCTTGGAGATCAAACAGAGATAAAGCAAAAATCTTATTTAACAAAAAACAAACCAACCAAGAAACAGGTACTCAGAACACTAATCTGGGGGGAAACCAATTTATCCCAGAGGTATGTTGGATGGGATGAAGGTTATCTGTTGGCACCTCCTTCTAGGGCCTAATGAGAAGGTGTGATGTTGCCTGTCATGTCCCAGCTTTCTGGGGTTTACAACCTGTGTCTTAGGGAGGGTGAGCATGTCCATTTACCTATCAGGTCATTCAAGCTGTGGCCATTTAGACGAGCAGAGGTCGCTGAACCACGTGGCCCTTTTCAGCAGCCCTGTGTCCCCGAGAGTCTCCATGTTCTCTCCCAGGGTCCCGCACCTCAACTCAATCCAGAAAAAGGTAGTCTGGAGAAAGGCAGGCTTTGGCCAAATGGAAGAGCAAATTGAGAAGTCAAAACTCCACACCTCCTGTGGTATGAGGCCAGCCTTCCCAGCCGCCTTGCAGGAACTCTTGAGTGTACACAGGCCCGTCAGTACAGTGTCAGCCATCAGCCCACGGAGGTGACTAAGCCAGGAGCTTGCTAGGCTGTGGAGGTGGGCTTGCATTTCTCTCAGGATCTCCTACCAGTTGAAGGATCACGAGGTGCTGGCAGAGCCAGCAATTGCGGATGACAGGTAAGGTTTCACCTCAGCGGAGAGCTAGCTTTTCTCCTTTTTCACAAGTGACAAGTCAAAAGCCAGCTATTAACTCAGGAGGCACGCTGGGGAAGTCATAAAGAAAAGCTTATTGGCATTTCATATTAGGCAGAGAAGGATCCCTGAACTCTTAGCAAACCCGGGGGGAAGTCGAAGCCAAAGAAGTGTTCCTCCTTACACGCTAATGATGTTTATCCACACAGGAGACTGTTTCTGCCGAGTGCTTATCTACAATTTAGAGGCCATTAAAATTTAATTTAAGATAACTCATCATAAATGTGTTTTCTAGGGGAAGCTTCAGAGCTCAAACATCTCAGACGTCCCAGGTTCTCCTGGAACTTGGATTCCATCGCCCAGTGAAAGCTCAAGAATAGAGCCAAGGACACCCCACCCAAAGCGACTGACTCCTCCTTGCTGCTGAATATTCAGACACACAGCTGTAGGTGGGAAGTGAGAGGCAGAGAACCTGAGCCTGAAGAAAAACCCTCTGTGCTTTACGTGAACTCAGGCACTTAGGTGGTTGGGGGATGCGTTTTCCAAGAGTGTTAGACACATTTTCTTCAGTCCTAATTGCATTGTTAACATCCGGTAATTGTGAAGACCAAAATTAGATATCAGCTCACATGAAACAGGAATGAACCAAGGAAACTATTCAAAAGTAGCCTGACAGCATTTGCTAGCTGTTCCCTCGACCCCCACCCCGCAGCTGTTCAAATCCAGGTTCCTTAAGGGTGAGAAACCTATGGCTTCATTTCATTTTAGTTTGGTTCTGCTTGGTTTCCCAACACTTCCTAGAACCTTGCAGGCACTAAGGAAGGAGCAATGATGTACAGGGCCTTCTGTGGATGGCTCCACAGTGTAGTATCCGGCCACAGCATCTGTAGCAAGTATAATGGACTCAAGACCAAGACGTTAGGATGTGGAGCCTCTGTGGACATGGCCAAACCACTTACACATCCTCAGCCTTATGATCTCATCTGAAGAAGGGATCATTGGTAGGAAATAGGAAACAAAATTCCATATCATTGGTAGGAAATAGGAAACAAAATTCCATATCATTGGTAGGAAAGAGGAAACAAAACTCCATAACAGGTAAACATCATTAAGAATCTGAACTTGTTTGAGTTTCTCCTCAACTTCTGTGTCTTCGGTACCTACAATTTTGCTCGGCATTCAGATATTTTTCAAATGAATGAATGCTAGCCAAAATGAAAAAATTGTCGTGTTGCAAAATGCCTTTCCCTAGAGTTAAAGTAGAAGTATTTGTACCCTCATCAATCCCAGTAGGTGCTACCTCCTTTCCCACCATAATTAATTCAAATGTTTAAAATTGAAACTTTCTGGCACAATTTTATGTAACAAGTTCACATTCAGATATCTCGGTACATTTGCACTGTGGATTAATTGTTTGTTTCTTCTTGTATTCCTCTTAATCAAGTTCATTAGAAATAGGTTAATTCAACCTCCAGAATGTATTTCAAACCTGTCCACCGCTTCTGCCCAGCCCCCACCCCCGCCGTTCACCTAAGCCAGAGTCCTCTAGTGAGGTTCTGAAGTAACCTCTGACAGGCCTCTCCCACTCCACTGGCCTTTGCAATCCATGATGTGGCTTCTGTGTAGCATGTTTCCCTCCTGCTGTGTTCCAACTATGCAGATTTCTTTCTGTCCCTGACATCAGCCTAGAAGCTGCATAGAAGCTATGTCTAGATAGAAGTGTTACTAGGTCTAGTTAGAAGTGTTTTGCCCTGGCCTTTATGTGGTTGGGTGCCACACATATACTAGGCAGCTGCTCAAACATTCTTGTTCCGATAGATCTTCCCTGATTACCAAGTTTTCTCTACCATATTCTTTTGTACTAGGTTTCTATTTATTCATTAATTCAATATAGGCTGAAAATCTGTTTCTGCCTATGTAAACCTGTAAATATACTTATTATCTTCAGTATTTCTCAGTATAAGGCAAAACTAATAATACTGTCATCACAGAGTTGTGACAAATAAATATTACATAGAAAGATCTCTGATTGTTATGTAGAGAATGCATTTGCTCACTGAACATCAGCTGGTTCGTTTTCTGGTTGTTTTGTTTTGTTTTGTTTTATTCCAACCGCTAAAATCCAGGTTCCTTACGAGTTAGAAGTGAATGCTTTGCTTTGTTTCATTTCATTTTGGCTTGGCTCAATTTGGTTTCCCATCACTTCTTAGAACTTTGCCAGGACTAAGGAGGACACTCCTAGAAACAGATAGTCCTGGAAACTATCTCACTGTGTCGACAGCTCTAAGGAGAAGCATCCAAGTATCTCCCATAGAATGTGAAAACACACTAGACACATATCATCAGTCTTTCCTGACTCGACAGACAACAGACAACCAAGAAATCGATATATAAGAGGAATGAAGATTAAAACAAACAAATGCTTTTGTCAACAACAATGAGATCTATTAAAAATAAAACTTAGCACGCTACTCATGACCACAAAATGGCCTCTCTAGGAATGGGAGAATCACATCTTACATGCCTTAACTCTCCTGGAACTATTTTGTAATTTCAGCAGACTCTCAATGAAATTTCAATGCATTAATCTACGTCATCTGCTATTCAATTTAGTAAGAAGAATGAACACAAAATTACAGTTAGCACTAAAAGTGTATTTAAATTTTTCTTGTGTGATAAAATTGAATAATACCAAAGACACACTAGTGAAAATGGAGTAATTGAAAACAGAGCAGTATAGAAGAGCATTTGTTGGGTGAAAAGGAATAGGATATATAATATGAAACCTTTTGTATAAAAAAGAAGATAATTTGTTTTTACAAGCAGGAACAAATTCTAGAATGATAACCAAGGACATAGTACTGGCTCGTTACCCAAAGTACTAGACCTGTGACCTCAGGGGGAGATCTTAACATAAATGATATTTCTCACTTCTTGTGAGTTTTAAATCACAAGAGTCTCTTGTTTATTTAAAATAAAATTTAAAATATTTAAGTGAAGAGGTGATTCTTTTTTATAACGATAACACTAGTTGATGACTTTTCACTTTAGTGGATTAGATGCATTAACACATCGAATAAAAATTTAAAAGCAGAAGTTGGGACTATCTATCACTACACAATGTTTCCTTTTTAGTAAAAATTGAACATTTGCTCAATGCTTTGCACCCCGCAGGAGGGAAATGGCATCCATCGAAGGGCCAAACAATAACATCATTTTCCCTGAAAATGGCTTCACTGAAAATAATTTTCCAGGAGTGTATTAAATTGTTATTGTTAAACCTTTTAACTCTATTTTTTCAGACTAATTTTGGGTTCTCAGCATTACTGAAAGGAAAGGGCAGAGGTTTCCCATTTGCTCCCCACTCCCACGTGCACTTAGACTCCTTGACGATCATCAACAACGCCCCTCTAGCAGCGTGGTACAGTTCTTACCATTGATGAGCCTATCTTGACACACCATCATCACCTGAAGTCCACATTTTACCCTGCAGTTTACTCTTGTTATTATACACTATGCACTTATATACATTTACCATATGCATTCATATACATATGTAAAGGTACATAATCACCAGTACAGTATCATACTCATTGTTTCCACTGCCCTAAAGGGCTCATCATCCATCTATCCATTTCTTTCTCCACCACTAACCCCTGACAACCATGAATCTTAGTATCTCAAAAACTTTGCCTTTTGCAGAGAGTAATAGAGCTGGAATCACACAATATGCAGCCTTTTCAGACTGGTCCTTAGTTAGCAACATCCATTTCAGTTTCTACCCTGTGTTTTTCTGGTTTGATAGCTCATATCTTTTTAGTACAACTCATTATTTAGATTTACTGAAGTTTATTTACCTACTAAAATAATTTTGGATGCTTCCAACAATTAATAACAAATCTACTGTAAACACTCATGTTCAAGTTGTGTGTGTGTGTGTGTGTGTGTGTGTGTGTGTGTGTGTGTGTGTGTACATTTTAACTTCTCTGAGTATACCAAGTAGCTAAATCACACTTCTTAGTATCTAAACATACATAAAGGCATGTTTAGTTTTATAGGACACTATCAAACTATCTTCCAAAGTGGCTATACCATTTCACTATTGCCTCCTGCAAGAAATACGAGTTCCTAATAGCATATAACCTGGGCAGTGTTTGATGCTGTCAATGTTCCAGATTTTGGCTCTTCTCATATTTATACAGTGATATTCATTGTCATTTTAACTGATGCTATCGAAACCCCTTTATTTATTTTTAAAAAGTAGGAGTATGGAAGTCTAAGAGGAAAAGTTCACTTAAAACACCAACACTGGAAATAAACACCAAAGGCAGTGAAGCCCCCAGTTCCACAGGGCGACTAGCGTTGGCAAGACTAATTTTTAATTCATAGATTGATGAGCTTCATTATTAAATAGAGTAAGTACCATTGAACAATCATTTATCCCAGATTCTTTCAGGGTATTTAATTGACTACGGATAAGAGGGAATCAATTCCTACTGCCCTTAACACAGCATGCACAGCCATCCTGACTGTGGTAAGTCTCCACATTCTGTTTCTTTACTGAATCTATCAACCAATGGTAGCTCTTCAATTCCCATGCGATATAGCTCAAAATCACAGACAGCCCTACCCGTCTCTGTCAGAAATAGGAAGTAACCCAAAGAAGACACCCTAACCATTTTTCTATATTACATTCAGAATTAGTACCCAGAGAGGTATGCATACACGTATTTCTACATCAAAATAGAAGGAACCCTGTAATAATTTAGCCCTAGACATGGAAGCTCATGGAATTTCAGTATGTAAACATTTTAGCCAAATAAGCGGTATCCCTGAGGCCACCTGCAATGTCTTCTCCCGGAACTGCCTTCTGGGAGGAAGCAGTCCGCAGTGGGCAAGCAGCACAAAGCATGGTCAGAGTGTCTACTCGGGGATTCAGCAGACATAGCAACCTGTGCCTGCCTGCACAGCGGCAGATTTGCTGACACCACACATTCACAACAAGAGGAAGTTTCCTGTTCCTTTCACAGAACTTTGTAACCTTGGTTTCTAGGGCTCCTTGTTTTGAAAAAAAAAAAAAAAAGAAAAAGAAAAAAGAAAAGAAAAAAATTACTTCCTGTTCATTTCTCTACTAAAAGAAGAATCTCATTAAATATATGGTTAGGAAACGAACATACTTCACATTGAGAGACATGCAAGTGATATTTTTTGTTGTTTTCCTTGAACTTAAAATACACTCACACATGATTGTTTTCCTCTCAATGAGCATGCATTTGAGAGAGAGAAGTAAAGCCCTACTGTTTTCTGGGTGCTTTTAAGATGTGTTCAGTACCATGAAGAAGGAACAAACCACGTAATTGTGACTATTACTATGGCAACTGACAAAATTTTCAAATTGAAATGCCCACTCTCAAGGCTGCCCACACAGAGCTCCTGTGAGCTAGCTCCACCCCTTACAGCATGCTCTCAGGGGAGGAAGGTCAGGCCTGCTTGTCTGCCACAGTGAAAACTACCTGTGTTAACTCTGCTGCCTGATGACGGCATCTCTTGCAGCACTCCATTCAAAAATGGAGACCAAAGAGCTCTGGTGTAGAACCTCCATGCAGAGCCTGAAGCAAGCACAGGCCTAAATTAGCAACACCGTCCATATGTTTCTTCTCTGTGCGCTGGAAGTCATGAAAATAAAGTGCTCCAAAAATAATTATCCTATCACACAATGATCTTCTCTTTTCTTGTGAATCATACCATCCTTTTAGTCAGTCTGATTTAATTTTCCAAAACCAACTCCCTCATATCCGAGAGAGCCTTTCCTCAAATAAATGCCAGGCAGGAAAACCGATATGTAATAGAATTGTAAATGTTGTAAATGGTTCTGTTTAAATTTGGATGGAATGTTCTGTTTTGTTTTGAGAGACAACAGAACTTTAGGAATCTCCCAGCTCATGTGGCCAGGCACTGATAAGGCAAGAGTCAGGAGCGAGCGCGCGCTAAGGACATTTGGGAAAAGCTGTAAGGATGAAGCAAATGAGAAGCATAACCGGGGCTCTGCCCACGCACCCCTCTTATGGGGGAGAAAGAAGCCATAGGACTGAACTCCACTTGCTCAGCATCGCTGCTGCGTCACTTTCTCTTCCTGCTTCGGGCTCAACAGAAACAGGAACTATTTGGGCGTGGAGCATGAGGGGGGTGGGTAACCACAGAAAGTGATCGCATCTTCTTAATGGGATTAGCGTTTAAAAGGCAAACTGGGGTGGGGGGCGGGGCGAGGTACGTACACACTACCGGTCAACCTAGGGTGTGGTTCCTCCGGGGCTGTATACCTTGGGTTTTTTTGTGGTGGTTCGGACTTTTTGTTTTTTGAGGCAAGGTTTCTCAATGATTAGGGTAGGTTGGGTAGGCAGTAAGTCCTAGGGATCCACCCACTGTCTTCCTTTCCAACTACTGCACTGGGAATGACATGTCCAGGTCACGCTATTTCTTGTTTCTTTACATCGCTTCTGGGCGCCAAACTCAGGTCATCCAATTTATCAGGCAAACATTTTCCCAGTGGAGCCATTTCCCAGACAACATATGAAGCTTTCTTCTGCTTAAGCTACGAAGTTAGGTGACATCACTTCTTGAATGGAAATTGTCTTAACTAGAAGCCACGATAGGATCACAAGCAGAACATGGGAAGCCCAGCCAGCACTCACACGGATTCCGTGGGCATATTTGCTCCATCTCAACTTCGGGCGAGTCATGGTCATCGCCATGATTCTGCAAAAGAGCAAACGGTACACAGGAGGCTGAGCACTTCTAAGGAGAAGAATTGAGCTAGAATCTTAGCGAGAAATCTGTTTTCAGATTTTAACAAAAGGATTTAAAGATTTCCCCCCCCCCCCAACAAAATCACCATGTTTTCGTTTGGAAGCGGATGACTTAAAAAACAAACAAACAAACAAGCAAAATGAAATGCATGATCCCCTCCCCCACCTGCGCAGGAATTTAAGCTGGCTTGATCGGCTGTTGGTCTTGTACAAGCACCTTATAGATTTGGGCAGCACTAATTTGTAGATTATAATATTTTTTGAGAGGGCATGAAGTTGAGGGAGGTGTATTAGGAAGGGTCCAGAGAGGCATTTTGGAGTCACGGGACAACTATTTAATGGAAGGGTATTTCTACAGTTGGAAGAAAATGCCACCAATGTATGGTTCAGACAATGAGGTCCCAAGTGTTAAGACTCCTATAACCAGCCCTTCCCATACCTAAGTGACATACCTTGGGCAAAATACAATGACTTAATTATTTGGAATCCATTGCTAGGAAATACAGACTATTTTAAAATAGCTACTTTGTCAGTAACTTCAACTGTTTGCCATAGAAACTTTCTGTACTAATTTTCTAGAACTGCTCCAGTCAACTGCTACTCAGTAGCTTAAAACACTAACTTAATGTTCTCTAGCTCAGTCAAGGGCTGACTGCTATGATTCTCATCAAGGTGACTGCAAGCTGCAGTTGGAAATTCTAGGAAAGAAACTGTTTTGTGGCCATTTGAATGATTCATGAAATGTAACTCGTTGTAAGGATAAAATGAAAGTCCCCATTGTCATACTTCTGAAACAGAGGTCCGGTCCTAGATCACAGATGCCACTATTTCTGGGCTCGTGGCTCCCTTTCTCCATTTTCTCAGCAGACTGAGTCCTTCAAATCCATCTTCTTCTTCCATCTCCTCTTGAAATCCCAACTGATAAAGGCTCTTCCCTTCTCAGGACTCAGACAATTATCATCAAGCTTGTACACTCAGTCTTGGGCAGCTTCCTGATCTCAAGCTCTTATCTTCTAAATACGTCTGCAAGGGTTCTTTGCCACTGTAGTATACAAGTCTGCACAGTTCCTTATATTCACATGTAGCTCTGGAGACGTAGGGCTTGGACATCTTTGTGGGAACATTACTTTGATTCTACAACCCCTTCATGAATTGGAAAACAATTGGAAAGTTTTATCCATTACCCATATTCTCTTGTAAGAGCTTTATTAAGATATAATTAAGGCACATCAAACTACATAACATTTGTTAAAAAATTTATGGTGATTTTATGTACATGGGTGTTTTACCTGCATTTATGTCTGTGTACCACGTGCATGCCTGGTGCTGAAGGATGCCAGAAGAGGACATTGTCTTCCCCAGAAACTGGAGTTAGAGATGGTTGTGAGACTCCATATAGGTCCTTGAAATTGAACCTAAAAGACCACTGAGTCTTCTTGCTAGCTCTATCTTGTTTGTTTTTGAACAGCCTTAGGTAACTCAAGCAGGCCTTTAACTAATGCATTATGTACCTAAAGGTGGCCTTAAACTCTGATCCTCATGCCTTTACTTACTGAACCTTACTGAACACTGAAATTACAGGCATGCACCACCAACCCTGGCTAGTAAATGGTACATCTTTAAAATGAACTCTTTGGAAGCATATAGTATTTACCCATGAACCCGTCACCATAATCAAGACAATTGATGTGTTCATTCATCATCCCCCAAATTTCTTCATGCCCCTTGATAGTTCACTCTTTCCTCCTGGAACCCATCACGAGGCATGGCATCATTATTATTATACATAAATACATATACTTTTCTAGAATTGCATATAAAGAGAAATACAGAGAATATGTATTTTGTTTCTTTCATCTGGCTTCCTTTGCTCAACATGTTGATTTTAAAAATTACATTGTGGTATAAATCAATAATACTATTTGACCTTGCCATCCCACCCTCCGATACTATGATATATTATTTCTAGCTGGAACAATGTGTTAGGAAGAGAGGGGAAGGAAGAGGGGTGACTAAAATCAACTCCTTCTTTTCTAACTCCCTAATCCAGTCCAAAGTTTCAAAAGTAGATACAAACCTCAGGAGAAATGAGACATTGGAAACCTATGGCATTAAAAAATATTGTGTTATAATAGTTTACTTGAGATATGTAAGAAATTACCCTCAGGACAGTAAAGCTTAAAACAGCATTCACTTTCCTGTCTGATCTGGTCACTAGTCTGATCTGGTCTTCGCCGGACAATTTATTTGCTAGGAGTGGCTGGGTGTCCTAAGTCAGTGTGTAGATTGGCCAGGGGCTGAATCAATGGCTAGTGTTTGGCAAGATCATCTATTGCTGCTGGCTGCCTGTGGGTGAACAAGACCACTAGCCAGGGATTGTCAGCAAGTTAGTCTAGAGTTTTATTTACCTGACTGTAATCTCAGGGTCCCTAAGAGCAGCAAGAATAAGGTACAAAACACAAACACTTTAATTTCTTTGTTACTGCCCCCATTGGACACAGGAAATCACATGACCAAGTCTAGTTTGTAGTTAAGAAACCCGCCCTACCTCTTGAAGGGAATAACTGTGAAGAAATTGCAAAGGGGCATTCATGCAGGTAGAGGATTTTGTAGCCACTTCTGCATTTACACATCTATGTCTCTCTTCTTTCATTAGGTCCATGTCCTTACAACCCATCGATGCCTCAAGCTACAGCTCAATCTCAGTTTCCATGTCTATCACTCCACAGAATCGACTCTATTCTCTCCTACCAGTGACCTATTTTGTGCTAAAGCCAGAGGACTCTTCTTACTCATCATCTCATTTGGCGTCTTGGCATCATTTGACATGCTCTTCACTGTTGGTCTCGCCTTCCTGCTCTTTAGTTTTCTACTTACTACTTTCTTCAGGGTCTCATTTATGTAAAAAGCATACACAATAGTGCCCGGCACAAACAGCCACTGAAACTTGGTTTATTGGTGTGGGGTGCTAAGGAGATGGTTCCGTGAACAAGAGTACTTACTCGGCAAGCAGGAAGACTTGAGTTCAAACCCCAGCCCCCACATGAAAAAGCCTGGGACCCCAGCACTAATGGACAAAGACGGTTGGATCCCAGGAGCTCACTGGCCAGCAGCCTAGCCAAAATAGTTACATGTCAGGTTCACTAGAGCTACTGGGAATAAGGTGAAAAGTGATAGAGAAATATACCCAACATCCTCCTCTGGCCTATTTATGGAGGTTCATGGGCATGTACTCCTGTGCACACACCCAAACTCACATACACACGTACCATACACAGATGCAAACTCCGTAAATAATTGTTTTTTTTTTTAATGGATGATTGAGGAAAGAAATAAAAAAACAAGTGAAATAAGATTACATTCCTCACTCACTGGTGACTTAGGGTTTACAAAGGTTCAACTGTTGCTTATAGACCCGTAACTTCCGGTTTTCTCTCTCTTTCCAGAATCTCTTTCCCCAGACTTTAGGCATTCCTCAGCACTCTTTCACAGCACCTTCTCCCCAGCGACACTCCCAGGTTAACGTGCCAAAATATAATCTCACTAACCTCACGTGCAAACCCGCTCCTCTTGCGAATTCTTGTGCGAGCCACCCCGTCACCCTTCTAAGTCAGAACGGCAAGGGCTCCCCTGTGGATCTATCCCATGGGTCACCAGGCCCTGCTCACTGCTCCTCCAACCAGTTTGTGTGAGTTCTCCTCAATCTTCACGTGAATAGCTACCTCATCCAGTATGTGAAAAACCTTAGCTTTTCTCATTGTTGTGACCCGATGAAAACAATTTAAGGGAGGAATTATTTCTTTTGCCTCGTAGTTCAAGGGGGTTCTGTCCACAGTCATCTGGCTCTGTATTTCTGGGCCAATTGTGAGGCAATATCATGGCAGTGTAACCGCCCGAAAGAATCTGTTCATATCTTGCTAGACAGGAGGCAGCTCACATAAAGGAAGGGACCAGAGATCATATATTCAATCCCTCAATGAACTGCTTCTTCCAGCTAAGTCATACCTTTTGAAATTGTCACCAGCTCCTTCAAATAGTGCCACCAGCCTGGGACTGATCATTTAACACACAATCCTGTGAACGACATTTCATATTCAAACCACAACATCCTCTCAAGACAAGAATTCTCTGAGATACTGATTAAAGAAGTAATGACTGCATATGACACAAATCTGAGTCCGAGGCCACATGTTAATGGCAGCCCTCTTAACTCTTGTTATGAGGTAACTGGTGGAAAACTTCATCCGGATCTGCTCCTCTGCCTCCTTTCTTCTTCTTCACAGAGCTACCAGATTGCCTGGTTTAAAATGTGAATCTAGTCTTATCAACTGTTTGTTTAAAGTATTTCCGTGTTCCTCGTGCTATCTAGAATAATAACCACATTCTTCACCAAAGCCTTCAACTCTCTGCAGCCTTATCCTTTAGCGTGCCATAGCAATGACCCCTACACTCTACTCTTTATCGTTTTCTGAATGTGTCATGCATGTCCTGTGAGGTCACTGACCCCAGCTGTGTTTGCTGCCTAGGATACCTGTCATCTCCTTTATTCATCACACTTATATAACACTCTTATGACACAAATTGTTCAGATTTCCTTCAAAATATGTTTCTGTCCTTCCAACCTTAGAATGAGTAAATGGCAGGACCATTATTGTCCTCACTGACGGAGGAAATTGAAAGACCGAGAGGTCGGGTAACTCCCCTAAGGTTATGTATAATCACTGACAGAGCCAAGGCTTGAGAGAACCCAGATAGTCTGGATGTAGAATCGATGTATTTATCAACCACATTCTATGCCTCTCCTTCATCTAGGTAAATAAATTATTTTTAAAGTTCAGCCCATGAGCCAGTACTTCCTGGAAGCCTTCATAGATTTCTCAGTCTCAGGTAGCTTCTGGGTTTGTTTTTGTCTCAGCACTTAGGAGCATTTGACAATTAAAGTCCATTTTCTTGTCTGGAAAACTAAGCTGTATGTTTTTTAGACAGGGCGGCGGGGTGGGGGGGTGTGCAGGGAGAGGAGACATATTTTTATATCCCCAAACTTAACACAATGCCTAGCATGAAAAAGGAAATAATCGTATGTTGTTGAACAACAACAACAAAGAAGAAATACCTGAAGGTATAAATCACATGAGGTCATAAGGAAGCTGCAAAGAATATCAACATTCTGCAGTCTGAGCATGCTGTATCTGAATCCCCAAATCACCTCTACAGAATCCGATGGGGCTCTTCAGTTTGGGGCATATGACATGGCCTACTTAATATCAAAAATGAACTTTTGTATCTTCTTACAAATACGACAAATTTTCATGGGAATTCAAATTAAACGCATAATTTGACATTTATTTGTTTAATCTATTCAATAGAATTCTTTTCTTTTTCAGTGTCAACCATGAAAGTTAAAACTATGTCTAGGGCCTTTCATCTTAGATGAGCTTTTCTTTCATTTCTTCATTCCAAAATGTTGAACAAAACATGTCCCTTCTTGTGGTTGGAAAGTTTGGCTTTACATAGACCCTTTCAACACACAACTGTCAGCACCTGATTATGGGTCGTTTTTAAGCCCATGACTTTTCCTTCCTTCCTTAAATAGGTCTTTCAGATGAATCATCTCCAGCCGCTCTGTGATTATGCGGGGACCAGATACGCAGTCTATAAAGAGCAGGACGCACTGCGGTCCTTGCCTTAGTCTGTGCTCTGATTCGGGCAGATTTCATTTTCATTCAATAAAAAAATTAGAATGAATCGCCTGCTGGATTTGGTTTGAGCCATCAGTTTCTGCCACAAGAGTGAGAAACAGGAGCTGGCGAGAGCTCACATCCACCCATTTCCAGCTTATTAGCATTTCTGGTGCAGGGAAGGAATTGGTGGGAAAGGGCATGAATGAGATTTTTTTTTATAATATGAATCAAATTATTTTCTATGTTCCATGTCATTATCAAAACCACACATGTTGTTTTATGTAATCCAGCATTGAAATAGAGCCCCCTTAACTATTCAAAAATTTACTGATGTTCATGCCTATTTACTCGCTGAAAAGATTTTAGGAAATAAAACAGTTTGGTGATCACTGATGGTTTCTCATCACATTACATGGTCATGAATATTAATATGAAAGACTTTCACTTTCTTCTCCCTGTATGAGGCCAAAACACAAGCAAAAATAACAAAAATTAAAAAAAAAAGAAAAAAAGTGCTCAAACCTACAACGCTGGGTAATACTAAAGTAAAGGGAGGAAGGAGGAAATGTAGAATGTGAATTCTTGTCTTTATTCGGTCTCTTGCCTGACATCCTAACTGTATGTAATCTTGACCTATGTTTCTACAGTTGAAGGCTATTTCCTGAGCCACAGGGAGCAGACAGCAACAGCCACTCACGGACAGTCCAGACAGCAGCTGTCCTCCAGTGGAGGAACCCGGCAGGAGCGTAAGAGAATACAGAGCATGACTCGGCATTTGGAAGACTTTAAGATGAATGTTTCCTCTGCAACAACACAGAAGCTACCCCTTTTGGAGCCTCCCTAGCATGCTCAGATTACGGGTTTGTACAACTATTTCCACCTCTGTCTCCAGAGAAAAGATGTCAAAAGAAAACAATGCTTTGACACAAGGAACAGCCGGAGCCAGCAGAGGAGAACAATGCCTCTATGGTAGCAGGAAGGAGAGTGAGCTATAAAGTATGTTAAGTCAATTATACTGAAGAGGAGGAGACAGTGGGCAGGGGAAGGGAAATCAGTCTCAGCTGGGCCAGAAGAAATGGCTCGGCAAAGAGGCTGGGCCTGGAGGCAGAACACTGGAATTTGGAGGAAATTTTTTTTTATGATACTTTTTCTTTATGCTGGAGAATTGTACCCATGTTAGAGTGAAATATGAACATACTCTTCCTTCACATCCTTCCTCCTCCACCAACATACCCCATGAGGAAAATTTCCTGAGCTATGTGTTCCCTTAGTTTGTTTTTTTTTTTCTTTTGAGAAATTCGAGTAAATTATTTAATACATTCTGAAATTACTACTGACAGCTGAGTTCCTTTGTGCACTGCACTGCTCTGGATCAAAATCCAGGCATGATTGTTTCATGAACACTGCAAATCTGTACGAAAGGGCAGACAGTAAAATACCAAGACAACCACCTTTGCCTCCATTTCACATGAGTGTTAACTTCCTGAATACTCTGTAGAATTCCCGATGTCTTTAGACTGATTCCCTCTATATATCAGACACATTTTCTTAGTCCGTTATCATTAATTGCCATTTGTCTTTGTTGTACATAAGTTACAAGATCTTTGAAGCTAAAAAAAAAAAAAAAAGAGGAAAAAAAAAAAGGTCTTTCTTCTTTATGCTCCAGGTTGTGATCGACAGAACTCCAAGGACATAAGTAGCTAATTTATCAGCTGATGCATAAGGAACCTCATTTAAAGATGTAGATAATGTTTTACTAACTAAAACATGGTTTCAAAATGGATAAGCTAGGTATCATGATTCACTTCTGTAAAGCCAATACTCCAAGAAGCTGAGGTCGGAAAAACGAGTTCAGGATCAGCCTGGGCTACACTGAGTTTAAGGCCAGCCTGAGCTACCAAACCACGCCCTGTCCAACAATAGTAGCAACAACAAAACACATGTGAAAAATTCTGATAGCTTTAGTGCTATTGGTGGTATGTCAATTTTTTCCACTTTGTTAGTATTGATCTTATCCAATACTTTATAGCATATGTGATTGTCACTGTCAATATCCACACAAAGGCTTTTCTTGTTGACCTTACCCAAGTATCTTGGTTTCAGCAAAGTATTCGGAACTCGATGAATATTACAATACTCTAACTCCTAAGAAAACTCTTACTAACTTAAGCTTCCTCTGCTGGAAAGTAATTAAATATACAGTATTAATAACATGTGTATCTTACAACAGTCTTGTTCAAAAGCTAACTACAAAACAGGCCATTATTTTTTAAATTTTTTTCTTTTTCTTTTTTTTTTTTTTTTGGTTTTATTTTTTGAGACAGGATTTCTCTGTGTAGCTTTGTGCCTTTCCTGGAACTCACTTTGTAGACCAGGCTGGCCTCAAACTCACAGAGATCCGCCTGCCTCTGCTTCCCAAGTGCTGGGATTAAAGGCCTGTGCCACCACCTCCAGGCCCAATTTTTTTTTTAATTAAGAAAATTTTTTCATTCATTTTACATACCAAAGATCCCCCTCTTCCCTCCTCCTGCCCTTCCCACCCACCCCTCCCAACATATCCCCCACTCCCTCCCACAAGAAGGCAAGGCCTCCCACGTGGAGGCACATTCAGTAGAGGCAAGTCCAAGCCCTTCCTCCTGCCTCAAGGCTGCAAGAGGTGCCCTGTCATAGGTAGTGGGCTCCACAAAGCCCGCTCATGCACCAGAGATGGATTCTGATCCTACCTCCAGAGGGCCTCCCAAGCAGATCAAGCTACACAACTGTCTCACCATGCAAAGGGCCTAGTCTAGTCCCATGTAGGCTCCATAGCCAATGATCCAACTTTCATGAGTTCCCTCTAGTTTGGTTTAGTCATCCCTGCATGTTTCCCCATCATGATCCTGATGCACTTGCTCATAGAATCCCTCTTCTCTCTCTTTGACTGGACTCCTGGAGCTCTTCTAGTGATTGGCTGTGGATCTCTGCATCTGCTTCCATCAGTCATTGGAGAAAAGTTCTGTGATGACAGTTAGGATATTCACCAGTCTGATCCCTGGGGCAAGCCAGTTCAGTTCAGGTACCCTCTCCCCTATTGCTAGTAGCCCAGGCTGGAGTCATCCTTGGGGATTCCTGGCAACTTCCCTAGCACCGGGTTTTTCTCTATCCCCATGACATCTCTCTCTAATGTGGTATCTCTTCCATTGCACTCCCGATCCCTTCCTGTTCCAGTTCAACCATCCCATTCCTTTATGCTCTCATCTCCTATCCCCTACCCTCCATTGCCCACCCCTCATCCCCAATTTACTCATGGAGATGTCATCTATTTCCCCTTCCCAGGGCAGTCCATGTATCCCTCTTTGGGTCTTCCCTGTTAGTTAGCTTCTCTGGAGTTGTGGGTTGTTGGCTGATTGATTACCCTTTGCTTTATATCTAGTATCCACTTATGAGTGGGTACATACCATGACAGAACAGGCCAATTTTATTTCCTCGATTTCATAAAGATGCACATGAGATCACAGCCATGGCTCCCACACTAATTATTTTGATTGTCTAGAAATCTTTGTTGTCTCATTAGCCATTATCCATCTACATAGCATGCTAGCATAATGAAATGCACCAAGCCATTGCTGGATCCCAAACGGTAGTGTTCTGGGAGTAGTATAAAATATTAAGATGTAACGGCTAGGTAAAAGCACTTCCTGAGAATCTGAATGGAAGGCACTGTGAACTGAAAACTGTAAGAAGTAAAAAAAGAATAAATGCAGTTTTGCTCCAACAAGAAGGAACTTACATGCAGTATACACAAGCCAAAGAGATTTGCCACACTCATAAAAATGCACGAGTACACACGTTTCTGTCATGCATTCCTAAACAAATTTCAATTCTGTGATTGTCCTCTGAGGGTGCACATGTTACCAGATAGATTTATTTACAACCAAGTCAAACAGAAGAAGACAG
This sequence comes from Peromyscus californicus insignis, assembly GCF_007827085.1. Classification (NCBI taxonomy): domain Eukaryota; kingdom Metazoa; phylum Chordata; class Mammalia; order Rodentia; family Cricetidae; genus Peromyscus; species Peromyscus californicus. The sequence goes on from NW_026294535.1 coordinate 17,115,133, forward strand.
ACCTCATGGCAGCATGAATCACTGTCCTGTTAAAGGCATATGGCCACATTGAGCTTCCGTTTCTTCATCGTCTGAGTTATACAGGAAACGAGGTAACCTGAAGCTACCTGTAACAAAGCTGGCCACAGCTTCCCATTCTCTTTCTATACTGCCATTGACTTTGATTGTCTACTATGAGCTTGTGGTCTTCTGTTCCTCCCTAAAGCTAATTTCAGTTCAGTTCTTTAGACATGAGGATTTTAAAAAAAAAATAATATTTCTGTTTATCACATATAGGCTTTATGTGATCTCTTGTTTTGTTTTTGTTTGGCTTTGCTTACAAACACACAAAGCCAGATACACAAATGATAAGAAAGCAACATTCAATCTATTACTAATGAGGATTATACATGTGCTTTGTATCAAAGAGATACAACCAGGCATGGCCACACCATGCTTGTAATACTAGCACTCTTGACATAGGATGATCAGGAGTTTCTAGGCTAGCTCAATAATATGGCGAGTTGAAGGCCAGCCTGAGCTACATGAGACTCTGCACTCCCCGCAAAAACTCAGAACAAAGAAAAAGAAAGATACAAACTAGAGCAAAGAAAGAAGAGCAGGTTTCTAGTGAGACTGCAAAACTAGATGCAACTTGAAAGGATATCCTAAGATCAGAAAGAAGCAAAAATGACAAGTTCCATTGTGATTTATATATGCCTTAAAATGAAAAGTTGGCAAAGCACAGAAAAATTAAAAGATAAATATTTCAGTGAAGCCATAAACCTGTCCCAGATATAAACTATTAGCATTCGGTGTTTTCCTTCTAATGTTTTTAACTACTTATAATCACAGCATCCACATGGGTTTGCACAGTGCTTTTTCCCTTATGTTGTATAGTAATCCCTTCCTGCATTATTAGGCACAATTTTAAAATACTACTTTTAATAGCTGCCAGTTATATATGTCAGACTGTGAGTTTAACTACTTACATATTATTTTTCCTTTAAGTTGATCTCAATTTTTCACTTTAAGCAGAACTGTAGTTGATGAGAATAATGTCCTTTACTTAGAAATAACATTTGGACCAATGTGCTTTTGTGATGTTTATATAATGGGCCTTAAGAAGAAAAAGAAATAGAATGCTAAGATGGAATTATGTTATCTTTAATGAGTTATCACATAATACAATAATGCCACTGTATTTTTACTCAAACAACCTTAAGGAAGTCAGAGAGCATTTACTTAACTCAAGGCACAGATAAGAATTCAGCAGTGCAAAGGCTGTGTTCTTTCCAAAACACTGGCAAAGCTCGTACTTGAATTGGTGTTTCTTCTTATGCTTGGTCTCTGGAAAGTGTCTGCTGTGATAATAGGGTGCCATATTCAGTGAACATCGAGTTTCAGAATGACATCTGGGTAATAAAGTAGATAAGGAACCCATCTCATGCACAGGTTGAGCTCCAGGATGCTAGTGTAACCCATAAAGTACAAGGAAGGTCAACAGAGGTGAGCAGTACTGACTGATGGGAAAATTTCTTCTACTTCAAACTGCAGACACTGCCCATTTCTAAAAGAGTGGACACTGGTGTTAGGAAACCCGCCTCCATCCCTATGCAGCAGGATTTCCCTAGAGGACTTGGTAGCCTCTTTGATAACTTCAGATGTACATCCTTTCCTCTGAGCACATTGACCCTTCTCTTTTACCCAGTTTCATTTGCTGGTGCTTGCTCCTTTTGTGCTATACAAGCAACTTCCTAGACTGAGATCTCTGATGCAGGCAAACCACACAATTCCATTTCACCATGACCTTTGCATTGGTGGTGCCCTGTTCCACTCCCTCCCTGACCACACACTCCACACACCATCGGGAGGCACACACTCTTAGTTGATGAATTTAACTAAATGATAATCATGTAAGAACATTTAAAAGAATAAACTCATTCCTGGATGTTATAGCTACAAAACATTGGACAGTTCCTTCTGATGTCTCACAGCCCCTCTTCCACTGTTACATCGGACCTTGACCGACATTGGATTATAAAGTGAAGGATTGTAAACCAAGACCCAGAGAACAGCAGAAAATGAACCAGAGAGGATGATGGAAGCAGATTATCGAATACATTGGACAAGTAGCCTGGAGATAGAACAAAAGCCAACAGATAGAAGGAAATGAAGCAAGTCAAAGAATCCGGGAAAAAAACAGGATAAGCTAAGGCATAGTTCATGAGAACAGAAAGGTGCTGTGGAGGACCAGGGGTCATTATGGAGTTTGAAAGACTCTAAAACATTTTAAGAGGATAACTTAAAACTGCCACTAGTCCTGCCTTAGACAAGAAGGGATTCTTTGTTCCCCTGATGCATCGAGATGAGCAGACTACCACGTGGGCAGAGAAACAAGTGTTTGGAAGGACTCCATTGGGTTTGGTAAACTAACATCCATCCAATCACTTAAAAGCCAAAGATTTCTATAGCCTAAGGATTTGGGCTCTTCTCTTTTATGTACCCTGTCTTCCTTTTGTTGATCTCCTCAGAGGTTAGCGTTGCTTTGGCTTAACACATTTGATTAACTGTGCTCCTGTGGTTTCTGGTTGAGAGGGCTTCCTGTACAGCCAGCTCCTCCATCCATCTCACTTCTGTCTGCAGAGAAATCTAGGAGCAAGAACAACCCTGAAACAAGACTCCGACTTCAATCCTTCAGCTCAATTTGGATCAGGACAGGTGCCTTTCTATCCCTTTCCCAGGTTGGAAGGGACAGGATGTGTTTGAACTGCCCATGATCCCTCTTCCTGTTTCCCTTGATAAGGAATGAGGAGATAGAGGAAAGCAAACAGAGAAGCTAGTACTCCAAGGACCCAAAGCACTTTGGACTTCTTCCAAATACTACATGCTTTCCCAGGAAGGAATGTCTTCATGGGGCCATGGCCCACACTCCAGGTATCAAGCTTGACCTCCCATAACCCTTCCCAGAAACTTGGCACATGCTTTTCTTCATCTGGCATTTTGTTTACAACAAAGGTAACCTTGAGCCCTTTCTATCCACCAGGCACAACTTACACTTTCCTCCTCCTCTCTTTTCAGTAATAAATTTTCTCATTTTATTCATTTGTAACATATATTTACATGCAAAAGGCAGCCATGAGAGGATTAGAGTATATATTTAAGGGCATCAAGGAGAAGTATTTACACTGTAGCATGGATAACAATAAAATTGAGTGAGTCCTTACTAAAATATAAGATATTCCGATCAGGGAGTAAAGATCTGGTAATCCCAGATACCTAGGAAGCTGAGGCAGGAGAATTAAATTTTCAAGGACTGCCTAGTCTACAGAGGGAATTCAAGGCTACCCTGAGCAACTTAGAGAGCTCTTGTCTTGAAATATAAAGTAAGAACAAATATGACCTGGAATGTAGCTCAGTGCCAGAGTGCTTGCCTAGTATGTGTGAGACTCTGGGTTCAAAACCTGTTACCCCCCAAACAGAGAAGAAATAAACCCCAGATACTCTGGTCTGAATTTTTAAGATATATTTAATTATTCCTAAAGTATCTGCTATATCTCTGATTCTATCCAAACTATCTTTATGTCCATTTTTTTACAGGTGAAAAAAATTATCATACAAACAGTACCCTTTGGTCTCAGGCTCAACCAACCTAAAGCTCATGTGAATCCAATATCCATACTCTGGCCAGAATTCTCTGTGGTTTCTTCTGCTGAATAACCCTGGCCTTGCTGTCTGTGGTCTTCAGCTGGCAGGGCAGGTGGACTTGTCCACGTTCTGCAGCAATATGGGCAGCACTTAGCAAGAGAGTTCACTCCCAAACAATCTAGACTCAGAAATGGCTGTGTGGAAGGTGGGATGAGATCTATGTGTTGTTACTGGTCACCTTTTAATCAGAAACAGAAAAGAAGTAAAAATCACCTTTTGGCTGTCACCTTGAGAGGTAAGATGACATTTCAAATCTTCATCCACTATCCTTCAAAGCTCCTGCTGCAAGAATGGACCGACCACCCATTCACTGTCCCCCCTAAGATGCAGGATTGCTTGCCACTTGCACATAAAATTACAGCTAAAACCTTCAGTGAAATGTCAGGATTCCACAAGAACCTCGTACAGTCTTCTAAGTGAAAAATTAACTTTTCATTTTAAAATTTTTATTTAACAGATAAAAAGTGTACGTATTTACAAGGTGCAGTGTAGGGTTTTGAAATGTTTATACATGCAAGATGGTTAAATAAAGCTGATTAACATATCCATTACCTCACATCCTCATCAGTGTGTGTGTGTGTGTGTGTGTGTGTGTGTGTGTGCGTGTGTGTGTGTGTGTGTGTGTGTGTGTGTGTGTGTGTGTGTGTGTGTGTGGTGTGGTGAGAACATTTAAATTCCATTCACTTAGCAATTTCCAAGCAGACATTGTTATTAACTCCAGTCACCATGCTGTTCGTCAGATCTGCAGAATGTATTCCTCCTGCTGGGATGATATTTTGCGCCCACTATCTCCCTCAGTTTCATCCCTCGCCTTACATCCTGGCTTCATCTGCTATTCTGCACCCACGGCGAGCGAGCCTCCTGCCGCTGCCCTATGGCACCTCCCACAGCAAGGACCTCCTCTCCCCTCTTTCTTATCAGCCCTTCCCTCTCTGGTCTCATCCTTTGGGGTCCCTTCACCACTCTCTGACGTTGTAAATGTTCAGATGTCCACTTTAAACTCATGAACAGTACGTCTCCCCTGCCAGAAAAACAAGGCGCCTGAGGATAGAGATTATGTCTTTTCCATAATGCGGAAGTTTACTTCATTGATGCTAAATTCAGGAAACTTGAGATTGTGTAAGGCCTGATGTCAGTAAGCATCTATTCCAACTTTATTAAAACATAATAATAGATAATATTACTGGTAGTGGTTTTGCTCACAGAACTATATTCCAGACCAATGGACTTTGGATATCTGGCTCAAACATGATTGAGCATCAAAACTCTGGTACCTTCAGAATGAGGTAGAACAGGAAGCCAAAGAAGACCAGTTTATCTTAGAGATTGATTGCCAGTGAGGCACCATTAATGGGAAGATATTTTTAGTTGTCTCAATATAGGACGAAGGGATGGCACTGACATCTTATAGATAAATATAGGAACGAGTACTAGTACGCATACTGAAATACACAGGAGAGCACTCGACAATACAGACGCATCCATCCCCAAACGTCAACATGGACAAGGCTGGAAAACTGGCTCCGAGAGAAGAGTCATCCCGAGTTCAAGGTACTACTAGCATTGCTGAGTGCTTCCAGGAGTGGTCCAACATCTAATGCAGAGGGCAGATCTATTTCTAAGATTGATAAGGCTCCCATTCTCATCATGTGAGCTTAATATAGTGCACTGTGGCTTGTTTCTTCTCTACATCACAAAGCATCAGCCTCAACTTTGAAACTGTATTTCTGGGCTCCCCAAGGCTCGTGCACAGTGTAAACCAATTGCCAAATCGTTAGATAAAGTGTTGGAATTGGAAAGGAACATGGGGAGTGTCTGGTGTAATTGGTTTTGTATGTGGAACACTGAGGCACAATGGGCCAGGAGACATTTTACTGGACAAATCAGGCCTGGACCCGGTCTCCTTGACCAAGGACAGGCTCTCTCCAGTATCACATACAATGTGGCCATCATTTATATGGGAAGAAATAAATTCTTCAGGAGGCATTATTTTGCTATGGATAAATTTTTAGCCTCTAGTGGGCCACTGATGGTGCACGTCTTTAATCCCAGCACTTGGGGGGGGGGGGGCAGAGCCAGGAGGATCTCTGTGAGTTCAAGGCTAGCCTGGTCTATAGAGTGAGATCCAGGACAGGCGCCAAAACTACACAGAGAAACCCTGTCTCGAAAGACAAAAAAAAAAATTTAGCCTCTCTAGACCTACTTGACTGTATGCTTTGTGACTAGATTCATTAATCATAAGCTAGAAAATAATTACTATAGGAATATACCATGAAGCATTTGTCCTCGAAAAGATAAAATCCAACACTAAAGGTTTCTTTTGGAAGCAAAACTTCTAAAGCCATCTGGCAGTTTTTTGCTTTTAAGTTCATTTAGGTAGGGGATTCTGGAGTATTATCATGATTGCTTCAAATAATTATGTTAAAGTCTTTCTTTTCCTCAAGTGTCGGTTAATATTTTCTTGGTAAATAGGTTGTTACTTCAAACATTTAAATTAGGAATCTTAATGAAAATCTTTTAAGAACAATCTTAGTAAATTGCTCTATTGTATGTAATGACTTCAATTTTCACTCCACCATCAAGGGGATCTCCAGGCTAGAGAAGTTTAAAACGTATTTATAATTCTGCATCATCTTGCCAGTAAAAGAAGCAGTCAAAAACTGGGCTTAGTTTTGTTATTTCCTCAGTTTTAATTTTTTTTTAAGTTTTATTTTGCTTTGCTTTGGGGAAAGCAATGTGAATTCATCACGCATTTGACGGATTTCAAACTTTCTTGTTAAGCCTATGCTGTGGGCATGGTTAGCGTACCACTGAGGCCGATATGGAAATAAAAGTGCAATGAAAGTTGCGTTTACAGTTTCTTCATGGTGACTATCGAGCTCAGTCTGTTGAGACATTTACAATGTCAAAGTTACAGGTCAACTTACATTTTTCCTTTGCCGTACTTAAATCTGAATTTGTGCCATCTGTCCCGGGAAGGTACAATAGACACTCATGGCTGCATCAACATGCTTGACTGCTTCAACTTGAGAAATAATTGAAAACAAGACAGAATTAATCGAGGGGCTATCACTAGCCTCCCTGCTGAATAGCAACAAGAAACAAAGAGGAGGGTGAGCAGATGAAAACTTCTCCCTAGGACTGGGTTGGAGAACGAAACAGAAGGAGGGAGCGTCTTTCCAGAAGTTGTGTTTGAAGTATGAAGAAATGTGTTGCTGGCATATGACTACCAGCCAGGCTGACAGCACTGTTAGAGGTAGGAATGATGTGCAGAATAAATAGCCACTAAATGTAGTGACAACTTTGAGTGACAGATGAAGAATAAAAACGAACAATTTCCCTGATAACATGTCAGGAAGCAAATGCCTCTTTCTTTCAGAAGAAGAAGAAGAAGAAGAAGACATGTATGGCTGCAAATTCAGGCAGCTTCCCATCTGGCGAACTTCGTATACCCTTGCAGAACTATAATTTGGGGCCCAAATGAAATGATCCTTTTGTAGAAATTGTTACCTTTTTAATGTCATGGGTGGTTTACAAGGGTTTACTCAAGCTGTTTCTGACCGGTTTTAGCACTGTATTATATACTATCATTGCCCTGATGGTTACACAAGAAATCCAGAAATAGTTCAACATTCTGTTTCGCTATCTTGGGTTTTTGGTGGGTTTGCTTTTTAGTATTTGTTTTTTAACAAAAGTCATTTTAGGCTCAGATGCACTGGCCAGATCCATTTGCCTCAGTTTCTCTTTGAATGAAATGTTAACTAAACCTTGCTTCAACTTAGCTTTGTCAAAATAACTCAAAGGTTTGCTATAAGGAAAAAACTATTTCAACTACTTAGAACAAAATTCTGTGAAGTGATCAAAAGTTTTTACTTTAAACTACAAAATATAGTTGAAGTTTAATATGAGGGTATTAAAACTTCCCCAAAATTTATCTATTAGAATGAGTTAAAAAGCAAAATTGAAAGTAACAAGGGTCTCCTTCAGGCCAGTGGGTATGTAAGTCTACCAGGTAAAGGACATCACATGCTGCTGCTTCGTCAGGATGCATGTTTCTGGACACGCAGTTCCATAAAAGTCCCCTCGGAGAGACAGATCAACTAGCTAGCTGTAATCATTCATCCTACAGCATCTTAGAGTCCTGTAGCCATCATAAGACCCCCCTCATTTGGTGTTAACTGAGGAGTCTGGTAATTGTACAGCACCAAGAACTTTGGGCCTCAGTCTCAAAAGCTGAAACACTTATAGAGCTGATCAGCCCAGTTCTAAGAATTTCCTAGGAATGCTCAATATAGTTTGAATAAATGGGTCTCAGGGGCCCCTTTCTGTTTTTTGAAATAATTGATTATGGCCATGTTAACATGTGCTATTATTTAGGAGATTCTCACTTCTGCCCAGAAATTCCAAGAAATAAGTTGAAACATTACTTTCACATGCTATTACACTCGGCTGTTTCTGCCCCGAGTTTTCACAGACTGTTTCATGGAAATTGTTGTTTCCACTTAGTGGAGTGATCAGAAATTCAGCTTGGCCAAATTTCCATTTTGATCTTTGCATCTGACAAAAGTGTTCTTTGGAAATTAATATCCGCGCTGGGTGTGGTGGCAGATGCCTGTCACCCCAGCACTTGAGAGGTAGAAGCGAATCAGAAGAGCAAGGTCAACCGTGGCTACACTGGAGATGTGCAGCCTGAGCTACATGAGCCCCTGGAGACCTTATTTTGAGAAAAGGAAAGAAAGGAAAGTCACATCAGTAGATGCATTTTGATTCAAGTTGAGTTGAGGTGGGAAGCATACAATCGATAAGGAAGCCACGGCTAAGAACTCATTTCCTGGTTACCAGACATTTCCCCCTTGCCTTCTCTTACCTCCACAGACTGTACTGATCTGTCTTTCTAGAATGGGGACTGATCCCCACTATTGTTATAGGACTGGCGTTCAGAAGGCTGAGTTAACCACCATCACAGTCCATCTTCTGACCCCCATCACAATGTCTTCAATCCTAGTAATAACCATGGTTGTAACTTATGGGGTATTGACCTCATGTTGAGCATAAAGCTAAGCACTCAGTGTCTATCATTTCATGTAATTCGCATCGTATTCTTCTAAGACACTGTTATTCCCTGTGATGTGTGAAACAGCAGTTTAGCAAGGTTAAGGCAGCAGGCAAAAGAAGTGGCGGTACCTGAACTCAAAATTCAGACCCACCGTACTTATTTATTTATTTATTTATTTATTTATCTATTTATTTTTTGTTTTTCAAGATAGGGTTTCTCCGTGTAGTTTTGGTGCCTGTCCTGGATCTCGCTCTGTAGACCAGCCTGGCCTCAAACTCACAGAGATCCACTTGGCTCTGCCTCCTGAGTGCTGGGATTAAAGGCGTGTGCCACCACTGCCTGGGTAGACCCACCCATATTTTTAAGAGGAAGCATGGAACACCGCCTCCCCCTCACCACCACACTTCTACAAGTTAGAATCTGAGAAGAACAAGAGATGCTGGTTTAGAATCTAAAACTGAATCCTTGCTAAACTAGGGACTCCAAGGTCCTTTTTTGTATGGCTAATGAAATGTGGCCATTGAAGAACCTTCTTTTATTCCCAGCAAGTACAACAGAAAAGAGAAATGGGCAATAAAGAGATAGACTTTATATAATATTTTGAATCACTGACTGTGTGAATTGAGAGACTAATTTAGATTTTTAAATTGCTTTACTAACATAAACTATATGTCAGAAAATGTCCAGTCATTTTATAAATGAAAGTAGAGTATTATTATCCCTGTTTGCAAATGAGTATAAACTGAATTTCAAGAGGATGAATTATTTTCCCCAACCCATGCCACAAGTAAAGGACAAAGTTACTATTCAAAGCTAGGCAACTTAGCCACAGTAATATTCTGTGCCCGGCAGGAAAGAGAGTGGCCATCTCCTTGTGATGCTCTTACATCGGTTTCCCAACAAAGCATCTGCATTCCTTCTTGGCACTTGAACATCTCCAGGGAGGCCCTAAGGTTCTTTTCAGAGGCTTTCATATTTTGTGCTCAGCCTCAGTGTAAATGATATTCACTGTTTAACTGCTCCAGAGGGTTTCATGTCTGATGCACCACCACAGGTTCCTTCAGACGCTGTCTTTCTCACAGAGACATTTCCACATCTAAGAGGACATTTGTTCTCTCGTCCTTTGTGAGTGACCATCCTCCACTACTAGTGGCCAGTCCCATAATTCCTTCTTTCTGTCAATAATTCCTATATCAGAACTGCCTCATGACTGCTCTATGGACTTGACTATTCCACAAATCCATTCTTCTATGATTTTGCAGTAAATAGAATCCTGCATTTTAGCTAGAGACATTGCTAGGCAGCTAAAAGGTCATTCTCCAGTCTTTCTTGCTTGCATAAGTGACCTCATGACTAAGTTTTAGACAAATGAATGGGAAACAGAAGTTACATGTGACCTGCACTTTCCCTTTAAACTGAGAAGTATGTAAGGGTGGAAAGGAGACGATCAGTGAAGTAGTCACTATTTAAACATGAGGACTTGAGTTCAAATCCCCAGTACTCACATAAAAGCTAGGTTCTGTGGTGCTTGCCTCTAATCTCAGCCCCGGTAGGTAGAGACAGAAGGATTCCTAGGGCTTCTAGCCACCCATTCTAGATGAATCCGTGAGCTCCAGTTTCAATACAAAGTTTCAAAATATAAGATGTAGAAAAATGATAAGGTATAGAGTGACTTAAGAAGATATCTATATGATCATCAACCTCTGGCCTCCACATGCAGAAATGCACATGTATATAAACACACACACACACACACACACACACACACACACACACACACACGCACACATGCACCAAGTATGTCCATCCTTTCCTCCCTCTCCCTCCTGCTGTTTTAGAACCAAAAGCAATGGCTACAGTTGCAGAACCTCTCATGGATCATCAGCTGATCTTGAAAAAGAAGCTACAGACAGCAGAAGAACAGAAGAGATGAACCTCAAACCCTCACTCACCCTAGACTACCTTGCTCTATACTTCCTTAACAGGGCAAGTAATGGAATTCTCTGCTTTTTTCCTGCGGTGGTTTGGATTTCCCTGTGATCTGAAGCTGGATTTGATGTTCATTGGTAGGCAAGTATAATGATGGTATTCTTTTCAATTCTTTTCTTATGTTTTGTTGCTAGGAATCAAACCCATAACTTCATCCATACTGTCTTAGTTTCATTTCCTGTTGCTGTGATCAAATACCCTGACCAAAGCAACTGAAGGGAGAAAGTTCTGTGGAATAATCCTTTTGTACATTGTGAAAATGTGTTGCTCTCATTATTATTGAAAAGCTGACTGGCTGACAGCTAGGCAGGATTTTCAGGGCAGAGAGAACGCTGAGAAGAAGCAGGGTGGAGTCAGAGGTATCATAAGCCAGACACAGAGGAAACAGGACATGTAGAAAATGAGATAACAAGCCATAAGCCACGTGGTAGAACTTAGATAAAAAATACGGGTTAATTTAAGTTTTAAGAGCTAGTTAGTAACAAGCCTAAGCTACCAGTCAAGCCTTTATAATTAATAGTAAGCCTCTGAGCAGTTATTTGGGAAATGGCTGGAGGAACAGAGCTGATTGCGGTCACAACAGAAAACACCACCTACAAGAATGGGCTTGTGTTAGCACATGATTACAGGTTATAGTCCATCATGGTGGGCAAGTCAAGGCCTCAGGAACTTGAAGCAGCCAATCACATTCAAAGTCAAGAGTAGAGAGAGGAGGAATAAATGAATACTTGCATTCAAGTCAGTTTCTCCTTTTTTATTTAGTCCAGGATATAACCCTGGAGACGGTGCTATCCACTTCTAGGTTGAGTCTTCCCACATCAATTAAAGTTATCAAGACAAAGCTCCAAGACCATGCACACAGGTCAGCATGATCTAAACAATCTTTCGCTACTACTCTCTCTCCAGGTAATTTTAGATGATGCTAAGCTTGTGTTCTATCTTTGAACCTCACACTCAGCCCACAGAGACTGTGTTTTATTCAACTCTGCATTCAGAGAACCATGGAGCAAAAAGTCTCAAGGGGTCCAGGTTCCACTAAAAAGCGTACATTGAATTAAACCTCCAGGATCATTGAAAAGGCCTGGAGTTCTCCATTCAAGATCTCCACAGAGGTTCCCTTCAGCCTTCTTCCCCACACATAATTAAATTCATTCAAAATAAATTATGGAATTCTTTCTCCTTCAATTTGTTGTGATAATAAGCTATATAATGGGAAATACATAATTAGAATGTATTACAAATATTCTGTAGTCTTAAATGTATTTCATTAGCTTTAGAATTAAAAAGTATTGCCAGAGTTTTGTTTTCTGCCTTCTATTGAAAACATGTCCCTTCAGCTTGATTGTTAAGGATTAAATTGATTGTGAAAAGAAGATAAACTAAAAACAAACCAACATTTACAATATATTTGATAAAGAAAATTCATTCTGACTTTCAAACAAGTTAGTTGCAAGCACAGCTTTAGAAAGTAGCATATTTGCAAACTGGTAGATGGAGTTACCCATGGACATGTAATGTGTAAAAGTCAGTTTTTGAACCTTCAGAATATTGAGGCTTTGGGATGTTTTTTAACCATAATTAGCTAGACATATTACTTTGGTCAATTTGGATTATTAATATTTCATCTATGAAAACACTGGTTGTAATTTCAGCATTTAAATGAAAATCTTAATTGTAGAATGAAATCTTCCACATATCTTGGGCTTCCATATCATACAGGTAAAGAAAAGCTGCCAATTCTCTCCATGTAATGACTCAGTCAGTGCACACAGTGAAATGTTTATAAAACCTCTCTATTCAAAGACAAAAATGTCCATTATTATCTCTTCTATACCTTGGAGGATCGTTTAGAAATATCTGCTTTCAAATTTTACCGCTATCGTCTACTTTAAGTTTTAGTGAATAATTACATTAAAAAAGCAATAGTCATTATTAACTGCCTTTATTATTGTTTATTTATTATTATTTATTATTACTTATTAAAGTCCTTTGGCAGGGCTCTATTCTAAGACCTTTACATCTTTCACAAATAGGATACTGCAATTCAAGAGTATAAGTGTGTAGCAAATAGCATAGCAGGAGAGCTATGATTCAAATGCAGGCGAGCTTAATTCTGCATCTAGGTTCTTTGCATCACTGAGTACTGTGCTGTCAGGACACACTCTATATCTGATCATCATATGAGGTATGAATTCACCATGCTCTTGTCATGACCACAACAACTCTCATGACCCAGATGTCAGATTCTGCTTCATTTGATTGCTTTGATACAAATGAGAAAACTACATCATCATCATCATCATCATCATCATCATCATCATCTCATCAACATCATCTAGAGCCCACTCCAGTTGCTTGTCATTTGAGTTTCCTGGGAGTCAAAGCCCCAGAGCAAACAAGTCAGGCTATCTAATTCTTATATCAACTTGAGGAAAATATTTTGATATCATATTCTAAAGTTAATGTCAAATAATTATGCTAATTAATTTTATAGCAACTGTGCTAACTCTATAAGGGAACATCCTCAACAATGCTTTATACGGCAGCTTTACAGAGAAAAGGGAAGTGATATTATCTGCCTGCTCCTTAGGTCATGTCTCTCTGAAACCCACCATGCAATGGGAAGGAATGATTCAGCAACCAAAGTATCACAGTTAACAACAGCTAGAAACATTCTAGGGAACCAATTTGTTTCTTTTACCTAATGATATATGCATGAGATTCAAAAATATCAGGTCACCTCTATCAGGGCACAAAATCTGTAGTCATCTAGAAGTTTTACATGACACTTAATGTTCAGATTATCTCAATGTTTCTTTGAGTTGTACAATGTCGCCCCAAATTATGCCGACTGTGTGTTGATTCTCCCTTTAAGCTAAAAACCCGGCCCATCATTTATATATCTAAACATTGCACTCTTCTATTGTCTAGAACATCTCCTCATGTAGCTGAAACCCTCTCATTACACAAACAAAACTATTATATCTACATATCTATTGGTCTTTGCCAAAGACACTTGAACTGACCTACTGAAAGTGCTTGCTCCCACTCTCTCAGCAGGTTATGTGAGGACATGAAAGCCACCCTCATGTATGTGCGTACCAAGAAACACAACTTGGCCTGCACGTTTGTCTGTGGACCAGGCCATTCTAATAGTCACAATAGAAGGGATGTTATGAAATAAAGTAGTCCTTTCCCTCATTAAGACATCATGTAAAACACAGAACTCTGTATGGTCCTTCTTGGGGGAAATTTAGACATTTCAAATTCACAGTTGCTGTTGCCTACTCAAGGATAATCACGAGCAGCAATCTTACCTGAGATGCACGGAGGCTCAAAAGGAAAGCGGAGCATGCATAATTGCTTACCTTGTTCACAAAGGTACTGAGAAGTCTAATGCTTGCAAAGCTCTTGCTTTGAAGGTGGGCAGCACATCTCTCCACATCACTATCAGCGATGCCGTATGGTCCCGTCTTCCATTAGCTGGTTGTAGATGTTGCACACATTTGATGACTAAGAAAATAATTGACATGATTAAAAAGTCCCCCTTCATAGGTCAATTTGTCCATAAATGAAGTTGTCTTTATCTTACAGGAGAAAATATTTCACAGCTTGAAATAATTTTTTTTTTTGTCATCAATGAGCTTTAAACTGTGCCTTAGGCTGGCGATGCCCAAAAATGACTTTGAATCGGCATCTGGCTTAAAACGGTTCTTTTTAAAAAGCAAAAGAAGCCTCCATTCCTATCAGGTGACCCTCTCTTATCTGTTATCGAGACGATGTTACCAGTTCAGATCCTTCGCTGTTGGGTGAATTAAGTTTAACAGTAGATAAAAAAAGGTAGTGTTACACTATGTAAGCTGATCTGTAAAAAAAAAAAAAAAAATTAGCAGTCAGTTCATCTACCATGACACAGAACACAGTTCTTTGTGTTCATTCTTCTTAGTTCTAGAAACCATATGTAATTCATAGTCAGCAGGAATGTATGAACTTTTAATTTTCCCCTGTCATTAAACAGGGTTTATTTGAGAGCAACCAAGCATTGGAAGTCCATGCAAATTACCTGAGTCTCAGATTTTGAAGCAAGCAGAATGTTAGTTTTTAGTGCTGTCTTTTACTTTTCTTTTTACTTTATCAACTAAGGAGAGGAATTTAAAATCCTTCTGGGTTTTTTTCCCCTACTAAGTTTTTCTGTAAAAATTTAAGTTAAAAAATATCTTCATTTCTGTATGCCAGTTTCTCTGTAAGAATTACAGGCTATTCAAGCATTTGCATTTCTTTGTAATGTTGGTTAAAGTGTTTCTGTTTGAACATTGGGTATTTAGCAGCACTGGCCTTCCCCACAGCCACGGGCCATTCTGCTAAGAGCATAGGCAGGTGAGCTAAGCTCTTTCAATAGAGTAGCTACTGTTGCTGCCCTGCGCATCCCAGTGAATAAGTGATGCAACATCTCCTTGACTCCCATTCTGGGCCATTTTCAAAAAGCGGAAGTCAGACCCTTCAGAAAGGCTATCCACGATCTTGGTACTGAAGTAAAAGACAGCTGCAGGAACTCACGTAGCTCTCCGCTCAACCTTCATCAAGATGAAGACAAAAGACCATTAGGATTGATGTCACCTATAGCCACTCCTGATGTCACCTATAGCCACTCCTGATGTCACCTATAGCCACTCCATTTTCCTCAGATTGAAAACACATAACAGCTCAAAATGAGACTTGGAACAAAGCAGCACGCTACGTAGGAAGATGTTTTTGGAAACTGTATTTACATAGATCACTGAGGTTTTACTAAAGAAAAGAACAATTCAAGAAAACCAGAGTTAAGATCATCATTTTAAATATAAATGCTTGAGGTTATGTGCAGTATCTGGTGTTTACTTGGGTTTCCTAGCAGTGGGCTGGACTCTTGACCTAGAGGTTCTGTGACCTCAGTTAACAACATATTTATAAGTTATGGTTGTCCCGTGTAAGGTTAGGAAAAGCAGATACGATTCTAATAGCAAGAACGTGAGCTGGACCACTAGCTTGAGGACAGCCTGGGCTACATAGGGGACCCTTGTGAAGAGAGGAAAGGAGGAAGATGGGAAGGGAAGAGAGCTGGGGGAGGAGCCAGAGATGGGGTGGGATGAGGAGGAGATGGAGAAGAGGGCAGATAGGCAGGGAGGTAAGACAAGGTAGGGAAATGAATGGAGGAGGGGGAAGGGAAAGAAGTGAGAGAGGGAAGGAGGGAGGTGAGGGAAAGAAAGAGGATGAGGAAGGAAAAAAAGGAGAAGATTAAAATAAGAAAGGAAGGTTCTAGATAGGAAAAGAAAAGGCTAATTTCATTTGAGAACACTTGACCTGAGACCAAGGGATTGGGGTTAGCCATCTCTGGCCTCTCATTGTTTTCTAAACATAAACTGTAATATCATGCTTATAAAATCTTGTGATGGCTATGGAGTCACCTTCCCTTCTTGTTTCCCAGTTACCTCAAGTTTATTACTTTCTATAGGCGGGGCCATAACTCATAACATGCTTTATCATCACTTGTTTCTTATTTTTGTCTTTCTCCCCTCTAGCCAATTTTATTAAAAATCCGCTTACTCTGTCTTGTCATCACGCAGACACCCACAGGCAGGCCTGGCTAGCCAACTGGTGTGACCACACTGCTGCATGCAGCCTTACAACTGGCTTGGATTTCAAGTCATGGAAATGACAATCAGTGCCAGTTCTTACTTGCTGTGTTTAGTGAGGGCAAAGCTTCCCCCATTTACAAGGGAGTCAACTGAGCTCAGGCTCATATACCACATTATTACCCACAGAAATAGACCACTGCGATCCAAAAAATATAAGAAATGATTTCAAATGACTGATATTTTCAATTTTCTACAATAATCTTTTTTGAGGTTTTAGCCTTACACAATGTATACTATCTGTGCAAAGCTCAGATAAATTTGTTTTATCAAATTATTCCATATCAGTATGACTGATGAATGGTGGCTAGAAGGTAAACTTCAGTGCCTACTAGTATACTTCAGTTACATTCACCATCAATTATTCCAGTCTTCATTAATTAGTTACATGAAACACAAACGTGTTCTTCAAGGAGGCGGCCTCATTATAATTAGATAAGTATGGCTTCATAGGGATCTAGTGGGCATATTATATAACTCACACAAAGGATAGCATGTACCGACTTCATTCCTCATTATAATTTCAGTAGCCTGTTAAAAGGGGGGATCTTACTGGTAGAGAAAGTTGTGTTGGGACAAAGTAGATCCACTTTGAAAGAAAAAAAGAAAGAAAAGGATTCTAAGAGAAAGTGCGGGGTATCATGTCCTTTTTTTTTTCCACTTGATTTCATGGCTTGGTTATAGATTTTGCTAATGCAGCCTTAAACACGATAGCATGTGGTCTTTATTCATCTCACTGACAACATAGATCCTTTCCCTTTTCTCCCTACATTTGATATACTCTGGACTTAGGTAAATCCGTTTTCAATTTGTCAAAGCAAGCTTGTACCTTTCAAACGCTCTTCAGTCTTGAGTCTACCTACACTTTCATACTAGAATCATTACTCTCTCATGCCAATTCCATTAAAAGAAGGGGCGGTGAATGTCTTTTTTTGTTTGTTTGTTTTTTGAGACAGGGTTTCTCTGTGTAGTTTTGGTGCCTGTCCTGGATCTTGCTCTGTAGACCAGGCTGGCCTCGAACTCACAGAGATCCACCTGAATGGGTAGTGAATGTCTTAAGTGGAGATGTATTTAAGAAAATACAACACTTTTACACGTATTTCTCAAATGGTTTGGAATCTTCCATCAACAACTTGTGTTTAGAATCCTGCCTCTGTCGAAAATCACACTGGCCCAGCTGTATCATGGGAGCAAGAATCCTCTGGCCACCACAGGAAAGAAGCCTCGCCTGAGAGGCTAGCTTGTGAAGGATACAGCCTCTGTCACTCACTATCCAGCTTCCCTGAACGACTTTCTACATCGACCATGAAATACGCTAAAGGCTAAAATTGATGGGTGGCTCCAATGAAATGCAGTTCTCAGTTTGCTTAACTAAAACCCTGCTCAGAAACACTTTACCTGACTTCCGGCAGTGAAAATCCACTTTGAAATTCTCAGCAACTATGAAAACCTGGAGGATTGAAAATGTTAAGTTTTTCCTGGAAGACCCATTCAAGCAGTGTTTCTTTTTCCTTTTATTTCCTCCAATGAACCCACAGATAAAAACGGCTCACTAGAAATTCATAAGCATTTTTATCTATACTCCACAGAAAAATTTCATTCTAAGCATTCTCAATCTGGTTTAAATATTTTTTAAAAGATTTAGCAGCCCAAGAAACATGGGGGTTGGGGGTGGGCGATATATTGGTGTGTCAGATAAATATATAAATAAATTAATCTATAAAAAAATAATAGAATCACATTGGAAAATGGGAATTAGATTTCGATTCAGCTTAAATATCATCACATTATCAGTCAGGACTTTACCTGCAGTTTACTCAAAGTGGGAACTCTCCTTGCTTGCCTCTAATTCAACATCTTGATCCTGACTTTCTTAACATATAATTTATAATTGTCTGTGTCCTGATAGCCGACCATAGAATCTCACACTCCAAAGAAAATGAATCATAACTCATGATAATTTTAGACTTCGGCAGATTCTTGGTAAACATTTATTCAGTCAATGAACTCACACTCACAAGGAAGTCATAAAAGAAAATTATTTTATTTCTTTATATTGGCATGCCATTTATTTCAACTCAAATGTTAAGTTGCTAGAGTGTGGTCTCCCTTAACCCCCATAAAAAGCAAGGCCTTCCAAAGCAATTCATTTCTACAAAAATTAGTTTATCATGTTTCAGGGAGTCCACCTAGCAAGCTTGGGGTTCTCAGACTGACAGATGAGGCTGTCACCATTGTTCTCTGAAGCCTATACGGTGGTAGTCCCACCTTCCCTGATGCCCTTCAAGCCTTAAAAGGAGCAATGTGTGCCAAATCCTGTGCCTGAGACAGATCAGTCATTGCACAGAGATCTGATGGGGCAGCTGCTGGCAGTCGCCTTGCTGGTGACAGCTGAGACAGGAGAGTGAGACAGAACCAGGGGGTTTTCACACAGCGTGTTAAGGATTCAGGTCTCATTGAAGCACTGGAAACGTAATGAAAGTATTTGAACAAGGGAAGAGCATCAAGAAGATGGCCAGGCCAGAAGCTCCCTACGCACTCTTCCTGCGTTGGCAACCCTAAGATGTATAAGATGCGCTTTGAGTTTGGCGTAACAGCCCACCCCAAGGGCTGGAGGTGGACTCGGGAAAACAGTCCAGTTGGTAGTTTCTGCTTAAGCTGCAGCTTACACTGCTTTCGGTTCTGTCTTTTATGGAGGACGTAAGTTTTGAGTAACTTCCAGAGCCACCCAAGTAAAAATACATCAAGAAAGAGTCTGCTTTCCACCCTACTTCCCTCTATGTCCTGAGATAGGAAGAAAGCCAGTATGGGTCTCGATCATTCCAAGTTATTTCTCTGTGAAGTATCATCGAACTTTCAAAGGTCTCCTATACTGTATAGTTCCACAAAGAAATAAGCATGGAAACAAAGCAAAGCCTCAGTTAGGGAATTTTACACTACCAGTTGATAAGAGAGATAGATGATAGGTAGGTAGATAGATAGATAGATAGATAGATAGATAGATAGATAGATAGATAGATAGATATAAATGATAGATTGATAGATGATAGGTAGATAGATGATAGACACATATATTCACACATTTGCTAATAATCATGCTGCTTATGATTGCATACATTTGAATAAAAAAATGTCAAAGCAAACTTAGTGATATCATCAGAAGGCTCATAAAGTTTTCTAAAAGTCTTTTGATAACTTCTTTGATAATAAATACTCACTAAATTTATCATAAATCTGTTTATTTCTTCCATGGAAAAGATTATTACTTGGTGTTTGGGCTGCTTTTTTTTTTAATAGCTTAGGTATTAAAACTTCTTTGGGACTGAGTGTGAGCTTCAACCAGTTTTATTCATTTGTGAAAATCATATCAGACTAATTTGACACTATAAACACAGCATACACAAGGAAGGAAGTACATTGTTCTGTAGGCAGCTTTGCTGTGACTAGGCATTTCCTGTCTTTTTTTTTCCCCCCTAAAAAACATTCCTGCAACTTCCATAAGATCTGAATTAAAAGCCATCGCTTCCCAGAACTCCACGACTAACTCAGATGCTGACATGCTGATGGCTGCTGGTCTGAGAGAAACAGAGTTCACATGCCAAAACCGGTTGCCTTTTGGTATGTTTTAACATCGGGACTTCAAGTCAAACGTCCTATCAGGAAACGGGTTGCATTTGGGTATGTGCTAACATCTGGACTTCAAGTCAAACGTCCTATCAGGAAACAGGTTGCATTTTTGGTATGTGTTAGCATCTGGACTTCAAGTCAAATGTCCTATCAGGAAACCTCAGCTCCTCACACTCAGTCGCTCGAAAGAGGATGGGCACGAAAAAGAAGTAGAGGGAGTTGGAAGTTTGATGGAGCAGGCCAGGCACCATCTGGGCTATGTAGGAGGACTGGAGGGGGAAAGGGAACAAGACGGCATATGCTAGGAAAGTACGGATTGTAAAGAAAGGGTAGCACCCTTGTTTTGCAGACTAGCTACTACATTTATGTTGCTGAAGATTCAGGAGGCAGAGAGAGATATCTTCGGGTTTCTGCAGAGCTGCATGGCAACATTCCACAGCCCTGAGGAGGGGAGGGAGAGCCATCCATGACAGCGCAATAGGTATAAATAACTGTCCATGGGTGTGAGCTCTAGCAACTGAGTAAGAATTTGTGGGGAGGAACCATGTCTAAAATGCCTCCTGCATTCCCCCACAGAAACGCAACCCTGGGCACACGAGACGGGCAGAAGCACTGTGCTTGGGGGAACATCTGGGTTTAATTACAAGCTGTTTCTGTGAGAAAGTCAACCTTTCAACCTAACTCCTCCTCTGCAAAGGGGAGGGGGGGCAGAAGGGGTGGGTTATGCCAAACTTGAGGGCTCATGTCAGAATGAAATAAACTAATGCATGCAGCAATGCAAGGTGAATGGGGAATAGCTCCATCCTGGAAGGTGATCGTGTCATACCTGGGATAGAAAAGCAACAAATACTTCGTAAACTGATTGCCTGGTGAGCTTTGCTCATTATGCCTCTGTACAAGGATTCCTTTCAATTGACTTAAAGGTTTCTCAGCTTTGGCACTACCAACACTGAATCAGGAAACTCCTCAATGAAAGATGGAGGATGAGGGGAAGCAGACGCTTCTTGGGCATTGCAGCCTGTTCATAAGTAAATGCTCTTCTCCCTCTCCCCACTAGCTCCAATAGCAGCATGCTGGTGACCATTCCCATAAGTCAGAACCAAAAATGTCCCCTGACAAAGTCAAATGTTCCCAGTGGAGGCAAGTGTGTCTGTACAAAACTGATCAGCAATCGAAAAAAATGCTGATTTAGCTTAGATACCAGTGCAATTAATCGATTTTGATAAATCCATGAGAGTTCTGCTTTCTCTATCCCTGAGTCATAGGTGATAACCATAGTAGGCACCTGTGGGTACACTGCAGAAGGCACCCCGCTAATCTGTTTACATGTATTATCTCCTTTACTCTTATAAGGGGGTGCAATTAATTCATAATTTCCAAATGAAGAAATAGATGCTCATAAGGCTGAAGGGTCTTGCCCAGCTTCAAAGTGAAGTTCGGCTTCCTGCTCTATAGCATTCCAGAGATGCACTTGACCACCACTGCTGCTCATAAGATGAGGTGGCCCAAATAGCTCGTGTCTGATGAACGTAATTCATCCCTGTCAATGGGAACATGATTTTAGATGTCAGGAGGATTAAAAAAAAATACAGCTATCAGAAGTTTTAGATGCTTGGTAAGTATTTACATGAGCCATGAACCCAAGTAAGGCATTAAAAAAAATCAAGCATACATGAATAGAGGCAATTTCCAATGTACACACTGCATGCACAATTATCATTTAATTCTGTAGAAACTGGGTTTTGTGGACTATATTTTCTTAGTAAATGTTTCTGTTTTCTTGCTTCGGTGTTAATGGAAAAGATGGCACTGTTCAAAAGCACAAAAATGTTGAGATTAGGTTTGCAAAAAAGTATGTATTATTTGACAGATATGACTTCCTAAAGACTTTCTACCAATAAGCTCATGGCAAACGACTATCGTTCATTAGGTTTTGCATGCTGGCTACTTGTTGCCAGATAACTAACACGAAGTTAGTACCAAGTTGCTTAATGTTGAATCTAGGCTCTTTCAAAATACTGAGACGTATTATGGTCATTTCCAAATTCAAACAATGGAGATGAGGAAAGGCTGAGTAATACGTGTTCAGTCCCAGAAGTCAGGGCAAAAGAAAACTTTAATTACTGAGTAATTATAACTCAGATTGTCCTATTGGTGTCAATCATTAATGTCTATTGCAAGAGTAACCAGGGTTGCAAAGGTATTTAGTGTCGTAAATGATCCATCAGCAGGGGATGAGTCCTTCTCAACTGACAATGAACAAGATCGTTAAGTGCTAATTTACTACAAGGAAGTCTGATTTCACATCCCTCAGACTTCTTTTCTGCTCCCTAGGGCAAGCAGAATCCTTAACTTCTACAATTGAGCACACACATTGTATCCTCAAACAACAGCCTTGAATTACAATAATGTGGGGAATCATTCTCTCCACTCATGCTAAAGTCACACAGTGGTTCCCATGGGGGCTGGAAGATCTTCTCTGGGCTGAGATTTAGTGTGGCAAATACCATGGACAGCATGACTACAATCTCCCTTAGTGAGTGTCACAAGCATTCAGTCAGCCACATTTTTGTGCTCTGATGAAGCCCCTGGATGGGAACCCAGAAGACACTCTGCAAGAGAATTTTGTTGTGTCTTAGAGCTGTGTGTATCTGATTTGGACCGGGCCTCTAATGAAGCAAGGATCTGAATTCAGAAGCCCACCACCAGTGACTCGGGCTGCTTTTCTGTTGTAAAGGACAGAAACCTATCTCAGTTTTGTTTAAGGAAAATTAAGAAGTAACTGTCTTTGCTAACTGGAAAAACTTTAGGCACGAACAGATGCAAAGTACATTAGGATTCTGACACCGCCCCAAAGCATTCCCCAACACATTTGAGCTACAAACAACTGGCTCCTTTATTGGACTGTTAAAGCGAGTAACACGAAACAAAACGTAGAACTTAACAGATAGGCAGGACAGCTGTTGTCTTCATCTTGGAGAAGCTGTTAAAGGATATGTTCTCAGCTGGTAAGCTACACACGTGATTGCTGGTGGCCCCAGATGTTCGGAATCTCAAACACTGTGCTTTTTCCCAGTACAACATATTCTGAAAGAAAAATATTATATAACTTCTTTATCCTCAGTGTACTCAGTTGTGGGGAGGGGAAGAAACCAGCAGCCACAGAAGCACTATTGGTGAATACCTGGATCGTGTTTTAGTCATTGTGACTTAGAAGCATCCCCCAAAGGTTCCTACGTTGGAATCTAGGTCCCCAGCCTGCGGTGCTAGAAGTCACAGAACCTTTAAAGGCAGGGCCTAGTAAAAAGGCGTTAGATCAGTAGGAATAGCCCTCAGTAGTTCTCAACCTGTGGGTCTCGACCCCTGAGGCAACCCTCTAGCTCCAAAAATATTTGCATTACGATTCATAACAGCAGCAAAATCACAGTTATAAAGTAGCAACAAAGATAACTGTATGGTTGCAGGGCGGGGGGGGGGGGGGTCACCACAACATGAGGACCTGTACTGAAGGGTCAAAGCATTAGGAGGGTTGAGAAGCGCTGCTTTAGAGGATATATTGGGGTCTTGTCGTTTCCTGTTTCTCTCTTTGCTGCCCGACTGTCATGAAGTGAGTAACACTCTTCCACCAAGCTCTCACGATGTACTGTACCCTCAGAGGTCCTGAGCAACTGGGTTAGACAACCACTGGCTAAACGTCAGAAAATATATGATGAGACAGCTTTTTTCCCCTCTTAAGTTCATGTTCTCAGATATTTCATTACTCAGCGTCAGAAAGCTTCACACAGAAGTCTCTTTCCTGTGTTCCCCTGCAACTAAGTCTAATTCCACAAGAGGAATTCATAGGATTGTTTCAGGAAACTAGTACTTAAATTCTACGGCAAGGAGAAGCTGACGGTGGCTCTGATCACCATCACATCCAATAGCAAGATGAACCGAGGTTTATGTCAGTACACACACACACACACACACACACACACCCGCCTTGTATGCTGGCTGTGTGTCACTATCAGCAGAAGCAGCTACAGAAAGGACCTTGAGATTCGCTCCTAACGGGCCCTGTGTGAAAACGCAGTGTCTCAAGGGCAGGTGCTGAATTTGGTTCCTCCTCCTATCCCTGACAGTAAGCATTATTTTGGCTCACTTAATGGAGAACATGCTTTAATGAGCCGTAACATCTGAAGAATGAGTAAAGGAGAAAATGGAACTCTGGAGACTTTGTGAAGGCCACACTATAGACATTCTTCTTCCTGAGAGCATTAATGAAAATGAATCATTTCTTAAAACTCCCATTGGTAATAAATGAAGATTACTAATTGATGAAGGACACATATAAGTTACCCTATTGTTATGGGGCTGTCTAAAGTTTCAACACAGTTACAATGGAACGACACCAACCCTGCCACTTAAGAGACTTTCAGCTCTGAATCCTGTCTCCCCTTGCACATCAGGGGCTTTTGGACGTCAAATATCTACTCTTCACTTGTGGAGTTGCGCGTGATGAAATTAGAGTCATAAACTTCAGTTTTAAAACAAACTTGACTCCTCTCTGTGTCGCCCCACAAGATCCAGTCTTGTTCCTTCCCTTCAGAACTCAGAGTCTAAATTCATGGTGTCCAGCTCTCTACCCCTCATTCAGTTTTTATGCTGTGATTCAGTTTTACACCACTGCTCTTCTGCTCTACTTGTTCCTGAGAGCTCCTGATACCATACACCAACTTCAAAGTATTGTTTTTATTCTGTATGCTACCTGACTTTTTGTGACCTTCAACATTATAAACCACTCAGTCCTTAAAACTTTCCCCTCTCAGCATCTCATTCCTTTGATTTTTTTCCCAATTACTCAGTTTCCCTTACATCATTTCTCCTCCCACTATTGTCCCACTTAAAGCCATTATTCCCCCAATTCTCTTTTGTCTGCTGTCTTTTCCATGTATACACCCTTGTAGGAAATCTTACCTAAATCCATGCCTTCAATGATTACCAATAACCTACCAGTCTTCCATCCCAAATGTGCCTCCATTCTTGAGCTTTAGACCAGTACATCTACAAACAATTCCTCTACTCCACAGGCATCTCAGTTTCAACCCATTGACTTATTAATCCACACCAACTCTCACAATACTAACTCCTGTTCTCTGTGAACACCGGTACTATTTATTCCATTGCCCAGGTTGAAATAAATTATGTCAAATTCTCTCAGGCTTCTTGGCATTTTTTTTTAAATTTAGCTGATTTCCCCCAAGCTCTCTAAAATTTCTATTTATGACAAAAAAATATTTCTTATTTGGTGCTATTAAATAAAGCCTCATTTGTCTCCATTTCCCCATCACTATAACTAAATTCATCTCTCAAATATATGCACAGGTCATCCTATCAAACAAATACGATCACGTCATATCTCTGTCCAAGATGCATCAACGGCTCCCAATACTTTCAGGATGCAATTCTCCCTCCATAACAGGTTTTTTATATAAAGTTCTGGACCACAAAACTCTGGCACTATTCATCTTCATTCATAGACACTTCAGTTCATTTCCATGCTATAGAGCAGAACAGGTCTTCAAAGGAAATTAAAGGAATAAATTCCGAGGAGATGGGGCTGGAGAGATGGCTCGGCAGTTAAGAGCATTGACTGCTCTTCCAGAGGACTCGGTTCAACTCCCAGCACCCACATGGCAGCTCACAACTGTCTGTAACTCCAGTTCCAGGGGACCCAAAACCCATGGCAAAACACTAATATAAAATAAATAAATAAACAATGGAATATATAATTTTTTTTAATCCTGAGAAGATTGTCCCTAGATATAATGAAATGTGGTATGACTCCTATTCAACCTTACGCAAACAATACTTCCTACACAAAGAAAATTTCGTACTATGTTTTTGCTCTGAAGCTTAACATGTTATCTAAAAATGAATCCTCCCTAGGTATAGTGGCGCATGCTTATAATCACAGTATGTGAAAAGAGACTGAGGCAGAAGAATTGCCACAAGTTCTGGACACATAATGAGTTCCAAGTTAGCCTGGACTAGAGTGAGATCCTGTCAAAAATAAACAGTCCTAAATTTTACCCTTCTTTTTAGGAAATACTCTCTCCAAGGAGGACTTTTAATAAGATATTTAAGAATTCCCACTCCCCAAAATATATGAGAAATTCCTGAATTTATAAATGGGATGTGTTCCAAAAATTCTTTTATAACTTGGATCTGTGAAACTTGGAATGCATTTTCTCATAGAAACAATGTTTTATATTTTTATTTAATTTAGACTTAAACTATTTTTAAAATGATTTAAAGCATTATATAATAAAATACATATGTCATAAGCTTTTAAATAATGAAAGAGAGGTCCATAACAATATATTTGGCCTATGGAAAGTAATTATATCATAATTCCTATAAACTTACACTCACCCAAAACCAAGAAATGTTAACTCAGAGAATCCTGCTGTACAATACAAAATGAAGAAAGTAATAGGAGCCCTTTTCTTTTTCTTTCTTTCTTTCTCTTTCTTTCTTTCTTTCTTTCTTTCTTTCTTTCTTTCTTTCTTTCTTTCTTTCTTTCTTTCTTTCTTTCTTTCCTTCCTTCCTTCCTTCCTTCCTTCCTTCTTTCCTTCCTTCCTCCCTCGCTCGCTTGCTTCCTTCCTTCCTTCCTTCCTCCTCCTGTTCTTCCTCCTCTTCTTCCTGTTAACTCTCTTTGGTGTCTCATTGTCTAATAAAATGATGTAAGGTGACTTACATGATATATGTTTGGGTACTAAACTTTGGGGGAAAAAAAGGCTGGCCCTATTGCCCTTTATAGTATACTCAATAAACCTATTTTTCTATGAGAAATACATATCATACATAAGTAACTAGTACATGAAGGTAATTTAATTTAAAAAGCAGAAATATGAATACATGACTGATTATTAAAAACAGGATTTAATAAAACCGAGACCACACACAGGATACCCTACAGAAATTTATATAGTTAATTTGAGGGATAAGAACCGACCTCTCTGATGATATGGAACCCACTAGGAAGAACTACATAGAGATCACATGGAACATACGTACATAGTTATTACACTTAATCCTTGTAATCACACTGTGAGGTAATACTGCTGCTGCGATTGCTCCATTTTACAAATGACAAAACTGAGGCCACAGTGAATATAACTCCTCAAGTTATTACAGCTACAACACTAAGATCCCCTTGCATTTTTTCTCAAATATCAGTGGCGTCTCAGAGTCCTAACAGAAGTTGAAAAAGGGAAAAACAAACAAACAAACAAAAAAACATGATTTTTGACTCTGCCAACCATGAGATGAGTGGACTCGCTGCTGCCTTTCTTGGGATAGTGCACAGGAATACCCATCATGCTCACTTATCTCCTCCTACGTCTCGAATCCTAAACTTATCTAAAATATTATCGTTTTTATATAAAACCAATGGAAGTTTAGTGAGATATTTTAAATTCCTACTTTCATCGTAAGTATACAAATCCAGTTTGTATTTTCACTAGTATTTCACACATTGCAAACCCAACAGGGCCACATTTCCACTGCTGAGTAACATATTTTAAGATTTTAGTAACTTCATGTAGCCATTGGCTACCTTATTGGACAGTATAAAGGGTTGATATTTTATTTGTGCTTTGATAAATAAAGCTTTCCTGGAGATCAGGGGGGAAAGGCCAGCCATTTTAAGTAAACAAAGTCAGGCAGCACACACCCTTAATCTGATCATTTAGCAGGCAAGGTCTCTGTGTGTTCAAGGTCACACTAGGGAACAGAGCCAAGCATAGTGACACACGCCTTTAATCCCAGTACCAGCCATAGAGACCTGGAGGTCTGTACAGACAGGCAGTGAGTGACAAGGAAGTGAGGTAGCTGGGCTAAGAGCCAATGAGAGGGCAGAACAGCAAGGCAATAAAGGCATGGGTAGACAGGAAGTAGCTCGCATTTGGAAAGTTGGCTGGTGGCTCTCCCTATTTCCCTGATCTCTCTAAGGCTTTCACCCCTATATTTGACTCCATGTTTTTTATTTAATAAGACCATCTAGAAATTTGTCTACAGTATAATTTCAAATGTAAACTCTGGTTCACTAGTATATCCCCCTAGGGCCCAAAAAGAGCATAACATGACTTCTTTGACTATTTAATAAATGTATGAAGCAAATGGATAGTGAACAAATAAAATATAAATATTCTCAGTCTTGGGTTGAAAGGAGAGTCATAATCTATTCATGGCAGTTTTGCAGATGATAATGACAAAATATCAAATTTCAGATAAATTAAATAAAATTTACTTAACATTTATCTTTTGGGCTAAGTAAATAAAAATATAGTACCAAACCATTGGCAACTGCATCCTAAATGCTATCTACATCATAAAAGCTATCTACATCCTTTCTGAACATTAGACCAGCAAATATCGGCTTGAGCCTACTCCCAATTGCCCATCTACAGAACTGGGTGCTTAGTGATTGCTATTTATATCTAAGTGTTGGAGTAGCTCACAATATAGAAATCTGTAACATACATTTCCATAGAGCACATTTCTTCTAATGTGTTAACTTCCCTAAAGAATATCTCAGGAGTCTTCAAAACAACAATAACAGCAACAACAACAAAACTATTTTTGTCTTACTTGAGGACCACGCCAAGTGTCTCATTTCTTATTAGACCATCTACAAAGCTAAACGGTTTCTGAAGAAGCAGTATTTCAATGTGCTAAACATCTCAGTGCATACCTAGCTCAAACTAATTTCTCATCACAAATCAAACAGAGATAGTATATGGCAAGGAGAATTTGAAGGTAGATGTAGGCAGATAGCATACCAAAAAAAATTGCTAAATACAGTTTTTTCCATCAAATACAATTCTGGATAAAATGAAATTTTTTCCCCAAGAGATAAACATTATTTATAAATACTGTTAAAATGACTGGGCTACCAGAGATGTAGCTGTTACTGTTGATCTGAACCCTGAGGAGTAATTCTCGAACACTCACGGTCCTAATTTTGGTACTGTTGATATGAGATGATATTTTCTGACAGTCACTAGTTTCAGTTAGTTCTTAGTCTTCATTCTGGGCAAGAATAAGCTTATGGCATGTCATCACAAGAAGTATGGAAGTCTCTTGGTCTTCTGAGTCTGAAGGCATGCACTGTATTTATCAGACTGATATTCAGCTAGATGGTTAAAAGATGCAAGGATACGACCTACATCTCAGTGTATAAAACTATCATTCAGAGAAATTCACAATTGCAACTTGTCTAGCATTATGGAATTCATGTATTACAGCTTCATACAAAAATACCTATGAATACAGGAAAAAAAAGAAACTGATGAAGCCCAAAACTATCACTGATGCTCATTCTAATACCAGAAACAGAAAATTCATTAACTTCAGGTGTTCCTAATGAAAAACTATAAATCACAGTTAGTTGCTATTAGAGACAGGGACAATCACTGATATGAAAGGAGAGCTTTTTAAATCTCCAATTCTATACAGTGTAGATCAAATCCCCAAGACAAGCAATAACTGCAAGGCTGGGTAAAAAAAATCCCATGCAGGACACACATGTCACCTGCCAATTACCATCACCTTATCTTCTTTGAGAAAAAGACTCCCCTCCCAAATCACAGTGTGTGTGTGTGTGTGTGTGTGTGTGTGTGTGTGTGTGTGTGTGTGTGTGTGTGTAAGAAGAAGAGGAAAAGATGATATTGATGAATACACTGCATGTTTAGGGACAGTTTCAACAAGCGAAGTACCACAGGTAGATATAAAAATACAAGCATTTTTTAATCGTGAAGAGTTTGATCTTACTTGTATTTTCTTGGTTCCAAGTATCAGACAACAGGCATTCTAAGTATCCCAAAACCTATTTCAAACCAGCAAACTGTCACCCACTAAATAGTCTAGGACTTGAAACAATAATCTATGCATGACTCCCAGAAACCTACTGACATCCAATAAACCGAGTATCAGGTGACATGTCAGCCATAAACAAGTATTAAGAGCCACAGGAGAGTATTAAGAGAGTGAGCCAATGGAAAACAAGGAAGCAACCTAAGGACTTAGGACAAATTCTCTACACAGACAAACCCTTCTCACAACAAAATAAAAGGTAAGTAAACATTCAGGTCTTGATGAAAAATGTTAAAAAGTTTTCAAACCATGTTCTTGACCAAATACACATAATAAAGGAAAAAAAAAAACAGAGTTAAACAAGGTAAGATCTAAACAGCACTTTAATGCAATCTAAAACATCAAAATGTAAAGGCTGAATCAAAATCAAGTCTTGGCACAAAATTTAATTATTAGTAAAATTGATTTAAAAATAAACAGAACCAATGACCTGAAGGCAAAATATAGAGAAAAAATTAAAATATTAAAATAATAAATTGGAAATTAATAAACAGATGAATTAGAGTTCTAGATGAAAGTACCTTAAACCAACATAACAATTAAAATTGAAAATATAATACAATTTTCTGATGGAAGATCTGCCTGTTACAGAAAAAGTAAAGAAAGAAAGAAAGAAAGAAAGAAAGAAAGAAAGAAAGAAAGAAAGAAAGAAAGAAAGAAAAGGAAGGAAGGAAGGAAGAAACCTGACAGACACAACTTGGAGGGTTTTGTTGTTGTTGTTGTTATTGTTGTTTTTAATCTCACAGTTCCAGGTTAACAGTACATCACTGCAGGGAAATCCAAGCAGCAGGAGCTCGAAGAAGTTGGTCATTTCACATCCAGAATCAAGAACAGAGTGTGATGAATGCATGCATGCTTGTGAGAGATGCTCACTCTGTCCACTCATGTAGTTCACAATGCTCAGCCTAAGGAATGGCACCACCCACAATGAACGTGATCAAGGTAATCCCTTGCAGACACACTCACAGGCTAGCCTGATCCTGTCAGCCCTTCACTGAGACTCTTTTCCCAGCTGATTCTAGATGGTGTCAGGTTGACAAACCCTCACCCATATCTTATAAAAATTATAAAAGATAAACAAGATAAATTATACCAAATATTTGTTACAAAGACATAGTGCTTTAATTTATATAAAAGAGGCAGGCTTATAACAATAAAGTAAAATATTTCTGGCCACAGAGTTCTCTCTAATAGTAAAAAGTATTAAGGCAAACTGTCTATGAAGTTTTTGGAGGCAAAGCTTGTATCAGCCAAGAACTTACTCCTATGTGGGAATAACAGAGATAAATCCAAAAATATAGAAACTATACAGCTTGTTAAAAACAGAGTGGAGGCGGAGCTGACAGTAAACATCAAATTTAGTTACACATGAATTCTTTAAATAATTATAATTACTATGTACAAACATAAAGCAAATGCCAAAATTAACCACCAGTACATAACAAATCCACTGACATCTAATAGTCCATGTTTTCATCCTTGCACCAGAGCAATCATAAATACAACCCAAAATATTCACAGTACTATTGCAGATAAAACCAAAGTAGCTGAATTGACATAAATATTAAAGAAGAATATTTATGTTAGGGCTAAGTAGATGGTACAGTCTATAAAGCATTTGTATCATAAGCATGAGGACTTGGATTTTGATCCTCAGAATTCACATGCTATGATGGTAGGCACATGTAATCTCATCATCAGCAAGATGGAGACAAAGAAGGCACAGCCCTGGAACCAACTATGCTGGTTGGTGATATCTGAGGTCAGTGGGAGAACTTGTCTCAAGCAAAATGCGTAATGCCCCTGAGGATTAACACCCAAGGTTGTCCTCTTACCTTACACACATAAGGTGCATGTATATACACACAACACACATAATTACATAGAATTACATAGACATGTATATATAAAATATTAGACATGCAATTAACTATGTTTTCATCAATATATTAGACATAGACATAATTCTACAGCTTCATTTAAAAACATATGTATCCATGAGAACACAGAAAACCAATTAATAAATACATCCCTAAGTATTCACAATATTTTTGCAGAATGTCAGTGTTCACTGTTTTTTTAGCCATTTTCTTCCTTACTGAAAATCGTTATAGTCTAAAAACAAAGTTACATGAGCCAGAGTTTTTAGAACATACTTACAATTTTTCTGAATTTATTTGCCATAGTTATTTTTTATTTTTAATTTACCTTTAATTTGCCTAAGCTCATGAGAGCCCTGAAGCTCAGACAAGTGAGGTGGCTGGCACACTTGACCCCGCTCAGTGGTGAAGCTCAGTGAAACTCGTCTCCAGTTACAAAGCTCCAGTTTTATCTTTCACTATTGTGTGTTCTGTGGGTCTGATGGGTGCAGGTTTCCAGGGCCTTTTAAAACTGGCATAAAAGGAAATGTGCGGCGTTTTCGCACATTTTATTGCTCGGTTTTCCCACTCCCATCCCTCAGTCCCATGGATCTTTCTTCTCCTCCCAGCACCCCACGTGCCTGTTCACCTTAACATCAC
Organism: Peromyscus californicus insignis; assembly: GCF_007827085.1. Taxonomy (NCBI): domain Eukaryota; kingdom Metazoa; phylum Chordata; class Mammalia; order Rodentia; family Cricetidae; genus Peromyscus; species Peromyscus californicus. The sequence continues at coordinate 17,147,601 of NW_026294535.1, forward strand.
GTGTCTTCTATTACTCTCTTCTCTCCTCTCCACCTTTAAGACCTCTTTTCCTCTCTTATAGCCTTCTACTTTCTTTATCAACACCCCCCAACAACCCAATAAATACACACACACACACACACACACACACACACACACACACACACACATACACACACACAACTACATACGAAAGAATTTATCTTTCTGAGTCTGAGTCATTTAAAATAATAATACAATAATAATTTCTCGATACATTCATTTTCCTGCAAATGTTATGATTTCATCCCCCCCCCTTTTCTTAGAGCTAAATAAAACTTCCCTGAATTTCATTATCTTTCAACTGTTGATGGACATTTAGGCTGGTTCCCTTTCCTGGCAATGGTAAATACTGCAACAATAAACAGGCATGGGTTAAGCATCTCTGCATTAGGGTGTAGAGCTCTTTGGACAGATGCCTAGAAGTCTACCTGGGTCAAATGGTAGTTCTACTTTTCATTTTTTGTTTGTTTTTTGAGACATACCCATCCTACTTTACAGAGTAGCTGCGTCAGTCTACACTTCCACCAGTGGTGAATAAATGTCCTTTATTCTCTACATCCTCATCAGAATTTGTTGCCAATTATCTTCTTGATGCTTAGCCATCTTAGAGATCTCAAAGCAGTTTTAATTTGTATTTCCCTGAACATCAGTTATTTTAGAATTTTTTTTTAATCCATGGTGTTACAATAATAAATAATATGTACTTTTATAAAATATCACCTTTTAGAAGTCTCTTATTTTTGAACATTAAAATTAGGTTTAAAAACTTTAAAATATAACACAAGGGGGAAAAGATGGTAATAAAGAGTGATTATGATCAAAATATATTATATGTATGTAAAGAATAAAGTTTTTTTAAGTAAAAGAATTTTTTTAGAAACTTAGTAGACAAAGAAGGCACAACATCTTGTCATTTTAATATGACAAGATTCATATTAAAATGTAGGTTTCTCAAGACACCACATAGAGTCATTTAATAGTATATTTTATTTAATAAAATATTAAAGCTACTAAGTATCAATTTAAAGATCTTAAAGGAATATAGAAATAAGAAATAGAAAAATTTGTAAGTAATGTCTAAATTTCAAAATTTGGAAATCCAAAAAATTAATTTCTTGTAAACATAATTACACTAATATATAAAGTTTGTTAGGCAAAGACTATATAATGTAGAAATTTTTAATTTTTATAATATGCTTCTAACAACTTTTTATTAAGGCTATGAGAGAGGAAAAGAGGTCTTAAAGGTGGAGAGGAGAGAAGAAAGTAGTAGAAGTCACATGACGTTAAGGTGAACAGGCGCGTGGGGTATTAGTTATTTACATATACATATAAAAAGGGATAGCTTTTAGGTAAATATAAATACCAAAACTAAGGTACCATGAAACTACCAAAAATAGAAAGGGAAAATACTTGAGGATAGCTTAATAGATCCAGTACATTTTCTTCAGGAAGTGAACTGAAGTCTCTGTACTCATTTCATTTTATGAAACTAGAAAAACTCCCGCAGAAGAGCTATCAGTTTATACAATTATTGGGAGTCATCAATAAATATGGGTGCACCCAACCCAAAATTTCTGTTATATTATAATCTGGTCTCAAAGGATCCTGTTGCAGTTCTTTAATTTCTCCACCAAACCCAGGCCATGACTAAGATTCACTATCTTGTTTTAAAAAAACATGACTAAACAGTATCCATGTTCGGAAACTATATTTTAGTGATGGTTTCCCAATTGCATCAATGTACTAAAACATTTAATAAAAGGTACACAAATACACAAAAAGAATACAGAATGCTCTGCATATGTAAAAGAGATAAGTTTTATGGTATGCAAATTATATCTCAATATATGTTCTGGCAAAGAGAATAAAGCAAAATATACAAATTCTGTTTTAGAGGGGAAAAAAATAATTTGGGTAATCTGAGTTTTGCTTAGAGGACTGCCTTCCAGTGGTCTCTGCTAACAGAAATGATGAATCGTTTTAGCAAACCGAGGCCAGTGGGATTCCTGGCTATAATTTCTTTAGCAGAATTTTTCTGCTCTAATGTCTATCTGAGAAGCAGCACTTCTCTCTTTTCCCTTTGGGAATGCCTCCTGCTACCTCAGCTTTCCTAATCCCAGGATCCAATGCCAGCTATTTGATAGAATGGGAATCAATCACTTCTATGTCAAAAAATGGAAAATGGTTGCAGGAAAGTGCTCATCAACTGCTAAGTTTTCTACCTCAAGAATAAAGACCATTAAAGATTGTATTATATCACTACAAATAATATTGATGCTGTTATTATGAATCAAAGACATCTAAATCTTTTGATATTATGTCTCCTTTCTAGAGTTTACTCTAATGCTGTCATATTTGGCAAAGTCAGATGTGACAGCTTACCCCTGGTGTCCTAGCATTTGGGAGGTAGAGACAGGAAGATGACAAATTTGAGACTATCATGGTGTACAACTGTGGTGATATATTGTGCACCCCAATAAAACTTATCTGGGGATCAGAGGACAGAGCCAGCCACTGGATTAGACATAGAGGCCAGACAGTGGTGACACACACCCTTCATCCTATCACTTGGGAGGCACAGATCCATCTGGATCTCTGTGACTTCAAGGCCACACTGGGAACAGAGCCAGGCATGGTGGCACACACCTTTAATCTCAGGAAGCAAGATGGCAGGGCACAGAAAAGTATATAAGGCGCAAGGAAACAAGAAGTCTTTTTCCTAAGACCGAGGATTTCGTAGAGGTAAAAACTACTGACTGGCTTGCTCTGCTCTCTGGTCTTTCAGCTTTCACCCCAATATCTGGTTCCACATTTTCTATTAGTGAAACCATTTAGCAATTCATGTTACATCAAGTTACAAGCCAGATAGCAATACATGAAAAGTACCCAAATAAATAAAGACATTTGTCAGTTAATTTATACAAACAAACTGTATCAATAATAGCAAAAACATTAACCAAAATAAGGCAATGGTTAAATAAACATGTTGTTTATTTATAATATTCTTTCTTTCAATTGTTTTTATGCAAGACAGTGGTGGGCAAGGAATTCATTCACAGGTTTTTGAACTTTGCTTAGATATTATTTCCAACACTGGAGGGAAAATATAAAGAGTCTCTATTTAACTCTCAACCCCCACTTAAGTGTAATTTACCCATGATCAACATCCCCCACCAACATGACACATTCACCCCAAATGCTAAGAATGTTATGTGAGATGAAAACATTCTAACCAACAAGTTAAAACAAAGTACCTAGAAAGGTTGTTGGGTAACTAATTCCTTTAGAATTGCTAAAGGAAATGTTATCCTTTTTTTGCTAATATTGTCTGCATTTCTGGATAACCAAATACGATACGAAGAAAAATCTTTCACAGAAAAATTCTACACAACAAAGGCAAAAAGAATGACAAAAAGTTTTCATTTTCCAAGCACTAAAAAAAACATATATAATAAAACTATTGCAGGTTGCAAAAGGTGGATCACACTAATATCAAATATATATACACACATGATATATGTATATATATGCATTATGTACAATCAGACATGGTGCCTTGTGATGAATGTAACAGAGATCACAGATTACCATCTATCAAGATTTTCTGCCAAAAAAAAAGTTTGACCAGAATCAAATCAGGTTTCTAGAAACAGCCACCAACTGTCAGTGTTTTGATTGAAACGTCCTCCAAAGGTTCCTGTTTTGAGGGCTTGGTTCTCAATGCAGGAATGTAAGGTAGGGCTTTGGAGAGACTATGAGACCTGAATTCTCTAAGTTCACCAATGGGCTATCCATTTATGGATTGGTTCCTAATCTGATGGGCTACTGGGATATGACAAAATCTTAGTGGGTGGGACTTAACTGCAGAGAAGTGGGTCTAGGGAGTATGCCCTTGGGCCTATATATTGTCCCCAACATTCTCTGTCTGTCTGTCTGTCTCTCTGTCTCAGGCTTCTCATTCCTGGCCTCTATGAGATGAGCAGCTTTCTCCCACCATCTCTTACCAAGGTTCTCTGTCTCACTATAGGCCAAGAAACAACAGAGCCAAGTGACCACGGGCTGAAAATGTCTGAAACAAAACAAACTAAATTCTTGGAAACAAGATCCATCTTTCCTTCTTCATGATGACTTTCTCCAAATTTGTCATAGCAATAGAAGCTAACTCAATTAGTAAAGTGGGGAAACACGCTATCTGTAAAATGTTGACTATAACACAGTGCCAGTTCCTTCTACAAAGAAATGGCAACTTCTAAAAATGAAAAGAAATTATAATGGACAAGAAAAAACTTAAATGGTATCAACTAAATGCAATGTATGTGTGGATGTAACCAACGGTCTTATTAAATAAGAAACACAGAGCCGATTCAGAGAAGAAAGCCAAGAGGTCAGAGCTAAGAGCCTCACCCTTCCTGATTCAGGGATCCTCTTCAGCCAAGAGAGCTCTCCGAAAAGGGGACATACTTCCTGTGTGTGTCTTTATATAGTCTAGCTGTTCTGCCTTCTCATTGGTTGTAAACCCAAACACGTGACTGCCTCGTCACTGCCTGCATGTACCACCCTCCAGGTCCTTAAAGGCGTGCGCCACCGCCGCCACGCACTTGCTATGGCTCTAATAGCTCTGACCCCCAGACAACTTTATTTATTAACATACAATTAAAATCACATTTCAGTACAAGCAAAATACCACCACATGTATGGACTTTGAATCCTCAACAAACATTGCAAAATGAAAAGCAGTACTTGAAATAAGAAAACAGATATTCATAATAAATGTTAAGCAATTGGTACTTCAGTTATGTAAGAAAAGGAAAGACTCTTATACCTTACAATATATGCTGATGTATATACAGGAGAACTTATACAACATTTGGATTGTTGTGTCAAGAAAAGTATGGATACAGGGAATCTATCACAGAGCGAAGAACAAATGAAATATGAGTAACCGAATGCTGGTAACTGTGGAAGACAGACAACGGCAACATAGAGGTTCATTAGATTCTTCCATTATACTTTTGTGTATGTTTTCTGTAATAAAAAAAAATCTTTTTAACTGAACTTTTATATATGAAAATTAATCCCTGAACCCTACAAGATGAAAGGAGAGAATTGTCTCCCACAAGGTATCTTCCGGCCATCACAAGAATGCCATAGCATGAGTGCATCCAACACACACACACACACACACACACACACACACACACACACACAGAGTAAATACATAAATACATACATACACAAAAGTAAAACAATTTAAAAGAAACCTGAAAATTCACTGTAAATAATTTCTGAGTGAAGATGTTGTTGATTAAAGTAGATTATGTGCAAATATCACAAGTCCCTTCCACACAGACAAGACTTTAAACAATAAATACTGGTCCCTTGTTTAGAGATTTCTTTAAAATTCGTTCTATTCCTCCAGATGTTCCATCATCTGGCAATTATCAACATTTTGTTATATGTAGTTAATTCCTTCTGAGACTTAGTCATCATCCCTGAAGGAATCCCTTGGGAAAAAAAAATTACCTGCTAAATTCAGATGTTCCTTCAATGAGAACTAAGTTAAAATTGTTGCTCATTTTAACACAGAAATGCCCCAAGATGCTTTTGTGCATTAGTAGTACCTAAAATACAATATCAACAAGCCAAACAAAACAAAATCAGACATACCACGTTGGAAGTGGAGGGCAAGTCAGTGTATTATGGTGTAAACTAATCCCACTATTTCGTGGATTTAAATTAAAAGAAACAATTATGGGGTGTTCTAGGAATCTGAGAAAACATGCCAGTGAAACTCCTGAATTTTAACAAACGGCTTTGTTTCCACACTTAACAGATGTCTATGATTAAGTTCCTGGGTTTGCTAAAAGGGTCAAAACCTTTAAACATACAGGATCGATTATGTATCAGTTATACAAAGTGTCCTGTACAAAGATGATATGAAAACCAGCGACCAGCCTTTAAAGTAAATATAACCAACTGCACACGCATCGTTACCGCTTCTCGCCTCCCCAAGTGCCTCCAAACTACAATAATAATGAAGAAACTACAAGAGCAAAAGTGTGTAAGAACAAGGAGCAGATGGCTGCAGCAGCAAAATTACGCAAGCTAAACAGCAGAGCAAGTGGTTGTTGACTTAGCAACTAGAAAAAAAATGCAGCAGTATAAACTCCAAGACCCCAGAAGGACTGAGAAACCAGAGACACCTGGGATCTCTGAAAGAGAGGGTGTGGGTGTGTGTGAAGTAAGAACAGGTTGGAAATCCACGTAAGTATAGCTCTCTCAATTCTGAACGTCCACAGAGCTGCCCTCCCCACCTCCAGGAAAGAACTGCAGTTTTCTGGCCCCAGAAAGACACCAGGAAGGAAGCGCAGGCGCATCTCAGAACTGCAGTCTCACCGTAAACAGGGAGCAAGTAGAAACCGACTTCTAGAATGTGAGAATCAAATCAACACACAGCGAAATGATCATGCAAATGAGGCACAGAAGAGAGAGAGAGAGAGGCATAAGGTCCCCTCAAAAAAAAAAAAAGGTTAATCATAGAAAGCTAGTGATAAGAAATGAGATGATAAATCCCAATATTGGAAACCTAAGATTTTAGAAACGGAGATTCCAGCACAGGTGGGAGCTGTGGACAGCTAAGCAGAAAGGCCAGTCTAGAAGGGCTCCAGAAGGAGGTATCTCTATGGTAAGGACAGAGGGAAAAAAATGGAATTAAAATGTCATTTTGCTATGTTTTAATATCCTGAAAGAGATTTATACCTCTACTAGAGAATTAGTGGAAAAATCAACAGAGGTACCTAGAAGAGTAAGCCAGAGAAGGAGAGACAGGGGTGGGGGATGGGATGGGTGATGGGATCCTTAAATCCTGTGGCTCAATTGTCAATAATGTTTTCCCAGTTGTTAGAGTTCAGCTGCATCCACCAGAAGTTCATGTGTCATTGAAACGTCAATGCCTCTTAAGGCAGTGTGGGGAAGTGAGGCCCACTGAGGGCTGTGGGTCATGGGTCATAATCAAGAATGATTTCACAGTAGTGGGTTAGTTTGCATGACCCAGGTAGTTACAGTGAGTCAGCCTTCGGCCTTCCTGCTTTGGTCCTGTGCATGCACTCACCTGAAGTCCGTGTTCTTCTGTTAGAAGAACAGAGAACAGAGGAGAGCAAGTAGAAATAGGAAAGACCAATTTTTAAAAAAAAAGTTATCTATGTAAAAAAAAAAAAATGGTGAGAAACGGAGATGTTAGAGAAGCGATATTTCGTCATCTATCGAAGAGAGTGGAAAAAAAAAATGATAAACCAAAGTGGGGAAACTGGAGAAATAACAACATAGAAATGCTACTTAGAAATAAAAATACGAAGACCAGAAGAAATTGAAAACCATCTACAAAGACGACGAATCTCAGATCTCAAAAGATAGACCCCAATTCTCTGCACTCAAGAGGCTATGACAGGAGGAAAGAAAGAAGAAGGGAGGGAGGAAGGGTGTAAGGGAGGGAGAGAGAGAGGGTGTGAGGAGGGAGGGTGTGAGGAAAGGAGGGAGGGAAGGTACGAGAAGCAAGGGAAACAAATAGGAGTATATATAGATTTCAAAAATTATTATTATGCTTCTGGTAACAAACTTGGCTTTTGAAACCTCAAGCGTGTGTATACCACTGATAAAAAGAAATAATTAAATCTTAAAATCCGGAACTGAAGCTCATAAGCAAATTTAGCAGGCCAAAGGTCTTTGAATGCAGCTCATTTTCCTGCCCCTTTCTGGGCAGGGTTTTTAATGAGTGTGAATTGTGTTTCTGGAAATCAAGGGAAACATTGCCTTTTGCATTTAGTAGGATTAAGCTGAAGAGACAGAATCACTCTTGCTTATCTAATCAGAAAAGTGGTTAATACAGAGAAAACTGCCAGAGAGAGAAATGGAGCATGGGCCGGAGGGGCAAGACTTTGTCATACATAGCTTCCAGAAATGACTCTCACATATCACAGTGGGCTTACGTGAGAGTGGCGAGTCCTACTACCACTGGGAATTAGGAGAATGGAAAAATGTAATTGCTCATCCCACCCCAACCACAACCCATTCTTGCAGAAGAGTTGCTCAAAGTGTGTCCACACAAGCACCCTACAGCAAAGACCCGAACACCCAGGGAGCAAGTTTGCCTGAACAACAAAGGCACAACCCCACCCCACCCCCACCCCACCCCCCCCCTCCCCCACTTACATCTGCCTTTCAATCTTATCCATAAGCTCCTTAGTGAATACTTTCTTAAATATGGCGAGACCCTCAGACTGTAAGGGAATTGGGGGAGCCAAAGAACAGTACTTTTTAAGATCGGTGTATGATGCTAAAGCTGCCAATTCACTAATAAGTGCCAGATGGTGTTGACCACCCACTCAGGTCTGGATTAAGACTGGGGCAGTTATCCCTTGTTATGGAATTGTTAGAACAGTTCCTAAAAATGACCCTATTAGAAAAGACAGAGTTTTATCAAGTGCCACTAATGAATGATAACTAATATAGTGTACTTGCATATAAATATGTATCATGCTATAACATTGTGACTATTCTGGAGATTAACAGACACGGGGCTTACAGATTCATGGACAAGACTATCAGTCAATCTGGACAGGAAAGAGCCTCTGATGATCCTATGGAAATGGGGCAGAAAGATAAATTAACTGGAAAATTAACTTCATCTACCACTCAAATAATGGCTTCATTAACGAAGTTTACAGGGGATTTCAAGAGAGTGTCTTAAGCTTGGCCCTAGCATACTTGTGGCCGACGCAAAATGAGCTCCTTGCCTGTCAGTAAGGGAAACAAGAGTCCCGTTTAGAGGCAGTTTGGGAGTCTAAAGCCTGCCAAGCAAGGAAGCATATTAAATCACTCCGTGATTTAAAAGAAAATCAAAGAAACAACTATCCGTGTCCTAAAGTCCATGTGTGCATTACCCCAGTCTTAGACGGGTCTTTTGGTAAAGAAAAAAGGATTAACTAAGTTGGTACTAGACACCAGAAGAATCTTTTTGAAATCTCACACTAAAATCTGACTACTGACCACAGTGGTCTCTGCTTATGCTCCAAGGCCGCATTCCAAAGCACACATGGAGACTTCAAAACCACCAATATAACTGAACTTTGTATACAAGTACTGCACGATTTTGACGATAACTCTGACTGTTGGGAGAACAGTGTATACATCGTACCCTGGACAGTGAGAGGATTCTCATGCTAACATGAGATGGAACTGATAGTTCAAGCCTTTATCACACTACCCAAAACAGTGTACAATTTAAGTTTTTGAATTGTTCCAGAATTTGCCATTTAGTATTTTCAGACTGTGGTTCACCATAGGTAATTGAAACAGCATATGAAAGGAGACTGCTAGATAGTGTTTGGAATAGGTTAATAAGTACTCAATGGAGACTACACATGTGCACAGAAAACACACATCACATGCACAAGCACATTTTAAGATAATAAAATCCCAAAACAAAGATTCCAACCATCATTGGAATGAAGTGGCATTGTGTGGGCATCTATTCAGACAGAGCATTCCTATGCATAAAATACATAAGCAAATAAATCTTAATACTTAGAAGGGGAGATACCATGATCACAACGTGGCCCTCCTAGGGTGAGTCTTATCCATTGCACTCCAGACGTGCTAAGCTGACCCCTGCAATTTCTCCAAATGCAGGAAACTTGACTGCATGAAAAAGAAAAGAAAGGAAAAGAAGAAAATAAAAGAATGAAGTGGCATGTATGAATGATCACCCTCACAGTTTCATCTGTAAAAAAAAAAAAAAACTGTACTGTCTAAGAATGGTATGCTGGTTCTTAAACTTTGTTCTCAGCGTCACATCTTGCTTTTCCTGTCTGCTCACATCTGTAGGCTATAAGGACTGATCCAGTGGTTTGTTTCCTAAACTCTAGTGTCAACTGTCACTCCAGTGGGCTTGGTTGATGAGTAATGCTGACTGGAAACAGGAAAGAAAAAAAAGCAGGCAGGACAAATCAGAAAATAATAAAGAGCCTGAGGAAAGAGATTCACTTCCAATTGCATGGTCAGAAAAAGTGTCCAGAAAGAAGAATGCTTCAAAATGAGACCAGAAAGATGGGCATCTGGTTGGCAAACTGGGAGACAGGAGCATGTGTCTTCACGGACTCACAAATGACATATTTGTGGATCAGTAAAACTTGACACAAACTGAGAATTCCAGGTAAAACTAGAGAATGAAGTAGGAGTCATCACATTCAGGTCCTTGAGTGTTTTAATCAGCGAAATAACACTTTGAATATATTCTAGGAGGAAGACAATTTAGAAATTATAGAAGGAAGACTATTTGGAAATATTAACAGCAAAGCCCCCAAATGTTAGGAAAGTCTTAATTATTGTATTGACTTCAGTCCTAGGCTATTTATATATAATTCTCAGAAATATTATTTTCACTCTGGGGAAAAAAGAGAAGGCAGACTATTCCCCCCTACATTCACTGCTCTCTGCTTTGAGAGCATCCCTGGCAGCAGCTGCTTCTCCCTGCTGGCCCCAGCTGAGGCAGGAAAATAATACAAAGAGAAAGGTCTGGAAGACCTTGGGCAAAGTCTTACAATTTGGCATTGAGCAAGGCTTGCCCTCCCTGAAGCTGGATTGAGTTGGTCAGTGCTGCTATTGTAGATGCAGGGATACTCTGGAGTGGCTGAAGGTGACTCATTCTAATAATAAACAGCTTGCTTACCTTTGGGTGGAGAGTTGAGATGTGTGATGGCTTGAATGAGAACGGCCCCTGTGGTGGTTTGAAAGAAAATGGCCCCCAAAGGGAATGGCACTATTAGGAGGGGTAGCCTTGTTGAAGTAGGTGTGGCCTTGTTGGAGGACATATGCCACTGTGGGGGCGGAGTTTGAAGTCTTTTTCCGCTCAAGCTTCCCTCAATGTGACACTGAGACCACTTCCTGTTGCCTGCAGGTCAAGAGGTAGGACTCTCAGTCCATCTCCAGCACCATGTCTGAGTGCATGCCACCACCATGGTAATAATGGACTAAACTCTAAACTCTAAGTCACCATTTCAATTAAATGTTTTCCTTTAGAAGAATTGCTGCACTCATGGTGTCTCTTTACAGCAATAGAAACCCTAACTAAGAGAGCCCCCATAGGCTCAGATGTTTAAATATTTGGTCCTCTGCTGGAGGAACTGTTTGGGAAGGATTGGGAGGTGTGGCATTTTGGAAGAAGGTGTATTGTGGCTTCAAAACCCTCCTACCATCCTCAGTGTTTTCTAAGTCCCTGGCTTATGGTTTGACACATGAGCTCTCAACTGCTCCTGCTGCTGTGTCTCTGCTCTGCCATCATGGACTGGAACCATAACCCCAATCAGACATTGTTTGTTTGTTATAAGTTGCTTTCATCATGGTGTTTTATCACAGAAATAGAAAAGTGACTAATGCAAGATGTTAATGGTGCATGGGATACATGAAATTGTACACTAGAATCACATGTAGAAAAGCACGCACAAAAAAGCCCTCACTGAAAATGAGCCAAAAATCTGAACTAAAGGAACACAGAAACCAGAACGCAGGGACTGAAAGATGGCTCCATGGATGAAGGGGCTTGCATTAAACCTGATGATGTGAATTCAATCCCATCAAACCTGACAACTTGAGTTTGATCCCAAGGACCCACAGGGTGGAAAAGAGAGAGCAGACTCCCTAGAATTGTCCTCTGACCTCCAAATGCGCAGTGTGGCACATGTACATACAACTCACACTGATAGAGAGAAAGGATGTTAAATTTTTAAAGACTAGATTATTTGAACAGCAGGACTTTCAAGCTTCTCAACTTTATCCTTATCTTAGCTAGCTCCCTCCCGGGGAAGTGGATCCTTTCTTAATAAATTCTCACTTTGCTTCTTACTGTCTGTGTGTCTCTGTTCAAATATTTACTACAAGACACAAGAAGCTGGAACTCCCAGCAAGTGCCCACTGAATCCTCCCTATCAACTAAAATCACAGCTACTACTAAATAAGCCCATCTTGGTTCTAGCTTCCTTCCCGGAATCCAGGCTCCTGGGCTCTGTTAACTTCAGCACCTCTTCTGGACCTTCCTGCAGATTTCAATCCCCTGCACAATCTATGCATCTAACTCCCCTCACTAAACTATTCACCTTTGCTGGTCGGACCCCAGTAACATAATTACAGGAATTCTCTTAAACTTATCTGCAGTCCTTGAGACCAGAGAGCGTTGGTACTCAGCCAGTGCTTCTCCTGGGTAATCAACTCTAGCCCTTTCTTTCATTTGAGTTTATTGACTTTTCCTAGTGGGGTAGAATGTGAAGGTCAAGGGGTTCATGTGAGATGTGAAAGGGAATGTTTTATTGGAACTATGAACCTCTGTAAGTTCTTAAGCAGGAAATAAAACCCAGCCGTGTTCCTCTGTTTAGGACAATAGTTCTCAGCCTGGCTCCCCATTAGAATCATCTGGGGAGCCTTAAGCCCTCCCCTACTCAGAAGATTCTGATTTAAGTCATAAGGATGAAAAAAAGTATTTAAGCAGTGGTCTGTAGACCAACAGTATCAGTATGGCCTGGAACCAGTTATAAATGCAAACTTGGGGGCCCCACCCTAGAATTACTGAGTCAGATACTTGGGATTGGCCTAGGAATCTTTTAAAGTTTTACCAAGTACATTGATGGATGCACACTAAGTTTGGGAATCATTATTTTAAGACTACCAAGGTGAAACTAATGCACAGCCCAATTAGAAAAACACAGACTGAGAAGTGGACCATCCAGGGAAGTAGGGCCTACGTTCAACATAGCCTAATACATTTTGCAATTTCCTGTTGTCCGACAGAAAATCAGCAAAAGTTGACAGCATTAGTAGATTTTAAAACTATACAGAAAGATGATCAGTAAAATTTTTAAAATGGAGAAGACACAAAAATGTAGTCAGAAGACACAAAGGAAAACCAAGAAGGCCATTTCTGCCAGGAGGTGACACACATCTACAATCCCAGTATTCCAGAGGGTAATGCTGGGATACACACAAGTTCAAGGCCAGTTGCAGATACACAGTATGATAGTGTCTGATTATATATATATATATATATATATATATATATATATATATATAATATATAATATGCATATATACATTCTGAACTAAAAATTGCTACCTAGATAGTAAATGTGCTTCAGCAATAAGACTAAGATTCACCGAATAATGCATGTCCGATCATCTAACATACATGCCTCCAACTTGCCTTCAATTCCAGCTTCTTCTCCCACAAAGCAGTTACTTGTCAAGATGAACTTGCATGCCAGATGCCCAGGGCTCATGAGCCCAGGGCTTTTTTTGGCAATGGAGCAGCTAGTGTGGTGTCTGAAGAAGATTGCAACCTCATTTTGACTTAGCATAAACAATCAAATGTATTTTGGTTCATTAAAAGTATGCAAGCAGTGGTAGCTTCAGGTGTGGTTTGGCCTTGTGGACCTCAACTCCATTTCTCTTGGATTTACCTCCTCACGGATTATGGGTTTTTTTTTTCCCTTGGTCCAGGTTGTTCCTTGGGATCTCAGCCTTTTGGCCCATTTCTCCAGCTATGAATAAAGTTCTTTTCTCGTGGGACAAACAGAAAGCTCAGCTATTACTGCCATGGAAAAGTGGCATCATAATGCCAAGAAGCAAAACATCTGCTGTGGTAGAGAGTGGGCATGTTAAATTGTTCAGTCCAATGACTGTGCATCAGCCTTTAAACGAGGAGCATGTTTGAGCCACCAAGAGTTCATCAAATAAACGTTCATGGCAGCCAATGGTGATCAAAGAGATGTTTTCGTGACTCAGTCACTGTTTGTGCATTCTCTGACCCAGGTTAATCCTACTATTCAACTGTTTTGCTTATTGTTCAGCTTTACATAATTTCGCTTAGTCATGTATTATATAATTTAACTCCAATAATGAGTGACTAATTGGGAACTGAGAAAGTGGATGTGTTGAGATGTATTACTCATACTCACTCACCACCTTCTAAAGACAGTACCTTTTCTCTTCCTCTTCCTGGTGTATGAGTTGAAGTGGGACTGTCAGTCCTATATAGGACTTTACCCTAGAACCAAGCTGTGATCACGTGACCCATTCCTTTCTGTGAGTGAGTCTTACCTGAGTTGTCACAGACAGCAACAGCTAACTGTCAGCTGGTGGGTCTGTGTGCTGACATGAACACTATGAGTTAATCCTCTCCTACCAGACTAGCAAGACCCCGCAATGTTCTAGGTCCCCTTTCTTTCTCAACCCTGCTCCCTAAACTGCCTTTCACATGAGAGTCATCCCAAAGCCTTCTTGTCAACTTACTCAATTCAAGGATAATTTTCAAATGTTTCTAACGCACATTCTGTTAAGAAGTGTGATGGTGATTGTGTTCGTGGCTCAACTGCTAAAAGCCCCCAGCCACAGAAGCCCGGTCTGAGTTTGATTTCAGGAAACCACAGTTGAAGGAGAGGACTAACTCCTGACAGTTGTCCTTTGACCTCAATATCTGCACCACGGCGTGGAAATAACTGTGCTTGACACACATGCACACACTAAAAAAACATACTTTCAACTTTTTAAAAATCTAAAATGGTAATTCCAAACTTCTATGTGATGACTCACACTAATTTTATAAATTATACGCATCTGATCAAAACTTCTAGCCGTTCCATCAGTATGTATGCTTCTAATCTTTTAAACGCCACTATTTAATGGAAAATTATAATTGCATTTTGTCCAATTTGACTTGTAACGTGTTAGCTGTTAGCAGTATAGCCTTTCCAAACATTCAGTGTGTTATTTGTGGATAAATGCTTGGAAATAGCAGCTTGAGTCCTCTGATACCCAACCATTTAGGAACAAAGGGAAAAGATTACAAAAATAAGCTAGCTTTTTTAGAGCAATTGTAAGAGTTCTAAGTATAGGAACAAAAGCAGCTTTCTGTCAAGGCTTGATGCATTACACAGAGTTCAATTTTACTGTGTATTTTAATATCTATTTATCTCTATACTGATTAACTGCTTCTTCAGCAAGTTAGGCTTTTTCTTATATAACAAAATTCAGGAAAAATGTAAATATTTTCTAAAGCCAAAAATGTACATTTAAATATTCAGTAGATAATACGTGTAAAAACAACATATTAAAGCTAAAATAAATGGAATAAAAGAGCTCGTCATACCTCCCAGCACTTGGGAAGTAGAGTTCAGAGGTTTAAGGTCACTGTCAATTACATAGTGACCCCCAGACCAGCCTGGGCTACATGAGATTCTGTCTCAAAAATAAATAAACAAAAACAAACAAATATATATATATACATATATATATACACATATACAAATATATATATATGGAGAAAGTTAAAAGACAATGAGGAAGAAGAGAATTAAAATTTATACAACTGTTAAAGATACACTGATTTCAAAATTATAATCTTTAAAATCACTTCTTTATCATATCAAATTATGAGAGACTGAATGAGATTATATATACCATTGAAAGGTGTTTGGAGTAAAGACGGAAAAACAGCTGGGCAGTGGTGGCACACACGTTTAATCCCAGCACTTGGGAGGCAGAGCCAGGCGGATCTCTGTGAGTTCGAGGCCAGCCTGGTCTCCAAAGCGAGTTCCAGGAAAGGCGCAAAGCTACACAGAGAAACCCTGTCTCAAAAAACCAAAATAAAAAAAGAAGGAAAAACAACAACCTGGAAACACTGATTCACTCTCCAGCCTGACAGGAAGCTAGAGGAAACCTTCCAGGAAAGACAGGAGGAGGAATCTTTGTAGTGAAATACAAGGTGAGTAAGCGCTTACACTCAGCATCCACCAGACAGTCTCACTTCCTGCTAACATAAATCATTTCAGTCTTTGAAATTGCAGCCAACAAGTCAACCCCAAAGCACAGGCTTTTACATAATTAGCATTCCATATGACTTGTGAGGCCTCCAATGACTGTTGTACTAGGTCTGGTTATTTGGGCTTGGGTTTTTTGTAGGGTGGGGCTGTTTGTTTTTGTTTTATTCAATTAAAATATAATTACATAATTTCCCCCTCTCCCCTCCTTCTATCCTACCCATGCCCCCTCCCTTTCAAATTTATGGCCTCTTACTCTTTAATTATTATTGTTACATACATGCAAATAAATATAAATCCAACCTGCTGTGTCCACTTAGTGTTGTTTGTATGTATATATGTTTAGGACTGACACTTGGGATTGGATAATCAATTAAGGGGCTCCTCTCTGGGGAAGATTAATCCTCCGTCTCTCAAAACTCTTGGAGGTCTTCATCTCTGTGAGATTTTCCCCGTCCCCATGGGCACATCAACATGAACAGTTGTCACGTCTTGTTTGAGCGGCCATATTGCTGAGATTTCAGGACTGCAGCTTCTCTGTCGTAACTGGAACACACACTCTTACAGCAGACTTTCCTGGTTCTCTGGCTTTTGCTGTCTTTCCATCCTTCTTCTTTGAGGTTCTGTCGTGTTGTGGGTGTCTCAGTGGCGGCTGGACACCGCGCAGTCACTTGTTCTGTTCATTTGAACCGTTTATGGCTTCCTGGAATGGTCCCCATACGTGGCAAAAAAAAAAAAGAAGCTTCTTTGATAAAGGGTGAGAGCTACACTAGTCTAGAGGTCTAAGGGTAAGTATTTAGGGTGCCGTTATGAATTATACTGGTTTAGGAAAGTGGCAGCAGTACATTCTCCTTAGAGATCTATGACTTTACTAGCCATGGGTAGTTAGTTAGCTTTACTGTACCAGTCAATCCATACTGTTGATTTGGTCCTAAGTCTACTCAGACAACTGCTAGCTACCACCAAGACAGAAGGGCTACCACTGCACCTCTAGGAATATCCTGCCATGCTGGCCATTGTTGTAGTTCAGAGACACCACAGCTGAGTAGGACTATTGATCGCTTTCCTCCTTCGGCAGCTTGCAAAACATCTTCTAGTGCAATTCAATTTAGCTCTCAGGGAGGAGGGTTTGGGTCCAACCCAGCCCAAAGCATCTGGGTCCTGTGGCCAAAGGAGGTTGTATCTTCAGCGATATGAGCTTCCTTTCAACTTCCGGGAGGCAAGCAAGGGCAAAGGTAGGAGCCTACTTTGTTTTAGAGCCTCTTGGGTTCCCCGGATCAACAATGCAAAAGGAGGTTTCTCGTGCCTGATAGAATGAATCTAAGAGCTGGTTCTTTGGGAAGATAAACAAGGGCGGGAGAGATAGCGCAGGCATTAAAGGTGAGGCTCACAACTTATCTGGGATAAATATAAAGGGAAGATAAACACAATCAAAAGATCCTTGGCCCAACTATCTAAAAGAAAAAAGATAACCCATATTGACACATCAGGAATAAACAGGGGACTACTACATCAGACATAGAAGAAATTCCTCAGGGATTCTTTAAAAACCTATACTAGAATTAGGTTGGAAAATCTGAAAGAAATGGATGAATTCCTAGATTCATCCAAACCACCAAAGTTAAACCAAAAAGAGATCAACAACCTAAGCAGACTCATAACAAGTAAGGAGATTGAAATAGTAGGGGGAGAAAAAACTAAAACAAGTCTAGGCCCTGATGGATTCGTGGCAGAATTCTACCAGATTTTTGAAGAAGATCTAAAAGCAAGTATTTCTTAAATTATTTTCAAAAAGGAGAAAGTGTAGACAGACTTTTCTTTTGGGGCTGCCAGCTCACAAATAATATCATGGAGACTTATTAATTATGAAACCTCGGCTGATAGCTTAGGCTTGTTTCTAACTAGTTCTTATAACTTAAATTAACCCCTATCTTTTAATTTGTGTTCTTTTTTGTGTCTTGGTTATCTTTACTCTGAACTCCCCATCCTGTTTCCTCTTTATCCAGCTGGCGATTCTGCCCTTCATCTTCTCAGCATTAAATGCTGCCTCGCTACTGTCCATTTAGCTTTTTTATTAAATCAATCACAGTGACATATCTTCACACAGTGTAAAGGAATAGTCCACAGCAAGAAAGTGAAAAAGCACTCCCAAACTCCTTCTCTGAAGCCAGGTTAACTCTAATACCAAAACCAATTAAAAACACAACAACAAAAGCCAAAGCTGCAGACCAATATCCATGATAAACACATAAATGCAAAAATCCTCAATAAAAATATTTGCAAAAATATAGGTATCTATCAAAAATACCATCTACCATGATCAAGATGACTTTATTGTGGAGATGCAGACATGGTTCAACATACTCAAGCCAATAAATATAATAAATAAATCATAGACAGGAGCTAAAAGATAAAAGTCACATTATCATCTCAATACATACAAAAGAAGTCTTTAACAAAATTCAACAGGCTTTTATTATAAAAGTCCTAGAGAGAGTGGGACCTGAGGGAACATACTCAACATAATGAAGGCTATGTGGGACAAACCCACAACCAACATTATCCTAAATGGAAAAAAAACTTAATCAGGAATGAGATGGGTCTGCTATCACCACTCCTTTTCAATCTAGTATTCAAAGCACTAGCTGGAATAATAAGGTAAGAGAGGGAAATTAAAAAGACTCAAGTAGGAAAAAAAAAGAAGTCAAATTATCCCTACTCACAGATAATATGATACTATATATAAGAGAGGGCAAAAGTTCCACCAGAAAACTTCTAGAAATTATCAATAATTTTGGCAAAGATGCAGAATACAAACTAAACATACAGAAATTAATATCGTTTCTACACAACAAACAAGGAACAAGGGGAGAAAGAAATTGTGAGCACACTCCCATTCATGGTAGCCTCAAAGAAAATAAAACGTGAATAAATCTGACCAAGGAGGTAAAAGACCTCTACAATGAAAACTTTAAACCCCTGAAGGAAGATACTGAGCATTTAAAGATCTCCTACAATATTTTAAAGATGACCATTCCACTGAAAGCAATTTACAGATTCAATAAAATTTCAATCACAATCGCCACACTATTCTCCACATAAACAGAAAAACAATATTGGACGGAAACACAAGAGAGAGACCCTGGATAACTAAAGCAATCCTAAGAAAAAAAAGAACACTAAGGGGAGGGGGGAGGTGTTACCATTCCAGATTTCAAGACATATTACAGAGCGATATTAATTTAAAAAAAAAAAAAGCATAGTACTGGCACAAAACACACATGGAAATAAATATAATAAAATAGAAGATCAAACATGACTGTATGTAACTATACTCATCTAATATTTGACAAAGAGTTCAAAAATATACACTGGAGAAAAGACAGAATCTTCAACAGATGGAGCCGAGAAAACTGTATATTCTCATGTAGAAGAATGAAATTAGATACTTATTTATCACCCTGAACAAAGATCAACTCAAAATAGATCAAACACCTCAATGTGAAACCTAAATGCTAAAACTGCTAGAAGAAAAAGTAGGCAGTGCCATATAGCATATAGGTAGAGGAAAGGGCTTTCTGAACAGGACTCCATTCACCCAAGAATTAAGGCCAACAACTTACAAGAAAGATCTCATAAACCTAAAAGGCTTCTGTACAGCTGAAGAAACAATCAGTCCAATCAAGTGAAGAAGAAACCTACACACAGAGTGAAAGAGAACTTTTACCAGCAATGATGTGAAAAGGGATTAATATCTAGAATATATAAAGAACTCAGAAAACCACGAGTCAAGGAAACAAGTGACCCAATTTATGAATGGGCTTTGGATTTGAACAAAGAATTCTCCAAAGAAGAAATAAAATGGCTAAGAAATATCTTTTTGTTGTTATTTTTTTTGGAGATAGGGTCTCATTATGTTGCCCTGGCTAGCCTAGATCTCACTATGTAAACTACACTGGCCTCCAATGTGACTCCATCCTTCTGTTCTGCCTCCTAAGTGCTAGATAAGCATGTGTGCCACCCAGCAGCATCTGGATATTTTATGCTAAAATTCATTGGCTTTAGATTATTTGGGAACATTATTAATGTTGAATTATACTGTTAAATTGAGGGTACATATACTGAGACTAGATTTCTAATATTCAAAATAAATATAGAAAAGAGAGGTCTTGTGTCTCAGCAGCAAAAGTACACATCTAATAAACAAGAGATCCTAGGTTCAAGTCCCAGTGGGGCCTTCCACCTCCATTGTGTTTTTAAAGAGAAAGGTGTTTTGTGTGTGTGTGTGTGTGTGTGTGTGTGTGTGTGTGTGTGTGTGTGTGTGTGTGTGTTGTGTGGGTATGTGTGTATAAATATGTATAAATACACATATATGCATCCATATATACAATCAAGATGTATGTACATATATATGCAGCCATATATACATCAAGATGTGTGCACACACACACATATATATACATTCATATATACATCAAGATATATATGCATCCATATACATCAAGATATATATGTATTCATTTATACATCAACATGCATATGTATGCATTCATATATACATCAAGTTATATATATGTGCGCTTGTATATACATCAAGATGTATATGTACACATTCGTATATGCATCAAGATGTGTATATATACATTCGTATATACATCAAGAAGAAGAAATAGAAGCAGCAGCAGCAGCAACAAATTTGAGAGGAATGGAAATGGGATACATGAGGAGAGGAAGGAGGAAGCAAATGATGTAAACAGCACTCATACATGAGATTCTAAAAAAAGAAAAATAACCGATTGACTTTTTAACTCCCCTGTTCTGTTTTCCAACTAGAGCTTTGCTGTCACCGTAAGAACAGTCACACTGAACTTCACTGTCCCCTTTGGTTGCTTCTGTTCGCCAACTACTCCTTTTTAAACTTTTCCACTACTTCCGACTATCTGAGGAAGCCAATACAAACATTTTTGATAACCCAGATTCCATGATATGAAAAACCTGTAATAGAGAAGAGTTTCTAGCCAAGATTACTACCTTTTAAAATGAGCTTCCCTGATAACCAAGAAAGGGATAGATGTCTAGAAAAGCTATAGTATTTGAGTTTAATAATTCTTTGTTTTGGGTTTTTTTTTAAACTGTTATAATAGTTTAACTAGGGCTTCACCTGAATTCCATGGTATAGGAAGTATCACGTGGATAACAAAATCTTGTTCTGGACCAAAGTCCTTTTAAAATGCTTCATGAGTCTCATGAGTAGCTATAGAAATTGCATGGATGAGTAACCGAAGAAATGGGAGGAAAGCTCTGATTACTGTAATATTGCTGGTCTGTTCTACCTAATTTATTGGCATTCTTGATGTTTACTAGTTCTAAATTATGGCACAAAGGCATACATTTTTTGGACACCCTGTGGCATGGCCTAGAACACTAAAGTGTCTGAGTCCTTGTACGGCTGTGAAACTTGGATTCAAGTCTACTGTCCATGTCTATCCCCTTCCCTATCCGATCAGTGATGATTTTCATTTAAATTCCAGAACACGACAAATCATAGTTTTTTATTACCACAGTGACACAGTCTTAATACTTCTGACACCATTGTATCCATGAGAAAAGGCCAACTTTCGCCTTTTGGGATCTCTCAGTGTTTCACTTGACAGCTAAGTCACCAAAGCATCCTATAAAAATCTTCTTAATAAGGCCGGGCGGTGGTGGCGCACGCCTTTAATCCCAGCACTTGAGAGGCAGAGGCAGGCGGATCTTTGTGAGTTTGAGGCCAGCCTGGTCTACAGAGCGAGATCCAGGAAAGGTGCAAAGCTACACAGAGAAACCCTGTCTTGGAAAAAAAAATCTGCTTAATGGAGAGTCACCCTGAACTGTGGTATTAATGCCATCATGCCTTAACAGGCAGGGTGTCTGCTGGAGGGTCAATTATACATCTTCCTTTGTTACAGATTCAACATTTGCATGGATAGATTCCAAGTCTATATGGAAAAATGCCTTAGAATCAGGCTTAATCTACTCTACTAGCTGACTTTATTGGATAACGACCACTCACTAGGCAATGCAGGAACTTTTCAAAGAGTCTTCTTCCGCTAGATTTCTCTGCATTTCTTTATTTCTCAAGAACTCCAGGGCCAGTAAGATGGCTCATTGGGTAAAGGCACTTGCCACCAAGCCTGATGACCTGAGTTTGATCCCCATAAATACGGGAATTGATTTTTTTGTAAATTATCTTCTGACCTCCATACATGCACATACACACACACACACACACACACAAAATAAATAAATAAATAAATAAATAAATATCATAATATAACATTATAAAAAATTTAAAGAACTCCAATACTCATGGCCAATAAAAAGAAGCAGGGATAGACACTATAATGTCCTCCATACTTATTATATATTTTTCTCCATATATTGCTTATTTATTTGGGTGAAGAGTGTATTAAGGAAGCAGCATTAGTCAAGAGAGGCCTATGTTTGTTTATCCAACTCTAGAGCTGAGCTATCTAACCTTTGAAGTTAGTGTTTTCTTCAGAGAAAGCAATGGAACAAACTTTGAACTATTCATGGCTGTTGTAGACTGTCTGGTAGGCTGAGAAGGTATAAGTAATCCGCATGCTGTACCAGGTGTGAAACAGCATAGATAAAAAGAGATGAGATGTTCAAAGAGTAAAAGCACCCGGGTCCAGAACTGGAATATGCCTCGGATATCTTTGATAGCAAATTTAATATCCTTATATAAGACCATCAAATTATAAAATCGGTAGTTGACACAGCTCTTAATTTCAGACATCTGTTTATTCATTCTAGATCTGTTCATGTTTCCAATTCCTTTATTGATATCAAATGAATGACCTTTCTGATCAGTAAATGGACTTTTTAAATAAATGCAGCATGTAAACCATATGGTATTTGAGTATATATGTTTTTACTCAGTTATTCAGGGAGTACAGAGAAAATTACCTATGTCATTTATCTAAAAGCAACTGAAATGACAACCTGCTGATAATCGTAACAAAGATATCTAAAAATTACACTACACCTCTGCACAACATTAAATGCAATTACACCCAAATTTTTCAAGAAAATGTATGAAATAATCATTACACACTCTTCAACATAATTACCAAATAAAATGATTTGCCTAGTCATTTCAGAGTTACAAAGAGAAAAATGATGGATGCCGTGGATGTAGTCATTAGTGCATGGCTCTGGATAATCTATGTGTACATGTACTTAGCTGATGGGCTGGCTGACCGAAGGTCTTTCTCTTGCCAACAGCCAGGGCTGCACATGGAAAGGGCACTGGTCCAGGAGCCAAAAGATCAGACATCAGCTCTGCAGCATCCCTGGGAAAACCTTTCAGCCTGTTTAAACTCCCAGTTTTTTCATCTGTAAAACAGAATAAAAATATCTTCTGGCTTGCCCTGCTGGACTGTCAAGAGAATTAGAGAATACGGTGCATATGAAAGCATTTTGGAGATGCAAAACATTAATAATACACTTTTTATTAAATGGCAGCTGATAGTCTCCTGGTTTTACCCACATTTTTCAGAAACTAAGGTAATTAGTCATGGCACTTAAGATATACCCCAAAGCTAAATTTGTCATAAAAGCATCAAGTTCAAAGCCACAAACACAAACCCTGTCCTTGGGCCTGAAAATTATTCAATGCCTTGTGGAGCTGAGGTCAGTCTGCTGGAGCCTCGGGATGGTATCGACAGCATGCTAATGATATTCTGCTTTGGCGCTGGACCAGTTTTCCTCTGACCTCAATATTACACTTTCAACTGTCACATGTTGAAATCCTGGGAAGCTGGTTGATAAGAAAAACAAGGTGGAATCTGAGCCCCTGGGGTGTTAATACTTGAGTCAGGGTAAGTCACTGCTTTCAGCCATAGTTCTTGCAGTAGGTTTAAATTGACGTTAACCTTCAAGAACTATAAAACAACCTTAAGGGCACTGAGGGAAAGTGTCAGTGTAGTCTCTGAATTCAGTCACTGAAAGCACCCAACTTGGACCCAAGCCTTAAATAAATATACTCTCAATTGTCCCCTGGGTAGTCAATCTAGACAGAAGTTATGTTTTCCTGCTCTAGGTGGACAGTGGAGAAGAGCCCTTCTAGGGCATGACTTCTGCAAAGGGACTCTGAAGAAAGGAGCCCTGCTTGAGAATGCATCTTGATAACAATCTCATCACCAGGAATTAAAATTTCAGCTTTTTAGATTTCAGGCATCGAAGCAGCAAGACGGGTCTCTGCGAATGACCTGATACTTTTCCCCTGCCCCTGCCACGCTGGAGCCACATTATATCTGGAAGCTAAGATATAGGCACAGAACTTTCGGTGTTTCCATTAGTAGCTTAGTTTGCACCTCTAGAGAAAGACATCTGGGGGAGTCCAAATCTCATGTACCACAAGGCTCCTTTGTAGTTTTCCCCTTGACTTCTATACTGTAGAACATGACAGTTAACTAGCAGAGATTTGAAAGGCTAGCAATGAACTAGAACACAGCTCCAAGAAGCAGAAATTGTAATAAAAACCAATAATGACGAGGAGGAAATCCTATATTTAACTCATTTTACTTCTCACAGGCTCCTGCCACCTGTTCATTCATCCTTTCCTCCATTATTGCAACCTTTGTTTTAGAAAATAACAACTAATTAAATATGTGACTGCCTCTCCTGGCAGTTTAAAATATATACATATATCAGAAAGCAGAATTACTGTATTATTTTGTCTCAGCCATGACTTCAACAGTTAGATCAGGATGTTAGAAAGCAGAGATCTATGGAAGCTCAGGCTTGCCCAAGAATTTCCTTAATCAATATGAAATTCAGAGTTGAAGCAGTCGTTTTTTAGGGCCTCTGAAAGTGCTGGTATTCTATGCTTTTATTTCAAATTAAAAAAAAAGGAAGAAAACAGCTCTTGAATTGACTGGGAGGAAATCAGTATACCTCCTGTCATATAACTGAGCACACAAAAATCTAATTTTATCACTTTATTTTTGGTTTTCATCTCCTTAATGATTTATCTTGATTTTACTTATTCTTTGGTGATTGTCCAACCAGCAAAAAAGGAAGGGGGGGTTAATTAGATGACATTGAACAAAAGGTAACAGCTAGGCCGGGCGGTGGTGGCGCACGCCTTTAATCCCAGCACTCCGGAGGCAGAGCCAGGTGGATCTCTGTGAGTTTGAGGCCAGCCTGGACTACAGAGCAAGATCCAGGACAGGCACCAAAACTATACAGAGAAACCCTGTCTCGGGGAAAAAAAAAAAGTAACAGCTAAGCAACATGGAGGCTCTGGCTGTAATCAGGAACCCTGTTTATGAAATTGTTTTTTTAAAAAAAAAATGGCTCCATGCCTGTTTTACAATAGGTGTTTTAAACCTTGGAACATGTCAAGTGAGATCCTAGATGTCATTTGTTTTTCTAACTAATGAATGCATTGAACATCTTGGCCTGGATAGCTTTGATAAACACCCCAACTCATGGAAGCGGGGAGAGGCAGTCATTGACAATTCTGGTCTAGTCCTTGGTGCTACTAGTTGGCCTCGGTGCTGATGTAGAAGGTGTACCTTCAAATTTGAAAATTAATTTAAAGTCTATTCCAGGTCATTCTTTGGCATCTGTGCTGAGAAGACCTATTAATGCCAAACCTCTACAGAAATAAGCACACACGCGCCAGGAATTGGACCAAGATCATCAGTCACTGAAGAGGAGATAAATAGTAGCACAGTCTAAGTCATGAACTTTCCAACTCAGAACTGAGTGCAAATAGCAATTCCCAAAACATCAGCGTGAATAATAGTCCACCCCAAAACACACTTCAAACTTCCTTCTAAACAGAGTAAATATATTTCTAACACAACAAGCAGTATTAGAAAACTGCAAATGTAAGTCATTTATTTCAATTTAGGAAGCTTCACTGTGAATTAGCCTTTGTACCTGGCACAATGGGAGATACAGAGATATATTTCTGAGTTATATAAAACTTCCATTATACTAAAAACAACAATAAGCTGGAAATATTATAGTGGTGACTAGGTCCCTGCCAGCTCAATTTCAACACACTTTCAAATATCTCCATAGATGGAGGGACTTGGAGGGTTACCAGGAGGGCACAGGATATTCCTGCCAGTGAAACACAGCAGAGTAGAGCTCATTTATACTTCTTTTTCAGTATCAAAAACAATGCAAATTTAAGTCGGCACACTGTATTAGACAGAGTAAAAAGGGATGTCCTGGTGGTTCCCATGCAAATATAGGTGTTTTTGCATCCTTGCTACAACTGGATTAGATGTTTTTGAGGTCCTTTTTAACCTCATAAGGGATAGGTCCGAATTAAAAGCCTGTCTCAGGTAGCTTTTCAGAGGGAATCATGTTCTCCCCTGAGCAAGTACGGCTTCTGCTGGAAGGGCATGCTGATACTTTAGCTGTGAAAGTGAGTGATGGGGGAATGAAGCCAGGACTGGGCAGGAACAATGCTGGGAGAAATCGATCCAGCTGCAGGACGGGTGCCCAAGAAGGTCATCTATAGTCAAACAGGCACTTCTACAGAGCAGAGTAATCTCAAGGGGGATTGTAGCAGACATCGGAGTCACAGACCCACTGAATCGAGCAAAATGAAAATCCTTAACCCAGAAAAGGCTATCTCCATAAGACTTGTATCAGGCTGAGTCCCAGAAGGCAGTGTCTGCCACACCCAAGGTGGAGTGCTTCAAGGACATAGGACTTTTCAAGGTATGGAATTCAACTTCAAAGCAAAATGCAGTAGCCTGGTAACAGTCACCTGGTACCCACCTAGGCTGGCGTCATCCCTAGGGAATCAAGGGAAAATCTGAATAAGCCTTCTGGCTTTCACTTGGCTTTGATTATTTGTTTTTATCACTGAGTTTAGAGTTCAATAGAGAAGTCGTACACTCCCATTAACTTTGCTCCAGATAGCATTCCTGACTATGGGTCACAATGATAACAATTACTTGGGTTGTTGTTTTTTTATTGTTTTTTTTTATCGGTAACTTTGATGTAGCTCAAACTAGGCGAAACCAGTAGCCCTTCATCTGGGCCTGCCCAAGTATCTAGTGGATTAAATTTTTTATACCCGTGGACTAAATTTCCACCTTCAGAGCACACTAAGCTGCCATTTTCTGAGTGTGCATCCTTTGAAGAGTGGTGAAGTTTGATTATGCGTGTGCAGACCGCGAATTACCTCATTTTTTCTTGCCTCCCAGTCACCTTTCCTCAAACCTCAGATCATCCTGCTTCTCGATCCCATAATTATCCTGAAATGCCATCCTTAGGAAGGTGGCCTTGAGACTTCGTTGCTTTCGGATCTCCACAGGTGAAACTTGCCCTTTCATTGATGTACATATGGCAGGAGAGGCAATGAGTTCAATAACACATAGGAAGATGGGGAGAAGAAAAAACAGGCTTGGAACCTGGAAGCTGATGACCCTCTGGAAAAGAACTCTGGCCCTCTGCCCCCCAGCAGAAGAAGGCAAAAAGCTCAAGGTAGCTCCAAAGAGACAACTACAGGGACTCACGTATCACTCAGTGTCTTCCCGGAATCTCCTACAAGAGTTCCTAATGTGTGACCCCAGCTGGAGGCAAGAAGACAGACTCTCATAAACTTGGAACTGGGCAGTCCTTGCCAGACTTCTGGTTAGATCCCCTCCCTCTGCCCCTCCCCCTCTTCCTGATCTGTTTGCAAGGTTTGTGATACACTTGGCCGGTTTAACTATTAAGAGTGTTTAGAAGCTCCACCTAAATGGTAGAGACAGTAACCGCTAAAATCTTTCTTCAGATCTAGGTTGCATGGAACCTGGATCATCTGGTGACCTTTGCAATGCTCTTGCTTGAGTTTCGTCCGGCATGAAGCGGCACAAAGCATGTGAATTGCCGTGAATTTTAACAGGAAGTAGCCCCAGGAGTTCAAAGTCCACTCCAATGTTCTGTCCAGAGAAGAAAGAAGGGGACACACAATGGAAATGAAGATAACCTCACTAAACATACAGCCTTCCTGCTCCGTTCCTCTTCCCCTTTTCTATAAAATAACTTTGTGCTTCCTGATTCCCTGTTTCCAAGATCCTTGCAAGAAATTATTACCCTTCTATCCTCTTCAGGGCTCCAGCCCTCATTTTGCAAGCACTGACCTTTGAGAAGTAGGTAGTCTGGCCTTGTGCTGGTAACAATTACATATAGGTCAGTATGGAGAGGGGAGAGAAGTCGATTGTAGAGCCTTTGTCAGAAAAGGAGATGCTAGTCCGGAGACAGACCCTCACCGAAAGTCAGAATCAGAAACAGGAAAACGAGGCAGCCATCATCAAGTACACATTATCCCAGGGATAGGAGAGCAAGGTAGAGCCCCCAAACATGTTGGAGTGCTGGCTGCAGAGCAGAACAGACAGACCCAATTCCCTGATGCCTTTGGCATGGAAGGTTGGGACAGACATGAAAAGCAAGTCAATGTGCTGACCATAGGAAGAGCAGCAAGCAGCACTATCTGCAACAGAGGAAATAGGAAAGAAGCTAAAGACACGATAGGAGCGTGTACTGTAATATCAGGGCAGGAAAAGAACAACACATCCAAAGTGGGCAGTGTGCCAGGCGGTGGTGGCGCACGCCTTTAATCCCAGCACTCGGGAGGCAGAGCCAGGTGGATCTCTGTGAGTTCGAGGCCAGCCTGGTCTACAGAGCGAGATCCAGGACAGGCACCAAAACTACACAGAGGAACCCTGTCTTGAAAAGCAAAAAAATAAAAGTAGGCTGTTTATAAAGGGGGGAAGGTAAATAAAATGTAAGGGGTGCATTCTTTATACCTAGGCTGGAAGCAACACAGAAGAAGGCAATAATAGTACCTTGAGCATCAACCTGAGAGATGAACCCCCTGACCTTCTATTGATGATGAAACATGTCAGAGGGGAAGAGATTAGAGAGAGAAGACTACAGTAATATATCCCTGGACCTCCCTCTCCATCTTTTTCATTTTCCCATTGGCTAACTCAACTACAAAAGTCCAAAGCAGAATGCAGATGGATGGGAAGAGGACACGGTGAGGCTGGGGTACATATCCCAAACAGAGGCTATTGTGTAATAATGAAAAATCACAAATGCTTCCCTACAGGATACTAATTTAGATATGGAAAACAATAACTTGTCAGCATAGCTGTGAGTAGACACCTGTAAGTGACATTGCCAGTGATGGGTCAGAGGTACATCACATGGCTTCCTAAATGATACACTCAGAAGAACACATCACATCCTAAGCATCCCTAGCAAAAAGGCAGGCTTGTACCTAAGCAAATCCATTCTATGAAGAATCATCACACAAACACGAATGTGGGGACAGTCTACAAAATAGTTGATCCATCCACTTAAAATATAGCAACATCGTGCCGGGCGGTGGTGGTGCATGCCTTGAGGACATCTCCACAAACTCTGCATGTTCAATAACAACATGTCTCAATGTTCATTTTGAGGCAGGTCAGACAATGACAGTGAAGAGGCAGGCAAAAAACATGGCAGCTAGATGCTGGCGCAGCAGCAGAACTGGGTTCCAGTGTGACGTCAGGCAATTGCTCAACCAGCAAACATCAAGACCTGATAGAACAAGATGGGACCAACCTGGCCAAGAGTGACAACTGCTATATTTTGCTTCATTATAATGGCATCTCCAGCAGGGCGGCGGCAGTGGTGCCACACGCCTTTAATCCCAGCACTTGGGAGGCAGAGCCAGGCGGATCTCTGTGAGTTCAAGGCCAGCCTGGGCTACAGAGTGAGTTCTAGGACAGGCTCCAAGGCTACACAGAGAAACCCTGTCTCAAAAAACCAAAAAAATAAAAATAAAAAAATAATGGCATCTCCCTAGTCTTGCAGAATTTTCTGTTCCCGCATACATAATGTCATGGCATATCTAAAAACCTCATATAAAGAAAAATTGAAGAATAAACCCTATTCTGAGGGAAATTCCTAATCCATTCCAGAAACCCTCCACTTTCTCTTACAGTCTTCCCCTCCATTAAGCTCACTGACTGTGAGATGTGCTGTCCCAAACTCACAGGACTCACTTGGAAATACTTGCACTCTTCCCTGAAGTGTTGATGTTTTTCTTGGTGTTGAAAGCGCTCTCCTAGTTCACAATTCTGTCTCATCTCTAGATTCTCCCTCTGATGGTGACAAAAATGTGGAAACACTGAGTAGTCTTGGCCCTATCCCTCACAGAGACCTCCTTAGCCCTCACCACCCATGACAGTTTCACAATGACTTTGACTGTTATGCTGTGGTTACAGCATATAAAGACCTTATTTCAAAACTATGCACACAAAAGTGGTATTAGATGGTAAAGGGACATTATAAGAAGCGTCCACAGTGATCAAAACACCTATGACTTGGACCACACACAGTGCTGAAGTCATCATTCTGGAGAGACTTGCTGTGAATCATTAATGTGCCCAGGTACTATTCAATGTACTCCCCATGAAGGGCCCAAAAGCTTGTGTGGATTTCCCTATTGTATTTATTGTATCTTGTTGCATTGACTTCAATGCAATTAAATATAAGTGGATCCTAAACAAGATGCTAAATTTCTACCTCATCAATAATAACAAACATGTAATTCTTACCCCCAGGAAAAGCAGGCAGTTATGGATCCACTCAATATGAGAAGAAAGAACGCCCCTGGCAAGTCAGGCCTTCCTGGCCAGTTTTCCCTGGAGTATAGTCAGAGATCTTTCAAAGCATCAAGAAGACATTTAGAATATAAAAGTAACTCGGGCCTATGAGACCAAGAGGATCTGGGACAGAGGAGGAAAGAGAACATTCAGAGTCCTCTATCCTTGTGCGAAATGCTCTTTTATCCAGGACAGAAAAGAAAACTTCAGTCATACAGAGCAGGCTTCTGTTGCTCGCAAAGAACTCTTGATATGAAAAATGAACAGCTTCCTCGGACCTCCCAAATGCCTTATTCCAGGGTAGAGCTGAGTAGCTTAATGTGCACCTACTGCATGAGCGTGGATAGAGCACTAAGTCTTAGCCTTAGCCTTGTAATCAGTGTGAGAGTGATGGGTAGGTATAATATATACTTTACAGCAAATGGTAGCCTAAGGGCCTTGAGGCTGCATTTCTGCCCTACTTCTTAGAATCGTGTATCATGGGAGTGGTTGTAAATGAGGTTATAAATGCTCACTGAGTCTAAGATATATCTTATCTGTTTTTATTGCTCACAGTCTAGAAAACCTTGGTTATAACTGGAATGGCTAACTACAGGTGGACTCCTGTTACAACTAGCAACCAGTACCCAGAGAACTTAGCACACAGAGCAAGAAGGGAAGGACATCATAGGGAAAGGAAAACTGGTCACCCGCCAGTCCCACAGCCTCTCAGACCCAACCAGTTACCTTTCCTAGAATTTGACAATTAACATTAAATTTTTCTTTTAGGATAAAGATAACTTCGCCCATACCCAGCAGGAAGCAATTTCAAGAATACGACGCCCACATTCCCAAAGAGGTGGTGTGGGGCAGGTGGTTTTTTGGTCTTTTTAATGGGTTTTGGGTCTGAGATAATTTTCATTGTTTAGGGGGGTTGGTTACAAGTTGTTGTCAAGGGTTAGGAAAAAGGCTAAGCAGATTAGATTTAAGGTTCTTGTTTAAAAAAAAGAAAGTAAGAAAGAAAAGAAAAAGACAATTACTAGTTTTAAATACTTTACATTGGATTGGATTGTTTAATATTGTATACAAATTATATATATTGAAATTGATATTGTTAGAAAATGCTATATGGATATTTCTAATTGTACTTATACCGTTCATTTAACAATGCAATTTTCTGATCCTTGAATGTTATTATTACCAACTATTAGGATATAAAGAAACGAAAGTTAGTAGCTAGACATTACAATAGAACTTGTAGTCATATTAGATATGTTTTAAAAATTGAGCAGATATATTTTAGACAGGTCATCTTAAAACCCTTCAGAGATCTACAGAATATAGCATTTAAAATGTTTTAATAACTTAGAAAATTTTTCTTTTTTGAGAAATGTCGGCTCCTGGAAGTACCAATCTACTTCAGAGAAAATATGGGCATTGAAGAAACTGCATATGGAGCTAACTTTCATTGTGACAAAAGTTAACCACTGGACAACAAAGTATCCTCGAATCAACTGCTGACAAAATGGACAGACAGGACATGAAACAAAGGACTACTGATTCTTGCCAAAACAAGTGTGGTTATGGCTTTATCAAAAGGCATCTTCTGAGACTAGGACAATATGGCACCATCCCTGAAGTGGCCTTCGCAATTCGGAAAAGGTACAGTGCCCTTTTCTTCGAAGGCAGCTGAACAGGCAGTGGGCCGATGGCTTCTGATGTGCTATGGAACAACAGCTGAAACAGTTATTCTTGAAGAGTAACTAAGCTCACGCCTCTCAATAGTAGACTGGCATTTGATAGAGGGATGTGGAGAAAAACGGGATGCTGAGATGAAGCCATATATACACAGCCAAGAAGAATGGACAGTTGAATTAAAAAACCATCAACAATTTCCAGAATTTAAAATCCTGAATCATGACATGACACTAGTGGAATTCAGGTGTTTCTGGTACATGGACTGCTCTCACCCAAAATGAGGTTGAACTGTTGACCTTGTGTACATCCTACTTCACAAATGAGTCTGTCAGATACGCTAAGCCTATAGGCTGAAGATGATGCCCCAGCACTGCGGAGAAACCTCAGGTGACTGTCCAGGCAGCTGGCTGTTTCTGTCAACTCACAAATTTTTTGGAAGTTGCTTGCATGTACTTCCTGTTTTTATTTTTGTTAGCTAATATTATTTCCTTCTTGGGTCTCTGAGGGAGTTGAAGATTAGTTAGTTATAGTTGAAGGTTAGTTAGTTATAGTTGAAGATTAATTAGGATAGAAAGTGAATTAGATACATTTTGGACTTAACAAAATAGGATAGATAATGAAATTATTTTCTCTGAATTTGTCAAATACAAATGGACTAGACATTGTTTAGACATTTATTACTTGTATACATTGTATATAGTTATTGTACTTTTGTATATAGTTTTTCTTTTGTTAGTTATAACCTTTTTCTTTTTTTTCTTTTTATTAAAATAGAAAAGGGGAAATGTGGTGGTATTTTATTTGTACTGAAATGTGATTTTAATTGTATGTTAATAAATAAAGTTGCCTGGGGGTCAGAGCTATTAGAGCCATAGCAAGTGTGTGGCAGCGGTGGCGCACGCCTTTAATCTCAATACCATAGAGGACCTGGAGGGCTGTACATGCAGGCAGTGACAAGGCAGTCACGTGTTTGGGTTTACAACCAATGAGAAGGCAGAATAGCTAGACTATATAAAGACATACACACAGGAAGTAGGCCCCTTTCGGAGAGCTCTCTTGACTGAAGAGGATCACTGAAGCAGGAAGGGTGAGGCTCTTAGCTCTGACCTCTTGGCTTTCTTCTCTGAATCGGCTCTGTGTTTCTTATTTAATAAGACGATTGGTTACATCTACATCTTCATCCATCAGTTCTGTGGTTTCCATCTGAAATCTTTTCCTTTGAAGTAATCGTGCTTACCAAGTTCTCCACAAAAGGCAGTCACTGAGGAAGAAAGCACACCATTAAATGTTGTCCAGGCATGGTCAACAATAATACTGTTTTCTCTGGAAATGAAAGATTTTTTAAAAAAGAAGAAAAGGCAGAAAATACAGAAGTACAAATTCTTAGAAACAGAATCTGCCTACCAGCACAGCCTTGGCGAAGGCATTCAGCCATAAGGGGAACAAGACATGTTTTCTTTCATTTTGTCCAGCTAAGACAGTTTCTTCCTTCCAAGGTCACAGCACCCTCAAACTCAGGCAAACCTACTGACTCTTAAATTCCTGTCACTATAACAAAACACTGAGAAAGCCAACTCAAGGAATGAAAGTTTTGTCTCGGGTCACAGTTTCAGAGGATTAGGATCTGTAATGAAGTAGTACATCATGGAGAAGCACATGGTAGGGAACACTGTCTCCCTCATGACAGCCAAAACACAACGAGAAAAGCAGTAAGGGGCCAAGGCATCCTATATTTCCTTCAAGGATGCACCCTTAATTTCCCAACGTCCTTCCACAGTTTCTACCTCCTAAAGGTTCCATCTCCTTTCTATAGCACCATGGGAAACATAGATGTTTTAGCATGTGGGCCTCTACAGGATATGTAAGATCTAAGCCACATACACATTGCATTTGAAAATAAATTGAGGAACGAGAGTCCAGGTGCTCAACAAAAGTCCCAGGTATTTCAGACCACATTTCCTACGGACACCATGCTTCAACTGTAGGAAACAGCTTCAAGGCCATTAAATATTGTAAGATACGGACTTACACTCCACATTTGCCTAGCATCCTATTGGGGGCTATAGTTGGCATTTTCTCTGCCCGAAACAAGAATGGTTCTGACTCCATGAATGAACAGCCCTGAAGTCAGTAGCAGCATGGGAGCATCCTTACAAGCATGAGGCTAGACGTCTTCAATTAATTTTCAAAGAATGTTTGTATCCATGGAGATACAGTCAGAATTTCAGGACTTGGCGTGCTATACTTAAAGCTTCATTTTTTAAACCACGTGTTCTTCTTTAAATTTTTTTTTTAATCACACAAAAGGTACACAGAGTAGACACTACACTGAGGCCCTTGTCTGATCCCTGCTCACAGTTCAGCAGGGGGCATCTTCCAAACCAAGCTCATAAAGTAAACTACACAATTCACAAACACTATTCATATTTAATCACTTCAAGCACTGTGTCTCTTTTTTCTGATAGATTCTATCTTAATTTTCTTCTGTAGCATTCAAAAAAAGAGCAAACAAAACACATTTATAAAAATTGTCTTCAGCCAGGTGGGTGGGGTGGGGTGGGGGAGGTGCATGTCTTTAATCCCACCACCCGGGAGGCAGAAGCAGTAGGATCTCTGTGAGTTCAAGGCCAGCCTGGTCTACAGAGTGAGTTCCAGGACAGCCACAACTACACAGGGAAACCCTGTCTTGAAAAACAAAACAAAACACATTTTTTTTTCTTCAATTATTTTGTTACTGGAGATATATAACTTTCCCACACTGACTAGTTTTCCCAAAGACAGATTACATTCTTAAAAATATAAATACATCTTGGTTTCTCCAGTGTGAGCCAGCCATTGTTAGACTATATAGAGCACATCCTGTAAGCCAATCTAATAAATCTCCTTTAAATAGTGTGTGAATGACTGGGGAGCTGCCCACCTGTAATCCAAGGGTGTAAGAAACAGAGACAAGGAACACCCCCGCCCCCCCAGCAAGCTGGTAACAAGCTCTGAGTTCCTCAAGGGGTTCTGTCTTGGTATACAAAGAGAGTGATATATATACATACACACACACATATATATACATATATATGTATATGTATATATACACACACACACACACACACATATATAAAAGACATTCAGTGTCAATCTCAGGCCCCCACATGAACCTGTGACCACATGCACCCACACAAATGTGAACATACCCACCTACCACACACACACACACACACACACACACACACACACACACCCACACCGCGTGCAACATATGTGAATACTATCAAACTCTAACAGGGTCAAATTTCTTGACAGTGTCTGGGGTGGTTTGAATGAGAATGGCCCCCAGAGGCTCAGCTAGTTGACTACTTGATGGCTAGTTGGCGGTACTGTTTGAGAAGGATTGAGAGGTATGGCCTTGTTGGAGGAAATGTGTTATTGGGGATGGGCTTTGAGGTTACAAAAGTCCATGACATTCCCAGTGCAGCATCTCCCTCTCCCCTCCTCTCTGCTTTGGGTTTATGGATCAGATGTAAGCTCCAGCACCATGCTCACCTGACTGCCTGCTGCCGCACTCCCTGCCATGAAGGTCACAGACTCAAACCCTCTGGATCCATGAGCCCCCAAATGAAATGCTTTCTTTTATAGGTTACCTTGACCATGGTATCTCTTTGCAGCAATAGAAAAATACCTAAGACTGAGATAGTGTCCATATGTAAAACAGCATACTAATGCTTTCTGTCTCTACGGGCACAGATGATACTGTCTATCATACATGTGTTTGGTAAATAGTGATTGTCATCTTCGAAGACTGCCATGCTAAAAGTTTTCCATTCAAAAGCAGGGTGGAGCCTGTTGATGCCGAGAACACAATGGCAACAGTTAGCCTGAGCATCATCGTGTACAGTGTGGATTTCATACACTTTCACCCATCAACTCCATGAGGCAGACATAATAGCACTTTTATATTGGCCTTGTATTGCTGCCATAACTACACATTTTGAGGGGTGGCTAACACAAATGTATTATCTTATCATTCTGCAGGTCAGAAACCCAATAGAGGTCTCACCAGGCTAAAATTACAGTGTCCCAGAGCTGTGTACTGGAGTTAGAAGGGAGAATTTTTTGTTGCCCATTGAGGTAGATGGCAAAATTCAGTACCCAGCAGTTGTAGGAGTGAGCATCTCATTTTCTCGCTGTATCAACTGGGTCATTCCAGTTCCTGGGCTGTTACATTACTGGAGTCTTGGACTCTCCTTCCCTGAAAGCAGTGTCATTAAGGTGGGTCCCTATCGTGTTCCAAATATTCCAAATACTTTGTGTGTGTGTATTCACTTTTCTTGTTGCTCTGACTAGACAGCTGACAGAAACAGCTTCAGGGAGGGTAGATTCACGTCAGTTCAGGGAGTCAGAGGGCTCAGGCCATCACGGTAGGGAAAGGATGGTAGACTAGCATGGTTCCCATTGTGGTAAGCCAGGAATGTAGACGAACACCAGCATTTTCTACTTTATTGCTTTGCCCTTTTATTCCATTCAGTTGCCACCTCTGTCTGGGGTTCAACCT
Organism: Peromyscus californicus insignis; assembly: GCF_007827085.1. Classification (NCBI taxonomy): domain Eukaryota; kingdom Metazoa; phylum Chordata; class Mammalia; order Rodentia; family Cricetidae; genus Peromyscus; species Peromyscus californicus. Next base: position 17,184,386 of record NW_026294535.1, read on the forward strand.
CTTCTTTCAGCTCGTCTTTGCCAGAATCATCCTTGCAGACACAACCAGAGGGACGCCTCAGTCTCCTGGGTGACTGGAAATCCAGTCAAGTTGCCAATGAAGATTAATTTTGACCAGGAAGAGGTCTCATTTTGAGAGTTCACCCAGTTAGAGACTAGGGCTAGTTAAATAATCCAGGACAATCTCCCCATAGAAGTCTGCAAATTATATGTTATATCTGCAAGATTCCTTTCATTGTGTTAACGCAGCACATTCTCGGGTTCCAAAGAAGCATACATAAGCAGTGTGGGGTGGGTATGGAGAATATTTACCAGTTATCAGTTATTGTTGTCCATGTTTTACATATGGAAAGGATAAAAACCAAAAAAAAAAAAGGGATAAGGACTTGTGATGAGCATGAAATACACAGCAAAGAATGAGCTTAAACCTCAAAATCATTTTATTCTAATCCCATCAATGGTCTTCCAGTGAATTGTGTTTTGTCCAAAAGACCATATTGCCCTTTTTCCCTACCTGCATGTAAACCCATGCCTCCAAACCCAGTGCCAGATGTGGCATACCTCCCCTCAAGCTGGTGATCAGAGGTGTCCCAGAAACCCCCCAAACCATACAGGCTACTGTCATTGCTCTTACTTCTCCAAACTAATTCTGGAGAAAGAATTAGTTTCCTCTAAAGCTGTGGCTCAGGTAGGTCCACCACACTCTGGTAGATGGCCCCCTCCCCAGAAGAGTATGGAAAGAACAAATTGGAGTTAACGGGCTATTAAATTTTAAAAAGACAACAGAAAGTTGAAGGAGTAAGGAGGTAAATGGGAATTAAGGGAAGAAAATTCTCAAAAATAAATAAATAAAATGTTTATTTTAAAAAGATAAGTTACGAGATTCATTAGCCTTTTATGCATTGAAGGCATTTGCGTAAATTTGTCAAAACATAAAGCAAGTATAGATATTATGTGTAAATACACGGTGTCTTGGTTAGATTTTTGTCAGCTTGACACATGCCGGGGTCTTCTAGGAAGAGGAACTTCAATTAAGAAGAAGCGCCTCCCTCAGACTGGCAAGTCCGTGAGGCACTTTTTGATGAGGACTGACGTGGGAGTTCAGCCTGCTGGAGGCAGCGCCAGCTGGGGCAGGTAGTCCTGGGTCATGTAAGGAAGCAGGCTGAGTAAACCCATAAGCAGTGTTCTTCCATGCTTCTGTTTTAGTTCCTGACTCCAGAGTTCAGGCTTGAGTTCCTGACCTCCCTCGGTGAGGGACTGTGAGTTGAGAGACATAAATGAATCTTTTCCTCCCCAAGTTGCTTTTGGTCTCGGTGTTTCTCAAAGCAATAGGATGCAAACTAGAACATGTCAATTTATAATAAAATATAAAACGGGGGAAAGGTGATATGTCTGAGGAATAAATATAGCTTTTTCAGTGCTTCTGTACAAGAGGCCAAAGTTTAGCTGCATTTTGGGCTGATTTGGTTCTAATTTCTTCTAAAGCATATATGTTACCTTTTTCAGTAAGTGGACATCTTTTTGGCTCGATTTGTTTACAGGAAAATATCTATTTCCTAAACTGGGTGTGGTGGGACAAGTCTTGGATCCTTAGCACTCAGGAGGCTGTGTCAGGAAGGTCACAAGTTCATGGAGAGTTTGAGAGCAGCCTGAATGACATATCTAGACTCTGTCTCAAGAAGGCAGGGGCATCTTGTTGCATGGGCAAGTCCCTGACGAGTGGAAGGCTAACAGGTTTGTTACACTACACATGTTATATCAGCAAATAATTTTTCTCTGAATATACATTTAACAATCTGATATGGATATGATTAATATTCATTTGAGACAAGATTGAATACTTTCTATTGTCTAGAAAATACAATATTTCTAGACTTGTTCTTGTTGGTAGAATTTAAACATGTAATTTAAATTTATTTCCACATAAGAAGCAACCAGTAGATATCTATTAACCCAACTATTAAGTTGAAACTGTCTCTTGGCAATTCAGAGAAATAAGTTATTGAAAGGCAAATTGTGAATCACTGGTTATATTCTGAAAACGGTCATGCTCCTGAAATATAGGCAATTTCTAAGAAAATGCATAAAGTTATCTTAAACAAAGGAAAAGCAGTAACTTTAGGTTGGTCATACACAGAGATCATAGGGCATGCTCAATGCCTGGCCATGATCGGTTGCTACAAGAATAGCATTCAAGCATTTTTATTGACAAAGCATGGTGGTATACACCTTTAATCTTGGCACTCAGGAGGCAGAGGCAGAGGCAAGGCAATCTCAAAGAGTTCAAGGCCAGACTAGTCTACACAGAGAGCTCCTGGCCACCTAGGGCTACATAATGAGATCCTGTTTTTGTTGTTGTTTGTTTTTCTGAGACAGGGTCTTACTGTGTAGCTCTGTCTGTTAGGGAACTCACTCTGTAGACCAGGCTGGTCTTGAACTCACAGAGATCTGCCTGCTTCTGCCTCCTGAGCACTGGGGTTAAAGGTGTGCACTACCATACCCAGTGAGACCATTTTAAAAAATACTAATAAATGTAAAAGTTGTTTTTTTTATTGAATTCCAAGTCTTAATATACTTTATCTTGCTGTAGCAGAATGTCGTAAACTTTACAGAGAAAACAAATGCATTTTTACAGTTCTGGAGCCTTGAGATTCCTGCATCAAGGTGGCAGTTTCTGGTGAACTTCTTGCTACATCATCCCATCACATGAGGAGAACAAGATGGATGTGCTCAGGGGAGGGGGTGTCACAAACTTTTAATCCCAGTACTCAGAGGCAGAGGTACTCAGATCTCTAGGAGATCAAGGCCAGCCTAGTCTACATGGCAAGCATTAGGCCAGGCAAGGCTACAGAATGAACCCCTGTCTGAAAACAAGGAGGGGCTTGTGGCGCACGCCTTTAGTCCCAGCACTCGGAGGCAGAGCCAGGCAGATCTCTGTGAGTTCAAGGCCAGCCTGGTCTACAAAGCAAGATTCAGGACAGACACCAAAACTACGCAGAAACCCTGTCTCAAAAAAAAACAAAGAAAAAAACAAAAAAAAAAACGAGAAGAGGGGAGGGGACAGGAAAAAAAGAGAACAAGGTGGGGCCAACCTCACTTTTATGACAACCCCCTCTCACAGGAGCTAACACAGTCTCAGAAATCAGAAATCTATCACTCCATTCTTGAGAGCAAAGCCCTTATGAGTTAATCAATTGCTATGAGGATTAAGTTTTTAACATATAGTTGTAAACTGTAAAAAAAAAAAAATCAATAAATAAAACTTGGTTTTAAAAGTCCAATAACAGAGCTTTGAGGAGATATAGAACAAATAGAGACATTAAAGGCGTTTAAGAAGGAAACGTTAAGGAAAATAGTCAGACATCAGTATCTAGTCTGAACTAAGTGAAAAAAACATAAAGGGAAGCAGAAGTCTTTCGGTCTCCTGGGTTTGTAATGATGAACGCAATGCAACCTAACGCTTGGTTGGCTCAGGAGGCAGATATTGTTTTAAATCCTGGCTCTCCTGTGTAACAGCTATTTACTTTAAGCCAGTCACTTGCTAGCTCCAAACCTCAATTTTCTCATAAAATGAGGATGGAAATGAGACCCACATGCTGGACTTGTGAGAATTGAGATGATAGATAAAAATCGACACAGTGTCTGACACATTGGCAACACTCAGCTCTTCCTTATTGTTGTTATGATTACTGAGAACAGTGGGCCATGGAAATAGAGAAAAGAAAAGGGAATTGTAAAGAAAAAATTATTAGGGCATTGTAAATGGTTCTGGCTTTTTTATGATCATTGCAAGCTGCATTGTTTGAAAAGGTGATAGAGCATAAAATGTGTGACCTAAACCTCTCTCCGATGTGTGTATGTCCTGAAGTCCACCAAGGGCAGAATCTAGTCAGGGCCAAGCTCTGGAGACTTGAGGTCAAACATCTTTGTCCATTCAAGCTGTCTGCTGTAATAGATACGCTCCTTGTCTGAGCTGTCCAAGTAACCAGCGGCTACCACTGATGAGGACCACTGAGGAAGTGATGTTTAATTCCACTTAGGTCATTTTATTTTATTAACTTGGTTACTTTAAATGTAACTCTAATGGATCTTAGATGGTTTCCTGCAGCTAGCCATTACTACCTTGAATAGCATGGCACCAGTTACACTCAAGAGAAACAATGTTCAGGATATAAAGGGACCCAAAATGCAGATGCACTGGGTATCGCTGGAGACAATGAGGATGTTTGTAGAGATTCTCCAAGATAGATTAGAACAGCCAGCTGGAGCTACAATTGTTTTAGGGCTGGAGAGTCTGGCTCCTAGCTCTGTGCTTCAAAGCTATCTATGAAGCATACTTCCAATGTTCAGTAGTTTACTTAACTAGGAAGGATGAATAAAGAAAATACATCAGGCAGTAAGAAAATAGGTGGGAGAGACTGAAGACAAAATACTGTCCTCCAACCAGGAGAGAAGTTGGGGTCCATCTGTATTTTTCAGCCCCTGTCTGTAGACGTTAAACCAAAAGGAAGAGGTTTGATTTCATTTCCTTTCTCCCCCCTCATATGTCTATTCTTCTACTTCGCTTCCAATTTTAACCCTGTAACAACTGCATCATCCGTGCATCTTCTTCTGCAGTACCAACAGCAAAGGAAGTGGTCTGGGCATTCCAGAAGCCCATTAGCCCTCTGTGTTCTGGCCGGTGGCTGTATTCTAGTCATCCTTATAGCTCCATTTCCAAAACTCCGCTAGGCTCAAATCATACCATATACTTTTAGTTCCCCACTGCCCAAAAAACTCACATTTTTTAAAAAACCCCTTTTGTTGTTCTGGGAATGCTCTATAAGCTATCCTTTTTCTGCTTGTATTTGATGAAAACAAAAATGCTAGCCGGGCGGTGGTGGCGCACGCCTTTAATCCCAGCACTCGGGAGGCAGAGCCAGGCTGGATCTCTGTGAGTTCGAGGCCAGCCTGGGCTACCAAGTGAGTTCCAGGACAGGCGCAAAGCTACACAGAGAAACCCTGTCTCGAAAAACCAAAAAAAAAAAAAAAAAAAAAAAAAAAAAAAAAAAAATGTTAAGTAATCTCTAGAGGTTTTGTTACACAATGCAATCAGTATTCAGTTTTAAACAAAAGTACAAAGAAATGTTGAAATAAAAATTTAAGTTATACAATGATAGTCTAAAATGACTAAAAACAGTAATAATAAATGCTAGCTTTTAAAGCATTGTGTCACACACACAACACAATCCCCTAGAACCAAGAGATGATTTGTTGATCAGATGATAAAAATAAACACATAATTTCGGAACTAGGTGGAAAGCCTCAGACATTTTTTTCCCAGTTACCTATTTTATCTGATAAGCAAGGAAAATGAAACAGAGAAATACAGTTCACTACTTAGGATCATGGAAGATGTCAGAGGCAGCTGCTATCCAGTGCTATTTCTATATCCCATTTCTTTCTTTTCCAAATGAATCACAGCACTCCAGGGTAATAATTACTGCTGCCGTGCCTTTCCTATCAGGAAGCTGCCCCCACACACATCAGGCCAGTATTACCAGGGTGAAGACAGCCAAATGCCTCTGTGCTAGGATCTTTCTTTCAAGGAAGGTAGATCTTCAGCACAATTCCATCTTTCAACATCAAAGTCCCTAGTAGCATTCATTGTTAATTCACCCATCCTACCTGCTCTTGTCAACATCCACAAAGGAAATCTGTCTTACGCTTACAGGTTATTTTCTCCAAAGTCTCTTAAAAAGATAGAATGCAACAATACCCCATATGACTATAAAGTATCCCAAAGCCCCAGGAAGGAATAACAAGAAAATCAGACCTAGAGTCAGGATTTTTTTTTATAACAGATAAAAAAGGAATCAAAATGACATTACTAATCTATTAGTAGCTATGGTTACACTTTTAGGAAATTAGAAAATTCACCCCATACATATGAATCATGTAATACATCATATTTGACGCATTAATACTCATGTTTCTTGATGTGTGAGAATTAAGCCCGAGACTAAATATTAGTTAGTTTTTATTCTGTCTTAAGTTGAATTTGCAGGTAAGAGATGCTAAAGTGTGTATTTGCATGCAGAGATTTTTTTGATGCCATGTTCACCGGAAAAATGGTACATATGAGAGAGAGAGAGAGAGAGAGAGAGAGAGAGAGAGAGAGAGAGAGAGAGAGAGAGAGAGAGAGAGAACAGAAAGGCAAAATTTGTTGAGTGAAAATGAAGATCTACATGTTTATATAAAGGCTTCAGCAGATCTCATGGTGAACTCAGGGGCTGAGCAGCTGTGTTCATCTAAATAAGGATGGGGTCTTTTTACTGCCACACAGACCAAACACGGTCTTTAGGCTTCATAGAAGGAAGAGGTATAATTTAGATGAAGGAGATCACAAAGATTGGCACCCGGGAGCACACAGCCTCCAACGCTCACCACAGCTAAAACAAGGGCCTTGCTTTTGGGTGGGGATCAGGGTGGAGTACCACTGCACTGGTTTTGCTGTTCGGATCAACTTGATTTACGTAGTGTCACACACACACACACACACACACACACACACACACACACACACACACACACACACAGAGCCAGGGAACAGGCTCTCAAGATTCAGGATGGCAACTTCCTAAAATAATCTTGTAAACCAGAGGATCTGCTTCTGACACCTGAAGACAAAATACTGTCTTCCAACCGGGAGAGAAGTTGGGGTCCATCTGTATTTTTCAGCCCCTGTCAGTAGATGTTAAAACAAAAGGAAGAGGCTTGATTTCATTTCCTTCCCCTGCCCCCCCATATGTCTGTTCTTCTACTTGGCTCTCCTCAAAGCCATGAATGGTATTCACTCTCTCCCTGTCCTGCCCATTTAGATTGGCCACACTAACAGCTAATGCTTCTGTTCCTATGTGGCATACTGTTGAGGTGACTCACACCTTTGTCTCTGAGATACCTGAGCCATGGGGACACAGCTCTTCTGAAACATTGCAACATGTATCAGTTTGCCCTTGGGAATGAGCAGCATTTCCTAATGTGAAATATCTTGCACCTAGAACCCAAAGACATCTACCAAGCCGCATGTTCTCCTTGGTAGTGGGTGGTACAAGACACAGCACATTTTCTTTTACTTTGGAGAAGATGTTCTTGCATCTCTTTTGTGACTGAGCCCTCAAAAGCTTCGCTCTGAAGTTCTCTAAACCTTCACAGGATCTTCCCATATCCAGACATTATGGTATCCAAGGAGTTTCTCTGATGACAGATACATTCTCCATCTGTTCTTTCCAATATAATACTATGAGCTACATGTGGCTATTGTACAATTGAAATGTGCTGAACTTGACTGAACCTCAAAAAGGTTTTCAATCTTAATGAATTTTAATTTAAATAGTCATATTAGTTGAGGCTGCAGGCTACAAGATTGAGTATTTTAATTCTAGGGCTTGTCTGTCTCATAAAGTTTCTTAATATATTGCTGTTGCTCTGATTAACAGAGTATCAGCCATACATTGGTCTGATGTGGATATTTAGCCTGATATCCACACAGTTTGGTTCTTATTGGACTATATTATGACTGATCAATAAAGAATTAACTTTGCTCTTACCCAAACTCTAAGTGTGGACCTCATATGAAGAAGAACCATTGTTTAGCTTAGTTTGGTGAAAGGATCTTACTGCGTAACCCTGGCTGGCTTCAGACTAATGATCCTTCCTCTTTAGTCTCATGATTGGTGGAATTAGAGGTATGTGCCACCACACAGCATGACAAAATAGATTTAATACTCCTTTTGCGTAGAGATGAAAAAGAATGTACCAACCAAGTCAATGGCTACATACCATGAACCTGAGTTTGGCTTAATGCATTCTAATGAAGAATGATATCCATATACCACTAAGGCTACAACTTGGCTATGTCTGTCAGGTTGAAACCAATTTGTCTGGGCATGTTTCTATGTGTTTACATTATTTTATTTTGTGGAACAAGACAAATGGGTGCAAACATGATAGAACTACAACTTAGGTATAACTCCCAGTATATAAAATTATCTTTTATTCATCTAGCATCCCATATCAGAATCTTCCACTTGGACTTGACCTTTGTGAGAGGTTTCATTTACAAACAAAGGATACTGAGTTAGAATTTACTGAGTACTAACTATGTCCATTCTAATTATAATTTCATGGCCAACAGGCATGTCTAGAGCGAGGAAATTCATGTCAAGTAGTCAGAAGTGAGAGTACAAATGGCCTGTGACTCTGAATGGTCAGTATAAGATTTTTAACATTATAATGGTCAAAAGTAGTAGGTGCTCAGGAGAAACTCTACTATGGTTTTAATTTTTGATCTTTTCCCAGGCTAGCAATAGCCTACTCATAAACTCTTGGGACACCAACTACAGGCAGTAGCTACAGTTTCCAGTCACCCTTGCAAGCACAGAGGTAAAAAACGAACACTTTATTGTATATTGTGTTGTTCAGACATGATGTTCATCAGGTTAGTTAAATTATATGCATTTGAGTTATAATATTTTCAATTTATGATGATTTATTACTATGTAATGCCATTGAAAGTCAAGGAAATTCAGTGTCAATAATTGGACCAATAAAGCATGGTGATATATTAAGAACTACTTACTACCAATAATGAGGTTCTCACAGACAGCTGACCAATGAATGACCACTTCCAAACTCCCACTTAGAACTGTCTTCTTCAGTTCACTGCTGACCCTGACGACCACGGTCTAGGTCCGTGGGAAGCAAACTCCAATGCAGATTGCTTGCAATAACCTTTTAGGGAAGTGACCATGCAAAGCCTTACTTGTGAAGGAGCAAGAAACCAAAACTGGCCAGATGAAGCAATCCAGCTGTGAAGCAATAGAAATAAAGGCCTCTGTGGATTCCTAGAGAACTCTGGAACTGGCATAGCCCCTAAGGAATTCTGAATTTCGGCCAGAAGTTTGGTTATTGGAATGGTCCTCATCGGTAACAGCCATCAGTCACTGAGTGCAGGCTGTCCCTGGGGAGGAAGCAAAGACTTACATAAGGCAACTGGTTGGGCAAAGGACAATGCCCAGAGAAAGAGGGTGATTCCTGGAGAGGGACTGGGCTGTTCGCCTCAGGAAGCGACACTCCTTGCTGTTGACAGACAGAATGAGTGTCCCAGATAGAAAAGTTGGCAGTGGGTGCCACAGGAGGCCTGTAGACAGTGAGAGCACAGCAGCCACCAAAGGTCCCCTGCCTGGTTTTGCCTGAACACCGAACCTGCCTTCCCAAGTCTTCTCTCGCCCATCTGGATGCCACGGCAGAGAGCTGAATTCTCATGGATGTGCTTTTCACTAATTATTCTAATTTCCTAGTCTATAAGTGTCTAGTTGTTCAAATGATATTTTTCAATATAAGTAAAGGGGGGATTCATAGAGGAATTTTTTCCCCTGATTTTCATCCAAACAGAGAATTATAGCAACACATGGCTTCACTTAACCTCAAAGTCAGTATCTAATTTTCATAAGCTAAGGATGTCGGACGTCTTTCTGTTACCACTTTGGATCTTTACAAGGTGTCGTAAGTCTTATTTGCACACACAGTTTTGCCACAGTGTGCTGTGGAATCCATTGGTTTATTTGTTACCAGAAGTCATGTCTTTTCAGCTTTCAAATATAATAAACAGTGCATGAGTGTGTAAGTGTGTGTGTGTGTGTGTGTGTGTGTGTGTGTGTGTGTGTGTGTGTGTGTGTGTGTGTGTGTAAAGCCAGTTAGAGAAAGGGAGAGAGGAAAAGGGTACCAACTATTTCTCTGGTGCATATAGGAAAAAAAAAGTCTTCAGAATCCAATCTTAGGAATGTCATTGAGACTGGGTAGGACTAACTACTATAGACTAGTAGCTTCTAACTACTGTGATGAAACGCGCTGGCCAAAAGCAAGTTGGGGAAGAAAGTGTTTATTTGGCTTTCATTTCCACATTGCTGTTCATCACTGAAGGAAGTCACGACAGGAACTCAAGCAGGGCAGGAACCTGGAGACGGGAGCTGATGCAGAGGCCATGGTGGGGTGCTGCTTACTGGCTTGCTCTTCATGGCTTCCTCAGCCTGCTTTCTTACAGAGCTCAGGACTACCAGCCCAGGAATTGTACCACATCCACACTTGGTTGGGCCATTTCCTGTCGATTAATCACTCATTAAGAAAATGGCCTATATTGGACACTTCTTATGGAAGTATTTTCTAAATTGGAGTTCCCTCTTTTCAGATGACTCTAGCTTGTGTCAAGTTGGCATAAAAGTAGCCAGAACAACTTCTTTTATGCATCCACAAGGAAAATACTTAAATCTCATTCTTAGAAGTTTCTCTGTACCTCTTGAAAAAGTGATCAGCAAAATGCACAATTAGCAAGTTTTCTCTCCTACTGCAATTTCACACCATGACCTTTTCCACGCTCGTGAATTGAGAGGAGCTGCCAATCACTGTCTATTGCCAATCATTTTTTTTCACATGCTCAACTTTATCACCATGTATTTATACCTAAGCAGTCTCTGACACAGTGGCATATCTTATATTCAGTTACTGCCTCCTTTTGAGTAATATTAGTCCTCTTAATACCTTCTCTAGCTCTCTATCTATCCCAGAAACTATAAAACCAAATTTAATCTTCAAAATTCATGTATGGTGAGCTTTTGTTCCTTGAGAGGTTTGAATGTCACAACCTAATGACATTGGACATTTTAATCCATGCATTAAAACTGCAGGTCAAATATTTTACATCAACAAAGAAGCAACTTAGCCACAAGAGCTATTTGTAAAGCAGGCTAGTATCTTCCTCTATGTGATAGTCAAGGTAAACTATTAATGGTATGTATCCAGTCAAAGGTTCTTCATGCTAGCCCTTTCCAGATAATCTTGCAGAGTAACAAGATTCGTTTTGTCCAGCAGCATTTGATTTGGAAGGACAAATGTTTTAAGTGTTGCTAGTTCAGTAATCAACACTTGGGAATTATAACTGTCTTCTCTCAGTTCAGTCTTTATGACATAACCAACAGATGTGAATTTCTTGATATAATCCCTCCTGTGTGACAATGTGAAATGTAGCATGTCTTCTGGTGTTTATAAAATTAGAAGACAAAATGAAGAGGGCTGCTGCAGAGATTTTACTGTCTATAGAGTTAAAAAGAAGCACCCACACAGAGACAAAGCAAAGGTCTAAGTTTACATTTTTGAGGAGCATCTAGAGGAAATAGTTAATGATTAGAACTCATCTGCACCTGACATGTAAAATATAAAAACATTTGCAGTGGTTTCTACAGTCTTTATAAGTTTCACTTATGAAGTCTTTATAAGCCAGGCAGCGGTGGCTCACGCCTTTAATCCCAGCACGCAGGAGGCAGAGCCAGGCGGATCTCTGTGAGTTCGAGGCCAGCCTGGTCTACAGAGAGAGATCCAGGACAAGCACCAAAACTATACAGAGAAACCTTGTCTCGGAAAAAAAAAAAATTCTTTATAAGCAGAAAGTGAGTATAGCATACCTAATTATGTGTCAGAACACAGCTCCCATTTATGAAGCTCTATCTACTTCATCATCTCATTTTAAAAGTTGCCTCTCCCAGAGGCCTGTGAATATGAGAATCCTGTGTGTACTGTGCATACTGTGCATATGGTACCTCTCATCTGTGGGATCGTGTTAGGTACCATTGCTTCTAGGGTTCACACTGTTCTTAAGCACCTCCCAACTCTGACTGTCGACAGTGGGCCAGTCTGTCTGCTGCTGCTGCAGACTGCAAGTGTACACACACAGAGTGAGAAGGCAGCTGAGCAGCTGCGCAACGCCCTTTGCACAGAAATGCCTTCCATCTTCCCACCCACCAAGCATCCACGCATGTGAAGAAAGTTTTACATGTGGGCAGCAGGGTCTTGTATGTGTTAGTTTATCTTTGTTACAATAACATTTGAATGTGAGTTCTATCGTTATTATTCCCCATCTAGGAACGTAAGTGCCAGAGAAATTAAACATTATGCCCAAGCCTCACAGCCAGAAAAGGGCAGAGGTGGGCCTTGAATGGGTGTCCAGGATTCTACAACACAGGAATTTCCCATAATGCCCTACAAATCCCCACTCTCAGGTTTTGGCAGGATACCTAATGGTTCATAGTAGCATTTGTGGAACTTAACTGGTTTCAGACTCTTTGATTTGCTAAAAGTTATCACCTACTTAGTACTTAGTAAGTTAGTTCCATGCTAGTAGAACACAAATAATATCAGTGTATAACTTGTAAAATTAATACAAAGATAAATTATTTTAATTTATATAAAGTGTTATAGGTACATAGAGATTGTACATAGAGATAGGTACATATAGAAATAGTTAGAATATACAAACATAATATGGAAATACTGTATTTCTGTATTGTAGAAGATAATGTTAAATTAGCTATTATCATTCTATATTCTATTCTCACTATGCAATAAAGGCCCCCACTGAAAATGAAATCATTTTAATGAAGGAGGGCAGCAACCCACTAGTCCAGCTGCCCAGGCTAGAGTCTCATAATCTTCCACTAGTCATCCATGAGAGCACCCAGGGAATGAGGATGATGTGAAAACCTGTTTTATCTGTTGGATAAAAGATGTGGAAGAGCATTACAGTGTCAAAATAGGATGTAAGGGAAACCTGGGAAAGGTTGGAATCAACAAGAGAGAAGCAAGCCCAAAGTTTCTGCTTTGAAATGCTCCTGTAGAAGACTGCCCTGAGCCTGGCATGGTGGCGCATGCCTTTAATCCCGGCACTCGGGAGGCAGAGGTAGGCAGCTCTCTGTGAGTTCAAGGCCAGCCTGGTCTGTAAAGCAAGTTCCAAGACAGCTAGAGCTGTAACACAGAGAGACCCTGACTGGGGGGGGTGGGGGGAGGGGAGGGGAGGCTGCCATGACTGCATTAGATGCCGTATCTTGTCATTGACCTGATTATCATTTTGGTTTGCCTTATTATGGATGCAACTGTCTTCCTATTGTCCCATAACTCTTCCAGAATGTTTGTTCCTTGAAAATAAATTTTTCTTTTAACTTTGGGAACAGTAATAGAATTTTGAAAGGTAAATACACAGACTCAGTATTGAACATATGCATTCATGTGGGTCCCAAGTATTATTCTTCAGGAGCCATCCATCTTACTTAGAACTGATACAGTTTTTATTCTATTAGCCTGGAACTCAGAGTGGACTAAGGCGGCTGGCCAGCAAGCCCCTGGGGACTCTCCTGTCCCTGCCTCCAGTGATAAGATTGCAAGCACCCACCACCACACCACACCCAGTTGTTTCTTGGTTGTTTAAATTTTTTTAAATGGTAGATTCTGGTGATCAAATTCAGGTCCTCACACATTAAACAGCAAGAATTTTACCCACAGAGCCATCTCCCCAGATTTCAATTTTTAATTTAAAGTTAAATATGGCAAGTGTGAAAATAACTATAAAATTATGTGGCGTTATCTATGGAACCTCTCTGAAATCTAGGTCTTATATTTTTTTTTTCACTATTTCCTCAAGATCTACCGCCTAATAAAGTTCACAGCATGTTTGACAGGATTTTAAATATACATTATTCTTCTTGATTTGAATTGCAACTTCTTTATTTGACATTCAAATTCTTCACTCCTTCATGCCTCAAAGGACAAGATTCTGCCGAAATAGGAGAATTTGTGATAGTTTTCCTCTGTGTTCTGTGTCTTGTATTAAGACTTTAAAGCGCTTGTTATCATGTCACAACTAACGTCTCTGTAGCATGATCAAAGGCTGAGATGCCATCGAGAACTTCGGGTAGGACTTACTCTGATCCTTGTAGAGTCTGGGAGCAAACACACAAGGAAGTTTAGGAGTCTGCGGTGATTCGTTGTGAAAGAACTGTGTCATGCAAAGAAAAAGAGGTGAGAATCAGGCAAGACTGAATCATCAGAGTGGAGGTGCATCTCCTTACGCCTTCTCTCCAACAGCTGCTACACAAAAAGTGAGAGGAATTCAGGCTGTCAACTGCAATCCAATTAAGCAACTACTTTCTTTTTTTTTTTTTTTTTTTTTTTTTTTTTTTTTTTTTTTTTTTTTTTTTTGGTTTTTCGAGACAGGGTTTCTCTGTGTAGCTTTGTGCCTTTCCTGGAACTCGCTTTGGAGACCAGGCTGGCCTCGAACTCACAGAGATCCGCCTGGCTCTGCCTCCCGAGTGCTGGGATTAAAGGCGTGCGCCACCACCGCCCGGCAAGCAACTACTTTCTTAAGTGCCGGGAACCTGACCATCTACTCACAATACAAACAAGTGGAACAAAACCACATTAGTATGAATGCTCCCCTGAATGTTTAATAATATCCAATAGTCACTCTTTTGCATCTCTGCAATAAAAATGAACTCAGTGAGAGTGAGTACTGTAATAGAATGTCCATTGTTTGTGCACTAAAGATATCAAATAATATTACTTTAATTCAAATCTATGCATTGATAGTAAATTCTCTTCCTCATGGATACCAAAAAAAAAAAAAATCTAGCTTTTTGTTTTGTTTTGCTTTGAGACAGGGTCTTGTTGTGTGGTCTTGAACTTACTGTCTTTCTACCTCAGCTTCCTGAATGCTGGGATTGCAAGCAATGCGCCATCAGGGTTGGCTTCCAAAACCATTTTCAATGACCGTATTTCATTTGTCATAACGAATCCCTGTGGCAGTTTGGATGGGGACAGTATTACTGTCCTAATTTTTGGAGCTTAACAAGAAAAACACTTCAAAAATAATTTGCCTAGAGTTACAACTAGTAAATTATAGGGACAAGACCCAAAATTTTGGATTTTTTGGCTGTGCTAAGAGGTACCAGAAATACAGTACAGTCTTGAAATAAAGCAGATAACAAGTAAGATGTAGCTGCTCAGATGAAGAGAAAAGACAGCTTAATCCTCAGGATAGAAGACAAGAAAGATCGTTTTAGAGTTTTCCTTGGTTTCAAAGGAAAGCCATCCCCAAAGAGCTGGGACCTAAACAAGTCTCTTATGTGTTTCTAAAACGCATGGAAGCAGGTAAGAAAGGTCCTGGAACCCATGAGTGGCCATTGTAGATAAGATTAGCAGAGTCAGGCATCTGCCTGGGAGTGGTGAGATACATCCGGGTGTGCAGTGGGGGAAAAAGATCTCACCTTGGACAGTAGCAGATGCCAGAAGACAAAGCAGGTGATAAAATGATAGAGATCTTGGCGTCAGGCAAGCTATTTGGTGGTGTGGGTGCAGGGTGTTTTGAGAAACCGGAGTTGGGGTGAAGGCAAGCATAGTTTCCTACTTTGTGATGAGCTAGAAGAGCAGAGACTCAGGGAAACGAGGCATTAGTGCTGGAGCACAAGAAAAAAAAACAAAACAGGAACTAAGAAAGAAAAAAAGACTGTTTGGTACATGGAGACCACTATGCGTTAAGTGCAAAAGACAAGTTCCCCCAGGAATCTGTTACCTGTATGAGGGCAGAGCTATTTACTAAGTAGGAAGATACACTTCTAGGACTGTGTCTGTGTGTGTATTTGGGAGTACACAATCGTGAAGCTGAAACTCCTCATAACAACACTTCCTTTTTACTACTAGGACTGTGTGTGTATTTGGGAGAACACAATCGTGAAGCTGACACTCTTCATAACAACACTTCCTTTTTACTAAAAACAGAGACTATGTACTAATTCAAGGCAAAGGGATGATTGAGCTATGATCCTTTTTTTTTTTTTTTTTTGGTTTTTCGAGACAGGGTTTCTCTGTGTAGCTTTGCGCCTTTCCTGGAACTCACTTGGTAGTCCAGGCTGGCCTCGAACCCACAGAGATCTGCCTGGCTCTGCCTCCCGAGTGCTGGGATTAAAGGCGTGCGCCACCACCACCCGAGCTGTGATCCTTTTAAAATCATTTTACTAGCTTTAGGAAACAACACTGGTACATATTTGGAGAAACTCAGTGTTGGCAATTGACCGTGCTTAGGAAGCTTACAGGAACAAGATCAAGGTCAATGTTCTCTGAGTAGAATTTTATTTTTACCAACAAAAACAGGGGAGCAACTCACAAATACCAAGGACTAATATGTACGTGAGAACTTTGAATTTCTCATCCATTTTTCAGAGGAGCCATTATGGTAATCATCAACAATAAAGGATTGGACATTGTAGACAGAAGTGGAACCTCATGGAGGCAAAGGTCTCAGGCATGTTAAGACCCAAACCTAGGTCTCCTGAAAAGGTAACATTCTGCTAGAGGGAGTTTTCATCTCTAAAAACATAGACAAAAAAGGAAAGAAACCTTCTGTCAGGTATCCTCATGGGAGAGAAAATGAACACTCTGGCATGGTGGCACAGTCTTGCTGGTACCTGAGAGGCAGAAGCAAGAAGCTCTGAATGTTTGAGGAAAGAATTAAAGAAACAAACAAATAAACAAAGGGGAGAGAGAGAGAGAAAGAAAGTGAGCTAAAAGAAACAAAAAGGAATATGGATACCACTGTCTTCAATGTTCAAATGCATATTGGAAAATTATTTAAGACAAAACAGTAGATTAATAATAATAATAATAAACAATAAACAAGATACAGACAAGATGTTCTCAAGAGTTCCATAAAATTGATTTTAGTTTATTATGTGTCAACAGAATCCAAAAATTGTCTATAATAACATAAGGAGAATTTCTTGAGGTTAAAAATAAAAGATGAAAATGGGCAATAAAACGCCTTAAACCTGAAGTTTTACACTGTGCTTTTAGAAATTGATCATTTCTTTCGTCAGAGAGTGTCAAATGCCTTGCTTTGCCTCCCTTCCTCAGAGACATACTGTTCTTCAGCATCTGCCTCTGTACAGGGCGGCCATTATCTTAGGGCTTAGTCATCACGTTCAAGAGCTGAGACTCGGAGATTGTCCATATAAATGAATGTTTAACCTGCACAGCCCTGCAGAAAACAATGTCTCTTTTTAATGGGTGAATCATAACACAATAGAGCCCCTCCCTCCAACGAGCTCAACTCCTGAATGCACTTTCAAACAGTTTAGTAAGCACTGAAGAGTTCAATCAAAAACTCCTTCAGCAGTCTGTTTTCCCACTCCAGTGGGCCTCCACCTTGGCAGCCATTAAGGGTCTCTTGTGAAGCTATGAAAGACACGCCTTGAACCAGGGCGTCTGAGGGTACAGCCTGGCCTGCTGTGATCAAGAAAAGCTCCACCACGGAATCTAAGGCACAGGCCTGCCTCAGAGTTCTGACATGGGCAACATGTAAGCCACGTGATGGGCTTTCCTTGAGAGGAATCGGTGAGGACATTACCATGTTTAAAAAACAAACAAACAAAAAACGCTCCCAAATAAGAAGAAACTGACTTCTGAAAGGAGTTACACTAATCTAACTGCTCCCTGAAGTGGCCGTGGCTCCATGATCTGCACACCTCCAGGCAATCCCACTTCGGCAGCAGTGATAAATTCCAAGCATATTTCCAATGCAAACTGACCTGACCTTTGAATCTAAATCCCTCCAACTCTCTCCTAAAGTTTAACTGTAAACGTTCACTTGGGTTCAACTTTCCGTTCGCCCAGTATTATTAGTCAGCTGGTGTGGTTTAAACATTTATAGATAGAAAAGTTCAGATGTGATTCAAGTTTTGTTGTAATCAAATGTTAACTGAGTGGTTCATGCTACTAAGTCTCTGACTCTTACAGATCTTGGAGAATAATCATTGTCAAAGAATCTCGGGGAATTTTGTTTGGCCTTTAGAAATGAACAATGGACCTTATATAGGTTTACAAAAATATTTATCATGACAGCAGCACACTGTGTATGCACTAGTAATCACACCCTTAATTTACTCATATTCTAATAGAAAGTCTTTAATCATCTAGTTTATTGTAGGGATGCAAAGACACTGTCTTAGTTAGGGTTACTATTGCTGGAATGAAATACCACAACCAAAAGCAAGTTGGGGAGGAAAGAGTATATTCCACTCACAGTTCCACAGTACAGTTCATCAAAGGCAGTGAGGGCAGGAACCTGGACACAGGAGCTGATGCACAGGCCATGGAGGGGTGCTGCTTATTAGCCTGCTCTCCATGGCTTCCTCAGCTTACTTTCTTATAGAACCCAGGACCACCAGCCCACGGGTAGCACCACCCACAACAGGCTAGGTCTTCTCGAATGAGTCACCAATTAAGAAAATGCCCCACAGGCCTGTCCACAGCATGATCTTATGGAGGCATTTTCTGAACTGAGGCTCCCTCCTCTCTGATGACTATAGCTTGTGCCAAGTTGACATAAAACCAGCCAGCGCAGACGTACATATAGGATAGAATGTCTGCAACTGGAATATCATTGTCTACACAAAGGGGCAAATCTATGAACTAAAACTTCTCCCATTTGGTGTCGTGATTGGAGTAGGTAGAGAGTACCATAGAGTCACAGAGGAGAACAAACCTTTATAGAGAGAGTCGGGGCAGGTCTTACACAGAAAATGACATCGATATGCAAATCTCAGTGGGGGAGAATGTGACACATTCAAGAAAGGGTGAGAACTACATGGAATTCTTTGCACAGGGCCCAGGGATGCTCAGTTCAATACCACCCTTGCCATCGTTTTTGATAAAGGCAGCAGACCTGTAGTTATCTGCCCAATTTCCTGGCTTCTAAGCTCTTTATTTCCAACAGTTTCCTCAGTTTCCCCAGGCTCTGGCTTCCACCATTCTACCCTTGTCATTACAATGCCTGCACCACGTCTCCTTGAAATTCCAAAGTTAATAGTTCAGGCATTCTGAGCACAGAACCCCACTACTACAACTACAGTACGCTTGTCTTGGAAACCTCCCTTCATAACTTCAGTCCTGTTAGGCTCTCCAGTCAACTAACCACGTCAACTACTTCTCCGCTCTCTTTCTACCTTCATCACTCATTCCGTGTACCACCAACTTCCATACCCTGCTCTTCTTCATCTGATCAAAGCCCTGATGAGGCTCAGTACTCTACTATTACATATCCAAACACTAACAGTTGAATATAACTGAAGAAAAAAAAATGAAGCACATTATCTAATTCTGCAGCTCTCAGGGCAAAAAAAAACGACCTTCTCCATCCTTTTGCAATTGATGTTCCTTTTGCCTAGGATGCTTTCCCCCCAGATAGTCACATGCCTTGCTACTCTGACTCATTCAAGTATTTGTTTATAGATCAACAACTTCTTAAAGAGGCATTCTTGGAGTGTCATCTAAGAGCGTCAGCTACCCCAACCTAGCTCTCCTCTGTGTCCTTTGACTCTGTTTTACTTTTCCTCATAGTACTTCTTATGAAACATCGTTGTCATCTCCATTGATGACACGAGGCCAGCAGCTACAACTGTCACGTTCACAGTAATGTGTCTGTGCATGTGCCACATCATGAGGGATGTGGTTAACTGTATGTCAGCTAACCAGGTCAAGGAGTACCCCAATAGTCAGTTGAATGTCATCCTGGGTATGTCTAAGAGGGTCTTTCTAGATTTAAATCAGTAGTGCGGACGGTTGCCCTTTCCAATGTTGAACGACACATCCTATCTGCTGAAGTCCTGAATAGACAAAAAGGCAGAATGTGGGAGAATTTGTTCTCTCTGACTGATTCCGTACTGGGACACATCTTCTCTTGCCTTTGGACTTAGTCATAGACTAAAACATCCTTGGCTGTCTTGGGTATCCAGTTTACTAACTGGAGATATTGGGTCTTCTTACCCTCCACAGTTACATGGTAAAATTCTTTTCAATAAAGCTGGAAACACATGTGGTAGATAGATCATTGTACCTACAACTTGATTTGCTTTCACTGGAGAAAGTCAGCGATATGTCTTTACTGTCCTACCTTAGAGGTGTGTCCATTCTCCAGCACCACATCATAATTCATTTCAAAATGACATCTTCTTATTCAGGGACCATTATGAACCCAGGCTGACCTGGAGCTTGCAGTCCTCCTGGCCCTGCCTTCCTAATGCTAGGATTACAACTATGAGCTGCTACATCCAGTTCAAAGGGATTCTGACTGTGTCTCACTTCCACAGGCTATCACAGTTGCCCATAATAAGGAGCTATCACTACTCTAGGCATACCTTAGGACTTTCGTGTGTCCAAGAATCTGGAATCACCTACTTTGGTGAAATTGTAGAACTCTAGTGGTATGAGATATTTCAAGATCCTCTCCCCTTTTTAGTTTTTTGGTTTTTTCAAGATGGGGGTCTCTCTGTGTAGTTTTGGTGCCTGTCCTGGATCTTGCTCTGTAGACCAGGCTGGCCTCGAACTCACAGTGATCCACCTGGCTCTGCTTCCCGATTGCTAGGATTAAAGGCGTGTGCCACTGCCGCCCAGCTCCCCCCTTTTATTAATGATTCTCTTCTTGAAAGATTTGTTTTAGTTTTAATTATGTGTATGTATGTATCTCACATGCACGCAGATACTTGCAGAGACCAGAAGAGAATGTCAGAGCCCCTGGAGCTGGAGTTACTGATGTTTGTGCAGGACTGGATGGGAATGGCTGGGAACTACATCCAGATCCTTTGAAGAGCAGGTGCTCTTAACCTCTGGGTCATCTCTAGCCCCCAACATACCCATTTTAAGATTAAGGATAAGCGGTTGTATCTGGTTCCTCCAATAATCAAGAAAGAGGCACAATAGCTTGTAAGCCTATTTGAATTTTGGAGGTAACATATTCCTCTGCTGGTGTGATTTTCAACCCATTTACCAAAACAAACAAACAAAACCTTGTTAGTGTCAAATGGAGTCCAGAGTAAAAGAAAGACTTTCTATAGTCCAGGCTGTTATGAAAACTACTCTGTTGCTATGTCCATGTGTTATAACAGATAACAATTGTGCTTAGTATTGATGGCAGATTAGTAGACAGCTGTTCAAAGCCTTTGACGGGACTTTGCAGATGAACTTTAGTGCAAGCCCTTAGGATGTTGGAGAAAAGCACTCATCTTTCCCAGGTCCTAATCTCCCTTGGAGAAACAGTGTTAGGCCTCTTTTTAACCACAGGCCACCATGTGACCAAGCAATCTGACCTGCCCACCAATTGCTGAGTGTTATCTAACCCACCAGTCGTAAAGCCGGCATGAGCAGCATTAAACGCACAGGCCGGTAACATCGAGAACTGGTTCAAATGTCCAGGATTCCCATTATATTGCTTTTTCTTTCTGTGTCTACATTTACGATCCCTTGGAGGATTCACTATAATCCCTTGACAAGAAAAGATACAGCTGGCATATATAGTTCTACACCATAGAGTTCCCACCATCCTAAAGAGGCTGTGACACAATCAGTGTTGAAACAGACACCTTGAAAACAGCTTTCGGGATTGGGAAAGCATTTTCTGGAAGGCTGTATATGATCTGAGTCAGCATCTCACACATGGTGCTATGAGTTACACAGCCTGCAGCATTGTGAGTCCAGCTATAAAGGTGTGGTAACTGAAGTGACATCGTGCGATTACCCCTAGTCAACATCTGTGCTTCCTGCTCCTACGGTCTTTGCTTTGCTCTCCTAGAGGTTTTAACTCAAGAGAGAAGAAAGAGAGAGAGAGAGAGAGAGAGAGAGAGAGAGAGAGAGAGAGAGAGAGAGAGAGAGAGAGAAAGAAAGAAAGAAAGAAAGAAAGAAAGAAAGAAAGAAAGAAAGAAAGAAAAAAAAGACAAGAAATTCTGACAGTAGAAGACCCAGACACGATGCCATTAGACTAGCAGTTAAGATGGCCATCTGACCACTTTGGACTCCCCATGCTTCTGAATCAATAGGCTAAGAAGAAGGGTGCCTTGTCAGGGTGATTGACCCTGATAGGAAGGGGAAATTAGACTGCTTCTCCATAACGAAGAGAATGAAGATGAGATTAGTAACCACAGGGTATCCCTTAGGACTATTAGGCTTTGTAATTAAAATCAAAGGGAAAAAAACAAAGACAAAAACGCAGCCCCATCCAGGCAGGACTAGGAAGGACCTAGAGTGACCCAGATGTATCTACCCTGTGGCCCACAGGCCACAGGCCACTGATAGCTATGAATGTAGCCCAACACAAAATTATAAACTTACTTAAAAGTATGAGGGTTGTTTGGGGTTTTTTTTTTTTGGCCATTTTTAAATATTTGATTGTGTGGTTCTCACTCATGAATTTTGTGGGTGAGGATGGCAACACCACATTGTAATATCAAAAGGATGGACACACCAGACACCAGATCTTCCAAGAATGGAAGTTTAGGTCATCAAGTAAAGAACCAGGCTGAATCAAGTGCCTTTTGAAGGTAAAGGAAATATAAAATGATTAGTAAATTGGGTAGGCATGAACAAGAGCTATAGCTACTTAACTAGCTACAGAAATACTAAAGTTGTTATGAATATTTTCTCCTTATTTGACCATGAGTGTGCTTGGGTATGTGTCTACTTAAGACATATATGTACATGTAAGCCTATGCTTAAATGTTTATTTATATATTTAACAAGTAGCTTTATTATTTTTCCCCTCTGCTGCTCACTTATGTAACACCAAATGTACTGACTTTACATCAAGTCGTTTAGTATTGTTTTTTTTTTTGTGTGTGTGTGTTGTGGCATTTAACTTAGAAGATATCAAGGACAAAAGTATATACTCCACCTCCAAAATCGTACTTCCACTTCTGGGGAAAGGGTTAGGGCAATTCTCCTTGTACACAGCATAATTTGGTGGTGTCAGGTGACATGTGTGTCATCGACTGTATTTGGAAAACACATATGCTCTCAGGAGATTCATAGGGTGCCAGGTTAACGTGGAGTGGACTTGCTACACTTAATCTTATATGTCAACCTGACAGGGTCATAAAAGGTTTGGTTAAACATCATTCAGGGTGTGCCTCTGAGGGTCTTTCTGGATCAGATTAACATTGAAATCAGTAGATAAAGAAGGTTGTCCCTACCCACGCAGGTGGATCCCATGAAGGGCTTAAACAGAATAAAGCCGAGTAAAGAAGAATGCATTGTTTCTGGCTCTCTTTGATCTGGGTCACCAATCTTCTGCCTTTAAACTCTAACTCAGAGTGGAAAGTACGTCATCACTTCTCCTGGTTCTCACATCTTTGGTTATACTATAAATTAGGCCCCACACCCATGACTCCATGGGCAGCACAAATTTGCCTCAGTGAGTTATAACACCAAAAGGGACAGAAAATTGGGAGGAGCTGGGGAGGTGTGAGTGGATCTTGGAGGAATCAGGAGGAGGAATGAGGATTGAATATGATTAAAAATGTATTATAGACATGTACAAAATTCTGAAAGAATGAATCAAATATATTAAAGATTCAATAGATCACCAGCTCTTGTCATTATCAAGTCCCTACACTTGAACAGAAACTGCCTTCCGAGTTCTGGAAAAGTTGGCAATCCAGAAGCTACATTCAGAAAGCCTCCCCAGCAAGCATGGCTGCCCAACACATGAGCTGAACAAGGACAACACCAACAGACATGTCCAAGTGAACAAAGAAAAGCCCACAAGGCCTCAAGCCTCGGCAAAGAACTGTTGGCAACTAAGGAGAAACCGTCTTCTCAGGGATGCACACACTGACTGGTTACCCAAAACCAGATGGTCAGCCTTGAAAACAGACATTTAAGTATATTTATTTATTTTTTTATTTTAATTAGTTATTATGTATATGTATATATAATTATACAGACTGAGGTTATACATATATGTATATGTACATATATACATATATATCTATCTATATATGTATGAAATAATGATTAAGAAAAAAAGAGGTCATGAATTTGAAAGACAAGGAGGGGTAGATGGGAGGGTTTGGAAAAAGGACAGAGAAGGGAGAAATGTTATATTCTCAAAAAAAGTTGGTAACTTCAGATCTTAGGACTATAGTTTTCAAACAATTTTTGTAATGAATCTATACAAATTAAAGTCTTCTATTGGCCTTAAACTTTTACTGAATAAGTGGGTAAATTAATGGCCTTCCTTGTATTTAAAATGTATCAGGCAAATTAAGTTATGAAGCTAAAGAAATGATAACATTTTTAATAGGAATTAATTGTATTATGCCATAACCATAAACAATATATGCAAACAAATATAAATAAGTTATTTCATTTGTCACTCATAACCTCGTACAATTGCTGTTTTTATGATCTCCACTTTACAGAAAGCACAGAGGAGTTAGGTCCCTGTCTCATACACCATTATCATAACTGTTTACCTTGAAATTGTATTTCACAAATAGAAACAGCTCTAATATTTATGTTCTATCAAATCAATCACCTAATCACTTAAGCAGCAAGAACATACTGAGTATGATAACCTTGACCGTGGTGATTTCCTGTATGGAAAATAAGCCACTGATGATCAGTACAAATATCTTCCTGGATCCAGGACACATTAGATAAAGGACTCTGGATATATTCCACCTTTGGCCAGCCTTTCCCCTTATATTGCTATAACTCACTATTTCCCATAGAAGAAAATTATAAGAGCTAAATAGCTACTAATTACAACCTCACTATAAATAAGAAAGAATTAGCTTGATGAAGCATTTTAAATCATGTGGACCTTGTCACAGACATTATCAGCAATGTGGAGATCATGTTTTCCTCTAAGGAATAAAAAGCCTATCCCCAACACAAATATGTTCACAAAACAAAACTTCCCACAGCCATGGCCACCTTGATTAGGGGTTAATGGGCCCTTTTTGGTAAATGTTCAGATAGTAAATATTTCAGGTTTTGTGGTCTCCATCATGCCTGCTAGATTCTACTCTTGTCACATGAAAATCGACACCGACCAGTAAATGACTGATATTAGGATATTACACACACACACACACACACACACACACACACACACACACACACAAAGAGTCTGTCTTTATAAAATGTTGAGGGTGATGGTGGGGAGAGATTGAAGCTGCCTGAGTTGTAGTTTTCCTGAGCCTCTGAGCCCCTATCTAGAATCTTAGGTACCATATGGCCAGATCAGAAAAACAAGCTGAGAAAGAGTCTTCACTCACTCTGATGCAAAGTAGGTGTCGATGAAAGCTAATAGTGCCTAGTGCACTTGTAGTGATGAATAAATTGATAAAGGGTAGAGGTAGCAGTTGATACCAGACCATCTCAAAAGAAGCTTGACGTAGGGGTGGAGAGAGAGCTCCGCAGTTAAGACCATTGACTGTTCTTCCAGAGGACCGGGGTTCAATTCCCCACAAGGCAGCTCAAAACTGTAACTCCAGTTCCAAGGGATCTGGCACCCTCACACAGACATGCATTTGGACAAAACACCGATGTACACAAAATAAAAGTAAATTAAAAAGAATTTTTTTAAAAGAAGCTTGATATAAATTATACAAAAGAATCCAAATCAGTTAATAACCAGGGTGGTTACCACTTAGGCAGGAACTCCGAATTTGGCTCAGAGTCATCTTTTGTCAGTAGACTCTTCAACAACACTGGTGCTCACCCACAAAATCTACTTCCTTACCTGGACTTACCTACCCTGGAACAAAGCAAGCCTGTCACTTTTCCTACAGTTATGGTAACTTGTTTACTGAGGCCGACATGCCAATTACAGAATGATATCTGCAAATTGCTTTCACTAGGTAACTCCTTAGCATGCACTTGATTCCTGAACTAACTCATTCAACAATAGCAACAAAAACTTCATAACCAAAGTTTCAAGTTTACTGGATCCCCACTGAGTTTTAAATCATAGAAACTGCACCAGGGACTTAGCACTAAATTCTGAGGGATACAAACAACACCAGGACTCATTTCTCAGAAGCAACTTTCACCACCTACATGGTTCCCAGGGAACTGTATACTCCACCCACGAGCCATCACTAAATGGCTCTTTATTAGTTTTCTGGAGGACTATAACAAAGTATCATACACTGGGCCGTGTAAATAACAGAAATGTATTGTCTCCAGTTACTGAGGCAAGAAGTTCAAGATAAAGGGGTCAGCAGGGTTGACTCCTCCTGCAGAATGGGAGGGAAAGTCTGTTGCAGGCCTCTGTTCTGGTTCCTGATAGCTTGCCGGCAATCTTCACATTCCCTTATTTGTAGGTACATCATGCTCTTTCTGCCTCCATATTGACATGAGGTTCTCCCCACGTACTCTTCTGTTTCTGTGTCCAGATCTCTTATTTTTACAAGGACATCAATCTTATTTATTTATTTATTTAGTTAGTTAGTTAGTTAGTTAACACCCCTAAGACAGTTTCCCCTCCCTCTTCCCCACACATTCCCTCCTTCCTCGCCCCATCCACTACGCCTCTGTTTCTGTTCAGAAAGGGGCAGGCCGCCCATGGGTATCAACAAACATGGCACATCAAGTTGAGGTAAGACTAAGCCCCTCCCCTTGTATTTAGGCTGGGCAAGGCGACCCAGTATGAGGAATAGGTTCCCAAGAGCCAGTCAGAACATTAGGTACAGGACCTGCTCCCACTGTTAGGAGTTCCACAAACAGAACAAGCTACACCACTGTCACATATATGTAGAGGGCTTAGGTCAGTCTCCCTGGTTGTTGGTTCAGACTCTACGACCCAGGTTATTTGTTTCTGTGGGTTTTCTTGTGATGTCTTTGAGCCCTCTGTCTCCTATAAGCCTTCCTCCTTCTCTTCAGCAGGATTCCCTGGGCTCAGCCTAATGTTTGGCTGTGGGTCTCTGCATCTGTTTCCACCAGTTACTGGATGAAGGCTCTCTGATAACAATTGGGATAGTCACCAATCTGATCACAGGAGAGGGCCAGTTCAGGCTACCTATCCACTATTAGGAGTCTTAGCTGAGGTCACCCTTGTAGATTCGTGGGAGTTTCCTTGGCATCAGGTTTCTACCTGACCCTGAAACCGCTCCCCCCCCCTTTCCATTCATCTTTTTCAGTACTCTAGCCCTCCACCCACCCCCAACCTGGTCCCTCAAGTTCCCATCGCCACCCACCCCATCCACCCAGGAGACCTCTTCTATTTCTCTTTCCCAGCAAGATCCATGTGTTCCCCCCTTGGGCCCTCCTTTTTACCTAGCCATTCTGGGTCTGTGAATTGTAGCTTGGTTAAAGGACATCAATCTTACTAAATTAGGATCCAATTGAATAAAATCATCAAGTTAATAATATACAAAAAATAAGGTCACGTTCAGATACCTGGGGTCAGAAATTCAATATCATGTTGAAACACACAATTCAACCCATAACAATTCTAAGGTCTCCCAAGCAAGGACAATGAGAGACTTCATGGGGATTTTTGGAAAGACCATTGAGCAATCTCATCCAGATAACTAAACTGGTGCTATGTTAATCTCAAGAGTACTTAGTAAACATATTTTTTCTATATATAGAAATTCCAGCTGCAGTAATAAGAAAACTAACATACATAAGAGATGAAATTTTTTTTTAAATTGCTCAAACACACAGAAAGCAAAACATCACCTGTGGATGTGATGGCAATGGAGTCACTGGTTCCAGATGTTTCACAGCTGAGCCTCCAGCTGCCATGCCCATTCCAAGGTTTCCTTACATTCTGTTGGTCTTTGCAACTTTCAATATTAATATTAATATTTTAGCGTCTCTTAGCCTTCAAATATTTGTCCTCCACTGTATTCATTTAGGAGATTCCATATAAGATGTGACTGTAAGACATTCTTTATTCTATTAAAAATTATTACAGAAATATATACCACCAAATAAAGAATCATAAGGCACCCAACAGGCTATTGAATAATTAAGTGTTCTGGTCAACAGGAAAAGAAAAGTCATCCAGAAACAATAGGAATGTCAACAACAATAACAACAACAACGAGATTATTAGTCAGGACTTTGATGTTTTGATAGAGGTTGTTCTAAGTTTGGAGTTCAATAACAAAAGGTAACTTTATGCACCTTGGAAAGGTAGCTAATTGTCCTCTGCTGGCTGTGCCTTGCCTTCTCACAGATCTGAGTTATACTTCTTCATATATTTGGCAAGTGTCTATGATTTTGACATATCTGAAGAACCAGTAAAACAGGAATTCTAGAGGATTATTCATTTGAGCAGCGAAAGCTAACAGGGAAAGAGTTCATACCAAAGGTAGAGGAAACCAAAGGCTAATCAGAAAGCAGTAGCCACTAACAATTTTACTTCAGTTCAGTTGACATAGCATGAAAACTGGAAAGAAAAAAAAGGAGGTTTATTCCCTTAAATCTCCATGAATCATTGAGAGTTCTGGTCAATCTCATTATCTCTATACGTTACTTTGGCAACAGTACAATGATACGGCAATCTGTTATTCATATTTATCAACAGCATTGACTAACCAAAAGAGGATGACACTAGCAACATTAGCACCACTAATTTTATGAATAAGAGTCTCAAAACTTTTACTGTTATCACCACAATAAGCGTAAGAGAAGAATATGGAATATCGCATGGTAATTTGGAAAACTAGTTTGGTAGCATACTCAAAACCTACCTACACCAGGGATGTTCAGAACTATTTCAGAAAACATATGAAGATTCTTTTTTTTACAATCTACAAAGAAGACAGAAGAAAAAAAATAGACTAGTCATGTTTGAGACTACTATTATAACCTTACTTTCTCTTCTAATTTGGTTCAATCTAGAAAAAAAAATTCATTCTTGTGAGACAATCTCTCTATGAAGCCTAGCCCAGCCTTGAGCTACATACAGGTCCTTTGCTTCATCCTCCCAAGTGCTAGTATGAGAGGGCTGTGACAATATAATTAACTAAAATTTAAGATTTTTGAAGAATAATGAAAAAAACTTTTGTGTGTTTTCAATTCTCTTCTACTATTTGTAGTTTGATATTTCCTTGTATGTTGTTATTACATACATTAAATCATTTTCATTATCTATTAATAATGTCATTTTATGAGTCTCTAAGGGGCAATTTGAAAAGCACTAGGAGACAGAACAACAGCAGAAAAAGAAAACAAACAAACAAATACAGGCATAATATGAATCTCTGTACTGGGGAGGCTGAGAAAGGATGGGCACTCCAAGTTCCTGGGCTACAGAGTAAGAGCTTGTACCAGAAAACAAAGCCAAAAAAAAAAAAAAAGACTCAGAAAGATGAGTGTTGTTGTACAGGTCTGTAATCAGCCTTTGGGAAGAGGAGGCAGGAGGATCAGGAGCTCAAGGTCATCTTCTACTACATATTGAGTTGATGGCCAGTCTGGGGTACAGGTGAACTCTTGTGGGTGGAAAGGGGACATAAAAGAACTGGAACCACTATCTCTGGATAATTGGGCAATCAGCTCCGATAGGGGCAGAAATCACAGAACTATCCCCATGTGGGGTGTGGACCTAACAGGTCTACAGGAGGTTTTTTCTGTGGATTAAGAAATCCTCAGAACCTGCCTAAGTTGATGTCTTCTATGCCATTTCTGTTCAGTACCAACTCTGTCTTGATACTTGAGTGTTGAAGCAGAGAATCTCATTATCTTTAAGTGACAATAATGTTTTCTAAAGTTTTATCTGAATATACCCATGCTTCAAAGACAAAAATCTAGGCATGAAAAACTCTTTAGTGACATTTTTTTTTATTATTTTCTTTTTTTTAATTTTTTTTCAAGAGAGGGTTTCTCTGTGTAGCTTTGCGCCTTTCCTGGAACTCACTTGGTAGCCCAGGCTGGCCTTGAACTCACAGAGATTCGCCTGGCTCTGCTTCTTGAGTGCTGGGATTAAAGGCGTGTGCCACCACCGCCTGGCTTGACAAAATTTTTTAGAGCAAAAAAATTTCTGCATTTTTGTTGTTATTGCTGTGTGTTTTTGTTATTGTTTGGTTTTTTTGTGGGGGAGGACTTGAGAAAGTACTGTTTTTGTCTTTTTCTTTTTGGTACTGGAAACTGAACCCAGGGCCTTGAACATACTAAGCAAGTTTTCTACCACTGAGCTGCAAACCAGCCCATTAAAATTAAAAGAAAAAAAATTTTTTTTTTGAGACAGATTCTCAATTGTAGCCCAGATTAGCCTTAAACTCAAGGTCTTCCTGCCTCAGCCTCCTGAACACCAAAATTAGACATATACCACCAGTCTGAGCTCTTGTTTTAACTTCAAAAGAATATGAGTAAATTCTCACAAATTATAATCAAAACATCTGAATCACAAATCAAACATTTTGAGTATAATAGTTTTCTATTCTAAATGACGTTATTTTAACCATTAAATAAAGTATCATATAACTAAAATTTATTTTAATTTCTCTTAACATTATATTTATATTGTAAACCACATAGTTATTTTTTAGTTATATGAGTATTTACAGCATGCTATCATATTTAACATTGAAAATAAGATCTTACTAAAAGCTGGAATTTTCTTATTTTAAAGTTGAAGCCACCTTCAAAAATTGTTTGATGTAGGTCTTAACATCCAACATAGAGTCACTAAATTTTAATTTCAAAAGTCAACTCTACAGAGCATAAGTGTCACTGGTTTCAATTTATTTTGCTATTTAAATAAATGCTTCATGTTGTTTTGGATTATTCAGTAGAAAGAATCATGTTTAGAGGCAATTAAGATTATAAAAATCTTGGTTAATATTAAAAAGATTTTAAAAGTATCTTCAGAAAATTCACTCTTCTAAATCTCATTTACTCTGTATGATTTGGTCAATGTAAAGCCTCAGAAGGATTATAGAAATTAAATCACTATCCTTTATCCGGAAAAACATGGCAGATGCAGGGTCAAGGACATTTCTGAGAAGGCCTTGATCTCCCTCAGCTTATTACTTTCCTAACCCCTGAAAGTCACTGGCAAGCAATGTCATGGGTGCCACTGTAGGGACCTTCTCCCAACCTTCACCACTTTATTCTCTAATTTTTGTGCAGAGAATTCAAGTGAAAGTTTTATCAGTTAGCAAAATTCCATTTTTTAGTGTAAAACAATACCCGAATCTATAGAATTGATATTATTAGTTGGGCTTATAAATTATTTAGAAAGAATGCTAGGAGATTGTTTGGAAGTTGTGGGAGTTTTTTTTTTTTCTTTTAAGAATGTTTTGTAATTATACTGCATGGAGAAAAATATATTTACTTAAATCATAAAGTGGGTGGCCAGTAAGATGGCTGAACAGGTAAAGACGCCTGCCATCAAGCCTGACCAGCTGTATACACACACACACACACACACACACACACACACACACACACACACACACACACCAAAAAATGTGAAAAGGAAATGAAATTTACAAAGTAGACCCTGACAATGATCTAAAGAGAGAGAGAGAGAAAGAGTGCGTGTGTGTGTGTGTGTGTGTGTGTGTGTGTGTGTGTGTGTGTGTGTGTGTGAAAATCTGTCTCCTGTCTGGGTTTTTTGTTGTTTGTTTTTGTTTGTTTTGTTTTGTTTTTAACAGGGTCTTACCCTGTAGCCCAGGCTAGCCTGGAGTTTATTATGTAACCCTGGGCTGTCCTCAAATTTGCAATCCACTTGCCTCAGCCTCCTGAGGGCTGGTTTGTAGCCTGGGCCACCACACCCACTTGTTTATCATTCTTACCATAGAAACTAGATGTTCAGAGAGTTAAGGAGACACCTTCTCAAATGTTCTCTCAACTTATTTCCATACTTCATCAGCATGACTTTTGTACATGACACCATTTATCAGTTGGTTATCAACAACTACTTATATGAAACCAGAGTTCAAAAATGTGGTTAGAAACTGCCAAGAAAAAAAAAAAGTTAGAGAGAGAGAGAGAGAGAACGCTTCCTATTTTGCAGCTTTATAAAGAGAAAGGGTGTGGTTGGCAGAATTTTTAAAAAGCCAGAGTACTCCTGGGACAACTGATAGTTATTTGAGAAAAGTACTGTGATAGCTTTTAAATGGAATGTTTTCTAAAAGTAGGTATTTCATGATGTGAAGAGTTTAACTGGGGTAGTATATGTCATAACTGAAAGTTGCTTCCTTAAAACAAACAAACAAAAAAAAAACCTAAAGTAAAAAATTGCTGCTGACTTTGTCCTACCAAGAAACTGTCCCGCAGGACAATTCATCTTGAAGAAAAATGTAGCAACTGGTCAACTAGAAGGTATAGACTGGAGAACAGAAAACTCAAAGAAAAAAGTGTAAACAAATATTGAGTGACGGAGAAAATAGACTGGAAAATGAGAGGGGCAAAGAGAACAGAAAACAGTTCTAAGGGGATGTAAAGTGGGAATACATTGACTAGATGCTGACTTAGTTATTTTTTTTTCTTCCCCTAAAAAGACTTTTACAAAATAGAAAGAAAGAAAAGCTGAGTTATGGAAACTGTCATCAACCCCCAAATTACAGAATTGAAACTCACTGTCACCAAAGTAGCACTTTCGCCTCGCAATTACATGGCCTGCCTAGCATTTCTGGGCCCTGTCATCACCTGACCTGCCACCTGCACCTGGACTCCACAGTTGGCTTCTTGCATCTTCCACCACTGCAGAGTCCCAGGAGTGTAAGAGCCCGGCATACCAGAAGCGGGGAGAGATAATGGGAATTTTGTAGCCATCACTGAAGTAACCTAATCCACGTCCCCGGGTGCTAATGTCTTGGGCTCAAAGACCACGCCAGAGGTAACCTACATTTAAGAGGAGAAAGTACATTCTCACATTAAAGAATCCTGAAGTTCTCCCCTTAATTGAGTGATCACTCTCACCAACACTGGATCCCAGTCTGACTTTCACCCGTGTGCTAGTACTGCCCAAAACACCAAAAATACTTTAACCTACATCCAATTCTGAAGAAGCTATCAAACAAACAGAATTCAGGACTCTCGCTATGACAAGTGACCTGGACTTTTCAAAATGGTTCATATCATTTTTAAAAATGGAAATAGTTCTATTCAAAGAGATGGAAGATACTGTACTCAAATGTCATGCATGATTCTAGATCAGTACCTACAAAGATCCAAATATAGCTAAAAAAAAGATATTTGGAGACAGTTCCAAAATTTAAATATAGATAGCTTATGAGATAATAGGTTTTTAAATTATTATTAGTTGTCTTGGGTATGAGAAATTTATTATGAAGGATAATACCCTAATTCTTAAAAGATGTAGGTTAAATACTTACATGTGATAGAATGCCTGCAAGTTACTTTCAAATGGGCCATCTAATAATGTGTGTGTGTGTGTGTGTGTGTGTGTGTGTGTGTGTGTGTGTGTGTGTAAGACATGAATCAAATGTGGCAAGATAACAACTGGTGAAACGTATAAAAGATATTTAAATGTTTGGTGTACCATTGTACATTTTTTTTAAGTTTTAAAATTTTGTAAATATAAAGTTAGGTGGCAAAGAGCTATTGGGAAAAGTCATAGAACCTGAAAGATTTAACAGTTATCTCTACACTAAGCAAGGCCTCCAGCCCTCAGAGCATGAAAAGGGTAACCTCACTGACCTGCTCTACAAGACTGTTCTGAAGGTGAATAATGATATGATGTCAAGGGAGTGTTTGTGAACTACAAAATCCTTCTGAGTTCTCAGCTGTGGGGAGAGGCTAGGAAACTCACTAGCCTCTAATTGAAATTTAACATCTCCTTGACCTACAAAGGTAGGCAGGAGTTAGTGTGTCACGTATCTAGAGTATAATAAGAGCTCAATAGTCCTGACTCTATTGTCACCATAGTTAATTTTCTTAACTTGAAAGAATGACGGTCATGAAAAGCATGAGTCATTTAGGCTCCCTCTCTTCTTTCCTTTCCACATCTCAAAGACACACCTACTCTGAGCCAATACTACAGGAAGATACTCTATCACTGACTCACGCTTTCCATGGCCCTCACTTGGGCAACTTACAAAAACAAACTGTGATAACAGCTAACACAGTATGTTCCAAACCTAACTTGTGATCACCATACCCTTTAAAACATCCCATTCAGTGCCTCTCGAGTGATGGCATGCCAAAGACCCCAAGACTCAAGACAAAACTGTGGCTGCATCCTTGATTCCCCTTTCTCAGCAACTACCTCTGGCCATTCAGGAAGAAATTCTGTTGGCTCTTTTAAAATATATGAAAAGTCTAACTATTTCCTACCATGTCTACTACCACGACTCAAATATAAGCCATCACCACCTCTTACGGAAGACCGATGAAACACCCTTCCAGAAGGCCTTCCTGCATCCTCTCTTCTCTTGCTACTTAATTATATGCCTTGTACATATAATTATCCTTTTAAGAAATGTCACATTATCTATTCCTCTACTTAATACCTTGTAATGATTCCCATTTTCTTCAGAATAAAAGCCCAAGTCCTACAAATGATCTTAAGAATATACATTTGTATATGTGATAAATACAAAACTAGACTTCCTTACCACAGTGACCTAAACTCCTGTCTCTACTTTGCATGCCACACTCACTTCCTATGGCTCTGTGAATATGCAGACACCTTAAGGCATTAGTATTAGGCATTCGCTTGCTTCCAAATGCTTTCCTGAGATGGTTACGTCCATCATCTCTACACCTCTAGCCAAGTCTCATATACCTTAGGCATATTCTGGCAACCTTTTCAGAAATAGTGGCCAACTCAGAATTCCTAGTCCCTCTTATTTCTGTGTACTTTTTCGATAGCACTTGTCACCTTCCAAAATTCAAACAAATTATATGTTGCCTATCACTAGATTATATTTGGGTGCAATATTATAGCTCATAGCATATTTAAATGATGTATTTGTTTTTGTTACTCTGCTTTATCTTGAGACAGGGTATCACATAACCCAGGCTAGCCTCCATCTCACTGTGTAACCTGTGATGACTTCGAAGTCCTGATTCTTCTCACTGCTGAGATTACCTGTACCACTATGCCTGGCTTCTTTTTATTTTTTTTAGTTTTATTTCCAATTTTTATGAGTAATATGCAAATGGTGTACTATTGTGACCCAGGATGGTAGCACACACCTTTAATCCCAACACTTGAGAGGCTAAGGCATGATCATGCATGAGCTTGAAGCCAGCCTGGGGTACATAGCAAGATGTTGTCTCAACAGCGACACAACAAAAAAACAATATCCAAGTCATGCTTAAGTATGGAATTCAGTGGTATCAAGCACATTCGTGTTGTGCAACCATCAACACAATCCCTCTCCAGAACGCTTTCCCTCTTGCAGAACTGAAACCATAGCCATGAAATATTTCCTCATTCTCATATCTTCACATTTCGTAAGAACCTAGGACAGTTTCTACCACACTGGTACTTACCATGTTTTCTGTTGACTAAATAAATAAAATACCTCACGCAGAACTTCAGATGTCATCTCTACGGGGAATGTTTCCAAATTTATAACTCAAGCACAGAATCTATGTCAAATTCCTGCAGTTTTATCTGAATTATGCCCTCTCTTGCCTTTAGAAGCACTCACACCGTGTGAAACATCCACACTATTTCAAGTACTGGCCGTGCCTCTTGCACCGTTGTGTTCTCCATTATCACAAGTAGGCAATCTTAAGCATAGCACACATCTGCTAAGACTCCAGCATATGAATAATGACAACATCAGAGTTGTGAGTACTGAGCCTTCCTAACCCACGTCTTACTTAGTACCTCCTCCATGGTTCCAAGTCAGCCAACATGTGTTAAGGCTAAGACACTGGACAGGAAGAGGATAGGAAGACATGCATTCAACTATTGCCTTAGTGTTATAGAAATCAAGGCTTAGTATGAACATTAATATCCTTAATATATTATATATGTTATAATATGTTACCATATAATATATAAATACACATCATTATATATCATTATTATAATATCTTATTTATATATTATATATTGATAGTATTTATTATATAAACAATATATACATATATATGTTGGACCGGGTGATGGAGAAGAGCCTGGAGGTAAGGAAGAAATGACTCAAAGTATTAACTCCCTTGGAAAATGTGGGCTAGAACACCAGGCTCCCAGGAGGTCAAGCTACTGCCAAGCCTGCCGGTTTTCTTGGGGGCAACATTGAGATGGAAAACTCGGGACGCCACAATTGACACTCTCCCACCTCACCTCCAGGAGAAGGTCACGACGTCTGGAGTCCATCCTGTGGAACCTATTATTAGCAGCGAGGAAGCCACCTTTTTAGGAAGACATATGATTGTGTCCGTCAAATTTACTTTCACGCAGCCGGTAGGAAAGGTTCCAGATTCCTTGGCAGCTGCGCCTGTAAACCAAGAGGCAGGCTGACAGTGGGATCCGGAAACAGAGCTGTGAGCAGCAGTGAGGGAGACACTCTTCCACTCTCCTGTAAGAGTAGAGGGGTGGCAGCTGCCGTGGAAGGGTGCCCCGGCGGAGCCAACTGGGTAGAGACACGGCAGGGGAAAGGGACAGCTGTCACAGCGTCATGGAACGGGGTCCAGCCAGCATGCAGAAGGGTTTAGGGGTTTATGCAGGTCAGTTTGTAATTAGACCCTTGGAGCTCTTCTTCTCGCCCCCCTCCTCCCTGCGCGGTGGGATAATTCCAAGGAAAGAGAGGCCCAATTAGATCAGCTCGGTTGAATGATTTCTTCTTTGAATTTGTCACCTACAAAACGGGTCATAGAAGGCCTATGTGCCCCCAACTCATAAAATTCTGTATTCCAAAATTTCACTCCAGTTGAATTTATTCTCAAACTGTGAGTTAAACACATCCCATAACCTTAGACCTGAAAAGTTGGACCTAACTTCTAATGGCTGTTCAACAAAGGGAGAGAGTCCCCTTCATATCCTAGACCATTGTTCCTCTATTTTTAAACCCCTCTGTTGTGACACCTAAATGAAAAGCTATAGCTTTTTAGAGGCCAAAGGAATAGGAGATTGTGTGGTGATAAAAAAAAAAAAAAAAACTAAAAAGCTGTCTGGTCTTTTAAGCTTGTCACAAGCCAAATGCACAAGCAGCACAAGAAAATCCCTCCTGCATCTTTCTTAGACCAGCCAGGCCCAGTGGCCTGTTGGGGAAGGAAGTTAGACACATGAACAATATGAGGCCAGGAGGCAGCCTTAGTACATGATACAGAATATTTTTTTTTGTTTTTTTTTTGTTTTTTTTTTTGGTTTTTCGAGACAGGGTTTCTCTGTGTAGCTTTGCGCCTTTCCTGGAACTCACTTGGTAGCCCAGGCTGGCCTCGAACTCACAGAGATCCGCCGGCCTCTGCCTCCCGAATGCTGGGATTAAAGGCGTGCGCCACCACCGCCCGGCACAGAATATTTTTTAATAAAATTCAACCAGGTACAGTAGCATACATTTGTAATCCTAGCAATAAGAAGGTGGAGGCTGGAGGGTCGTGAGTTCAAGGCCAGTCTCAGCTAAATAGGAAATTTGAGGTTAGGCTGTGGTACATGAGACCTTGTCTCAAACAAGTATGGGGGCTCGGGAGATGGATCAGTCAGTAAAATCCTTGCTGGTCAAGCATAAGGACCTTAGTTCAACCTTCCCAGAACCCATGTATAAAAGCTAGGCACAGTGGTGTACATTTGTAATCTGAATGCTGAGGACACAGAGACAGGAGGATCCCTGGGACTTGTTGACCAGTCAACCTACCCTACCTGGCAAATTCCAGGTCAGTAAAATACCTTGTTGGAAAACAACAACAACAACAACATAGATGGTATTTGAAGAATGCTTAGTCAAGAAGTTGACTTTATCTCCTCGTGTATAAAAATACATGTGTACCTACCCACACATGAACGTGCGCGCGCACACACGCACAAATACACACGCAATTTTACTCAATTATCAAATCTTATGTTATATTCACTCCAGAGCCTTGGAGTCTGAAGAATGCTTAAGTTCTTATAGTCCAAAAGAAGTATTGAGAGAGAGAAAATACAGATGTAAGATGTTACTAAGGTTTGGGTGGAATTGTGGAAAGACAAGGGGAAGAGCCTAAACTGAGACGTAGAAAAAGGTTTTCAAAAAGTACATCTGTTGGTTGATTGTAGACATTTTCACTAACTTAACCATATAAGCAATCTTATAAGTACAGTGGGGATCTCGTTGCTGGTTGTCATCTAAAGTTATTCTTCTTGTTTCAAGAATCCCGGTTTTGTGGTGTCATGGGATGAGTGACAGTCTAAGTCAGAGGAGGGAAAACTTTCTGTACAGAGCCAGGTAGTAAATATGTCACACTTTGCAAGGCAGATGGTTCCTGTCACAACTGACCAACTTTCCTGTTCTAGCACAAAAACAGTCATAGCTGATATAAATATGAACACGCATGGCCGTGTCCCAATAAAACTTTATTTCCAAAACAGGTCCCAGCTGGGTTTTTTTCCACTATCCACAGTTTGTCAACACTTGGTCTAAGGCCATCACAGAAACTTCATTTCTTTTTGCTAGTGACTGATCTAAAGCCGAGGTGGGTGACCTAGTTCTGCCCAGTGAGAAGGGAAATTCTGCTAGGAGGTTTCTGATAAAGATTTCATTTGATGATAAAAGACGAGGGATATAAAGAGGAGGTTGTTTTATTCTCTCTCTCTCTCCCTTTCTGCTTTGGATACTTGTTCAAGGACATACAGCTTGAAGTGGTGGTAGTCATCTTGTCCTATGAGACTTGAAGTTGGAAGACAAAAGCCAACACACTTAAGAGAATGGGAGGCAGGATGAAAAGATTCAGGATCCTTACTGACTCACCGAACTTCTACCTAGCTCCAGATTTCTTAAGAAAACAGTAACTATCCTGATGACTGAATCATTGCTGGTTTGATTTTGCTCCTTACAGATGGAAGCATGCCCAACTCACACATCCACAAAAGCACAAGATGTGAAGTGATTTTAACATGAGCATTAAAGTCTTCTGCAAGGGCTGAGTGGATTTCCTATCATGTGATTGGGAGCATGAGCTCTTATATAAGGAAAACAAAGACTAATTACAAAAAAAAAGTACAGGATTTCCATAGTAAATGCTATAGAAGCCATAGAAATACAGGTTACACTAGTATCAGCTGTGGGTTCTATGGAGGAGTTACTGTGCCTGTAAAAGCAATCACTGTCACATGTAAGATAACATTAAGTCTATATGTGTAAGTTAGCAACAACACGCTGATTGTCTAAGCTTGGAACTGGTCAATCATAGCCCACTTTTATTTAAATGTTATCTGAATACTTCTATTCCCAAGTCCTTAAATACAGTACTTCCCTGTTATCGATAGTTTTGCTTTCTGTAGTTATGGTTACCCACTGTCCACTGTTGTCTGGATATAAATGGAAACGTCTAGAAATGAGCAATTCCTAAGTTTTAAGGAGCTTGCTATTCTGATTAGCACAACAAGATCTTACACCATCCTTCCCCATCCTTCCAAGAACACAAATCATCCCTCTGGCCACTGTAGCTACACAGTATGTGCTATCTGCCTCTTATGTACTTGGTATTCTCAGTTACCAGAAGACTAGTCACAGTATTTTATTATTGCTTGCCTTTCAATATTTTTCCTTTCTCTAGAAGCCACTGGTTTCTTAATGTCTTACTATGTCTAATTTATAAACTAAACTTTATCAAGAGTATACATATGTAAGGAAATCTCTCTCTCTCTCTCTCTCTCTCTCTCTCTCTCTCTCTCTCTCTCTCTCTCTCTCTGTGTGTGTGTGTGTGTGTGTGTGTGTGTGTGTGTGTGTGTGTGTGTGTAAGTTATTATTAGCCATGGTTGGGATATCCACTAGTTGCCTTAGAACATATCCAACACAGATAAGGGGAGAGGACTGTATTCTCTGTGATTATTCTGAGATACAAAGGACAAACTGAGAAACTGCAACAAAGTACACAGGACCTGTAAAACCTATACTACTTGCTATCTATTACTGTCATGCCTTTGACCTCAAACGTTTACTGACTCCCTAGTCCAGACCATAGTTCTAATTACCCCCATCTAGTCCCCAGAATGAGGGTTTATTTAGTCAGTCTCTTCATACTGCAGATGGAGAAATAATGGCCTAAAGCTAAAGTGTCTGGCTCAGTCTTGTAAACACTTGGCAGAATCAAGACTCATTGCATATATCATAAAGAAGAAGCATCAGATGTTACAAGCCAAATGCTTCTAGTACTTGTGAGCCTTTTCAAATGTATTTTAATGACCAGGCTTCCCAAGCTTTCAGTGGCTTGTATTTCTTCAGAAGAACCCATTCTGTTCCAATATAATCAGTAATCTGTCCACAATGTTTGCATTTTCACTAGCAACCACTTCTCTTTGAAATGGAGGTAAAACAAATTCTGCTGGTACTGGGTGATTTTCTACATCTCCCTTTTTAATTTTCCTTCTTTGTATTCTTTTCTCTAATAGCTGGACCTGAGTCCACTCAACTTCTCTGTTTAAAGCCAAGCCAAGATCTTAGAAGTAATCCGCAATAACTTGTAAGTGTCTCAACATCCATACCCTTGAGTTCAAGTACCTTAGTCAGAAAAGAAGGCCCAAGGTCCTCAATAAGAACCAAACTAATAGTATTTGGGGTAGAATTATTTGGTGAATAATATAACAGAAGTCAAAAAGTGGGTTCATTAGGATGGGGGGGGGGCGGGGGAGGCTATAGAAAATACAGAAGCAAATCTGAATCTGATGAAATACCTACAACAAAGAGGCAGAAACCTGGATGTAAGATATAATTGTGTGGGTAATAGCATTTAACTCTTGGCCAAAACAGGAAATTTAACATTTGACACAGTAATCTAGAATTTACTGTATTGTTCTAATAAAAGAGCCACCTTTAGAAGATGATAACTGGTATCACAAGCAAAATTTCATAGTAAATGAAATCTGAACACAATATATAACTTGACATAGTATCCCCATTAGATATCCACAACATACACTAAAATAGTAACATTTCAGAAAACACTCGATTTAAGTGCTTTGAAGCCAATATTGTTGAAGAATATTATTTTAAGGTGTGTCACTTTTGTTTATGCTGCATTTGTTTAACTCTGTGAAGCTGTGATATTTTGGCTCTCTAAAACACCTGATGGTCTAATAAAGAGCTGAACAGCCAATAGCAAGGCAGGAGAGAGAAAT
This sequence comes from Peromyscus californicus insignis, assembly GCF_007827085.1. Taxonomy (NCBI): domain Eukaryota; kingdom Metazoa; phylum Chordata; class Mammalia; order Rodentia; family Cricetidae; genus Peromyscus; species Peromyscus californicus. The sequence goes on from NW_026294535.1 coordinate 17,225,270, forward strand.
AGGCAAGACTAGGAGGCAGAGATGATAAATAGGAGGAGAAATTTGGGAGAAGAAAGAAAAGAGTGAGAGAGGAGAAGAGGACACAAGGGGACAGCCACCCAGCCAGCCACAGAGTAAGAATGAAAATAAGATTTACAGAAGTAAGAAAAGGAAAAATACCAAAGGAAAAAGGTAGATGGGATAATTTAGGTTAAGAAAAGCTGACAAGAAACAAGCCAAGCTAAGGCTGGGCATTTATAAGAAATAATAAGCCTCTGTGTGTGATTTATTTGGGAGCTGGGTGTCAGACCCCCCAAAGAGTAAAAGAGCAAAAAGAGTAAAGAACAAAAACAACCAACCACACAATGTTTCCTAAATGACTAAATGAGTCCCATACCTTTGCTCTTTAAGAAACAGTTAGCTGTTAGCTTAAGAGAAAAATTAGTTTTACAACATAAAATTTGATAGTCACTAATAAAGGTGATTCCTAAGTTCCTCTTATGTTTGTTGTTAAAAATTCTTTATTAAGCAGGTATTATGTGTAAAATATTGTAGGTACTATAAACAAAGAAACCAACAGAATGAAGAGATTTCTGCCCATTTGGATGGTGTGTTCAGAATCAGAATAACATTTTACAATATGTGTTTGTGGTGGTTTGAACAGGAATGGCCCCCATAGACTTCATGTGTGTGAATACTTGACTCATAGGGATTGGCACTATTAGGAGGTGTGTCCTCATTGGAGTAGGTGTGGCTTTGTTGGAGGAAGTGTGTCACTGTGGAGGCAGGCTTTGAGGTCTTATAAGAGGAGGGACATGCATGAATTGCCCAAGGAAGGGGTAAACTGGGAGAGGGGAGTAGAGGCAAAGGGATGGGAATGGAAACATTAGGGTTCAAGAGGGCTGAGTTGGGAGATGGACAGAGAGGGAGAGCAATAAAAGAAGTATCTTGACAGAGTGAGCCATTGTGGGGTTAAGGAGAAATGTGGTGCTAGGGAAATCCCCAGGAACCCACAAGGCTCTCCCCAGATAAGACTCCTAACAATGGTGGAGAGGGTGCTTGAACTAGCTTTCCCCTGTACTCAGATTGGTGACTACCCTAATTGTCATCATAGAACCTATATCCAGTGACTGATGGAAGCAGATGCAGAGAGCCACAGCCAAGGACTCGGCCAAGCTCCTGGAGTTCAGTTGAAGAGAGAGAGAAGAAGGATTGTAGAAGCAAGGGGGATCAGGGTCATGATGAGGAAAACCACAGAGACAGCTGACCCAAACTAATGGGAACTCACAAACTCAAGAGTAATCTTTTAAATTACCTCAGCAATGCAGTTCAGCATGCCAGACACAGTGCTCAAAGTAGGCATGCTGGCTCTCCACAGTTCATCCTGAGGTTGGCTTTGGATATAAGTGTATTAGTTAATAATCTATCTGACTACAAGGAGCAGAATGTAGGAGCAGTATCACTTTAAATAAATAAATAAATGCCATTTGGGATGTAGTAGCAATGAATCAATGTTTGTTTTTTTTTTTAAAGAAAATCGTCTCTAGGATCCTGCTAGGATTTTTCCCATGAGCACTGGGCCACGAAGAAATGATATTAAAGTATTGGTTATCCAGTAGCATACGGTAAGCCCTGAAATCATGTGCAATCAAGTGACATATGGATTGAGTATGTGGTATTTATATACTTAGGAGTGATTGTGCGTGTGTGTGTGTGTGTGTGTGTGTGTGTGTGTGTGTGTGTGTGTGTGTAACGACAATTAAAAAGGCCATGAATTTGAGAGCAAGTAAGAAATCCATGAGCAGAACTGGAGGGAGGAAAGAGAAGGGGGAAAGTCATGTAATGACATTTTAATTTTAAAAAATGAAATGAAAAACCAAGAAGCAATGAAAGAACTGTATAAGATAGAGCCATCATATTCATAGTTCAATGTGAGGAAAAAAGGAAACTGCAGAGTAAAAGTGCAGCATAAATTCTTCTTAACAGGAATGTTCAAAGATTTTTTTGAAAATAAAGCTTTTGCTAGAAATCCCCCAGCAGACATCTGCTCAGGTATTATTAAATAGAACAGAGTGTCATAGTACCCTTACCTGTAGGGGAAGCCTAAAGAGAAAGAAAAAAGCAGGATTGTTTTGAATAGCCTAGGCCAGTCCTTTCCAAAGACATATATGACATATGTGTGTATATATATATACATATATATATACATATATATATGTATATATATATACATAAAATTTTTTTTTGGTTTTTTGAGACAGGGTTTCTCTGTGTAGTTTTGGTGCCTGTCCTGGATTTTGCTCTATAGACCAGACTGGCATTGAACTCACAGAGATCCACCTGCCTCTGCCTCCCAAGTGCTAGGATTAAAGGCATGTGCCAACACGCCCGATTTCCATTGATATTTTATGCATACCACGTATTTAATTTTAAAGTAAAAGAAACAAGTTAATTGGTTTTTATTAGCATAGTTAATGATAAATCAAAACATAATTATTTCAACATGTAATCTATATAAAATTGTTAATGTGGTATTTTGCTTTTTGTACTTTGTGAAATCTAGCTTACACTTAATACTTACAGCATTTCAATCTGGACTCATCTTACTTCATATAGTCAATCGCCACAAGTGATTAGTGGTTTGCCATACTGGATATCATGGCATTAGAACAATCAGATTCATTGCTTGGCACAAAGGATGTTGGGATAATTTTTTGTTTTAGCACAGAAGAGCACTGTAGGGCGCATCTGTATACAGGCAGTGAGTAATGACGGTGGCATCCAAGCACTTACTGACATTATTGCCTATTAGCCTGGACTGTCTAATGATGAGAAGTGAAGTGCAGTTGCTTGCATTTACGTGCTTAAGGAATACCACAAGCTGTTCTTGAAAGTTTGTTTTACAATTGAAAAACTGCAGATAGACTCACATTCCCAGATGTACTCATTCAATACATATTTGCTGGTGACTTTACAGTATTTTTCAATTCCCTTCAACACCTCCTTGGTGGCATCTGGAAGTTCTCACAAGCTATTTCCTCTGAAAGGAACCATGTTCCCTCCTTGTCCCACCCTCCCATCTCCGAATCTGGATGAGTCTAACCCATCTTCCAAGTCTCAGATTAAATGTTACCGCCTCAAGGAAACCTTTTTCCAACTCTGTATAATTACATTGCGTACTTCCATGGCCTCCCGTCACTCACCCATCATTATGTTCATTGGACTTTACAGTAGTTATTTCTTTTATTATCCCACTACTTAACTATATTGCATGCCCCACAAGGTCTGAAACCTTGTCTGTCTTCATCAGGGACTTATGCAGACTGTCTGCCCCCATATTTAATATATGATTATTGGATGAATAATTGAATGAAAGAAATGCCATGCACCACACTAAGTAATGCGGTGGGGGGTTAAGACAGACTTCAATATAAATTAAAAGTACAGTATGGTCAATACTATTTGCTATGAATTCAACGCCTGGAATGCAGGAGGAAAAACCCTGAAGTGCATTTTAAGAAATTTGTCCCTTTGCAGTCAAGGTGGGTATGAGCATTCTAGGCAGGAGAGATGACAGTCATTTTTGCTAAGAAGACATAAAATCCTGAATCAAGGCAACTGGAGTGTAGGTGTGGGTGACAGGAAATTCAATATATATTTGGGTAAGTAGAATCAGTAAGATTTGAGACAAAAGCAGTTATCAATAGTTGAATAAATACAGTATCAATAGCTGAATAAATACAGTATCAATAACTGAATAAATACAGTTTTCAAACCAGGCTCAAAGCCACAGGAAACTTCTTAACTGATGGCAGAAGGTCCTATGCAGGCTGCTGAGGGAGAAAAAACATTGGTGGTCTTACCCAGAGCTAGACCCTGCCTTCTACATTACCAACACACCAGGCAATATGTGCCCCCTGGTGCAATGGCGGTATAACAGTTATGAGGTAACCAACTGCTCTCTGATAGGATTGGAGGCCCATTCTACAGAGCAAAACTCATGCCTGTTACTATTAAACCTGGTCAAAGGCCTGAAGCTGGTGAGGTCAGTGGCCCTTGGGTAGAATCGATCATTGCTATTTTGTTAAATGGGCATGTTGTCATACTGCCGTCTAAATAAATGTTTATACCTATGGATTTATGTTTCTCTCAATTTTGGAAGCTTCTTTTTGCAGCGGGGAGCAGTTTATGCAGAGACTCAAAGCTAGTCAAAGTGCCAAATGTAAGTAATCATGACTGCTCAGCTGCTGCTGGATCATCTGCATTAACCACTAAGGCTTGAGAAACATCGAGGAAGAGGAGGCGGAACCAATGTAAGAACCAGAGGACGGGCAGAGTGCCGTGAAGTCTTGTCTTCTGAACAGGACTACTGAGCTCATGAACTCACAGCAGCGGTGGTTATATGAGTAAGATCGGCACAAGATCAAGGCAGTCACCATGCACCATGAATGGGGAACAAGCTCACCAGACCCCACCCCTATGTGATGGTTGCTGTGGGAGGGAGAATCTTTGGGGGTGTGGCCATTGGTAGTTTTCTCAAGCTCCAGTGGACAATCCCACACATATGTGAAGCACTAATTGGATAGAGCAGATTTATTTAAAAGTAAAACAACAACAACAACATAAAGTTGGAAGGGGATATGGTATGGGAAATCTGTGAAAAATAGGGGTGTGGGGATTGTATATAACCATATTTGGTTTTTGCATATATGAAGTTCTCAGAAAACACATTTTTTTATTTTTTATTTTTTAGAAAACACATATTTTAAGTGAAAAGGAAGTTCTGGTGTCTACATAACTGAACTAATTTCCATATTATTATGTGATACAGCTCTAGGGGAGCATCCCCCTTGATGGCGTATTCCTTGAATACTATTATGATGTATGTTTACCTCAGGGTACATTATGGATTATGTTATGTAACACTAAGCACAAGGTAGTTATGCAATACTAAACACTTGTTGGATTAATTGGTCAATGGATTAATGAGGAGTCATTTTTAAATTCCCTTCAAATTTCTACTAGCCCCACAGGCCTATACCTGTCAGTATCTTCTTACATTGGTTATTTACTGTGTGAGATTTATGAATTTGGGGAATTTGCCTATTTTTATTGTCTGTGCCTTTAGTAGATTGGGATTGTGAGGGTTAATTCTAATGTAGTTGGTTTTCCAACTTAACTGAACTAAATATACTCTGATAGGTAGGAAAGCATCCTGTCTAGGTGTGTCTGTGAGATGTGGAGAGTGTTCAGAGAGAGCTGAATTAGCAGACTAAGCAACATGGGTTACCCTTTCTAAAATGGTTAGGATTCCTTCATTATGCTAGGAGTCTAAATAGAACAGAAAAGCTGAGAAAGGGGAAAGGGGGAAAATTGCTTTTTTTTTTTTTTTTTAACTAGCGCTGAGACACACTTTTTCTCCTACCCTTGACTGTGGAGTTCCTGGTTCTTCAGTTTTGAAACTTGGACATCAGCCCACCCATGAGTCCTCAAGGTCTTCGGCCTCAGGCTTATTACCGCAAGTTTTCTCACTTCTGTAGAATTAAGACAACAGACTATGGGACTTCTGAGTTTCCATAGCTGCATGATTGATTTCCTACAGTGAATCTCCTTTTGTATGCATCTTTATATTCTTAGCCTATTGGCTTCATTCTCTGAGAACTGTGACTAATACAGTAACCATATTGACAGCAATAATCTTGCTTAGGTCACTCATAGATAAATCTACCCCCATACCAGAACAGTTGTTGGCACAATAGTTTTTTTTTAATAAGGAAAAATAAAGAAATAAAAATAAAATAAAGAAATAATACTATAATAATAAATAAAAATAATACTTTTCTTTGGTTACTCATTGCTATGCAATAAGTTACTCGCACATGTTATAGCTTAAAACAACGAACATTTTTATTAGATATCATGACTTTTGTGGATCAACAATTGTGGCAGCACTCAGTGGGGGAGAGTCTTCTGCTCACTGAGGATATTCCGTGATAATGAGGGGGCAGATGACCTGGTCTGGAAGGCTCAAGACAGCTTTACTTGATAAGGATGACAGGAAGACCAGGCTTCTGTGGATCTGATGGCCAGGGTCATCTATACTTCTCCAAAGTGGAGGTCTGAGTGCTTTTGTTTGCCTGAGACTCCTCTGAATGAGTACTCAGAGATATGTGGTGGATTTCCTATCACTTAGCCTTCAAATTCTCACTCTGTCTTGGCCGGTTCCTTAAGCGGGTCACCAAGTCTAGTCTGTTTTCAAGAGGAGAACGCTCTCCAAGGGAGGATTAGTGGGGAATTTATAGGCATTTTTCAATCTTCTGCATGCATCAAAGGGAAAAAAAATAAACGAACATGTAAAATCGGGCAGGGATCTAAAATAGAACAGTGATTGCCAAATGAGCCAGACATAAGTAGCCAGCAAGAAAATTTATAGCTTATGCATACAAAGAGCTAACTTTTTTTTCCAGTGCCAGGGAACAAACCCAGGACCTCAAGCAAACCCAGCCTCAAATACTGACATTTATAGGGAGATCAAAACCCTTGAAAATATCTATAAAACACTACTATTGACCGCTTGATTGATTGCTTTATATGTATTCTCTGTGTCCTTATAAACCACACTATTGAGTGGATACTGTTATACTCCCACCCATTTTACAGATTATGAAGCAGTAATACTCACTACCACAATTGGCGAGTGGTAGGTAGCACTGAGTTAGGAGTCCAGGAATTTCAACTCCAGAACCCTTGCTCTTTTCCTCCAAAGCAGTGGGCCCTGGAAGTGAGCATTATAATTTATTGCAGAGCTGAGTTCCACCCTCAGCGTGAGCAGGAAGGGCCTATTTTAAGAACGTGAAAAAAGGAAACGAACTTTAGACTCAATCCTATGTTGTAATCCTGGTTCTTCTCAGCGCTAACTGTAACTGGGGGTAAGCTATTTAACTTTTAATTACTCATCTGCACATTGCAGGCGATAACATCTAGTTTGTGAGGTACCACGAAGATTCAAGAGAATCATTTCAAGTGCCTAGAATAGTCACCACTTCGAAAGGCTTAGAAAGTTTTAGTTCTTTTTGCAGATTTGGAACTAGTGCCCTACTTACAGGGAGAATCAATCCTCGCATGTGTCACAATTTTTCATAAGCATTTCTCATGACACAATTAAATATTTATACTGAAAGAAAAAAGCGCTCCAGAAACTTAGATTTATCTGTCTCCACACCAGTTTAGTGGCTGTCCAACCTAGTATGAACAACAGAACAAAGTCTTTAAACAAAAGCAAGGTTACCACTAATACATTAATAATAAGGGACTGTCAACACAATTTTTCACTGGTTACAGAAACAGCTTTATAACTTGCTTTCATTTTACTTAAAATTGAAATCAGAATGATCTACAATATAACATTAGAAAGAAAAACAAACAAGTGTCTAACTCCAAGTTCTACTCCCAATGGAGGGGCCGTGGCAGCACTAAGATGCTGGCATTTCTAGCTGTCACAATGTTATCAGCATTATCAACATGAATATTTTATTACCAGCAGTGTGCAGTCAGATTGTTTGATATGGTTCTTTGGAGACAGGGTCTCACTGTGTAGCCCAGACCAACCTCCTGCCTCCATCTCATAATACTGGGATAACAAGTGTGAGCCACCACACCCAGCTCCTACACGACTATGCTAAATCTAACAGTAGCTAATTCCCTATCAAATAACAAAGAATGTCAACTGCATTTAGCATGCTCAAGTAGCTCTGTGCTGTCTGAGTAAAGATAAGAGATAAAGGTAAGACCGGGCAATCCAAGAATGCAAAACGTGAGCGTGCCGGTTGACAAAGGATGTAGAACAGCTTGTACAGGCACCAAGAAAGAATCTTTACATGCTCAAGAGAAAGAAAAAGAAAAAAAAAGAACAAAAACCAAACAAACAAACAAACAAAAACCAAAGATGAAGTAGCTTGAAGTCAAGTGCAGGAAGGTTTAGAACGAAGACTTAGGGACAAATATTCAACAAACGCAATAGGAGAAAACTTTCTTGACTTCTAAAAATGTTCTACTGTCAGCTCCATGTTTAAAACGCAGAACCTATCTCCAGCATATGCTTTACAACGGCTTAAGTTACCAAGCTACAGTTTGGAGTCTTCAAGTAGAACGTCTCTAAAGCCTTGGATGTGAGGATTAGGGAAGAAAGGAGGAAAAAGGTACAAACAAACTGGCGATTTCAATCTTCTTACAATTGACGAGCTTATGGGTTTTACAAACGTGAAGGGCAACGGAACGTGGGCTGTGAAGGAAGCAGATTGCGGGGAGAGCGAAACCAGAGACAATTTTGACTTTGAGAAAACAGTCTCCAAGGGCGAGAGTAGGCTGCTGACCCAGGGCAACAGGAGAAGTGACTGTAATTATTATATTAAACAAAGCCTTTTATGGCCAATGACTTAAAAGGAATCACAAATCTCTTAATTATATAATAAATGCGTTTCTAAAAGCCTCCTATGAATTAGCCAGTGGAGACCAATTAAAGCGATAATAGTTTACTCTTTGTTCATTAGGTGGCTATCAGCAAGCTTGGCAGCCAAACAAGGAAACAACAGAGCAAAATGGACTTTCGTCCGCGTACAGGATTAAAAGTCTACGCATCTTCGCAGTCATGGAAAACCTGACAAATCATTACACAGGATGTTTGCAATTAGCACATGCATTATGCGAAGTATAGTGGAAATGATGGGGAGAGGGAAAGTCTAAAAGTCACATGCCTTTCAATGTCCTGAGTCACCATCACCACAATAATGTGAGCTGGGTAATTGCTACACATCCCTTTTTTGGGGGAGGAAGCAAATCGACAGGGGAATGTTTGCACAATGGAAAGTCATTGGATGGTAACTGACGTAATTAAGCTGTTTTGGAAGGAAAGAGTTAAACCTATCAATGGAGGGAGTTCCTAAACGTGCTATTATTTGAGACCCACAAAGGAGTGACGGCTTGCTAAGTAAAACCATGTCCTTCAATAGTTGGGTCCCTAACATTCATACCGACATCTATTCCTTCAATGTATAAAATGAGAAGGTGACCCTGCGTCTTTCCGGAAATGTTGCTGGAATGGAGCCGTAGGAAGAAGGAACCTGGGCTGCAAGAGAGTACTTGGTATTCAAAAGATGGCACCCACCATCAGCAAGGGAGAAATAGAAAGCCTCCAAAAATAGAGCTCTTGAATATTGGACCAAGAACTTGCCCACACAGAAAGAGAGTCTGAGGTTTCCTATCATATTCTCTTACGGCATAGGCCATTTTGAGGCTCTGCCATTTTTGCGGCTTACAGGGTTGTGTTTTGTGTGTTTATTTTGAAGGCTTTGTTTCTGTTTGGAAAATGATTTTGCCATTTGGCTCCTTCCCAGATCAATACTTTCTAATTGTCATTAATGGCAATTGATTGGATGTGACAATTTTAGCTTCAGTAGATATTTATATCAAATCCAAAATGTACTTTTACCTGTATCTGTAGAGTTAAGTCAGTTAATGTTTATAGGAACCATGTGCATATATAATGGGAAGTTTTATATGAATAAAACTTTCAAGAACTGTGTGTGTGTGTGTTATACATTGTTCAAGAATTTGTCCTAAAGGGGAATTCTCTATTTTCCATTCTTTTATCTTAACCACTACATTGTTCATTTTAGCCTCAAATATGAGTTTGTAATAATCTTCTATATTTAACTACATTATTTTTAACTCTCTTACTATCCTACCTCCCTTCGCCCTTGTATTCTTCCTGACACACGACCTAGGGTTATCAGCGGGGATAGACACATACTTATGTGTATGTACATACATTTCATATTTAACATTCTAAGATATTTTATTTGATTCAGATGTTTCAACTGGTAGCAGTAACAAACCAGGGAAATGGTCCTTGAAAGCACAGCCATCCGTTGATACCAGAATCTAAGAGAACTCAAATCTTTTCATGGTTCTCCTCATCTCTACTACCCCTTTCCCTGTTTTGTTGTTGATAAGGATGACTGATAGGTCCCCCATTGGTTTGGAGACGGTGTTTCACTCTGTAGCTCAATCTGTCTTAGAATGGATGAAGTAGCCCAGGCTGGCCTTGATGACCATACAATTCTCCTTCCCCGGCCTCCTGAGGAATGGGATAATAGGTGTTAAGCAGAACAGCTGTCTGGAAAGTTGAAATTTCTTCCCATCTTCCCATCACACTTACAATGCTGCTGCTAGCCTATCTCTCCAACTTCTTTCCTATAATCGGCTTCCAGTACATTCTATGCTCTAGCCATTATGACTAGCCTGTAATCAATGGAAAAAGCTAGTATTTCAACTTCCTTTTTTTTTTTGGCATATGTTGTTCCTTCTACACGAAAGCCCTCTCCTTTTACCACTCAAACTCAAGCTGATCTTTCAAAATTCAAACTTCAAAATGAGCATCATCTCCTCTGTTAAGCCCCACGCACACATGATACCTGGCACTTACCACGCTAAGCTAGAATTGCTTTTTTTTTGTTCTTCCTACCAGACTAAATCCTTGTGTCTGTCATACCTACCATATTATTATGGTGCTCAAAATGTAGCTAGTTACTTAACCGTTGAATAAACAAGAAAGATTGCTTCTATCAAGCAAATAATTACCTATGGGTAGATAATCTATCTTTTCCAGCTAATATCCCTGATATCTGAAGACAACTGTTATGTCTCTCTTCCTGTGTTCAATACCTACACTAATTCAGCATCATGATCATCTTTGCCTTAAAGAGCCTTTGAATAGATTTCCTCTAAACCCATCATGCTGTCTGTCCTTAGCATACTATCTAAATTTTACCCCGTGCATTTCCTGCAGGCAGTAGTAGATTTCATTTTCTCAATCATTTCACACTCAAAAAAAAATCCATTTCCTTCCTGGTCTCTCATTTTATCAAGGCATCCCATGTTTTTTTTGCCTTGGGGCCTTCTTCCAAGCTATACACTCTACATATGAGAAGACAGTCACTGATCAACCAGGCAGCGGCAGCTGTGGCTTGGTGGACAAAGGCAAGCACTCATTGTAGAATCTTATCAAGGGAGGGTCTGGCTTCCATCAGCTAGAGAAGATATTTGTAAAAGTCCATGTTTTGTTTCAAACTGTAAAACCTTCTGGGGGAAAAAAAAACTGCCATGATAATGAATAGTCACTTTGTTTTTATTTCATTAGTTTTTAAAAGACCAATCTTGAAGAAACGCTTAATTCCTACTTGAAATTATTAAAGATGGTGTTCAGGGCCTTTAGATAGGGACGTAGTCACTGAAGGTAGTATGACATTCTTATACACTGAAGGAGGACCCGATTTTTCATCTAGAAAGTGATCTTCTAGTATACACATGCGCACGTGCATGCGCACAATTTTAAAAAACTGGTAAGCCAGAGGCAGTCCCTTTATTAAAAGTTTACTGGCAGATTGTCTTTCCACCTCATCTAGTTCATACACTACTACGAACCTGTAAATGCATCCTACACTAATCTGTAGACTTTACCGCTTCATAATTCAGTAAGAAGACTATTTTTAAGGACATAGACATAACCCCCAGAGCTTTCTTCCTTTTGCATCGATGAAACCCACACGTAGGAGCACATGCCACCATAGGTCACATAACTTCCTCGTCTAGATGAAAGGTCTTGTACACAATGACTTTTACTTGTAGCAGGTTTCAGGGATGCTGAACTGTTCCAAACCTGCTCTTGCAATTTGTTATATTGCTGGAAGAAATGTAAGCTCAATGTTGCATCTCCCATTTTAGAGATAAGTGAGAAGAACTATAAAGATCTCACCAATTTTCTCCATGTCTTTTTGAGTATCCAGTACATCAGGATGCCTGCAATAGTAGATACCTTCTATGACCTCCAAAGAGTCCAGTTGCTAAATGGTTCTATATCATACTTCTCCCCTTACTGTATATAATTTAAATAATGATAGCTGTCATCACTGCCTTACAAAGTAAGATTTTATTTATTTGGGGGATATTTTGATATGAATTTTAAAGCTTAACTATTCAGATTAATTAAAGGGAGAAGTATAATTCACAGTAATTTAAAATATCCTTTTCTCACACATTCCCATTATCACTGGTATATTTCTAAGTTAATTAAGTACAGAATTGCTCCACATTTCAGCCCAGAGAGATTCCAGTATATTAGTGGTTATCAATGTGGCTTTTAGCATTTTAGAAATGACCATATAGAGTATAAATTTACTTCTCAAAATGCTCTTGGGTTATCTAAAATGCTATTTTTAGATTTTAGTCTCAGTGCAATAGTCTCATTAGTTGGCTTAGAAATTCACTGCTTAACTTCTGGATCTATATGAAGGATCTCATAGGCTCTGTCTATAATAAGCAGCTTATCCAGTATGTTAATTTTAAGGGCTGCTTAAAAAAAGAGCTGGCTCCTTCTGATAAACCCCAGACTTTAATAGCATGTCCTCTGAAGTTGTTTTGTAAATGCAGTACTAAGGTTCAGCGCGGCACTCTGAGCTATTTAATTAGCTCCCAGCTGCAGGGTTGGGAAGCAGTGTAGGGATAGCATGCCTTGTTGAGACAGTTTGGTGTTCACTGTTTGGGCTCTGGTTCTGAATTCAGTGGTCATCTTAAGCTTTCTTGAAGAATGGTACAGCGGTTTGAATACAAAATGTCATCCATGGGCTCAGGCGTTTGGAACACTTGACTCCCAGCTGGTGGAATGTTTGGGGAGGGGGTCCAGTCTTGCTGGAGGAAGTGCATCGTGGGACACGGGGTTTGAGAGTTGACAGCCTCACCCCACTTCCAGTTCACACTCTCTGCTTCATGTTCACGCTTGAGATATGAGCTCCCCAAATCTGAGTCCTACCACCACATCTCCCCATCATGATGGACTCTTGTCTCACTGGAGCCATAAGCCAAAATAAACTCTGTCTCCCATAACTTGCTTTTGGTCATAGTGCTTTAACATAGCAACAAAAAAGTCACCAACACAAATGATTTATCTCTATTTTCAAGGGAGACCATAGTCTCTCTTGTTTAATAACTACTAAAAGACATTTTGCTAATTTTTTATCATGCTTATATAACTAGCTACATAGATGATCTTAACTCAAATTGTAATGATCTTCTAAATTAGAAGGGAATTTCTTTTCTGACCAAAAAATAATCTGAGTTAGCAGATTAATTAATATGTCATACAAATAGAACTTCAATCTCAATGTCTTTACTATTTCAAAATTTCTTAAACTTTCCAAACCTCCCTTACAATAATGAACATGGTTTATAAAGTTTAAAAACTTCCTTTGAAGCTGTATACATTTTAACTACATTTCTTTCATTTTTCCCTTAATTACTTTACTTTTATAGATGCTAGCCACAGTGGTTCTCAATCAGTGGGTCATGACCCCCTGACAAACCTCTATCTCCAAAAATATTTACACTATGATTCCTAACAGTAGTGAAATTACAGTTATGAAGTAACAACGAAAATAACTGTATGGTTGGGGGTCACCACAACATAAGGAACTGGATTAAAGGGTCACAGCATTAGGAAGGTTGAGAACCACTGTCCTAGTGAATTTTAAGAATTACTCTAAAATGTGACAGATTATGTAGGACAGTGGTTAAAGATCTAGTTATTGGCTGGGTGTATTGGCTCATGCCTTTAATCCCATCACTCAGGAGCCAGAGGCAGGAGGATCTCTGTGAGTTCAAAGCCAGCCTGGTCTACAAAGTGAATTCCAGGACAGCCAGGGCTACACCGAGAAACCCTGTCTCAAAACACCAAAACCAAAAAAAAAAAAAAAAAAGAAAGAAGAAAAAAGGAAAAAGAAGACCTAGTCATTGAACACCTGCTCTGAAAAGTGCATTGTGTAACTTCATTCTCAAAAGAGCCCTAGGAAGTTATCCTTTTACACAGAGGAAAACCAGAGAGGATGAGGAACTGGTTGAACAAGATAATTTAGTAGTAAACTTCAGAACAGGAGTTCAAGTCCAGGTTACCTAATACCTAACCCTCAGGCTCTTTCTAGATACCATATTGAATCCTCCTCAAAGCCAAGTCTAATATTTCAGTTCATTTAAATTTCCCTAGTGTAAGTTTATACAGTATATATTACAGGGTCACACAGTCATTTATTTCTCTGAAATTCTCTTACTATTTTGTGAATGGCCAGTGCTACTAAAAGTATGCAGGTTCCACATCCTGTCAATCTCTTATTGCAGCACAATAACTACTCTGCACTAATTCCAACAGCTTCCTACTCTGGTTCTGCCAGGAGGTGACTATAGAAATCTTCCTCTCACATATCATGTATCTATAGGATTAGAATTAGAAAAATATGTAAACACATGCAGGTAACTATCTGCACCTATTTTTTTTGAGACAGGTCTTGAACTCACTGTATAGCCAAGGATAGTCTTGAACTTTTCATTCTCCTGCCTCCATTTCCCATGTGCTGGGATTACAGGCGTGTGGCATCATACCTGATTTTGGATGTTTTATTATTAAAACTCTGTTAAATATGTATTTTGGAAAAAAAAATTTTAAAGTATATAGACATGTCCTTGATAGGTTTTCTATTGCTGTGATGAAATGCTATGACCAAAAGGAAGTTGGGGAGGAAAAGGTTTATTTGGCTTATACTTTCACATCACAGTCCATCATGGAAGGAAGTCAGGACAGGGACTCAAGCAGGGCAGGAATTTGGAGGCAGGAGCTGATGCAGAAGCCATGGAGGAGTGCTGCTTACTGGCTTCCTCCTCATGACTTGTTCAGCTGCTTTCTTCTAGAGCCCAGCCCAGGGATGGCACCACCCACCATAGGCCTGGACCTCTCCTATCAATCACTAAAGAAAATGCCCTACAGCCCTGCCTACAGCCTGATCTTACGGAGGCATTTTCATTTGCTTAAATTTTATTTTCTTATTTAAGAAATTAATTTTATTTATCTTACATACCAACCACAGATACCCCTCTCATTCCTTCTCTTGCTCCCCGCAAACCTCCCTCACCCCTACCCACTCCCCATCCCCTCCTCCGAAAGGGTAAGGCCTCCCATGGGCAGTCAGCAAAGCCTGGTACGTTCAGTTGAGGCAGGACCAAGTCCCTCCCCCCTGCATCAAGGCTGAGCAAGGCATCCCATCATAGGTAATGTGCTCCCAAAATCCAGCTCATGCACCAGGGATAGATCCTGATCCCACTTGGAGGCATTTTTTTAATTGACGTTCCCTTCTCTCAGATGACATTAGCTTGTGTCAAGTTGACATAAAATTATCCAGCACACCTGACCCCCAATCAACTTGACACCAAACACATCACCATTAAGCCACAACCTTTTCTTTCTCATTCATCCCCAAGATTCTGCATTAAAAATATAAATAACTTTGAAAGACTCACAGTCTTTACTAAAAGTTCAATCTCTTTAAAATAGCCAATCTTTTTTTAAATCCGAAGTCTTTTAAAATTCAAAGTCTCTCAACTGTGGGGTCCTGTAAAATCAAAAATACATGAAATACTTTCTTACTTCAAGAGAGAAGAATCAGGGCACAGTCACAAGCAAATCAAAGCAAAACCAAACTCCAAAAGTGTAAATAACTCAATGTCTAATGTCTGGGATTTGCTTACCATCTTCTGGGGCTTGGGTCACTTCTTCAGCTCTACCTTCTGCAACACACACAGCTTGTCTTCTAGGCTCTGGCTGGCTCCACACCACCACTGCTGCTGTTCTTGGTGATCATCCCATGGTACTAGCATCTCCAAAATGCCGGGGTCTTCTGCTGAAACGGGGCTGCACTTTCACCACTAGCCTCTCATAGGCTCTCTTCACGGTGCCAAGCCTCAACTTCTCTATGACCCCCTTCAATCCTGTGCCTTCAACAGCCACTGGGGCTGCACCTTCAACAATGGCCCTCTCTTGGCCTCTCACAGTGCCAAGCCTGAGCTGCTCTCCACGACCTTAAAACCAGTACCACCTGGGTCACTCTTACACTACCAAGCTCAGCTGCCAACTTGAAGTACAACGTCGGCTGCCTGTGAAACACAGCTCCTACATGCTCTCAGGAAACACTTCCCAGAAGATTTCATCTCCAACGATGCTGGTCTCCTCTTCATCACTATTCATTTCTCAGCTCTAGCCAGCCAGCATTGAGTATCCCAGCAAAGTAAAGCTTTCCCTTTTGTAGTTTTGGTATCTTGTTTACCATAGCTGACTCTTCAGCCCCAGCTAACCAGAGCCACAGAATATTAATTTAAAATAACAAATGGCTCTGACAGAGTCTTTAAACTTCCCTTTGAAACTTCAGAAGCCAGGCCTCCATCTTCTGCATTGCCCTCAACATTCTTACCTTCCAAGCTCCTACAAACTGCCCACTAAGTTCTCAACAGTTAATGAATTTTCTAGGCCAGAGTTCCAAGGTCCTTCCACAATCCTCTCCAAAACAACAGTCATGTCTGTCACAGCAATACCACGCTGACCTCTTCAACAGTAGATTTTGGACTGAATTTGCAGTATTAGGCATGAATTCCCTCAGGCAGGTTGAACCTCAAATCCAAGCAAAGAGTAGTTGGTTACCCCCAAAGCTGTCATGCCAGTACTGCACCGGTGAATAGCTTTTCTCTGGTAGGTTGTTATTATAGTTCGTAGGGTTCACAGCTGGGTAAGAGAGCTGTTGCCTTCTCTCCCCTGGCAGCTTGCTTAGCACCATCTAGCACTATGAAAACCAACCAACAAGGAAGAAACTTCCAGTTCAGTTCCAGCTTGATTTTAGTGTATTTTGCAACAAAGATGTGTGGTGAATCCAGCCATACAGTCTTACCCATTATCTCTGATGGACAACCAAGAGGAATTGCAAGGCTTTGTACTGTCTTGGGAGCCTTCCTATCTAGCAACCCTAAAGGAGCTCTCTAAAGCCTGGCACTTGGATTTTTGCATAATAGCCCATGGCTTTTAGGAATAGAAACACACTGCAATTAATGGCGGCAAAGCATTAAAAGGCATCTAGAATTTGGAACTTGGAAAGCTAAAAACGTACAGAAGAGTCAAGAATCTTGGCAAGCCAAAAGTCAGCCATTGGAACACCTTCCAGAGACAGGTATGATTAAAGTTTCAGAGGGGCCAGAGCTAGATCACAGGCTAAGCTGCAAAGAAGCAGAAGTGAGTGGAAACATATGTGAGAAGTGGAATCAGTGCATCAGAACCTGGGTAGCCAGAAGCTGGAAAGGGCACAGTTGCTGGAGTTTCAAGACACCCACTGAGAACCTGGAGGACTCTAGATCCCAAACAAAAAAAGGGGAAGCCAAAGACCAGAAGGCCTCAAATGGGTCTGGCACCCACAAAGTCCCAACAGTCGGGGCTGAAGAATTGGGAAAGCAATGAGTCTGTGACATGCTGTACCCAGAGATTTCACCATTCCTCTAACAACGTTTTATGAAGAACTCAGCATTTCTGGATCTTGCAGTTAGACAGGAACACACATCTGACTGGGCCCTGCTCCTGCCAGGTTTTCACAGTGATAAGCATTCAGGATTGTATCCACAAAATTTTAAGGTAGCTGTGCTCTTCTTGTTCAGCTCAAAGAAACTCCTTGTCAGTACAGCTTTCAGTATGGACTGACAAGGCTACCCAAACTGTTTTCATGAGACTGTGATTTGCAGCTGCTATATCATATCCAGCTTACTCATGTATTCTTTTGTGTTTGTTTGTTTTTTTGTTTTTTCAAGACAGGGTTTCTCTGTGTAGCTTTGGGCCTTTCCTGGAACTCGCTTTGGAGACCAGGCTGGCCTTGAACTCACAGAGATCTGCCTGCCTCTGCCTCCCGAGTGCTGGGATTAAAGACATGCGCCGCCACCACCCGGCATGTATTCTTATTCTAAACACATGTGCCTATCAGTTATGGCCTCACGTGCATATTTTGCTGGAAGGATGATTTCAATGGTTGATCCAAGGCCTAGGGAGCCTCCCAAGCCTGTTCATTAACACCTGAAAGTCTTTTACCTTCTGAGAGTTTTCAACAAGGGAAGTGTGAGTTCACCAGAACCAAAGGTTTTCTCTCCCTATGGCTATCTGTGTGTATTGGAGGAGAAGAGCTTGCTCAGTCTTTGTACTTCCATTTTCTCTCTCTCTTTCATTTCTCAAAGACACAGCGCTTCCAGGTGTGGAGGACAAGAAGAAGGGATGAGGAGAAACACCAAGCCTCCTTTCTTGGCTAGGCTCCATTTGTCATCCCCTCTGGCTGGCTCTGGATGCCTTCTGAGTGGCAGACATCCAAACATTCATAAAGGTGTATGTGGGAGTTTTGGGGGAGGGCACAGCAAGACTATTGTCTCTTATCATGAGCGATAAGCTCTCTACCAACCTCTTGTTCCTCCAAGGCCCAGCTCCTTGCAATCTTCTGATAAGGACACGCCAAGCTGTCCAGCAGAGAAACTGGCACCCATGCTGAGCCGCATCACGGGGCTTTCTGTCAGCTTTCCTTTCGTGTCTCTCTCACGCTGGCATCCCTCTCCGCTTCTCACTATTCCCGACGTGTTGACTATGCAGACATCTAACTAGTGCATGCGGGAACCTCCAGTGTTGGAGTATGAGTGATTCTCTTGGGAAGGCAAGAGCGCTTTCACGAATACGGAAAACTCCCACAGGAGAGTTATTTCCAGAAGAACGCTGAGGAAAGCACCCTTGATCTCTCTACCCATGTGGTTGTTAATATACAGTTAGCCATTAGGTAATTGAAGGTAATTGTTTCTTTTCTTTTTCTTTTTTTTTCCCATTTCTAGCTGCTGTTATGACTTCCTCTGTCTTTTGTGTCGTGGGATTTCTTAGTGAAGTGTGTAGGGTGGTTTTCTTTAGTGTCTTTTATCACTGGTTCCCCATTTATTTATTTATTTACAATTCTAGGCAGAAATTAAGCCTCCCTGATGCTTTTCCCTGGCATGAGTGAACTGGGAGGACCCAGTACCAGCACTCCACTGTGAGACGCAGGATTCTATCTTTACATGACATTGCAGCCCATGCAGAATGCTACCAACATATACCGTAGACTCTTAAGCAGCTGGTGATTACGTTTGCAGTTCTGGAGGCTGGGAGGTCCCAGATCAAGGTAGAAGGGGCTGAGCATCTGGTGAGGGCCGGTTTCCTTGTTCACAAACAGTGCCTTCTGTGTCCTGAGATGGTAGAGAACAGAGTAAGTCTTCCGGCCTATTTTAAAAGCAAATTAATTCTGCTCTTGAAGGGCCTTTTGAATTCTCACTACTTGATCAGTGTGGGGGACTCGACTTCCAACATGAATTTTAGGGGGACACAACATTCAGACAGGCTGCTTGTACCCACTTTGCTCCCTCGGTCATTTCCTGCCACAGTTATCAGTAGAATTCTGTGATTCTGTCTACCTGGCTCATTTCCAGGTTTACTAATTCCCTGAACTAACAACTGCTTATGGTTGGTTGCTTGTTCCTCTACCAGTGAGTTCTCCATTTCCAGACTCACAAATGTCTTGTGTCTTTACCCTCGGTTTCGTTATCAGTATTGTTTCCTACATCCTCGGTACCATTTATATGCACCACCCACAAACAATGGAGGAGCAGAGTTACATAAATGCAGGCAATTTAATCCAGCAGATCTGAAGAGGCTTCATATGAGAACTCTAAAAACTTCTTACCAAAAATGAGTCTGCATTTATGAACCGAACTGAGTCCCTTAATATTTATGTGTTGAAATTCTAACGCTCAGTGTGCCTGTATGAAGAAGAGGCCTTTAGACAAGCAATTAGAGTGAAGTGAGGTTGTAATGGTAGGTGTTTAATCTGATAGGGCCAGTGTACTCCTAAAGGAGAGATTCCCTTTACACTCACTTTTACCAATGCAAGTCACATGATGTAAAAGCATGGAGGTATGTCTTGCAAGCCAGGCAGAGAAGCCTTATCAGAAACTCCCCATAGGCTCTAGAATGGTGAAAAAAAAATCAATTTGTGTTGTTTTAGCCATTCAGTCTGAAGTATTTTGTTGGCGGTCTGAAAAAGACTAGTACACTCTGATTATCAGGGCTATGTCCATTCTCGCTAGGAAGTTGTGCACCGGACCCTTGACTCTACATGCTGAAGCCAAATAGGAAAACAATCCCAATTCTAAGTTCTGACAAACTGTCATGCAAACTCATATTGCTGGAAAAGCACTCTAAACTTACCAGGCCTTGGGAAACCTACACTTTATTCTTTAACCATATTTTAATTCTTTCCATCTATCCATCTCAGTCTTTAGTTTTACTTCATCCTGGCTGATGGCCTTAACCGGTATGGAAGGAACAGCAAGATTCCTCCTTGCTGGCCTGCATTATCTTCCCTCTGAACTTCTGTCTTCAGGCTCCCTTCTTGTTATTTTCTAGACTCCACATTCCTCTTACTGCCCCACGGTTATCAACATTCGTCCCATGGCTCCGGTTTGACTGACACCGAGACGGGAGACTCGTGGATCAACTCAGCAGCTTCCAGTGTCTTGCTTTGGGTGACTGGTTGATTGCTTTCTCGCTATTGTTTCTATGCGGAAGAAGAAATGCTGACCCTCCAGAAAGTTCCCGCACAGGGTAAGAATAAAATCAGGTTATGTGCATAAACTTAGAATTCATCATCGGAGAAACGGTTACTTCTTTTCTTTGTTCATTCATTTGCGCTAAATGAATTGGCATTCACTTGGTGCCAAATTCTGCTAGGTCTGCCATGTAGTAAGTGCTTAATAAAAGTTTCTTTGTGTAAATAACTAGATGAACTATTATTAACTTGATACTCATGTCGTGTAAATAGAATCTTTCTTGTTTTCCTACCTTAGTGACCTCAGAGGACATTTGTCAGGCTCAAAAAGTACTTAGGAAGTAAAACAGCATTACCCCTGTCATCAAGGGGCTGAAGTCGTGGGAGTGGGCACACTTAGTATCAAGATAGACAAATGCTGAAGAGCAAAAGCCTACTATTAGAAATAGGCAGGATGGATAACAAGAACAACTAAAAAACACAGAACGGCTGGAAATACCTCAGTGAATAAAGAGCTTAGCATGCAAAGCCTAAGAATCTGAGTCCATCTCTAGCACGTACATGAAAAACACCTGGACGTGGTGGCACATGTTTGCAATCCCAGCACCAGGAAGGAAGAGACAGGTAGATCCATGTGGCTCAGTGGCCAGCCAGTCTAGCGTAAAGGGCAAACTCTAGGCCACTGAGAGACCCTGTCTCAAACAACAAAGTGGAGAGTCCCTTGAGGTCAGACAACATTCTCCTCTAGCTTCTATGTTCATGTCTATGTGAAGTCTCACACAATGCTCCAACACACACACACACACACACACACACACACACACACACACACACACACACACACACACCTTTAAAAAGATGCTATGGCAGAGGAAGAAAAGAGTGTTCCACACAAGAACCATCGAAAGGACTGTCTACTTTGGAGAGATTCAACCAGAAGTTCTAGCCCAGAAATCTGCAATGTTGACCAAAGTAATTCTTGGTCAAACAAAGAATTGATGTTCAAACAAAACAAAACAAGGACAAACAAAATCAGTAAAAAAAAAACAAAAAAATTACAGGAAAAATAAGCTAGCAGACTAAAAAGACTAGAGTTTGACATCAATATAGGAAAAATCCTGCCGATTGTTCTAGTGATGGACGGTATCAGAAATGGTAGGGCAGGAAGCTATGAACCCGCATTCTGGATGGCCGTGTTCAGCGGCCGATTCCATGCCACCGCCTGTTCCGAACTTCTCGAGTGGGACTGGCATCTGCTGTGGTTGGGATGTGCAGGGGTTCCAAAGGCTCACGTTGCACAACAGTGCTCAGGGGTGCCTGGATCGTGAGAGCTCGAGTCACCAGTGGATGAATCCACGGATGGAGCTGTAGGTGACTGGACTATAAAGAAGTAGGGCCCACTGGGAGTAGGTCCCTGGGGAGGAGAACATCCCCGGAGGCCCTATCTTGGCTCCTGGCCTCCCTCCCCACTCTCTACCCTTCCTTCCACCCCACTCTACCCCTCTCCCCCAGCCACCAAGAAGCAAGCAGCTTGGCTCCAGCACAGACTTCCCAGTAGGATGCGCAGTCTCGAGGTGGTTCTCAATCTGTGGGTCGCGACCCCACCGGGGTTGCACATCACATGCCCTGCATATCAGATATTTACATTACGATTTATATCAAGTAGCAAAATTACAGTTGTGAAGTAGCCAGGAAATAATTTTATGGTTGGGGGTCGCCACAACATGAGGACCTGTATCACAGCATTAGGAAGGTTGAGATCCAATGGTAAAGCAGTGAAGATAATTGACAATGGGCTGAAAGCATGGGGTAAAATAGTTCTTCTTATGTGTTTTCTCCTTTCTATTTTCCACAAACATAACCTATATTCAAAAAAGCCACTATTTGTCTACTTTTTGGTTATCTGTAGCTAAAATCATGTCTCATTTAATAAATGTAAGTTTTTTATTTTTTCTGGAAAAGACTTAGACTCTCTCAGTGAAATGAGGCAGGGACTGGTGGTTCAGTGTGCTGTGATTTAAGGCCGACCACAGATAGAGTCTCTTTTTCATCAGCAAATTATTCTGTCCCATGGGTATAATCCATTTGACTAAGCAAATCAAACGTGCATGTTTGTAGCGCAAAATAATAATTTGTAATAAGAAGTAAATACTCTGGAAAACGCCTTTAATCCCAGCGCTGGGGAGGCAGAGGCAGGCGGATCTCTGTGAGTTCGAGGCCAGCCTGGTCTACAGAGTGAGATCCAGGACAGGAACCAAAGCTACACAGAGAAACCCTGTCTTGAAAAACCAAAAAATACTTTGTAATAAAAAAAAGAGTATTTCTGAATAATGTCATTTATTGAACATATAGTATATATTGAATACTGTGTTTTGGATGAGTCTGGTGGACACACCTGACGTGGAGAAGGCAGAAGGAAGAAAAGAGGGAATTCAAAGCAAGCCTGGGCTTACGGATAAGTTCCAGGCCAGCCTGGGTTATAGAATGGGAACCTTTCTTTTTTTTTTTTTTTTGGTCTGAGCTGAGGACCGAACCGAACCCAGGGCCTTGTGCTTGCTAGGCAAGCGCTCTACCACTGAGCTAAATCCCCAACCCCGGGAACCTTTCTTAAAAACAACAACCCCCGCAAACAAAACAACAGAAAAAGCGAGAAATAAAAACCGTGTTGAAACTTTATGCAAATATTTCACCCAAATTTTATAACAGCACTATGATATATGACAATTCGGCATTAGTAATGGGAAAGCGATGCATTCTAATTAAGGGAGGCGAGGGCTCTCAAGGGTCATCAGGATACGCTTGAATAATGGAGGACAAGGGAAATGATTATGGTAAACTTGTTCAGGGCCAGGTGACGTTCCCAGCCTTTTTACTGTACATATTCTTTTCTATTAATTATGTTTGTCTCTTATGGTACAAGACAGATCTAAATCTGCCATGAGGGACCTTCCTCAGCATTTCGGTATGATCTCGCTATTGGCTGGAATTTATATTTGGGGGTCAATACCATATGCCTAAATTATACAGTTTTTTGGGGTGTGGAAAATGCCTTACTCCTAGAAGGTACGAAGTATGTAGGCACGAAATAATTCCCAGCAAATGCTGTCATCCAACTGTTTTGCATTTTTCATATATAAAAAACTTACTGTTCTGTGACTTGAAGATTCTTATTTTAGGCTTACTTGTAATTGTACTCCATTTAATTCAACAAATATAATTAATTTGTTACTAATAAATAAGTTTTCTGTGGGTTTTCAGCTAAGTAATGTTTCTATCCCTAGGTTAATGAAAATTTGAGAACATACATAATTGTATTTTAGGAAGTGTTTGATATTCCTCCCACCCTGCTCCCTCCCTCCACCCATCAGTCCTCTTGTATTCTGTTATGATCAGGACTGACATATTTACATATAGAAGTCCATTTAAGGAATGTATCTTGTTTCAAAAACATACTACAGTTGGTGTCTTAATTTTGCTCTTTTTTTTTTTAGACAGGGTCTTGCTATGTATTACAATACTGGCCTGGAACTCACGATGTAACAGCCCAGGCTGGCCTGGAATTCTCCATCCTCCTGGTCCTTGCCTCCTGAGTGCTGGGATCATGGAAGTGTGAAATCATGTTAGGCTAGAATTCTTAAGAGAATCAAGAGCCTAATGTTTCTCTTCACATTTGGTTACACTGAGGAGTTTCTGCATGTGTTATAAAGCTTGACATAATCAATTTACCAGTAAAGATGTCAATACAATTATGCCATTAAAAGGAATTAAAGGATTGCACCTATTAAAATTGCCTAACATGTTATTGCATTTCCAATATAGCATCCAAAACAGTAACTTTTCTGGGGTTCATCTTTATAAGTTTGGTATTGTAAGTAAAAAGCATATTTGCAAAACTATAATATTATTTAGTAGAAAACTGTATTGCGTTGTTCCTATTATATGCTAATATACCTCCAGTTCAATTAAATTCATGGGATAAATTAGTTCTAAGATGAAGATGATATGTTCATATAATACACAAGGGCATTGATGACTTCCAGTAGCCCAATATCTTATGAGAAATAATTCTGAAGGGTTGAACTCTAGTCCAGTGCCAGGGTACTTGCCTGTCACCATAAGGCCCTGGTTCCATCTCTTTCACCAGATGGAAAACAAAAAACCCTAATTAAGCAATTCAGCATTTTTACATCGAAAAGTATGTCATTTGGGAGATTTCAGGATGAAGCCCTGCGGGAGGAAAAAAAATTGAATTTCTTAATGAGCAGTTGCTTCTATATTGCTTTTAGCTTTAATTTCGTATTTGAAGGAATGAAAACATACAAATCAAATATACAGTACAATTATGTTGACTATATGAGAGTAAATTTCATCATGCATGTAACTCACATTTATTAAAGTGCATACAACTATATTCTGGGACATATACATTTTCACTCAAATAAAAATTTCATAGCAATAATGTTCCATACTAAGGATGCTCAGTGATTTTTTTTCATGAACATATACTTTTAAAAACATGCATTTGATGATTTAGAATTTCAACAAACCCATAAAGTGAACAGATTCTAGTTTAATCTATTATCAATTTTGCTAGTGTAGCATACAATGATTCATTTATTACTTTAATGTCAAATTCCTGATTAAAGTAGAATGCACAATTCAATTTTCTACGGGGGACTTCCTTGGTCGAAAGTTGAGAACCAGCCAAGAGTTTGTGGATGTGTCTGAGCTATTCAGAAAGATATTTCGGGGCGAGAAAATACTGGAAATTACCTAAGTGAAATTTAATTAATCTGCTTTCCTATATGTAGATTTGAAATAGTATCAAGAAGGGCTATTTACTGTACCACACAAACCTATTCTCTGTGATGAAACAGAGAGGAAAAAAATGCCCAGTGCCAGTTTTACATGTCAAGGGCACAGTTCAGAGGGTTGGTAATGTCTAGCCTGGTGAAAAAGTATAAATGGAAAAAAATGCGTTTTTTCAACAGTTTTATCGTGGAAAACTTGCTTTTAAACTCAAATATTTTGTTTCCAAGCCTTCACATTATTTTAAAACAAATGCTATAGTGAACATACATAATGCAGCACTTGCCTTTCTTTACCTGTGTGCTTTTGAGAAGACTGTGCAACTATCAATTCTTCCATTTCAGAGGTTGAACAAAAAAGAACACTACAGAACTTTTTTTTTTCTTTCTTTCTGGTTAAGTGATACTGAAAATAACCCTGATAAGGTCTAAACGATCTGGGGACCTTTAGTTAAAGCAGAGGCGATTAGACACGGAAGGGGCAGAATACACATCTTTAAACCCGTGGACACAGTCAAGAAAACCCTTTTGAAAAAGTAGATGCGATAACGAGCGTTTTCTTTTCTTTTTCTTTTTTTTAAAACTGCAACACGTTCGAAAGGTTGGGCCAGAATCGGCTACCTTTTAACTATCGCCACACTGCACATGGCTCTGTATGGTTTCTTTTTAAATTTCTTCTCGTTTCTTTCTCCTCGGGAAAAGAAGAGGAATTCAAAGCCCCACTAGCTTGCCACAGGTAGAACAAGATTAAAAAGCAAACCTAAGAGAGGAAACACGAGGACTTTAAGCGCGGACCGTGCAAGGCCTCTTTGCACCGGCCCGCGGACACCGTGTGGCCCGCTGCAGCGGGGATCCCCGGTGTCTGCTAGCCGGGCCGGCGCGCACACGGGGACAGTGGGCTCCGGTCCCCAAGGGGGAGGCACTCCGGCTGTCGGGCGAGTGCGTCACTGTCCGGGACCGGAGACAAGACAGGTCCGCTTAGGGAGTGGGCGCCCAGCCGCGGGGAGCCGTTCTCCGGGTCCGCTGAACCGGCTTCGCCTCCACCCCGGTGGGGGCGGCTGGAGCGGGACCCCGGGTGAAGGTCGTCCCACTGCAGCGGCGGCGGCGGCGGCGACAGTCATCACTCTCCTGCCTCCGCACGCTGCGGGAGCCGCCCGGCCGCGCGCCTAGGAAGCGGCGGTGACGGACCGAGTCGCCGCCCCCTCCTCCCCCGCCGCCCTCCCCCTCCCCGCTCCCAGCGCCCGCCCCTCCCCGGGCCGACACGTCATGGAAACACAGACGTCAGAGGCCGCCGGCCAATCAGAGGCCCCCGCAGGAGGGGAAAAGGTGGGGTGGGGTGGAGGGGGGGGTAGACGCGCAGGAGGGGGGCGGGGGCAGCGGGCGAGCCCGGCGCGCAGGGTGGGGGGGGGGGGGAGAAGGAAGAGAGAGGGAGGGGCGCGCAGCGGAGGCGCGAGCCGCCCGCCTTGCACTCCGGCCACCCTTTCGGCCCCGCGCACACGCGCGCCCGCGCGCGCGCGATCGCCGGCCCCGGGGCGGGGTGGAGTGGGGTGGGGGGCGCGCTCGGTGGATCCACCCCCTTGAAACGCCCCTCTCGGGGACGGGAGGTGGTGGGGGGGGGGAGAGAAAGCGCCAGTCCTCGGCCGAGCCGCGCTAAAAAAAAAACCTCCGCTCCGTGCGCGCGCGCGCGCCCGCCCGCCCTCAGGCTCCCCGCGGGCCGCGTCACGTGACCGCGCCCAGCCAAGGCGGCAGCGGCGGCCGCGCGAGCATCGGCGGCGGCGGCGGCGGCGGTGGCAGAGGCAGCGGGGAGGCAGCTGCGCCGCCAGCGTGGAGCGGGAAGGCGTGGAGGTGTGGAGCCCAAGGGGAGCGTCGGAGTGGAACGGGTGAGCGTCCTCCTTCCTCTTCCCCCCCGCCCCGAGACTCACTGCCCGCTCGGAAACGATCTCGCGGGTCACCCCGGTGCACACGGGCCCCCTGGCCCCCCGGGAGCTGGCCGCAGCCCCCCCTGGTGCTCCAGCCGTCTGCTTCCCGGTGTCCCCCCCGGACCCCGCCCCGGGGCTGCACCCCGCCCGCTGCTGCTGGTTCTTGCTGCTGCTGCTGCTGCTACTGCTGCTGCAGCGGACGACGGCGCGGGGCCGGCAGAGCTGCTGCTGTGTGCCGAGCGCGGCGCGCCCTGAGCAGCGCGGCTTTGCGGAGCCGAGGAGGCGGGTCCTGCGGGGACGCGAGCGGCCACTCGGCGATCGCCGGGCTCTGGGCGGGGGCCGGGCCGGGCACCGCCTCCTCCTCCTCCTCCTCCTCCGCCGCCGCCGCCGCCGCCTCCTCGCGGTGCAGCGTGAGTAGGGAGCCCCGGCTGCTGGACGCCGAGAGTCTCCGGGCTCCGCGGCGGCCGCCTCCTCCTTCGCCTCCTCGAGGTGCAGCCGCACCTCCGCGTGGCGCCCCGAGCCCAGCGAGCCGGTTTGCGAGCACGTCCCGAGACCACCTTCCCCCTGCGATCTCCTCGCCCCCCACCTCTTCTCCCCCCCCCCCTCCTCCGACCCTCCCGCCTATCCTTCCTTGATTCTTCCCCCCCTCGGAAAAATGGTTCCCGCTGCGGGCGAGGTGAGTGGCGGCCACCTGCGGGGGAGGCCGGGCGGAGCGCGCAGGGCGCGGCGGGGGTCCTGACAGCTGGGCGCGCGGGGTGGAGCGCGGCGGGTCCCCGCGAAGTTGCCCGGAGCCGCCGGGGTTCGCTCCGGCTAGGAGACCCGTAAAGGTGAGAAAGATCTTCCTCTTCTCCCCCGCGCGCGCGCGCCTCGGCGCCGGCTCCAGCTTGGAGTCGCCGCCGCCGTCCCGGTGGCTTCTCGGTCTCCACCCCGCGCGGCTCTCCTACTTCGCGGGGCTGCCTCGCTCGGCTGCCGCCACAGCCCATCCAGAGACCGGTCGCCCCCACCCCGGCGGGTGCTGGTGACCTTGAGGGCAGCCGTGCCCGGGCACTCCCTCTTCCCCGCGCCCCGGGAGGGTCACCCATTTAATCCCTGGCTTGGGCCCCCCCAAGAGGTGCTGGAGGCGCAAGGTGAGGGTTCGTGCGTCGGCCCCCCGGAGGGGGGGTGGTGTGATCGATGCGTGTCACCCAGGACGGTGACTCCCGGGGAGTTGGAGAGCCGCCTGGACTCTTGTCTTCAGGTCTTGCGTCTGGCCCCCCAGGATGTTCACGGTTGCTTCCGATTCATGGTTATGTACTTAGTTTAAAAGAAAAAAACAAAACCAAACAAAACCAATAATCTCCGCGCTGTCCTCGGGTCCCCGGAAAGGGTCAGTAAGAAGGAGGGTGGCATTCCAATTGCGCGGGGTGGGGGGGAGGTGGAGAGGGCGGGGGTTCCTCTCTATTTCATCTTGCAAGAGAATTTTGTGGCTTAGCTAGTTAGCGACCCCTGGGTCTGCGCTTCGGTCTCTGCCTAGGTCGGTGTCTGTGCGCATTTCATTCACCAGTTTACTGCGGGACTCTGGCGTTGGGAGTGCTTTTTGCTGTTGGCGGTGAGAGGACCCCGAAGGAGAGCTGGGACTGGTCTGCATGGGGACAGGGGTCTGCAGGACCGCGGAGGACGCGAACCTCCGCGGTGGGCTGATTTTTACCCTTCCTGTGGGTTCGAGCGCCGCAGACAGCCACCTTTGGCGGCTATGCATGCTACTTTTCTGGGTTTATTAATAATCTAATGGCTCCTGTTGGTATCGATTGCTGTTCCTGATAAATTAGTTATATGGATTTTTTTTTTCATACGTGTGTAGGTATATACACGCCTGGACTGTCTGCCTTTCAACATGGAAGGCTTTGTTGTATTTCACCTCCCCCACCTGAGGACAGTCTTTACTTTAAAATAAGATTCTTGCTCAGCGTAGGTGTATTTTATAATAATAAGTACTTGTAAGGGCCTGGTTTGTATAAAGCGCTCCTAGGGCATCCCTTTGGATGGTGGCCCATGTGAGTGAATGGAGAGCCTTCACTTGCTCTGCCACCAGCCTTCCCTAGGGAGACTCCCTGTCCTTGTGTGTGGCGGGGACGGATTGGGAGAATTAAAGAGGGATTGGAGGAGGAGAATCTGCCTTTTGTACTTGTGTGCTGCGTTCAGCACCCCCACCCCAATCCCTCTTTTCCCCCCCCCGCTCCTGGTGAGGGCAAATAGAAAATTTTTTTTCCCCCTTATTGGGAGCTTTTGAAAGCTAGTGTATGAAATGGGCCTTTTAAGCCATGTTTTTCAGGGAAGCTGTTTTAGTTTTTACCTTGCTTTGGATAAGACAGTTAAATTGCTGTCATTAAGGGTGGATCTCTGTCCTGATTTTGGCTTGGGTGTAACTGCAAAAGATCTTTGAAAAGTAACTGTTATTTTCTACCATATAGTCTGCAAAAGTGAGTCACATTCGGGTGAGGTGAGGACGGAGCGCCACCTTTGATTTAAAATTTTGTTAACCCCCACCCCCACCCCCGTCACATGGTGAAAAATGAAGAGTATGGCTTCCTACCGCAGTTGTCCTCCCCCGTACGCCCGTTTAGAAGGAAGGGGGGATTTGTCTTCATTTTTTTCTGCCTTCTGTAATTTCTAGACCTTGAGAGGGATTTCAACAGCTGGGTGGGAAGCCATGGTGTTTTGTTTTTAGTTGAAGCTCGAGACCTTACGTAGCCTTCTAAGATGAGGTGCGGAACTAAACTAGTTTTGACTCGTGTTGATAATAGAATAAGAGGATATTGATGATGTGGATCGACCGAGGAAGGGGGCAATGCAGCAGTGTTGTCCACTGTGTTTAGACAGTCCAGCAAATTCCAGTACCTACCAGCATGGTAGTGCTTTGACTTTTTTTCTTTCTTCTTTCTTTCTTTTTTTTTTTTTTTAACTGCTGAGCTATGAACAGGTTATAAAATAAACACCGAAAATGTGGTAAAATTATTTTTCTGGCCTGACTGCGATATGGTAATTCTTTTTCCATTCGTTATCTTGGTTTACCTGCCTTTCGTGGTTTCGCCGGGGCTTATAATTACTTGCCTTAAGATAATACGAATGAGCACTTTGAACAGGAGTACTTATATTCGAAGTTTAATCAAGACCGTGTTGGAAAAAGTGGTTTCTGCGAACGGCTCCCTCTCAGATGCATCTCATAAAAATAAATGGAAATTTTCAGGCTGGGGGGGGGGGGGGGAGATGCTGTCGTGACAGCTGAGCAGATGAGATTTCCCTGCTCTCTCTGCGTCGTCCTCTCTCCCTTCTCAAATCCAGATTTTTAAGGTACACTCTTTAGGCAGAGGATAATTTTTTTTATTGTCATCCGTGGAACACGAGAGAAAAGGATGTAAGCTTTTAAATAATGTGTAAATTAACATGGGTATTACCTAATACGGATTTTTAATTACAGACCACAAGCTATTATTGCTGTTTTATCTGCATTTAAATTTTAATTCAACATTTGTGAGTTCTTCTGACTACTGTAAAACATTAGATGTTGAGCTGTAGATAAGGATTAAGCTATAATTAAATAAAAAAAATCCGTTTGAGATGATAGATTATTTATGCCTTCACTGCTACAAGGCCTCCTGAAGCCATAGAATATGGTCCTAGTAACCTTGTACATTTAAAACCGTGAACTTGATGCATGCAGAATAATTAATACATTGTTAAGTGTATTTTGATAAAATCCTTTATTTGAGGATTCAGTTGACTAATTTCCTTGGGCAAGCATGCTAACTTCATTTTGAATGGAACAGTTGCTTGTGTGGAAAGAGTTCAAGGATTTGTCACTCAGTAAAACTATTATAATATTGAACATCAAACAACATTTGGCAATTTTTCCTGTATTTTATACATACAAGGTTAAAACTGGGTATTTTCATCTCTTATGGAATTTGTAATTAATCTGAGAAAACAGGAAGAGTAAGGACCAGGAAGCAGAGAGTTAAAACTTAACGTTGTTCCTGCAGCTCATGTAAAAATGTTTACTTGATGAGTTGGAAGGGAAAATGGTTTTCTGGTAAGTGTCTTATAGAAAGGTGCCATTAATAGCTTATTTGGGGATTTACAGGCTCTGAGGTGGCATCGCTAGGAAAATGATACAAAAGGAACATTTTGGAAAAAGTGACAATTTCTTAGCGTTTAGAAATGCTACTTATACACACACCAAATACACTGCCTTATTAAA
Source organism: Peromyscus californicus insignis (assembly GCF_007827085.1). Classification (NCBI taxonomy): domain Eukaryota; kingdom Metazoa; phylum Chordata; class Mammalia; order Rodentia; family Cricetidae; genus Peromyscus; species Peromyscus californicus. The sequence continues at coordinate 17,256,729 of NW_026294535.1, forward strand.
GTTCTTGTTACAGAAATTGCCAGTGAAAATGGAATAACAAAATGAAATGACCATTTTGACAACTCATAAACTCATAACCTGTTCACTGTCAATATCCTCATATTAGAAATGAGCGTTATAAATGGGCACATTAGGTGAATCGGCGGAATCCTTTTTTTTTTTTTTTAAATGTCAGATTCTTACTATGTAGCCTTGGCTGGACTGGAACTCATAATATAGACCAGGCTAGCCCTGAACTCACAGAGCTCCACCTGCTTCTACCTCTTGAGTGTTAAACTGAATTCTTATGTTTAATATTTGTAGCATAGGAGATACTCAGTACTGCTCAATATTTAAGAGTCCCTGAAAAATTGACTCTGTAGTCTCAGTTGTGTATGTGGCGTAGACTTTTTTTTATTTTTCTGCTGATACTCTGTTGTATAGCAGATACTTCATAGTAGCTCTTCAGGCTTCACTCTGGTTCGTGCTTTATAACAGTGACTAGGAGATGCTCATAGTTAGTGCGGTTTTTAATATGCTGTGCCACATGATTCTCATAACAAGTAATTTTTCAAAATGAGTTACGTAGACAGTTGTACACCCACCCACCCCCCACTCCTCCCCACCCCGGGTAGTCGAGGTGATTTATCTAGGTTCAGTTCACATAGCTAATAGATAAATCAGCCAGACCTGGACTCTAGATTATCCAGAGGTATCCCCCGACTTCTGCTCACTCACTCTCTTCTCACTATATGTGTTTGTATAAGTTTATGAATATTCACATTATATTCATATTCATAATATACAAAAGGTCAGCTTCTGATCAGTATACATTTAATAATATAATAATAAAAATAAATTCACTTAGGCTTAACTTTATAGTTTAATTATTGCTTATGCTTGGAGTAAGTAAAACAAACAATTCATAGATACCCTGATTTGCCTAACAATGAGTGAGTGAATATGAAGATCTGTAAATTATTATAAATTTAATAATTTTTTAAAAAGATCTTGTTTCCAGTGACCTTGCTGTTTTGCAATAATTTAGTTAAAAATAATAAAATTTGTTAGAGTAAAATGTTCCTTTCAAATCCTGTAACGTTTTATGAGCTTGTTTTTCTGCCACAGGTATGTTATCTAAATTTTTTTAGAATATTAATTTGTTGAGCAGGGGAATTTAGAAGTTTAAATTGGTCCCCAGTGAGGAGATTTTTAGTTCATGAAATCCAGAACCTTGTTATAAATCTCTCTCACACACACAAAAAAGGTGGTGGTTCTCAACTGTTGGTGCGATTACCTGGGGCAGTTACTCAAAGCACAGGTCCCTTGGCATTGCCTCGGCAAATCAGATTCAGCAGATTTTGGGTGGGGCCTACCAGTCTGCATCTTGAAAAAGAATGATACTGAATTTATAAGTTAGGCGAAATCGTAATATTGTTAAAAATCCTTTCATGGTTCAGGAGGAAATCACTGATGTATTATGAACATAGCTGACTTTGTGTTTGTAAATAGTTTTGACTGTGTAGAAAAGTTTGGTTTGTTGGCTTGGGTAGTTTTTGTGGCAATTGTAAAAATTGATAGATGGAAAAATCCTCTCTTAACTGTGTATGCAGAGTCATCTTTCAGAAGATCTGTCTGTGGTTACTTGTAAAGCACGTAAACTCCCAGACACTGTTCTTTCTTATGTTCATGTCTAAATGTCTGCTGCCTTCAAAGGATTTGAACACAGGTGTCTTTTTCTAAAAGTGACTAGTGGTATGTCATCATAGTTTTGTGTCTTTAGGCTTCAGTCTACCTCTTGTCTTACTGTTAGCGGGGGAAAGTCCTAAAAAATATGGACATAAACAAGTAGATAAATAGTCACCCTTTTAAATATCACTTAGCAAACAGCTACTTCAAAAGTAGCATTAACATAGTACTGATGATCTTTCCAGAATATTAACGATGCTAGATTGATAACTTACCAACTGGACACCAGAACAAAAGTTAGTGTTGTTTCACTCCCACGTTAATAATTTGTGTAGCTAGGTAAAATCCATTTCATCTGGTGTTAAGACTGCTTTAACTATTACATACTGTATATGGACTAACTGCCTTTAATAACCTTCCTGATTAAAATCAGCCTTAAGATGCAGTTGTTTTATGTACACCATTGTAATAAAGAGTACATGCATTAAAAATGAAAGCAGTTTCAAAGCCCATCTCAAGACTTCTGAAACTTGTTTTTATTTTTAAAACGTAGCTTATTGGTTGAGCCTTAGGGAACAGTTAGGAGTCACGGGGTATAATTTACTAATGACTATGGAAATCTAAATTAGTATTTTTGGCAGAGTGGGAAGACTCCTCCCTATAGTCTCTTAAAGCTGTTGTCTATTGAATTTCCCCAAAACAATGTTAACTAAAGAATACATGATTTTTTTTAAATGACTTCTTTGGTAAGAAAATTATTTTGCTATTTATAAGTATAGTAACCTCTAACACTGTGGTTTCCAACATTCTGGGATTCTGGTTTTGAATTAATGTTACTGTCACCTGGGCCTCCAGAGACAAGGAGCATACTTTTGAATGGACCACTGCCTGCTTACACTGTGAAATCTGAGATTATACTCTTCACTGCAAACTGGTATGACTGCTGGACAGACCTGGTACATTTACGAATACAATGTATGTTTTCTGAAAAGTGAATCTTAGAAAGGATTTGACCATTCAACTTAGAAGGAGCTTTTACAATAATTGGATTGTTAGCAATGTAGATCTGTTCAGTTTATTAACCCAGTCTCCTGCTACGGGGACTAACAGTCTTGTTCTCAAAGTTTCTCAGTTCTTTTACTGTAATCTACTTTTCATATTTGTGCTGAAATTTGTTGCCTTTTTTTTTTTTTTTTTTTTTTTTTTTTTTTTTTTTTTTTTTTTTTTTTTTTTTTTTTTTTTAGAAAATGTCTTATCTGGCATCATTGCCTCACTAACACATTTAATAGTTCCTCTTTTCTTTTTTAATCATATACAGCTTATTCTGGAGTCCTTACGTCAGTGAAGTAACCCAGTGTTTTCTAAAGTGTGTTTGGAAACTCTAGCTCTTAGAAATATTAAGGGTTTGAGGAAGCGGGCAGAGCTGAAATCTAAGATGTGCTGTTTGTACAGTTTTTCCATTCGGAATTTCTCCACCGCTTTAATGTGAGAATATGGATAGGACCTATCCACATGTGTTCGGGGGTTTGCTTCTATTTCATAGACCACCTTCGAGGAGCACTGATGTCATCTGTCAGTCTTAATCTGCTCCTAACCAGGGTCACTAGTTTGTACAGTCGTGGGAGGTGCTATTCATAGGAATAACATCAAACGCATTCTGTTTTCTGCAATTGAGAGCTGCGCTGTGTGCGTAGCACTGTTGACTGTCCATTGGAGGCGGTTGTATAGTCTGGCTGTCCCCCGGTTCCCTTTTCTATGACTTCATACATGTGTTTCTTCTAACCTGAGAAAACTCTGGGTCTTCTGGTCTAAGTATCCTATCATTCAAAGCTCAGCACCTACCATTCCTCGTTAATCTGCCTGTCCTCAGTTTCTCTAGTTTCCTGTTCTTGGCTATACACTTACTAGTTTTTGTCTTTAAGATGTATTTCTCTTCTTACTTACACGTATTTGTGTGTGCTTGCCTAAGTGTATGTGCCCCGTGTGTGTGCTGGTGCCCATGGAGGCCGGGGAGCAGTTGGATCCCATTAAGCTGTTGTTACAGGCAATTGTGAGCCATCGGATAATGGGTGCTGGGAACAGAACCCAGGTCCTTTAGAAGAGCAGCAAAGGGCTCCTAAGTACGGAGCCATCTCTCGAGCCGAAGTGATACGCTTCTTAACGTTATAGATCCCCTTTCTGTGAGGGTTTTCATTTGGAGGAGATAATACGGAAAAGTTGAGACATGGGTTCATTGAAGATGTATAGGCTTGGAGATAACAGATGTTCAATCAGAATTGGTTGCATATTGATTGTGTATCTTTTTTTTTTTTTTTTTTTTTTTTTTGGTTTTTTTCGAGACAGGGTTTCTCTGTGTAGCTTTGCGCCTTTCCTGGAACTCACTTGGTAGCCCAGGCTGGCCTCGAACTCACAGAGATCCGCCTGGCTCTGCCTCCCGAGTGCTGGGATTAAAGGCGTGCGCCACCACCGCCCGGCTGATTGTGTATCTTTTTGTTAAGGTATAAATAACAAGCGTGCAGAAAATTGAGAATTTCTAAAGCCTGTTTTATCTTCGACTTTTTAACCCTGCTTCTTTTGCTTCACAGGACCGTCTGTTTTACCACTGGTAGAGTCCTTTTCATTGAATATCACTAGGACAGTCAGTAGAATTTAGCTTCTATATGGGAAGTATTTTCCGTTTGTAAACAGTGTGGTGTATTCATTCTTATGAGACTTTATTCTGATTCTAAAAAGTAATTACAGTTAAGATTGGTATTTTTAATCAAAACCTGTATGAAACTCAACTCTCCAAGAATTAATAAAAATAAAAAAAGAGAACAAGTTATTGGGAAAAAGATATATATTTTTAAATAACTAATTTTATTTTTGGCCTGTGCCATCTTTGTCTTTCATTTGGATTAATGTTGAAATGTGCTTCCTGGGTCTACATATAACCTAACCCACTGGTACTTTGCATGGTGTGAAAGACCATACTTTGAAGCCTATATTACGGCTTATAATTTAAACATTATATTCCTGCAGTTCCTGTTTGTGGATAGGACTGCTGGTGGAGCTGCAATGGGTTACAGGTTCTCCTCTTTGGGGCTGTTGAACTTCGAGTGAAGTGTTAGTCCATGAGCTAATGTTCAGTCACTGTGGGCATCAGGAAGAAGTATCAGGATACAGTCTGTTAAAGTTTAAAGGTATGGTAATATGGTTATTCTTCCACCTGCCTTCAGGTCAGGAAAGACCACGTCTATCAATTCTACTGAATGCTTATTTTATACACACAGTATTAATTTCAAGCATCAAGTGATGATATAAGTTTACCATGTAAATCATCACTCTCAAGATACTTGGGGGGGAAAAAACTCTAGCAATTACCCACTTTCAGTAATTGGCATATTGTGTTCTTGTTTGTCTAACTATTTAAAATTCTATACATTTTTTAAAAGGTTTTAAGGATTAATATTTTAAGTATTGATTATTTTTCTTTAAAACCTTTTATTTTTGGACATTATTCTGTGTAGGTCCAATTTGTTGTGATTTGGGTAGTTTGTAAACTCAAAACAACTAATACCATGATCGAGAAACATGGAGAGAGAGGGGCCCAGTGCGTACGGAGAATACACCAAACAAGGGTGGCCAGTTATGGAAAGAGCAGAGAGGGTGGGCATGCTGAGGAGAACGGGCTCTCTCAGCGTCAGACTCCAGGTCAGATGTTAGAAACCCAAGGTCAGCCAGTCCCCTCTCCACATAGCAGATCGGGGTAATGGTTGGGTTGGGTTGCCTTTGAGTTTGAACACCAGTCTTTCTGTGTCTGTGGAACACTGGGACCCACCTGATATCTCCGACCCTTTGGTCTTGTTGCTGAAGTGTTTTCGGTGTTTTGTTAGGATATTCCTCTGTGTGTCCACAACGAGAATGTTGACTTTGCTTTTCCCTCTGTGATTTTTGTGGATTCCACGTTTAAGTTCTTTCTTGTCTTTGCCACTGAAAACCCTAGTGACTTTGAGTGGATGAAACACTTGGGTTTCTGTGTCACCTCCCAGAAAAGTGTAAAAAGGCAAGTCTTTTTTAAATTAATTTTCTCTTTTAAGTTTAGCTTTCAGAAACCTTATTAAACTTAGACCCCCCTGTTTTTTTTCCCAACCTTTAATTTCCAAATTTTGTTAGCTCTGTCTTCTAACTTTGTTTCATTGATTTTTTTTCAACTGTGACAAGCACTGTTTGGTTCCTGAAGACAAATAGATTCATTGAAAACCTAAGTTGTCTAACTTCATCAGAAGAAGTTGTGTGTAGCTAGCATTAATTCAGCTCCCTGTCAAGTGTACACTAAAAAATGTGAATAGTGAATTCCTTAAAAATTCAGAGGAAAAAAAAATCCATACCATCCAAATCAAAGTGTCGGAAAGAGCTGTGATAGCCTTACATCAGAACTCAAGATTGCCATTTCCAATAACGTGAAGTTTACTGCACAGTGTTACACCTTAATGAAGCAGCACGAAAAATCTTACATTATGATTTTTAAAAAGAAGTAAGACGAGCAAGCTAAATCAAAGATACAGATGTCAGTGTGTGGCTGCCTAACTGTGGATTTCACTGTAGAAGATCTGACCTCTCCCTTTTGAACACACACAAATCAGGATCTTCAAGACTTTCTCCTTGAGCTAGAGAACTCTCCTATGCTAGATGGCAGGCACACTAAGCTGAATTCTAAACCAGTGATAGGATAGCCTAATAGCTACTCAGTTTACATTTCAGAGTTCCCCCAAAGGCTCTGGGTGTAGCTCTGTGACCCCTCCATCCATCCAGATTACAGAAGCCTGTTTTCTGGGGAAGCTGAAAAACTGAGGCACACAGCTGACCATGATACAGTCCTTAGTGAGTGCGTGCAGACCCTGGCCTCCCCTCATTCAGTTGTTAGTGTGCCTGCTGTCTAGCATGGGAGAGTTCTCTGGCTCAAAGGGAAAGACTTGAAGATTCTGCTTTGTGTGTGTTCCCCCCAATGGGGGGCGGGGGCAGTCTTTGTCAGATCTTCTACAGTGAAACCCATGGTTAGAAAGGCACACACTGATGTCTGTACCTTTGATTTACTCTGGTTGTCTTTTTAAAAAGTCAAATGTAGAATTTTTCTTACTGCTTTTTTAAGGTCTAATACTGTGCAGTAAACATCGTCTTTTTAAAGTGGCAGTCGCGGGTTCTGATTTATGGCTGTCTCTGTAAAATCACTGCAGCCAGTATGTGTAGTCGTCTCCCATAAAAATGTCATTCTGTCTCTTTCTACCACACCCCTTCCCACCAGCCCCTGCCACTTTCCACGGGTAACCACTGATCTGTCCCCATAGATTCATTTGACATTTCTACAACTCTTATGTACGTAGAATCACGCAGTACATGCTCCTTTGTAGTCTGGCTTTCACTCAGTCTGATTATTTTGAAATCCATCCATGTTGTATCTATTAATAGTTTGTTTCTTCTTATTGCTGATGAGGACGTCATTATATATAGCTATACCACAGTTTGTTAATTCCATTCATGGACATTTTGGTTCAAGTATAAAGCCTAATTTGTTGTTTTTGAGTTACATTGCTCTTTATCGTTTAGATCATTGATTTAGGAATCATCTGTGTTTGTGTGGGGAGTTGGAGGAAAGTGTTGGTGAAAGAAATATATGAAACCTCAGCCTGGTAAAGCAGGGAGGCCACGCTGTCAGAATTATTTGCAAAGATGAAGATCAGTACTGTCAGTCATCTTGCCATCCTTGTGGGGATATACCCCCCATAAGTCAGTTGACGGAGGAGAGGCTGATATGGGCTCCTGATTTCAGAGATTTGGGTTCGTGATTGCCTTGCCCCAGTGTTCTGGGCCTGTGGTAAGGCATCTTGTGGCAGAAGCATGTGGTAGATAGAGGACTAGATAACCCCAGGGCAGCCCAGAAGCAGGGAATGGGCAGACTCCAATATCTCCTTCGAGGGCACATTCTCAGTGTCCGAACTTTCTTCCAGGATGTCCACGGCCTCACAGTCGCATCCCTCACAGTAGCATCCCAGGTTGGTAATTAGCCTTTAACAAATGCACTGGTGGGGGTAGGGGTGGGAATGGGGGCCAGTATCTAAGATCTGAAGGCGTAATAAGTACTAAAATAATAAGTACTACAATGAACAGTTAATAGATGAGAAAGCCTAGTTTGTAGTTGCCCCTGAGTAGAAAATGATGTAGAACAGCTAAGGGAATTCTTGATATTTAAAAGTAAAAGAGTATTGCGGATCTTTGCTCTAAACAAACTTAGAATTTTGTCAAAACTCCAGCTGAATAAATTTCAATGTGTGGATACCCCAGATCTGTCACCTGTTAGTTTCCGTGTCTGTTTGCAATCTCTAGTGTCTTAGATCCACAAATCGTGTTACTTTGGGTAAAATAACTCGCTTCTATAGAAGCATAAAGGAGTAATGCAGTTGTGACTGAACATTTCTTTTGCAGAGATACTCTGTGGACAACTTACCGGTTTATTTTTTCCCCCTTTCTGATTCCAAGCCCGTTCTACTCCAAGTTCCAATTCCTAAGTCCTTATTATGAGGAACAGTGGATTGCCATCCTTAATACTATAGTAATGTTTTAGAGCATTCTTCTCGTGACACCTAAGTACTTCCAGTTACTCTGGCCAGAAAAAGGAAATTGAAAATAACTGAGTAAAATGAATCGCCGTATACCAGTTTTTTACCTGTAACCCACTGTTCTCAGACAGTCACATGAGTGGGTTCTGTGGAATTTGTGCGTGAGATAGTCTAGAAAAAGATGAAAAGGGTCATTTATTGTCTTCAAGGGTTATTCTCCAGGCTGGGGAGATGAGTGAGTGAGTGAGTGAAGTGTTTGACATACAAGGACGGGAGTTCGGATCTCCAGCACCCACTAAATGCCAGGTGAGTATGGAAGCTCACTTCTGGTCCCATCCTTGAGAGATGGAGGCCGGGAGCAAGCTGGCTAGCTAGAGAAGTTGAATCAGTGAGCTGTGGTTTCAGTGAGAGACCGTGCCCTCATAAATGGAGAGCAAGAGGAAGACACCTCGAGGTGCGTGTATACCTCTAGACATGTGAAAATGCACATAACCACACACAGTTATCTACAAATGCAGTGATTTACTAGCTTCTGACTACCTAAAAGTGAAACAGCACGAATTTTATCATGTTTGGAAGATAATGTAAAAGCAAAAGAAAATCAGGCTGGAGAGATGACTCTGTGGTTAAGAGCACTGACCGCTCTTGCAGAGGACCCACGTTTGATTGCCAGCACCCACGAGGTGGCTCAGAACCTCCTCTAACACTAATTCTAGGGGGTCTGACGCCCTCTTCTTCTGCCCTCCACAGTCACCAGGCACACACGTGGTGCACAGACTACATGGAGACAAAACCATCTATACATAGAAGATAAAAAAGATTTTAAAGAAAAGTCTCTTGTTCTGTGTCTGATCAACAACCAGCTTTAAAATGTAATTATTTTGGTGTTTAAACTGTGTATGTTTTAACATCCTTGAAGTAAGAAAGTGTGATTGTATTGCTTTAAAAAACCTGACATGCTTTCCCCTCTATTTCAGTTTTCTCCTTAACATGATACATGATGCAGATTAGTACCGTCTAGCCTGTGACTAGTCTCTTATATGGAATATGTTGGCTTTCCTCTCTGTTAAATAATCCCTCCGTGTGAATCTTTAATTGTAGATGTTTGTCTTTACTTATGACCGTGTCCTTTATAGTTATTAAATATAAAGAAGTGTGGTGACTTGTAACCTATTCCAATTTCCTTCCAACTTCCCAGAGTCAGGTGTTTTGGAATTTTTTTTTCCCCTTCTTGGTTCTGTATATAGTGTCCTGACTATTTACAAGTCTTTCCGCTACTGTCTCGAAAGTACAGTAGCACTTTTTTAAATGGTATACCTGTTTGACGCTTCCAGGAGCTGTCCAGTCTGAGAGTAGAGAATGTTAATTTTTCTAACACTTGCTCTTGGTATGGTGCCTATTTATACCTGGGAGATTCTGTACGACTTTGAATGAGTGTCTTGTATCTAGTGTTGAGCTTGTATCCATTTGCTTCTGATGCTATAAGACATTTGGTTCTGCTCCACTGTTAAGAGCTCTGGCTTCTCTTCCAGAGGACCCAGGTTCAATCCCAAGGATCCACAGGGTGGCTCACAAATGTCAGTAACTCCAGTTCCAGGGGATCTGATACCATCTTCTGGGCTCTTGGGTACCAGGCACACGTGTGTTGCACAGATATACACGCAGGCACTAGTATACATAAAATAAAAGTAAAATACTTGTTCCATCGCTTAGAAGCAGTAGTGTGCTTGGCATGAGAGTTTCTCAACAACTCCTGTTTCTCTTTTAACTTTTGAGTTGACCGATGTGTTAGCCGAAGGACACGAATGAGAAGATTTGGTTATGGCTGCTATATGCTTTATAAGTGGAACCCTTTCTGCAAGGAGAATAGACTGCCTCTATAAATAGAAAGATGGGCTGATCTAAGGAGCAAATACTAGGAAGAGAATCCTTATAGATCCCTAAGCAACTGTGAGCCCAGAGTGCCAGAGAGTCATGCCCCAGAATAGAATAATGTGGTTTGCTTTTGTTTTTTAGAACAGGCAGCTACAGATGTTTTAACATCTAAACTTTTATGGAGAAGTCTGTGTGGAACTAATACTATAATACTACATTGTAAGCAAAATAAAATTGTGGAGACATTTCAAGGTGTTTTAGTGGATTTTCATATGATGTTTTCTGATTTTTTTTTTCAAACTTCAGATTTTGAGTGGAAGACAAATTTTTTATTAAATACATGTTTTTTGTTTGTTTTTAACGGGGAGACGTTAAAAGATCAGGAGTTCAAAAGCAGACTGGACTACATGACACTCTGTCTTAAAAGAGGGGTACAGAGAGAGACATGAGGGGAGTGTGTGTGTGTGTGTGAGAGAGAGAGAGAGAGAGAGAGAGAGAGAGAGAGAGAGAGAGAGAGAGAGAGAGAAGGGGAGAGGGAGAGAGGTTGCTAGGCAGTCATGGTGGATGGGACTCTGCTGGAAAGAGACTGGGGAGCCGTGACACTGCACACTCCCTGCTCCTGTCTGGGTTTTTTTTTTTTTTTCTGTGAGGGTGCTCCTCAGGTGCTGCTTGCTTCCAAGAACCAGTATTGTGCGTTCACCTGTCTCCCTTGCTTGCCCCCTTTATTAAAGGGGTATATCATTTCTAGCTGTTTCTGTTTTTCCCTAACAAACCAGAGGGGCATTCTGGGATGTGCTTTCAGACCTCGGGGGTTTTGCCGCCCTTGTTTCCGTTCTTAAGAGTTGCTGCTAAAGATGTTCCTAAGTGGCCCTGAGCTTTGCTTGTATTTCCACATAGAGCCAAGGGCTGGTGAGTTAGGCTCTCCATTCAGGTATATGGATTTTCCCTTGCCTCCTTCCTTTGATACGTAGCAATCTGGGTAGCATGGTTAATTCAGATTGCGTGGTTCCCCAAGAGAGACACTGTCTGGTGAAGATACCGGTCCTGAAATGAGTGAGAACTGTTGACAAGGTTCTTTGGCCACACTCCTACCGTGCATTTACCAACAGCTGCTAGTCTTGTATCGTGTGTACCCCCAGAGTTGAGGAAATTTAGATTGGTTTTAGGGTTCTTGACAGATGTTTATTTAGCCGAAACTGCCAATATGTACAAGAAGAAGCTGGAGGTCATCCTTGAAAGCCACCGATAATACAGGAATTGTGGGCTTTGGAATTAAGAGGGCAGCTGCAGAAGTGGGGATGTGGTGGGGAGAAAAAAAGATTGTATAGTTGGCTGTAACATTTTTACGTTGATAGCTGCTTATATATGTATCCTTGGGATCTCAGAACAAGTAGGGTTTTGTTTTGTTTTTTCTATGTAAGTAGTATCACTTAAAGAAAAAAAATTATAGGTATAAAAGAAGTGTACCATAATGCGATTTTTATGTCGAAGTCATTAAATGCCAGTCTTGGCGGGGCATAGTGGCACACCGTTTTGATACCATCAACTTGGCAGGCAGAGACTGTCCGATCTTTGTGAGTTGTAGGCCAGCCTGGTCTACAGAGCAAGTTCCAGGCCACCAGGGCGGACTACACAGTGAAAGCTGGTCTCAGCAGTCTTGAGGAGTTCCATGCGTGGACTGAGTTTTCCTGGAATGGGAAAGAATGAAGCACCAGCAGGGCCAGAGGAAAGGTTAAGAGCTGTCGGGTGCTTTCTGGGCTAGCCTGGGGCTGTTGTTCATCCAGTTTCCTGAACCATGTCAAACAGAGTAGAAAACCAGGAAACTGGCAGAAAAGCTTTTTAAGGAGCCAAATTCTTCCTGTCAAAACTCCAGAAGCCTCTTTTTCAGCTTAGGTGTTTACTTGGCATGTTTACTCACATTTTAGATTCATTTCTGTAAAATTTTCACAATTAGTTTCCTAATATATTGTAAATGACAGAACAGATTTGCGAAGCAAAATTGTTTGGAGGCAAGCACAAGGATCGTGGTTAAAAAATCGAAATTTGACGTCCTGATAGCATAAGATGACATTTTTCAATTGATCAGACTTAACAGTTGTGGACAGTTGGTTGCAAAACATTGGCTCCTTGCTGCTCTCCATATCTGGAAAACCTTCACTTGGGACGAACATCATTTAGGACCCTAAGACTCCCTTTACAAAACCCCCTACACCTCTCAAAGATTAGGTGCTTCTGACTTATCTCACGGATTAGTGGTCCTCTAGTTAGACCCTGCTGTGTGGTTCCCAGCTCTGTTGACCTAGTCATCACCCCAGTCATACCGGGAGACTTGGCTGGTTCCAGATGTGCAGAGCAGCTGTTCACCGTTCCCTGCCTTTATGTGTCGTATTCCTCTTCACTCAGTCCCTCCTATTACAGAACACTGCGCCTGTTCAAGGCCCACTTTAAAGGCTAGGCTTTGATGAGGCGCTGCCCGCCCCCCCCCCCCCCCCCCCCCCCCGCTTCCCTGCACAGAAGCATCCCCATGTCTGTGTTGCAGTTGTTTTTATATTATATTATTATTTTATATTATATTATTAATGTTTCCTTGACTCTGAAATATCAGGTAGGAAGTAAAGGATGAGATGAGTAATGGTAGTAGGGAAGAGGAAAGTATATGCACGCAGAAACGCTTGTACAGATGGCTAGAGACCGTTCTTTTCTCAGTTGTTACATGTAATAGAATATATTCTTCAACTAAAAACAAAAAAAAATTGTGTTATTACTGGGATATCTTTTTTTTTTTTTTTTAAGTAATACAGAAATTCAAGTTCAAGCCTTTTTGAGTTTCAAGTCAATTGAGTCACGCTGGTCCCTCTCGGACTGGGAATGGTGTCACAGAAGCTTGTTACTTTTTATAACCTGTGTTCTTGCGTCTCACCCTCCCCTACAACTTTTACAGTGGGCATGTAACTGTTCAGCTTGGCAGACTGTCTCGATGTGTTTGGATTTCATGTTTTGTTATTTATTTGATTTTTACTTTATGTAAGTGCGCGAGAGAGTTTTGGGCAGTCTCAGACGCAAGGAGGTCCGAGGACCGCATTTTCTGGGAGTCAGCTCTCAGCTTCCACCCCTTGCTGAGGCAGTCTCTCCACAGTGGACCCAGGCAAGCTGGCCTGAGAGCCTCTTCTGTCTTGTCGTCTCTCACCTTGCCTCAGGAAGGCTAGGATGACTTGATGTACCTACCACAGCATCTGCTTTTTACAGAGGTACTGGGCGTGACCCCAAGTTGTCAGCTCCAGCAGCAAACACGCTCACCCATGGAACCCTTCTCTTCAGCCCAAAATTTCACATTTTCTAATTGTCTGTGGTTTTCTCATTTTATTTATTTCTGTCGTTAATGTAATAATGACCCACTGAGCTACTGCATAAAGAGGAAACACTGCCCTTCCTTAGTTTGAAAACCGTTTTCTGAGAGCAGGCCAGTCCCTTTCTCTGTTATGGCCTGTCTGACGTGTGACAGGCAATCTGTGTAAACTAGAGTTTGGGTTTCAGTGTTGTTTCTTAATTACAGACTTCTGAAAGATACTTTAAACAGAAATGAGGGATTCAGATTCCAATGGACTCAACAGTGACAGAAGGATGGAGTTTCCTATTTGGGAAGCTAATAGTGCTGAGAAGCTGGAAAGAATGACTGAGGAGAAGAGTCGAGTATTTCCATGTGTGTGTCTGTGTGATTGTGGAGGCCAGGTGTCTTCCTGTCTGAGTCTACATTATCTTTTGAGACAAAGGCTCTCACTGAATTATTAACTGGAATATTTCCGTGTGTGTGTGTGTGTGTGTGTGTGTGTGTGTGTGTGTGTGTGTAAGTGTGAGTGATTGCATGACTGTGGAGGCCAGGTGTCTTGCTGTATGCATCTACATTATCTTTTGAGACAGGGCTGTCACTGAAGCTCATGCTCACTAATTATTAACTGCTTGGCCAGCAAGCCCCAGGGCTCTGCCTGCCTCTCCAGTGCTGGGATTTTATCTGCCACACCTGGATTTTTAAGTGTGTGCTGAGAATCCAAACCCAGATCCTCGTGCTTGCACAGCAGACATTTTTGCCTGTCAGCCAATCCTGTGTGTTTCTAAAATGTCATTTGTTATCTTAAATTGTCTGTTTATAGGTCTATTGTCTTTGGGTAGAGTGGGAGTTCCTCAGAGTTAGTTGGTAACAGTGTAACCCCTAGGCCGATTAGAGTTCCTGGGACATTGCAGGGCTGAGGCCGAATAGTAATCATGAGTTTTACCTGCTGGCTTCATTGTGCTTGGCTTTTTAAAATCATCCAAGATAATTGGTGGTATATTGCTAAAAGATTTTCACCCAAATTATTTAGTTTCTATCTTTGTAAATTTTCATTCATGCATGTTTTAGTTTGGGTTTTATTGCTGTGAAGAGACACCTTGACCTCGGCAGCTCTTACAAAGGAGAACATTTATTGGGCTTGGCTGACAGGCTCAGAGTTTTACTTCATTGTCATCAGGGCAGGAAGCAGGGCGGCACACAAGCAGACTTGGTGCTGGAGAGGTAGCTGAGAGTTCTGCGTCTGGATCCGAAGACAGCAGGAAGAGTGAGTGAAACACTGAGCCTGGCTTGAGCATCTGAGACCTCAAAGCCCGCCCCTAGTGACACACTTCCTCCAACAAGGCCACACCCACTCCAGCAAGGCCACACCCACTCCAGCAAGGCCACACCTAATAGGACCACTCCCTATGGGCCGATGGGGCCATTTTCATTCAAACCACCACATGCCACATATCTCATAGCACAAGTTTTTCTTAATAACTTCTTTAGATATGCTTTAGTCATGGATTTCACCCTTTGCCTGGAGTTTAGGAGAATGGGTCTGGCGCATTGGCTTTAATTTTTGTAGTCATGAGGTTCACGAGCCTGATTTTCTGACACAGCTAGGTGATGGTGTGCGAAGCATGTTGCATCAACAGCTGGTGTGCCTTGATCTGTATGGCAGATTCCTTATAAGGTCATAATTCCTTTCTCTGTAGACAGAGACATAAGTGAGTTTACCTGCCCAAGTGCCCAGAGGCCTGAAAGGTCTATGGGCCAGTTCTCTAGTTCTGAGTAGCTATCCTTTCCACTGCCCAAAATGGTGCCTCTGACACGCTTGTGTACATGTGAAGTAATGTCACAAGCTAGATGTGTGTGTGTGTGTGTGTGTGTGTGTGTGTGTGTGTGTGTATTATTTGTTGGTTTTCTTAAATTTTCTTAAAATTTCTTAATTTTCTTAAAATTTTCTTGGAAGATTCTTGAATGCTTGCCTGTTCCACCCATTTATTGTTGCAAAAATGTTGAGGATATTGTGCATTTAATTTGTTCTATTGACTAAATGTTGGTTTTAGAAGGACCTGTTTAGATCTAGTTCTGTTTGGATTGTACCACTCATTGGAAGCAGCAAACAAGCCGTGAACATTTGATATTATCCCAATTCTTTTTCCTTCTTGTGTGATAGGGTTTCATGTAGCCCGGGCTGGACTTCATCTTTTGACCCCCTGCCTCTACCTCCCGAGTGCTGGGCTTCCAGGTGTGTGCCGCCACAGTTGGTGGTATTATTCTCCTCTTAAAGGGAGAATGTATAGTGCCAGCAGTGTGGTTGAGGGTGAGGGAGAAAATGGCCATTGTTAATGAACTGTGGTGTTTCTGATTATTCCAGGGCCAGGGAAGTGGGGGACAGAAAAAAGCCATATTTGTCCAAACTAACATGAGGTGGTAAATCGTTGATGCTAAAACATGCTTAAAGTTTAAAAACAGTTCTGTTGAATTTGGGCTCAGGAGCTTGATGATGTGACCTGATTGATTTAGGAGATTTTTGTATTGCCAAACTGCTTTGTGTTGGGACTTGCCTCTGACAGTTTCTGTGATACAGCTTTGCCAATATCCTAAGAAAGGGGTGAGCCACAACTTACCTTGTTACTGAGACTCAGTTACAAAATGTCTTCAAGTGTTACCTTTTCAAAACAAAATGAAGATTTGCTACCTTTGAGACATTTTCTTTGAAGAGCACCCGGAGTAGAAGTTGCAGATGATTGAAGCAGTGGGGCCCTGTCAGGTGACTTAAGAGAAACCTCAGCACTCGGGAGGCAGAGCTAGACGGATCTCTGTGAGTTCGAGGCCAGCCTGGTCTACAGAGTGAGATCCAGGACCGGCACCAAAACAACACAGAGAAACCCTGTCTCGAAAAACCAAACAAAACAAAACCCCAGGCATTTACTGACCTGTATTTATATCTGGTATATTTAAATTTTTATAATATCTCTATAGCCATATTGCATAGAAATAATAACATCCACAAAAAATGTCTAGAAATTGTATCAAACGCCTAGTGAGGTCTTACTGCAAAGTATCCCAAGGTTGCAAAAAGTAAGGAATTTGGGGCTTCTATACATTTCATGTTTAAACCAGAGACAAAACAGTTAATAGGATTTTATTAAAAAGGAAAAAAGAGAACTCTGGGTTTATCACGGGATCAGTATGATTCAGAAGTGCCATCTCACCGTCTGTGAGTAGTGATCTACAAGCATTAGATGTTTAGAAGACAAGGATTAGCTGGTCATGGTGGTGCGCGTCTGTAGTTCCATCGCTTGGGAAGTAGAGGCAGGAGGATCAGGAGTTTGATGTCAGCCTAGGACACATGAGTTCCTGTCTCAAGATAAATGAATAGAGAACAAATGAATAGGAGTGAAACACTGTATTTGCGTGATGTGCTGTGTATACGGGAGAGGTAATGGGTGGGTGTGAGGACAATAAAAACTCCCAAACTGTATGTGGAAGACAGAAATAAACTAGTGTGAACACTAGTACAGCAAGCGAGCGGGTAGAGGAAAGATGGAAAGGCCATGCTGAGCCTGGGCGGAATGTGGGTTAGAGGGTCCTCCTCTCCGACTGCTAATTGGGCATTGGATGTCTTTAAGCTTACTCTCAGAAGCGGAGTGGTCGTTAGGACCAAGAGCTCAGGCCAGATGGACAATCTGTTATCTTACAGTTCATTTCCAGTAGGTGTGGTGGGCTGTGGTGGACTAGAGTGAGGTGATGCTCAGCTGCTGGAAGACCCAATTTCCTTCAGAATCAAAGAGAAACTAAATTGCATGTGATGCTTAATCTACTTTTTAAAATTGTTTCCTTGGAAACTGGGCTTTGTAATCAGAGAAAACAAAGATCCATTTGCCAGTGAATATTTTTTATGTGCCTCAAATATTACATGGGCTATACATGGACTAAAAATTATTTGTTGATTATCTGCAGTTTAAATGTAATGGGAAGTCCACTACTTGGTGTCATAGCCCTTTTAGGACTGACATGAAGGCAGTAATGGGGGGAATCTTTGGTCTGTATTGGTAAATAAGAGTCTGAAATACAGACTGTGTGTAAGTCATAAAGAATGTACCAGTATTCAAAGCCAGTTTTAAAGGCCACCTGCTTTTATTGATTAGAACCAATAAGGAATTTTTACATTTAGAAACTAAATTCAGTATAGTGAACCAGGGTTTTGAGCTATTAACATAAACACAGTAATGAATGTATGTTGTGATCCTTTGGGGCATCTTCATAATCATTTTATGGTAATAGAGACTGTATACAAGAAGTGTGGGTAGGCCTGTGTCCACTAAATGGGGCACAGATGTTTCTGTGCTTGAAGATGCCAAGGATTTCAAGCATTTTGGGGGCAGGTAAAGCCTGAAAGGCTCTGAGAACCTGGTGTAACCCATCTGCTCTGTACATGAGACCCAGTGGTCCTGTACTTTGCTCAGGATCATGCAGGTGGGTGAAAACTCAGATCTCATTCCTAAACGTTCCCAGTAGTAGTGTTCATTCAAGGTAATGTGAGTGTTAGCTCTGTGTTAGCACAGTTACAGCTTCAGGTGGTGAGTTGGATCCTGAGGAAGACCGTGGCTAAAGCAGCCTTGTCCTGTATATATGGAAGTGTCTTGTGTCTCCGTTTCCCATAGATAGGTGGTAGCTGAATGGACCAGATGGCACAGAATGATTGGTTTAAAGTGTATAGTCCCGAGCTATAGAGCTTATTCCCTATTCTACGGTTTAGCTGTACAAAACTTTCATGCAGGTCTCCAGATACTTTGTAACTTAAAACATGTGTGCACCTTGTGGTCCTGAACTGCTTCTTTACTCATAGTTAGTTGGCTTAGTCACTCTCGGTAGTGATGATTGTTACGATTGAGGAGACCTGATTGGTTGTACAAAAGACAATGTTACCAGGTTATATCATTGCCTGAGATAGTGAACAAAGAAAGGCCTCACCTTAACTAATGCCTCCTCTTCTCCTGGACGTAGACGTCTGCCAACAGCCTTGACTAGTCTCTAAACTGTAAGAAAGCACATGGAAGCCCTGGATTAATTAGCAGGATAGGCCTGATTTTCTTGTCAGGTGCGCCAGTGTTCTTACATGTTCTTGTATGTATGTATGTATTCATTCATTTAGGGTTTGAGCATAGAATAAACCATTAGGAAAGATAATATCACAAATATTGTATGCATCTGCCCTTCTTATTTTGGCAGTCTAATGCATTCTCAGCAGTGGTTCTCAGTAGAGAAAAGAATGCTTGGTTTGCATTGACACTGAAGATGCATATGTGTCTGTAACATGTAAGACCCCATGTCAGACCTGGGTATCCGAATTGCTTTGTAAGTCACACTGATTTCCATCCCACGTCGAACCTTACTACTCTCAAAATATTAATGTTTTTCTTACTAGCCCCCCACCCCCAGTTTTGTGATTCTCAATATCAAAAATCAGTTGGTGTTCATTAAGAAAAAGAATTGCGGGGTGTGTGTGTGTGTGTGTGTGTGTGTGTGTGTGTGTGTGTGTGAAAATCTCTCAGTGGTTAAAATTGCTTGCTGTGCCCGCCCCCGTGAGAATTGGAGTTGGGATGCCCAAAAACCTCTGTAAATGCCCAGGGGACAGGGTAGCCATCTGTAATTGTAGCCTCCGAAGACAGCGACAAGGGATGCCCACAGCAAACAGGCTTGTAGATATCAGTTAGAATGTGAGCTCTGGATTTGGTTGAGAAATCCTGCCTCGATAAATGAGGTGGACAAATGGTGGAGGATGATTTCAAACATCAGCTTCAGGCCTCCACGTGCACTCACACATAGGTGCACCTGTCCACACATGCATGTCTACCACAACCAGAGAGAGAGAGAGAGAGAGAGAGAGAGAGAGAGAGAGAGAGAGAGAGAGATACTGAGCCCAATTACCACTTTGATAAGACTGCTTAGAATGAGGTTTTAAATCATTTTAAACGATATGCTGGGAAGATGGCTCTGTGGATAGATGTACCTGCTGCCAAGACTAATGACCTGAGTTCCATCCGCAGGACCCACATAGCAAGAGGACCAGCTCGTTCACACAGTCTTCTGACCTCTGCATGCCCACTGTGGCATGCATGCTCCCCAACGCAAGTCCCTGAAAAATGAGTTAAATGTAATAAAATGTAATAAAACTTAAAACAACTTATTTATGAGCTTGACCTATCTCCTTAAGTTGGAACAAATTTTCTAATTAAATATTCAACCTAAGTTCTAATTAAAGTTTTACATCATTTTAAGAGGACATTTTGTGTTGCTATCTTTATGGGAAAATAATTTCGTTGGAATTTGAATGAGAAAGGGACTAGGTGATTAGCGTGTTCATTTCTTTAACCTTAGTGCATAGTAAATTAAAAAATCCTAATCATTTGTTTTAAATCATTTGTATTTGTGGGAAATACAAATAGCCTCTAAAGGGTATTATATTAAATTAATTTAGTAGAGGTTCGCCAGCGGTCTTTGCCTGGTACATGTCGCCCTCACCCTCATTGAAGACACTTCTCTACAATGGAAGGAGACCATCACAGGAAACCACAACTGGTCAGAGTGCAGAGAACATCTGCTCGTGGAGTGTCCGGGCCCAGTAGATTTATCTACAGCAGAACTCCTCCACCTAAAACTCAAGGAACGTCGCAAAGGAGGAGACAGAACCAGAAAGTCTGCTGTGAGATTGGGTCTCCTAAAAATGGCAGGGAGGCTTCATCCACGGTACCCCCGCGGCGATATGGCTGCCTACGCAAGACCCAGACAGTGACAACACTCATAGACACACAAACACGGAAGGGAGACATCTCGAGGAGCCTGCCCTTAGACAGAGTTACAGGCAGCTCGGGACTGCTGAGAGTGAGGGAATTAGTATTCTTCTATGGGACCCCACACAGTCACACACGCAGTCGGTTATCCAATACCTAGTTGTCAGCTCTGAAGCCATATGCTCATAAGCAATACTAAATAGACCAGGCAGGTTGTATTTACTCTGTGTGTGTGTGTGTGTGTGTGTGTGTGTGTGTGTGTACAATAATCAATGAAAAAAACCATGAATTTCAAAGGGACTAGTGGAAATGGGGGGGGGCATTGGAGGGAGAGAACACAGAGAGGATTGGAGGGAAGAGAGGAATTATTTATTATTTTAATTAACATTTACATTTTTTAAAAGTAAAACTTAAATGCTTAGGTAGAGGCAGGATTATATATATATTTTTTTTCTAAGTAACACACTTGTTTTACTGTATGTATACTTGGCTAATGTAAAATTACTCACCGGTCTCTTAATGTAAATTTAGATGTATCTGTACATGTATACACTACATAAACATGAAATATGAAGCCCTTCCCAGATGGTATTTTGTGCCGTGTGTTGATGGAACATGGTGGATACACAGGTGTCTCTGCCCAGGGTACTATTAAGTTTGTTAGTGTATGTTTGATTTGTGGTTCATATGTTTGATTCACAGGCTAGCTTTAATAATTTTATCAGTATTTCTTAATAAAGGGCATACTCTATAGTGTTTTTTTCCTTGTAGGAAATGATTTGGAAGATTTGATGATCTGTTGGTTCCACTGTATTACACAAAAGAGGAAGTAATGTCTGTAGTTTGATTCTACATTATTCTAACCGTAATAGATAATAAAAATGTAGTCATAAACATACTCATCATCTGATGTTTGAGAAAGGGTCAACAGTCTTTAAGAGGAATGAGTCAAAAGGATGGATGGTAGGTAGCCATCAGAGGCTGCAGGTGTCTTCTCAAGGGGGTCAGGAACAGAGTAATCCTTTGCCATCTAAATTGTGAAAGTTTGATTTGGTGAATAGACATTGAAGAGAATTTCAGGAATAATTCTAACAACAGCTGGTGGTACCTTCCGTCCATACAGCAAGAGACAGGGCATAGAAACAAAACACTTTTTTTTTTTTTTAAGTAAAAGGGGATATGTTAATCTGCTGGTGCTGGGGTAAGAAAACACCACAGACTGGGTTATTTCTAACAGTGCCAGCTCTGTTGGAGTAAGGCCCTACCCTTTTACCTCACCTAACATTTCATTCCTTCCTTGATATAATCACCAGAGGTCATACTGGAACGTAAGGCTTCAGCACAGGAGTTTTTGGGCAGTCCTAGTGGAGAAAGGAGGGAGATCCACAGGTATCTGGGAAGCTTGGCAAGGCCTTCGGGGTTCCTGGGTTTGTCTCATGCTTGAATGGCTGTCAAGGTCCAACGTGATGTTGATGCTGTTGCTGTGGGGACTGTACTTGGAGGGTGGCTTTTGAGTTTGGGGGTAGGGTGGGGGTGTTAAGCTTGAGAGGTGTGAGAGAGGGGTATGGCTGGAAGTAGAAGATAACGGTGGGAATGTTCAGGAGGCTTTTTTTTTTCTTGGTTCAGCTTACCAAGTTATGTGTGTTTCCAATTTAGTGACATCAAGAGAGATTTGATTGGAAGTTCAATCGCTTAAATTGTCCGGAACATAAGTTCTGGTTTTATTAGCAATCTCACTTCCCCTCATCCTCAGAACTTCGGTAAGATGTCTCCCTCTCAGCCCCTCAGCCGCTTCCAGTTCAATGTGTGCATCTGCAGATCGGGCTTCTCAGCGTGTCCATGCACTCAGAATTCCCAGCCCTTCCCTGCTCTGCTCTGTCACACGCCTCCTTTCACAAGTCACCTTCCTTCTGCTGGATTCTTGATCTTCTCTCTCCCCCAAAGAAATAGACTTGCATAAGCTGTCTTATTTCTTGTGTTCTTTCATGGAGGTTGGCACTGTTCCCTGTCCTTGATATATTTTAGAAGCTCCACCATATTGCCTGGTAGACAGCTTCCTCCTTGTTACAGGTGGGTCGTATTCTGGTCTGTGTGCCGTTCTGTACACGCAGCCACTGTCTTATGTTGGGAGCTTGAGGAGGTCCCTGGTATTCTGAAGTTTAAGTGATGCCACAGTGAATAACCTTGTGCGTATATGTATTTCGTATTACTAAGGTGTGTGTATCTTCAGAGTAGATTTCTAAAACTGAAGTAGCTGGGATGGTGGGTAAATCAGTATGTTTTCTTAGCTATTGTCAAACCCCATACCA
The DNA here is from genome assembly GCF_007827085.1 of Peromyscus californicus insignis. Lineage (NCBI taxonomy): Eukaryota > Metazoa > Chordata > Mammalia > Rodentia > Cricetidae > Peromyscus > Peromyscus californicus. Next base: position 17,279,290 of record NW_026294535.1, read on the forward strand.
GTTGGAACTCAGATGGAGTTCATTATTATGTAAGTTCCTCATGGGGCCGTGTGTGCAATATTCTCAAGTCTTCATACAGTTAAAACTTTTTTCCGGGCTGGAGGGATAGCTGGGCACAAGCATGTTTTTGTCATACACATGACAAATGCGGGAGACCTTTGGTTCAGTCAATCCTCAGCACCATAGATAGCCTTTCTCTGTTGACCTGGCTATTGGTGAACGAACGTCTTGGCTCTGGTATTGGTAACTTCCTCACGAACACTGCCTCACTATTCTCTTTGCTGCCTTAAAAGTCTTTTCAAATCATTCCCTGTCTTTGCTCATGTTCTGTGGATTTTTCTGGTTTGTTTTTACATTCTGGTAGTTGGGTTAGTATGTGTCGTGAAGTAGATTGACGTAGGTCTGGCTTCCCAGGTGTGCTGTGGTCCTTTTCAATACGGCTGCTTTAGACATTGTCGATGTCTTTCTTTACTTACAGACTAAGTATTAGTTTTGTTCCAGTATTTTCTTAAGGAGCTTCAGTTACACGGCATTGAATCTCTCCCATGTCTTCTGTTTCAGCCTCTGCTTTTTTTTTTTTTTTTGGTTTTTCGAGACAGGGTTTCTCTGTGTAGCTTTGCGCCTTTCCTGGAACTCACTTGGTAGCCCAGGCTGGCCTCGAACTCACAGAGATCCGCCTGGCTCTGCCTCCCGAGTGCTGGGATTAAAGGCGTGCGCCACCACCGCCCGGCCAGCCTCTGCTTTTGTTAGCCTCTCCTCACTCCCATTTCTCACGTCCTTCTCCTTCCCTTCTCCCACTCGCTCTTCTCAGATGCTGTTCAGATGTGTTCCACACTGGCCCTTCTGAGTTCATTCTCAGTTTCTGAAAAGAACTTAAGTCCCTTCCTCGAGATCAGTCAACTGTTTCTAGGTGATTTTTGTCACTTATCTTTATTCAGTATGAAGGACTTTGCTTCACGGCTTTCTTCTAATGCATGGCGTATGTGTGGCTAAGGTTGGTGGGTGGGGAGAGTTCTTACCAGCTTAAATCCGAGTGACATTTACTTCTAGTTCTTTTGGGTAGAGTGGGGTTGATTTCCGTATCCCCTCACCCACCCATCCCCAAATTCCTAGCCACACTCTTACGTAGTTTTTTGGGCTGGGTTCCTGATTTAAGAATGCCTTGTTGAAATAGTGATGCTTTAAAAAAAATGGACAGTGCTGGTAATGAAGAGGAGTGGCCAGGAATTTGTGTCGTCGGTTTGTACACCGTCCTTCGTTTCCTCCCTGGGCTCACCTTCTGCTTCTGGAGAAGCCCTTTTTGCCTGAGTGTCCCATCTGCCCTGCAGGCTCCCATGTGATGGGTGTGATGAACGTCCATGTTCCAATATTCATCATTTTGGCCCTTGGCACTCATGTTTTTTCCTCCGTGAGTGACTTCATCCGGTTTGTCTGTGTCATTTGGGTTCCTCCTCCTCACAAGACCTCTTGGGCCCCTTCTGTGATAGGTGCACACAGACTCGCGCTGGGTGGGGGAAAGGGGGGGTGCCTGTTGGATTATGGTGTTTGTTATGCACAGTCATTCAAAGTCCATAGTATTCTCCTTGTTATACTGAAGTCCGTGTGTGGCTTTGTGCTTCTTGTGTTTGGAGGCTCTGAGAGGAGAGAGATGGGGGTTCAGGCTTCTGCAGTAATGAATCTTCCTGCCTCAGAAGTTGTAAAGGAACCTTTCAAAATAAAGGTTTGTGGATGCTAATCCGGGACACACACACACACACACACACACACACACACACACACACACACACACACACTTTCTCTCTCTGTCTCTGTCTCTGTCT